>NC_092816.1:22465000-23065000 GCF_023375885.2 Dermacentor andersoni | reverse complement strand
TGAACAAGTGCAGCGAAACGGAGAAAAAATGCAATGTAACAGAGAATGCTCTGCTTTCAGCTGTGCTGCCATGGTGGGCTTGCAACTACTGTACTGGGCTGACTTCTATGATTCAGCAGCACGCTATACCACATTATCACCATCTGAAATTTCTGTGACATATAAAGGATACCGGCTTCCACCCTGAAGCCCATATGATCGAGCTCTTGGGACACATATTGAACTTGCCACATTAAAAGGTTAATGGCTTGTTTGCTTGAAAAATTGAGCACTCATACTGTGGCTTTCTGCGTCCTGGTGTCTGGCATACTTACTGGTTAGCTTCCTAGTTCTTTTCCACCATTGTGAGTCAACGCTATTTCTGTATAGGTATTTAAATACCTTAGCTGCCCACCTGTTATCGTCCAATTTCCTCAGGCGTTTTTCGTATAGGATTTTACTCTAAGCTTCCCGTGCTTCGAACGATGCCCAGCCCATATACCCCTGTACTGCTTCGTTTGCGGTTTTCCCGTGGGCACCGAGTGCTAATCATCCCACAGCTTTCTGATTTACTTCTAGTCTCGACTGAACCTCTGCTCTTAAACACAGGACCGCATTTCCGAAAGTAAGCCCCGGAACCATTACTCCCTTCCAAATACCTCTCAGTACCTCATACCTGCTGTACCCCCACAATGCCCTATGCTTCATTATCCCGGCACCTCTTCGCCCTTTTGCTATGAGAGACTGTTCGTGCTTTTCCGTGTATATCTGCCCTTTGTTTACGCATACCCCGAGATATTTGTATTCGGCCACTCGGGGTATTTCATGGCCTTGTATTGTAAGCTCCTGATCAGTTGTATCGTCTAAAAACATCCCACCGGACTTAGCTGCACTAAAACTGAAACCTAAACTGTCTCCTTTGTCTCCACAGTAATTAACCAGAGTTTGCAAATCTTCCTGGCTCTCTGCTAACAGTACAATATCGTCCGCGTACATTAAATCCTGTAGTCGTTGCTCAACAACCTTTCCGCCTAATCTGTACGACAGATTATACCCTAGATTGCTTCGTTGTAACCTTCTTTCCATGCTTGTCATATAAAGCATGAACAGCAGCGGTGATAGAGGACAACCTTGCCTTAATCGTTTGTGTACCTCGACAGTTGTCGTACTCTTAATTCCTTCCCATGTTATTTCAACATTATTTTCTCGATATATTTCCTGTAGAAAATCAATTACCTCATGACCGATACCTTCATCTTTTAATATGTTCCACAGGAATTCTCTGTTCACGTTGTCGTATGCACCGCTTATGTCTAGGAAGGCTAAATACAGAGGTCTATTTTCCGCCTTAGCTATTTCTATGCACTGGGTAAGCACGAACAGGCTATCATCTAAGCGCCTACCACTTCTGAACCCGTTCTGAAGTTTTCCGAGTATTCTATTACTTTCTACCCATGACTGCATATTTAATTTCACCGCCTGCATCGCCAGCCTATATATAACTGATGTTATCGTAATTGGTCGGAAAGATTTTATGTTCTTCTTATCACCTTTTCCTTTATAAATCAAATTCATTTTACTCTGTTTCCAGCTGTGCGGAATTTGCTTATTTGTTATGACTGCCTCCAATGCTTTTATCAGCGTTTCCTTGCTTCTTGGGCCAAGTTCATTAATTAACTTGATTGGAATTTCGTCTATCCCCGCAGACGTGCATTTTTGAACATTTGCTTCCGCCTTTTTCCAGTTGAGATTGGTCAGTTCTAAGCTGTTTTCTATTATGCTATCCTGTGTTTGGGATAGCATATTTGGGGCGATTACCCTATCGTCTTTCCTAAATGACTCTGCTATAACTGAACCGATGTAGTTCACAGCGTCATCTCCCTCTAAACAATATCCTTCGGCACCGTCAATCTGTTCCTGTTTTCTGTGATTAGCTTTACCCAGCCAGCTTATATGGTTCCAGAATTTTCTTGACCTCCCTTTATTAGTTGCATCGCGAACTTCAGCCAGCCAGCGATCAGAGGACTGCTTTATTTTAGCCTGGACGAGCACCTGCACTTGTTGTTTCTTTTGTTCATAAGATTTCCATTTTTGGCCTATTTTCTCTTCAGATAACTGCGCCCTCTTTGCTTCTCTGTGTTCCCGAGATGCCAACCGTCGTTGTTCGATGGTCTCCCTAATTTCCTAATTCCACCAACTTCGTGGCTTCCTCTTTCCTCTCCAGCGGTTACTCCTTTTACTTCTTTTATGTTTGTACTGAACGTCACACTGCGGCAGCGCCGCACTGCGGTTAACAAGTGAATTTAGCCTCCGAGATCTACATTTGCTTCTAGGACGTGCAGTCTTCAAAAGCATGGCCTTCGAGTTTTAATTTTGTTACTCAGGAAAAGTCGTAGCTGGAAGGAAGGCTGGTATTTAAAGACAACTTATTGAGTTTAAAGTGTCTTGGTGCGCTGCCTTGTTTTTTTAAAAGCATAGATAGAGATTTTAGACGAACTATGCGCGAACGTTTGCCGATGGACACGAGCCAATCAGCGCGCAGCATGTGCAGCTCCGTCTGCTTGGGATGGCGGACGGTGTGCGGGCAGCCGCGATAGCTGTGAGACTCACCGATCAGAAATCAGGAATCACCACACATATACGCACTTCTTATGGCGCCCAGTGGCGTGTTTTTGAGAATGTCAGGCCTTATCTTGAATAACCCGCCGCGGTTGCTCAGTGGCTATGGTGTTAGGCTGCTGAGCACAAGGTCGCGGGATCGAATCCCGGCCACGGCGGCCGCATTTCGATGGGGGCGAAATGCGAAAACACCCGTGTACTTAGATTTAGGTGCACGTTAAAGAACCCCAGGTGGTCGAAATTTCCGGAGTCCTCCACTACGGCGTGCCTCATAATCAGAAAGTGGCTTTGGCACGTAAAACCCCATAATTAAATTAATTAATTATCTTGAATAGGTGGAACCATATTTCGTAGTAGCGTAAGGAATAAAGGCGACAAAACGTGGCGATGACTGGCTTGCAGCGGCAGCAGAACTTCGGCTAAAGTGAAAGAGGCGTACTGCTTGCATGTTCGCGTAATCAAACAAATATGGCCATACTTCGCACACGACTTTCATACTCAGCCAACTCACCATAATAAATTATGCAGTTGTACGGCCAAGCAAGCATTTACGGGATCCGCGCTGCCATACTTCTACCCCTGCTAATATCGACACAGCAATGACTCGTACTTGTGGTCAGCGCGAAGGTGACACGGACAAAAGGAAGAAATACAACAACACGGCGCTGTTTCTTCGGAGTGTTTGTTCCTTGTTTCCGCGTTGCTTTTGCGCTGTTGCTAAAAGTAGGATGAATCGTAACTAACTCGCCCTCTTTGCTATCTCGCTACAGCAATCGCACGCAGTTTTGAAAACAAAGGCACTTTTAGCATCGACCGCAGGTTCTGCATTGGTTAGTGAGCGAACTTTTGTGTAGAATTTGCGTGAGCAGTAGAGAAGAGGTATCATGACAAGGCCGAGGGCTGAAAAAATAAATAGCGTAGAAAAAGCCCCATATCAAAAAGTGCTTTGAAGACCGCGGTGTTGAGGTGGAGCAGTGGGAGCGTCTCCCAACGTTCAAGTTTTTTTTTTTTTTCAGTTCAGAGTATCAGAAACGTTATAGATATTCAATTTCACTACATTCTTTCGAACTAGGCGTTCTGCAAGTTAGCGGTAGCCCCAGTTCAGCTTTGGAGGTGACAGCGCTTGCATTTCCTGCTGACGGCTGCAAATAAATCTTACGAGCGTATATAGAGGCACTCGTAACGTACGTATTAGATATTTAAGTGTAATGAGGCTATCATGAAACCAATATAACACCGCGAACAGCTACTTAAATGGTAGGTTGTATATTCATATGCGCTCACAGCAAAGCGGCGGATTGGCCGCGGAGGCGTCCGCCTCTTTTTCGGTTCATGTAGCGCAAGCCATCGAACACTCCGCGTCGTGCCACCGCGTCACGAGCCGCCGGGCAACTGTCATTTGTCGTGAGAGATAACTCGCTGCATGAGGCTTTGATGTACGTATGTATACGGTTGATGGCGCGTGGTGTTCAATGCGGCCAAGATAAATAAGGAGGGGGAGGCAGGCGCCCCACCCCTTTTTTTTTACTTTGACACACCAGTAGTTAATACATCTTTTAGGTAGATGATCTATCTGTAGCATGTGTAGGTAGATCTATCTGTAGCACTCTATGTTACCTGGATGTGCACTCGAGTGAGTATACAGCCAGGTAACATAAAGTGCACACACAGGTAACATCCTGCAGGTAACACAGGTAATATAGTGCTCATGTATATATATATATATATATATATATATATATATATATATATATATATATATATATATATATATATATATATATATATATATATACAAGCCAGATATCTAACTTAAGTCGATTATTTCACAAACAGCAGGTGAAACGGAGCATCTGAAAGACGCCTGCTATGAGAACCATCTTAAACATTCAATCAACTATATTTGATAGCCTAGCTGGCTCAAAACTTTCATGAAATTCTTGCATAATAAGTTAAATACTTCGGATTTTTGCATCAGACCTGCTACTGAAGAATAGCAGGTTGAAAAAGTATGGAATACTTTATATATTAAGAGAATGCATCGCATAAGGCACTATATATACACCAGGCATATTTTTCATGGCATACTCAATTTTCTGCACAATATAGCCACAATCAGTGCCGGTCGGCATGTCTTGTGTGAGGGGGGCAAGCAGTGCCTCTTCGCTGAATCTGCCAGTGACTAACACACAGTACAAATAGATCTAACTGTACTATTTGCAAAAGATGCTCACTGCGCACATTCTGTTACCTACGTGGGCACTCAAGTGCACATGTAGGTAACATAGAGTGCACCATATATAGATTAATGTTCCATGTTACCTACGTGTGCACTGATGTGCGCAGCTAGGTAACATCCCGCCGTAAACACAAAGGGCACATCCTACTAGAATTATAATAAAGGTTGTTTTCTTGGGGCAAATGAAAGGATAAGTCAAGGTTTAGTACTTACAATGACTCTGCTGTGTGTATCAATGGCTGTCACACAATACAGACAGATCTGCCTGTATTATATGTACAGACAGTTGTTATGCGCACTCTATGTCACCTACATGTGCACTCAAGTGTACACTCAGGTAACACATAGTGCACATCCAGTTAACATCTTGCCATAAACATAAAGGACACATCCTAGAGGCATAATAAAGGTCACTTCCTCGAGGTATACGTTAGGATGAGTAAACACGTAGTACACGCAAAGTTGGCGTCACGGAGGTCACACAACAGACAAGGAATCATAAAAGTCACATAGGGCACAAGATGGAAACATAAAGGAAACATAAAGGCAATGGCCATTTTCATATGGGGTCACCCTTTCTCAGAGGCGCACTGTTAAAACGGCCAGCGTAACTTCAGCGTGGCCACAATTTTAAGCTGCGGTGGAGCCGCAGCTTAAAACGCAGTGGTATGTCGTAATTCTTTATACGTCAGATATCACTACCGTTGTAGACGCATTTGGGGCCTTTGAAGAAGAAGCTATTGCTCGTGACGTTTTCAAACATCTGGACAATAGTCGTATGTGGGTGCCATGGCGCCATCATGTGCAATTTAGATAGCGGGGGCTTGACGGAACCGTAGGAAAACATGACTGATCTGTATACAGAGGCATCGCCCGTTCCCCGTTGCATGGAATTTCATGAGTAATATTTGGCTCAGCTGCTCACACAAGCATTATCTCCCGTCTAGTATGATTTACTGACCATTCTTGTGGAATATTGCAGGGCCCCTTAACCTTTTAGGAACTATTGAATGCACAGGAAGACGAGAAAAGGTGTAAGGCACCCAACCACCTTCAAACTCCCTACTCGACTCCTCCTTCAGACGGTGTATAAATTGTTGGAAGCGTGAAGGTATGTGGAAATAAGCGTGGTGTAGCAGGGAAACCGCGATCGTTTATTTTCTTTCTTTTTAGTCCGTCCATCGGTCGCGCATATCACGCACTCTTGGATTCAGACAAAAAAAGAAAATTTCACGAAGTAACGCAAGCACTAAATATAACTTGCTATCGCAAACAATAATGACAGGAAATATCATGCAAGAAGAGAGCAGAGCGGCGCACAACAGGTTAGGGCAGGGCATGCAAGTCTGCACAAAGCAACGTTCGCGAACATGCTTGTGGAGTCTGAATCAGTATTGTGGCACTGTGCTGGCGTACGCCCCCATTCGCAGTTGCCGTCCACTAGAAACCTTAACTTGTTCCAGAAGAAAAGAAAAACACTGAGCTTAAGAAAATTCACCTCCTTTTGGAATCCAACGGTTAGGGCGATGGGTTGTGAAAATCGATTTTGTGAGCTCGATTAGATACCTGCTTTAGTGGGGCTGATTTTTGACGCAGGCAAAATCTGCATATCTGGCTCGGTGGCGGCTCGCTAAATCAAGCGCAATGTGTGAAGCGATACGCGCAGGACCGGCGCCGGCGACAGCGGCCGTTCTCTTGCCATAGCGAAGGCAGGAAGAATTAAGCAGTTGGGAAAACCAAATCTCCTAAACACTTGCTCAAAGGAACGCATGCCGCTTTCTTGCTGAGCTGATTTTCGTTATTGGAATAAGCTAGGGCTGTATTTACTAAGTTTCCTCCGGCTCTCACTGCAATAGGTGACAGGTGCACATCATTCTCGAGATTTTTGTGTCATTGAAGTGCAGCGATGCGCGCTCCGTCCGCATGTAGGTGCTGTACTTTATGTGCTTATGTACTTATGCGCTTTATGTGCTTTATGTACTTATGCAACTGCACTTTATGTCGTTACATGACGGGTGAACAGCGTGAAGAACGGGACACAGCAAGAGCGACAGGACAACTGTGTCGCTATTGTAGTGCACCGTCCTTGCGCTGTTCGGGCACAGAGAGAGAGAGAGACAGATTTTTATTATTATAGCAAAGCTGAAAGGATGGCCTGAATCGTAATTCTGACCTACTACTCAGCGTTCGGGAACAGAAATGGTAATAAAAAGAGAAAGAGAGAAAAATGCTGATCATGAGAAAGAAAATGGTAGCGACTGAACATGAACAGCGAAGGCTTTCCAGAGTCTCAAATCTAGACAACTATCCTGCAAGAATTTGACGAGAGCCTTTTGAATACCACGTAGAAGACAAAGCTCCGGCCATGCTCGCAGTAGAACCTTTTCAGAGAGAGGTTGACTGATGAACTTCGACAGATGTTCTGCCAGTGATTGTCCTTGCGCAGCATAGTGCGGGAACACGCAGAAGACGTGTTCTGTAGTCACGGGTATATTGTGCTCTTCGCAATCCGGACTGTCTGCGCGGCCGATGAGGTGTAGGTAGCGCCGAGTGAACGCCGTAGCCATAATGATGATATGTGCAGCGAGCTTGCGGTACTTCTTTTGATGGTGGCCGGTAACTTTTCTTCTATGTCTGGCTCGAGTCTCTGAAGACGGCAGTGAAAGTGACTGCGCTGCGCCCAATATGTCCTATAATATTTTCGTGCAATGGCGTATACACTAAAGCTGATCAGTACCATCCCTATACTTGGTATGCCTAATTTCACCTGTTCAAGATGTGCCAGACAATAGTACGGGTCTCTTATTGCGATAAAGAAACAGTGTCGAGTTCTCTGCTCGGATCGTTCTGAACCAAAGCAGAAAACAAGAGCAAATGAAACGAAAGTCTTTTGGCGAACAGGTACTAAGAAACCTCCTCAAACAGGGACATCGAAGGCATTTGAACAGGTGGTTTTTTTTTAGCTTTATTCCCTAGAATGATTATATAGTTGGTCATCTAACCGCAAAAGCAGTACTTCATGCACGCGTGCAGCGAGACAACCGAAGCTGAACTCCGAATCCTCCACGACTAAACGCAGGTATATAACTGAAAATTTGCTGCTGATGCCGACGATGACGATAACGACGATAAATATAAAATCTGGATGGAACGGAATTTACGCTCCCGACTACGTCTGATAACGCGCGCTCAATAGGAAATGCGGTGCGCAAATTCCTCAACCGCCGAGCCGCCTCAGCCGCTCAAAGTTGCTATAAACCATGGCGAGATAGCGCCGTCTGCGCCAGCGTATAGCGCAACAATGAAGTTCTCCAGGCGTGCGGAA
Organism: Dermacentor andersoni; assembly: GCF_023375885.2. Lineage (NCBI taxonomy): Eukaryota > Metazoa > Arthropoda > Arachnida > Ixodida > Ixodidae > Dermacentor > Dermacentor andersoni. The sequence goes on along the minus strand of NC_092816.1, from coordinate 23,056,838 downwards.
GGTTGGCGCTTTAGAAGGTCCCCCGGTCTTACGCTTAAGCCACCCGCGGCACCCCGACGCACATACATGCGAGGCTCGAAGCGGGGCCAATAGCGTTGCCCCAGCGGCATTGATTATGCCAGCCGAAGTGGCGTTTGATAAATGGCACGCCAGGCCGAGTGGAAACAATATAAACTTGGACGGGCGCGTTTTTCTGTCTCTTTATGAACCCCTCCACTTCTGCCGCCCTTTTTATTCCACTGTTCGTAGTCCTACGCTGAGGTTAAAAAAACACAGTAATATAGGAAGGAAATAGAGAGAGAAGGAGAGAGAGAGAGAGAATGACAAGAGTGTTGTGAAGCGTATAGGGGAACGGCGCAATCAAATAATAAAGTGGCAGGATCAACTCGGCAATTTTGTTCACGATTGGTACCTTCTGCTTCTCAAAGGCTAACGCCACGAACTTCTTGCGAGAGCGGAATTTCTTCCACGCTGCACTCATCGTTTCGTTGTGGGCGCAGAAGGAGGCTAAAGGAGAAATATGACGTACGCGCGCGGAGCGCACGGGCTCGGAACAGCGCGCTCGCGGCACGAGAGAAAAATGAGGTGCGGCTGGCTGCTAGAGTCCGCTGTGGCCGCGAGCTTCCATCGCGAAAAGGAGTTCGCGAGCCGGCGAACGGCCACCCGAGCATGCGTGAGGCGGTGGCTCTGGCGCTCGTCTCGTCACGTCACCGGTCCGGCGCGCGCGATTTCTTTCAAAAACAGCGCGCGCTTTGTGCTGGGAGAGAGAGAGAGAGCTATTCTCTCTCTTCTTTCTTTCTCACACGCACGCCATAATAGAGAATGCTCACTGCTCGTTGAAGTGCGAGGTGGTGCGAGGCGGCGATCTACAGAGGAGCTCCATAGTAGTCGCGCCACTTGCGAAACTACGCTTTTGAGCTCCTCACATTTTCCCAATAGGGGCGCGCACTGAAAGGAACCGTAATCACGAGGGCTTACGAATCGTTCCAGCCCCGTGCGTGTCGGTGAATGAATTAACAGCTATCATTCATTCATTCATTCCGTTACTTGATTGCTTGTTTTTCTTTTCTTCCTTCCTTCCGTCTTTCATTTCCTGTTTCATTCATTTATTCATACATTCACTCATTTGTTCACGTTGTACAAGCCCCACAGGAGAATAACTTTTTTTCGGCCGGTGCTGCACTGTATTCATTTCGTTGCTAGCATAAGTGTAGCAAGTAAAATTTTCACCGTAACTTGCCGACGTTTTAAGTTAATGGAAGCTGCTGAAGAGGTTTTATTAGGCGCCGGGTAGATATAATGGCGCTCATGCGACAGTAGAAATGGTAGAAATACCCAGCAGCAATAACTAAAATTGTGTACAATCAAGGGAGTTATGCGCGGAAAGCGATCACATGTCATCGATTAGATTGTCACTATAACAGATATAGCTATAATCGATTATAACGGGCAATCTCTGTAATTACAAATTGCATGTAGTCAAATTAGTGGATGCACACTATCATGGCGAGTGTAACAGGTGCAAGAAAGGCCTCGTTGTAGATCGTTGGGAGAGGCCTACTTCTTGAAGGGAAAATACATTAGTATGAAGATGCTGATGATGATTGAGAGCAGAATCGCGCACCACCTGTAAGATGTAATTTAGAGCACACGTGATTTAAACTCCATGCTAGATGCTTCCAGAATCTTGAGCTAGAGTTTCACCCAATGTAATCAGGTTGATTCGCCTATTATATATATACTTGCTGCTTTAAACGTTGGCAGATAAACAGAGCCAGTTTACTGTGAATTAATTAAGGGACAGGCCACGCCTAATCATACAAAGCAATCAGGGGGCTCACACTTCTTGCAAGACATAGCGAACCGCAGAGAAAAGAAAGCAAGGACAGGAAAGGCAGGGAGGTCAACCAGAAGAGCACCCGGTTTGCTACCCTACACTGGGGGTGGGGGAAATGGGAATAGAAAGAGGGAAAAAGGGAGAGAGTAAGTACTGAGTGCGTGTGGGAGCGACTCTATATACAGGGACACTATAAACGGTCTCTTAAGCAGGTGCACTTCAAGTATTGCACTAGTGCACGAATCGCTTTCCGTGTGTGATGACCCACTTATGGGGGCAAAGGTTCGTGTACTCAATGGTTCGGTTGGTTCTCTTAGGCGGAGCCTCCGAGAACCCAATTGAGGACAAAGCCGTTGGTTTGAACACACACACAAAGACTTTTAATCAAACTAAGAAAGGCTTAAGATAAATAGAAGAAAATAGAAAACATGCCTAAAATAAACATTCAAGAAGACATTGCGGCAAGGAACACTCATAGGGCTTGCATGAGGTTAACGGGTGCGCGAGTCCGGGCTTGCCACGAGGGCGGGGACGCGTCACAGTCTCGACGCGGCGACAAGCTGGCGAAAGGAGTGGCGTCGGTCTCACCATAGGTCGCGGTGTAAGCTGACCGACCGGGCGACCGGAGTGCGCCCGCTCTGGCTAGGCGAGGAAAAGTGGGCGGCTTGGTGGCAGGAGTGGACGGCGGCGGCGTTCTGGCCGGGCAACTGGATGTAGAGTTCGGGCCCGTAGCCCGACTGCTCCTGTCTCGCCCACGGCGCGGAAGCTCGAACGCCGGCCTCGGGCAGCAGGCGGCACGACAGACTGGGTGGCGTTCTGGCCGGGCAGCTGGCGTAGAACTCGGGCCCGAAGCCTGATTGTTCTCGTCCTGCCCACTGGCGCAAAAGCTCACCGGCCTTGAGGAGCTGACGGCACGCTCGGGTAGACGGGCGACGCACAGGAACAGGTTGGCAGGAGGCCCCGGGCGGGTGAAGTCCTGGTGGGCTCGGGTCCGGAACCCGACGGCCCGTCTTCAACGCCCGCTCCGGTGGTTGACCTCCTCCTGCCGTCGCTTCCTGGGACTCTCCTGGCGTCTCCCCGGCGTCTCCCTGCGTGTCCTCTTGCGTGTCCCCTCCTTCTGCCAGCGCACCACGCTTTTTCTCCTGATCTGGCCGATTTGGCATTCTCGGATTGGCTGCCTGACGCCCCGTGGTCTTTCTTGATTGGTGAGGCTTTTCTTCTTTTAGTTGCTTTTCATGCGCCGCGCGTTCACGTGCCGGACGCTCTTCGGCGTCGTTGTTTTCCTTCTTCCACCTCGGCCCGCGTGCACTCAGCGTCGTCTGCTCTCGACCGTCCCGATCACCGCAACATGTCGCGCACCACACATCACACCGTGACAGTGACGGGTGTGGCCCCGGTCCGAGTATAGCGAACCGCAGTGTGAACTAAACGTATGGCGCTGTAGGTCGACATCCTCAACGATACATGCGAGCACCTAATGCACTTCCTAAAGGTTATTTCTTTCCTTCTTTCTTTCTTTTTCTCTTTCTTTCTTTCTTTCTTTCTTTCTTCATTCATGTTCAGCCATTGCATCTTTGCTTGCGGGGGTATGAGCCATTCCTGATGATGATATTTTTTGTCTGACTGGAGTAAACGCCACTTTTTTCGGGTATGAGGCACTGCAACGGGCCCATTAAGGCTTTCGGCTTAACATCTTTGTGTCGTTATAGCGCGATAGTCACGGCTCACAATTTTGTTCACAATCGTGAAAGAGGAACTTCAGCGTCTACACGAGAGAGAGAGAGAGGGCTCTTTATTAGAAAAACAGAGAATTTTGCCGGCGCGTATATAACCGCTGGCATGCTACTCTGTATAGGGATGGGGAATGGGAATAAAAGATTCCAGAAAAGAGTGGGAGAAAAAAAGGATAAAAGTAAATATGAAATGTCCGAGTGGACCTGATACTAATATTTACAGGTGACATGGCGGGTAAATTTAGGCTTTTGTATAGGAAGGATGCAATTTTTAAAGCTTTCCTATTTGACCAATTTCTGTCAGGTATTTGAACAATAAATCCAAAACCCGTCGCTGTTTTGAAGGGCCGGGCATTGGACCTAAAATGCTCGGTAACGTTAACGGTTCGTGGCAAATCCTGTCCATTTGGTGCTCAAAAAATTGTCTCTCGTCGCGGTACGCGGGGCATTCTAGTAATATGTGCTCAATTGTCTCTAAGTTGCGACAGTTATCACATTATGGGGTAGTGGTAAGTCCTATGCGGTACAGATAATTGTTCGTGTATGCCACGTTCAGTCGAAGACGATGGTACAATGTCTCTAAGTGTCGAGGAAGTGGTCGTAGAATTTTCGGTCTCATTTCTGGGTCAACGTAACGTAGGAAGTTATCTTGGTGAAGCGGCAGATTCAAGATGCGGTCTTTTTCTTGATAGGCATATTTCTTTGCCATGTTTGAAGCGTCGGCTTTTGTAAAATATGTTCTTTTGAACTTGCGGTATTGGAGTCCATTTCTGGCAGCTTCGTCCGCTCTTTCATTTCCCGAAATGCCGGCATGGCCAGGTATCCACTGGAACTTTATGCAATGCCCAGCAATCTTAGCCTTGTGGTGAAAATAAGCAATGTCAAATGCTGCTGGTTGATTATTGCAACGCTTGTGCCTGTTCCACATACTTTGTAGGGCTGCTTTTGAGTCTGTGAAAATCACCCATGTCTTTGGCGGCTGCTGTCGAAGTACATACACAAGGGCCTCCTTAATGCCATATAGCTCCGCTGAAGTAGATGATGTCGCTCGCTCAAGACGAAATGAGAATCGTTGCCCTGTAGAGAGAACAAAAAGTCCGCATGATGAACGATGTGGAGTTGTAGAGCCATCTGTGAAAATGTGCGTTGCGGCTGCGTATTCTTTGTGCATATATTCTAAAGCTATCTGATAAGTCGCTGCTTGAGGCATTTTCTTTTTCGCACTGATTCCAGGTATATATGGCACGATTTCCAGTGGGGACAGTGTCCATGGTGAAATGTTTCGCGGCATAATTTGTGACGCCTGAGCAGGAATCGAAATAGATATGCTTCCGACGGCCTGCCCAAAGCTAGATGTAGCACGGGTTCTGGAAATATCCTTTAAAAAGTGAGTCTTCGTATGAATGACGTGGCGGAGGTGTATCCGAAGTGTCTCCTGCGAACATAGCACTTCCAGAGGCAGGCATCCAGCTTCTGCTACAGTCCCTGATCGGGACGACCCCTTCGGAAGGCCAAGACATACGCGAAGGCAGTTGTTTCGTGCTGCCTCGAGTTTTCTCTTGCTTGCGAGAGATATTTTGTGCAGGATCGGGAGGTAATATCGTAGTGTTCCGTCGACGTAGGCCTTATGGAGGAGCACCATTGATCTACAGTTGCTGCCCCACTGTGATCCGGCTAAAAATCGGAATACGTGCGACGCCGAGGAAATCTTCTCACTCAGTTTTTTCACTTGGGGCGACCATGTGAGGTTCCTATCGATCGTCACTCCAAGAAACCTTTGCGTCTTGACGTATGGAAGGGCACGACCACCCAACACTAGTGGGTATTTTTCCATACACCTCCGCGTGAAAGCCATGGCAACGCTTTTGTCGGGGGACAATTTCAGACCCCTTGGATTTAGGTAGGCCGATATATTTGCTAGCGCTCTCTGGAGGCGTTGTTGGGTGGTACTTCAGGAACGCGCCGCACTCCAAATGCAGATGTCCGCATACAGTGTGATTTTGACGCCAGGGGGCCCCGGATGGCCCCCTGGCATTTGACGCCGTGGGGCCCCGGATGGCCCCACGGCGCTTTATGCCGTCTACACGAGTCTATACGGTACCCGGTATGCGCTGAGTATCCTGTAGGGACAAACTTTCGATGCAGGTCATCGCAAATCGGCCGATTTCACTGTCGACTACGGACAACAGCAACAAAAAAGAAACGCTTTGGTTCAAGACCGGCGTAAATGCAGAGCGAAAGCACGAACCTCGGTGCAGCACGCAAGAGGGCCACAGATCACCATTACGAATACATTGGCAAAGTGCAATGCAGCAGCTGCCCCATACGAGTGCCCTTAGCCTCGCCGGCCTTGCGTAACACTTTCCAACGAGTCCAGTACTCAGTTTGTGTGCTCGCTCTAGGATTGCGCCAATCTTTCTTCAAGAAAGTCTCACGTCCGGTACGCGAGCGCCATCGCACAGTTGATTTCGTTACGATATTTTTGATCGAGTTGGGTGGACGGACGGACGCATGATCTGCTGGCAGGGAGGCAGGGAGGCAGGCAGTCAAGCAGGCAAGCAAGCAAGCAAGCAACCAAGCAAGCAAGCAACCAAGCAACCAAGCAAGTGCAAGCAAGCGCAAGCAAGCAAGCAAGCAAGCAAGCAAGCAAGCAAGCAGATGGATGGACGGACAGAACGGAACGGACGAAGAAAACCACCGGAGGCTAACTATTAATGTAGACCGGTTGGTTAGGCTGCACTAAGGAACATAGCCAATGGGGCAAACAAAGAATGAGACGTAATCAAGAAAAAATAACGCAGGAACACACGCACACGCTACTCAAGCGTTCGTAGTTCAACCGTATAGACGGTCAGAAAGGCCAGTGGCTCTTTTTAAAACAACGGAGCACAGCTTTCTTTTCTTCTTTTTTCCATGACATACGCAAGAGGCCACGACCCCAGTATTTTCTCCTTGGCGATAGGCGAGTCGTCTAATTGCTTGAATGCTGTGCGAAGTGCAAGCATTTGATTGTAGAAGAGCAGTCACAGAATAAACACGTGCTTCGATTTCATGGTCTATTCGAGACTACACATTAATATCAATTAACGCTGTCCGCCATTCCAATTAGCAACGAATAAGCGTTCGTAAAAAAATGACGCCTACTCGCAAGCCCTGTCTGGATTGGTTTTCTTCATTGTTATTTCTCAACCTCACTTGTGAAATGCGCTACTGAAGGAAACAGTCAAAACGCGCCGTTATGCTTCCAACATATCAGTATTGCCATATTTTCACTGAAAGGTTAAGCATGGTTTATTCTTCGCTGCGAGTTGTTTTATAGAAACAGCCATAGTTTAAACGTGTTGTTTGTTTGTTGAATAACTGCAGAAAGTAGGCTCTGTTGCGGCCGTATTTTAAAGCGTCTGGAACTGGCTCCAGCACATGGGTTTCTCATTCCCTTCGCACAGTTCGCATGAAGTTTATTACTCTTACTTAACTCTCAATCATAGTAGCTACTGTTTCTTGCACTCATTCGTTTATTATTACTTTGCCGTAAATATTGAATGAACAAATATTATAGGCTGCAAGATAGGATTAGCGAAGCGGGTGCATTTCTTCTTTTTCTTTTTTACTTGTATGATTGGATCTATTCTGTACTTTCTTTTTTCTTTCTTTAAGCGTTTTAAAACTAATCAAGGAAGCGGCGCAAAGCGCTTTTTAATTGACGATGCATAAGCTTCCGTCAGCGTGGGGAAATGCAGGCACGTGATGAAAAATCGACGGTTATTCGAGTCTGCTGCTCAGGAATTTTCATCTCATATGTCTCGAATGCCTTGATTAAGAGACTCGCTGTAGCTAATGACGCACCGAGAAAGAAAGGAATCAAACGAGGTCCATTAAGTCAATAGCGCTCGCGTCGGCATTTTGACTGAAATGTAAAATGTCCTCCATTTATGCGTACTCTTATAGAAGCGTGGGTCTTCACGGGGGCGCGTATGCGTCTAGTGGCTTACGTAAGGTCATAATTTATACCAAAGAACGAGCTTTGACAAATGACTAATCAATGTTTACAGCCACAATGCTAGCCCACTGATTGCGTCCGAAACGCTTTTAAATTTATCCTCTATAGTAATCGAGTGAAACGAGCGACTCATTAACGCAATCGTCGAAAAAAAAAAATCCAACATCCAGTCAGGCAAGCAAAGGCGCACGCCTATAAAATTTTATAAATTAGGCGTAAACGGCAACTTTTGACAACTCATCTTTATCCAACCATCGCCCAGTATGCATGAAGGCTCATTACTTATTGATTTTAATTCAGGCAGCTACATAGATTAAGATGCTGTGAATAATCTATAAATGAACTTTCTGCTGAGTCAAATTTCAAGCAAAAGGGGACTGCTGTTTTGTCTCTCTCTCTTATTAAAATTTGAGTTGTCAAAAGTTGCCGTTTTTTTTTTTTTTTGCACGCTAAGTGAAAATCCCTCCAGAAAATCGCAATGCGCCAGCGGTTATTCTCTGTTAACTCATCTACTTTTGAAGATAAGCTACCGCGACTGTATCACCGACACCACGTGACGGTGAAGCTAACACTCCAATGATGACAAGGGGGTTTTATATTTTTTCTTGATATGAACATCTGGAATAGCTCGAACATACCACCTGCGCGAAACCGGATTGTCTGCCCTATGTTGTGTGCTCATTTTGCGTGCCGGCATTTTTACTGTTATTCCGTCCATACTTATCATTCCATTAATGTTTGTATTTTACTATTCTTTATGAGCTTAATGAGGCGAGACAGAGTAGCCGTTATTATTATGCGATGATTAAATCCGTATTCTTTATCTTAAGTTTATTTCGACAAAGGAAAAAAAAGGACTGCACAATATGTGTACGTTTGATCTGCCACCCTGTTTTACGCGTTTTACCCTCCCGGCGTAACCCGTTGCTGTTCAATCTTTCTTTTTCTTTTTTTATCTGTGGGTTTTACCTTATGCCTGTACATCTACTTATGTAGCCAACACCCCACACCCCCAACTTGTGATGACTAGGCACATTTAGTGAACTATGATGCATTGTCGCGTTGGTGATCTACACTCCCCATGCCATTCGTATTCATATCCACCTTCCGTGCTAGATTTCTTTTTCTTCTTGAGGAGACGCTCTTTCATCGGCTCCAGTTTCCATGTTCATTTCTCTTCCGAGATGACTCTCGAGACGAGTTTAGTCGACACAACTCGAACACTCATATCTAGCGTCCCCCTATACGGCTAAGCAGTAGCGGTCAAACTACGGCGACGCGCGCGAGGCCTTCACGAGAGGGCTGTCAGGCGAGCTCCACCGTTTTTTGGGGCCGCCGCGTGGAAACTCGGCGTCTTGTTGCGACACCGCCGCACCGACGAGGACCACAAAGGAGCGAGACACGCGAGTGGGCGACGCAGCCGGAGAGCGCGCTGTGAGCACTCTGAACGACTGGGGCCCCCCTCCTCGTCGGCCAATCGAAAAACACGCGCGGTGTATGAATGCGTGCGTTTCTGCGATGAATGGAATATAGGGCGCGTGCGACTGACTGGCCCGCGCCGAAGGCCGCGCTTCGTCGGGCGCGTCAGTCGCAGAGCGTCGGCGATGGATGGATAGCGGGAGCGCGAGTCGCCGAGGAGGTGGCGTTGTCGTGCCTTTCGCGGATGGCGAGAGAAACCTTCTTCCTTTCGCTGCGTTCCGATATTCGCGGTAGGCGGCTGAACGAACAGCCAAGCGGACGGGGGGCCATCTTAAGTCTCGTTGCAATTGTGATCGACCTGTCAGAAAAAGACAGCCTCGCGATGAGAGCGTCGAAGTCGTAAACGATGCAGGCTAATTTGCTGTCCAATCGACGGGGTGGCTGAGCATAATGTTTGAAAACTCGTCGGGAAGGTTACCAACGCACAAGACAACTTAGTCAAGCTTTCTTCTGCGCTTACTTTAAGCTACGTCGTGTTTTCTCTAGCTTCACACACGAAAATAGTTAAATACGATAATAACATGCGCTTTTGTGAGCTTTCTTCTTGCCAACGCGAGGTGGCGTCAAGTCGCGCATCTCTAGGTGTCTTTCAGATGCCTTCCATTACTTGGGTTTGAAGCTGTCTTCTCGGCTGTCAACGTAGACGGTCTACAATGCTGGCCATAATTGGAGCGCACCATTTGTAATATAAAGCATTTAGAGCGAGTGAGAGAGACGAGGTGTAAAAGGAGGTCTGTGGGGAAAGGAAAGCCAAGAAGGGTTAACCCTCACTGACTCGATGATTCTTGTGGGAATCGGAATGCTTTTACAAGCGTTACAGAGTGAAAAAAAAAAAACATGAGGAAAAAAAACAGGTCGAAACTAACTTGAGCAACCAGGGTTTCAGCAAAGCTGCATAATTTCGCAGCCCGCCGCGCTAGCTTAGTGGTCATGGCGTTGCGATGCTGAGCTCGAAGTCGCCGGTCCGATTCGGGCCGCGGTTGCCGCATTTCGATGTGGGCGGAATGCGCAAAGACGCTCGTGTTGTTATATTCAAGTGTGTATGTCAAAGAGCCCCAAGTGGTCAAAATTAATATGATGCAGAGTCCACCACTACTGCACGCTTCATAAGAAGATCGTGGTTTCGGCCTCACAACCCCAGAATGTCTTTCTTTTTAATGCACCAGTCGTGTACCCCGAGTAGAAGATTACTGAGTGAACGGGTTCGTAATAGCGAAAGATGGGCTGCTTTCTGTGGTAACGTCTCATGACGTGATCACATTGGAAAAGGGTTTATTTTTTTCGTGGCTGGTTAACAGTTCGTCGATAAATAAGATATGCATTTCCACTTAATGCTCATTTGACAAAATTTATAATGAGGCAAAGATGAAAGTCCCATTCTCCCACATTTAGGATACTCTCCAGATGGATTTCCGCTGAATTCGGCCCTTCCGTGCTTGTGACTTCAGTGCAAGACACGCCAAATGAACCGCCATTACAACCTGGAGAGTATACGCATCATTTTCTTTTTTTACAAAATTGTTTTAGGGAGATGCCATGGTACTTTCAGTCCATGGCATCGTGTTAAAGTATGCGGACGCTAAAATTCCATCGCGGAATTACATAAGGGTTATTTGACCTTTCATTCTAACTAATTCTATTCTAATAAAAAAAAGCAAGAAGTAATGACAATGCTTATTCATCCAATAGTCGAGTTTCCCAAGGCAATTTATGCAGTTCAACAAGTGCCATTTTCCATCCAAATGAAAGTTAATGTAGTCTTCTGAAAGTGCATAGTACATGTTATATGTACACGATGTGACGAAGTAAAAGAACAAACTTCGGTCACGATTTTCCAGGTTGCAGCGCGCACGTGTAATTGACAACCAGACGCGCTAAGCTCGGAGCTGTCGCCAAAACGTATACGCTACGATGCTGTGTACGCTCGCGTCTCGGAGGCAACGACAAATGACGAGATTTCGTAGAAGCGCGTGGCAGTGGCCGCATTTTGCGCTTCGTGTCGAATGGCGGCAAACAAGTACACGAAAGTGTGTACCAAGAATTGCCCTCGTCGCTACTTCATGCAACGTCGAATAAAAAGACGACCACACGAAAATTATTCTTTTTGGCCTTCTAGGAACAACAAGAGCAACAAAAAACATGTAAAGATTGACCGGTAAGCGATCGACATTGTCGTTAGCAAGGTGTCTCGCGTCTATAATGAAATTAAATTCTGGGGTTTTGCGTGCCAAATCCACGATCTGATTATGAGGGACGCCATAGTTGGGGACACCGGATTAATTTGGAACACCAGGGTATCATTAGCGTGCTCCCAATGCACAGGACACGGGTGCTTTTCGCATTTGGCCCCCATCGAAATGCGGCCGCCGTAGCCGGCATTTGATCCAGCGACCTCGTGCTTAGCAGCGCAACACCATAGCCGCTAAGCGATCCCGGCGTGTTCTCACGTCACTGCAGCGTCATAATGGCGAAAGTTTACATAAAGTGCAGAGATCGAGTATGACGGTAAACCTCCCGTGCGATGATTATGAACGAGGGTAGCAAAACTGGATATTTATCTTCCAATTAACCTCTCCCACCCCCTTTCCCATCTCATTTCTCTCTCTTACCCTACTGCCATGTATATGTATGCAGATGCTTTTTTGTATCAAGTGCTAATGTAAATGCGCCCTTTTATAACCCAGACGAAACGCTATAGCTTGTTCAACACTGCGCTCAGGTTAACTCTCTCGATTCGTCTTTTTCTACGAGTAGCGTCGATATATGTACCCCGTTATCTCTCTGACTATGCAGAATGTTTTTCGGTATGAATTGCCTGTTGCAGATTGCTCAATTTCAATCATTGCACTGCTCGAAGAGGCAGTCATTGTTCGCAAAATAAATCGAAATACATAATTGACTAAACAATAATATTTCGCAGTATAAATTTATTAATATTTATGGAACATGTTGCCATTAAAGAATTGCAGGAGGTGAGTTCCCATGGATGGCAGTAGTTACGATATATATGCCCTGCGAACCCGCGGTAAGAATGCATTATTGTTGACCTGAATTATGGGGTTTTACGTGCCAAAACCACGATTTGATTACGAGGCACGCTTAATTTGGAGGCCCAGATTTACGAGGCCCAGAATAATTTGGACCACCAGGGGATCCTTAACGTGCCCCCCTTGCACCTGACCCGGGCGTTTTTTGCGTTTTGCCCCCATCCAAAGGCGGCCACCGTGGCCGGGATTTGGTCCAGCGACCTCGTGCTTAGCAGCGCAACACCATAGCCGTTAAGTCACCGGGGCGGTCGCACTGTCGTTCCAGTTTATTTTCTAAGACAACGCCATTTTATACATTAAAGCACAAATTTAAGTGCAACGCCAAGACATTTTATCGCGGACTTTCATAATAAGTATCACGAACTATAGTGTCATCCTGAGAATCCGTTCCAAGTGGACGTTCCATGCAGACTCACCGGCTGCACTTTCTGAATTGGAATACCTGACGCAAATAATTCAGTTAAAACTTCATCAGTACAATTCTGTTAATTTGCTAATTAGTAGCACGTGCACTTCAATTACCCGTGCAAGTAATCTGCCTATTCGAGTCATTCAGCTTGAGGACTATAGAATTGACCTCCCTGCCGCAGACGATACTTAAGAAACTCTTCCGCACAACCAAAAAAAAAAGGAAAAGAAGAAAATAAAAAGAAAACGGTATATATCGACCGCCATCATAGCTGAAGCTCGTTATCCGCGAGATCGCAATTTAATTTAAGCAGTACTGTATACGCACCGAGACCCGCGTCGATAATGAAGCTAAGCTGAATGCCGCCCTCTCTGGTATGCTCTCCAGGTGGTGTAACGCTTAATCCGGCTCTCCCATGCTTGCGACTTCAGCGCAAGACCCGCACACCAAGCGCGCGCGCACACACACGGGCGTGTGTGGCAACAACGCGCATGCTGTCTGCAAGTTCAGAGAAAGCGGCGATGCGAGTTCATTTTCGACGGAGAGCAGCACGACGGTAAGGAGGAAGGCCCCTATTCTACCCGTGGCGCATCGAGTGCGCGTTTACGTATACACATACTTCGAGAAAGAAATGGACGCCAGGGCACCGTTCTACGGAGCATTACGACTCGGCAAGGTGCTTCGGAAGCGGGTTAGGATTGCGCGGGAGTAAACCGAGGACGAAAAGGACGGGGGAGCGGTTGTTCTGATCTCGATGGCGGAGATGCGAATGGGAGTGCCGATTCTTGTTGCCAGGGCACGTCCCTCTCGAAGCGGGATTGCAGCGATGGCGCGCCAGTCGATGGCGGCGCGCACATCCCGGCGCTGAAGGGATAGCTGTAAGGCGGCATTATGATATCCCATCACCGAATGGAAAGCCTCGATTTTGGTTTATACACCTCGTTCCCGTGCAGATGGCTTATTCCTTCGGCCGAGAGGGCCTTTAACGCGCTCCCATTCGCAGTAGTATTACAGCGTCCCGATCCCGCGTTGCACAACAAGCAGCCCTGCGATGGCTTCTCGCTGGCCGTTTCCTTTCCATTTCGGCCTCGTTTCTCGGGGCTCTACGCTCGCCTTGTGCATGTACGGGCGCATGCTCGAGCACTACAGGCTTTGCCGGGATTATAAGGCCCTGTATGTTACTGCTCTTAGGCTCTTCTTTCGGGAAGAGCTGAGGTCATTTATAGGCTATTCGTTGTAATTGTACTCATCAACTGTATGTGCACATATTACCGTATCGAGAACTAAAAAAAAAATATTTTATGAATACCCAGTGGCGGTTCTTTACGCTTTCATAACTCACGGATTATCGTTTATCGATAATATGTGGAGTCGATTTATCGTTTTTCTTACATACCGGTGGTATACGAATGGGCGTCAGTTATTCCTTTTCTTAAGCTGCGGATTGACTATTACACTTCATGAGTATACTGCCCCCTTCAGTGTCGGCCGCTTCCACAGCGGTATAGCGTCGCCATCTAATGGTGTGCGCGCTCTTGGTGTTACATGAATGGATCGGGCTGTGCGTTCCTTCAACTTACTGTGTGGACATTATCAGATTACTTTTTGGGTTTCGGAACCGAGGTTTAAACTCGGGGCGGAGTTGGATTCCTTGTCTTTTCCGCGTGCGGTTGATATCTGTTCCCTTCATAACTTTGATCCAGGTAGCTGGCCCGTACACATTAGGTATTTTAACGCCCTCACAGGTGCATAAACGGTGCCTGATTTGTCCTCTCTCCCTTAAGGGATAATATCTCATCGTTGGTAGGGACAAGTGAAGCTCATTTTTTTTTTTGGCAACTGTTTTCGGCAAGTAAACGTGATGATTGCGGCAAGTGAACGTGATGCCACGAAATATGCATGATATAAACTTAAATAGCTATTTCTGTTGCAGTGGCTACACGTCGGCTAAGGCAGCGCCATCGTCAGAGCAGCAGAGAGCGCAGGCTCGCGCTGCATGCGACGATTGGGAACTGGGAACCTTGCGGCGATTACCGTGAACTTAACAGATTGACAGTTCCCGACAGGTATCCTCTTCCAAACATCCAGGACTTTACGGTTTCCCTTCACGGCGCAACGATCTTCTTAAAAGTTGACCTGGTACGTGTCTACAATATACCCATCGCGGAAGGTGATATACCGGAGACCACCTCAACCGCCCCGGCATCTGGCCTCTTCGAATTCGTTAGGATGTCTTATGGCCTTCGCAACGCCGGCCAGCCTTTCCAAAAGTTTAAAGACTCGGTCACACGAGGGCTCCATTTCGCATTTGCTTATACGCTGATGACCTGCTCGTTGCAAGTTCCTCCCCTGGCGAGCACATGGAGTATTCAGAATGCTGTTCTCACGCCTTGCAAGCCATGGGGTCGTGATCAACGCGACGAAGAGTCAACTTGGAGAGTGTAGCAACTTGAGTTCTTTGGACATCTGGTCGACCCCTCCGGTATTAAGCCGCTACCAGATAAAGTTCGTGCCATCGAGGATTTCCCTCTACCCGCATCAGTGAAGAAAGTTACGCCAGTTCCTCGGCTTCATAAACATTTATCGCCGCTTCATCCCGAAATGCGCTCGACAACAGTCGTTCTTCTTAATGCCATGCTGCCAAGAAAGAGCAAGGAATCCACATTTGCAATGGGCTGAAGAGGTTACCGAGGCATTCACTCAAGTAAAAAATCGCGCTCGCCAAGGCCACACTGCTTGTACAACCCAAGCCTGACATGCCAACCTCCAACATGACCGACGCGTACAGCCCAGCTGTGGGTGCGGTTCTAGGGCGATACGCTAACGGAGCATGACAGCCTCTCACCTTTTTATCAAAGAAGCTCAACCCGGCACGAATACATGACAGCGTCTTTGGGCGAGAGCTCTTGGCTGCCTACTTCGCCGTTAGGCATTTTCGCCACTTCATTCAGGGTCGACAATTTGGGACCTTCGCTGACCGCAAATCCCTCGTCTACGCGGTCAACCGGTCGGCATCGACGTACACTCCGAAAAAAATGCGTCAGCTTTCTTTTACCTCGGAATCTGCAACCGATTTCCGGCATGTCAAGGGCACTAAAAACATCCCTGCCCATGTACTGAGTCGCGTGGACGCTGTTAGTGATGTCACCTCTACGCCACGTCACTTGGACGTAGAACTTAGCAACGCGACGACGTGGAAATCGACCTCCTCCGTCGGTCGTCCACATCACTGCAATTTGAGGATGTAGTTTTTTCCGGCGGTTTCACCATCGTCTGCGACACCTCTACCAGCTGAACGTGGCCGATCGCGTCTCTTCACCTGCGTCGTCGCCTATTCGAAGCTGTTCACGATCTCGCTCATCCCGACATCGAGCAACGCATATATTCCTTTCTATGGTGTTAGGCTGCTAAGCACCAGGCCGCGGGAGCGAATCTCGGCCATGGGAGCCGCGTTTTGATGTGGGCGAAATGCGAAAACACCCGTGTACTTAGATTTAGGAAGCAAGGAAGAAAAAAGTGGAGAATGAAATGCAGGGAGGTTTACCAGTTTAGCTCAACCGGCTTGCTACCCAACACATGGGAGCGGGATAGAGGGGGGATGAAAGATAGGGAGGAGAGAGAAAAAGAGCACATAGCACAGCACACACATCGTCAGTTACAGTCCGTCACTCTCGCATGGTACGTGAGATCATTGTCACAACCGCTTGTCCAAGCCCGTCTCTTTCAAAAACCGAAGTAGTCCCTTCGTCGCCTTCAGCTGCGATGTCTTCTGTCGGCGACATGTGAAAATCGTTTCAACTTACAATGGTTTATTGTCAAGGTGCGCTAGAACGGATGCCATGGACTGTCTCTGAACATTATATTCAGGACAGTCGCACAGAATGTGTTCCAGCGTCTCCTCGCAAAGACAGGCATTGCAGAGAGCGTTGTCAGCCATTCCATGGCGAAATGAGCAAGATTTCGTGAACGCCATCCGTATCCATAAGCGTTAAAGCAGAGTGGCGTCTCTTCGGCGGAGTCGTTGTTGTTGCCTGGGACACGGATGGCTCCTACCCACGATGGGGGATTGGCCAAGAAATAGGTGGATTATTCCAAATTAATATGGAGCATAAATTTCCTAATATTTAAGGGAACAGCATTGAATAGTGTAGAATTACCTGTCAAAATAAAATCAGGAATGTCATATTGAACGGCGTAGTCCATTTGGCATACAGAGATGCATCAAAGAGGACAGGTGGTATTGACGATTGCTTCGGTTGGTCTAGCTGCTTGGTGCGCACCATAGAGAGAGCGTGATCTCCTGTGCAAGCACTCGAAGTCTGCTGGCTGCGTCGGACCGTGAAAGTGGTATGGCCTCTTCCTGTGTGTCTTCAAGAGCTGCCCGAGCGGCATTATCGGCGTCTTCGTTTCCTATGACAACGCAGTGACTTGGCAGCCACTAAAACGTCACGTGGTGTCCTTTCTCATGTGATGTATGGAGTAGGCATCTAATATCGAACACGAGCTGTTCGTATGGCACGCGACGCAGAGCTGATAGCACAGATTGTAGGACTGTCTTTGAGTCACTGAAGATTGACCATTGTCGAGGTGGTTCCCGATTGACGAAACAAAGTGCAGCGCGAAGAGCAGCTAGTTCCGCAGATGTCAATGTCGTTGGGTGGTCAGTCCTAAAGCTGATGGTAGTAGCTTTTGCTGGGACAACCACAACACCGGACGAACACTGGATGTTTGTGGAACCATCAGTATAAATATGTACACTGTCCGCGTACCTCTCGTGCAGAAGAAGCAGAGACAGTTGTTTCAGCACAAATGACGACAGCTCAGACATTTTCCCGATTCCTGGTACACTGAGATGTACTGTGGAGCTGATAAGATACCAAGGGGGTATCGCTGGTTTAGCTGCAGCGATGAAGCACGAGGGAAGTTTGTCGTTGTATTTGACGATAGCTTTAGAGAATGATGCTTGGTGCCTGTCTGAAGGTAGTGTTGCAAGGTGGTGATGGGGGCACGTGCAAAATGTCTGATATGCGTTCTCAGGGCTTCCATCGTAATGTGAGTTTGTATTGGATGGTCCCGAGCAATCGCAATAGTTGCCTGTGTTCACGTGCATCTGGGCAAACCAAGGCAAACTCTGAGTGCTTGAGCTTGTGCTGCCTGCAGAACACGAATATTTGTCTTAATAATAATAATAATAATAATAATAATCTTTATTACATCCAATCATGTCATGGTTACAGATCCAGCCCGCATAAGCAACATTGCTTGTTTGCGAGGCTGGGCAGTCAGCTGGTAGTACTGATATGTGTACAAATAAATAAATTAATAAAAAGAATATAGTAAAAAAAATGATATTGCAAAAGTGAACAAAAGATATTATTTGAACAAAAGATATTATTGCATTAACAGGAAAAAAAAATACACATTGACATTAGAGATGACTTCGCAATCAGGTTCGCATGCTTCAAATCCCGAAGAAAACATCAAAGAATATGGACATTACGTATCACCCATGACCTTAAATGTGATTTTATTTGTTTAAATGTTCCCGCGATATCATTCTCATTCAATTTATTGAAATTAGCCGGCAGGTAGAAAGCACGAGTTCTCTTGCCGTAGTTTGTGTACACACGAGGTACGACATATCTTTCTGTCTGACGTAAGCTGCGAGATTTCACGTTCAAGTTTTTGAATTTAGTAGAAAAATAACTTTTACACATGGCGTCGAACAAAACTTGTTGCTCGACAAACAACATGTCTGACTGGTAGATGCTCAGCAAGAGATATTCCCCGTGACCAAGTGTACCATACGAGAGGCTATAGGCAATCTTTTTTAGGAAACACCATAATTTTTTTGAACTCCTTTCTGACCGCTTTGTCTTGCCTCAACTTAACGCTCAAGTCCGTGACTGGCTGCGTTCCTATCTACCATGCCAACGCCAACAATCGAATCTACACTGTCATCCTGTCCCTCGTTCAAAGACCTTCTTTCCACCTGACGCCCTGTGCTACAAGGTTCATATGGGCATTGTCGGTCTACTTCCTCCCTCGTCACTACCTCCTTACCCACTTCGACACGTACGCATGGTGGCCAGAAGCTATATACGCCGATCCCTGAAATCTCGTTGCCTGCTATCACGCCAGCTTTCTTGTCCACTTGGGTTTCAGGTTTCGGTTGCTTCGCACTTCGTCTTCTCTGCACCAGGAGACTGCGTCAGACAGCCTACCACTCACAATCCAACGACTTGGTTGAGCATTTTCACCGTCACCAGTAGACTATGCTCACGACTCAAAACTCGTCTTTAGAGGGTTCAGCACCTTCCCCTAACCCGTCTTGGCATACGCACGGCGTTGAAAGCTAATTTAGGCTGCTCAAATGCCGAGCTTATTTTTGGCACCAGCCTTCGTCTTCTCTGCGACTTCTTCGAGGCGCTGCAGCTGCACAGCTCTCAACCACGGATTGTGTTACGCGTTTGCGCATCGTGTTTCAATGCGTCCGCTCATTTCCCGTCAGAGCACCTGCACCTCGAGTGCCCTACGTTTCTCCGGACCTCCGGGCAGCAACGCATGTCTCTGTGTGACAGTCCGCCCATCGTAAGCCCCCTTCAAACGCACTACCTGAGCACTTGCCCCGTTCTCGCACGCGTCTCTGCTGCTCTCGAAGCAGCGGAGAGGCGCGTGCACGCTCGCGCTGCATTAATGCGCTCGCGATGGGGATTGCCGGCGCTCCGGGCGTCTGCTGACGCAGTCATAATAAATCTGGTTTTCGCTTGGGTCTGACGTCCCTTCTGTACGCTCCGCTCCATCCAAGGCCAGCGCCTCACACGTAGTAGGCCTGTGCACTCTGCTTTATGACGTCATGCTGCTTGCGATAAAAATTTCCACAAGGTGGGGCGCATCTAGCCCTTCCCACACTCTGCCAAGCCAGGCGTGACGAAAGCGGCGACGTCAAAATCTCCGCGTCTTGCTCGGGAGCTTTCCCATTAGATTCTATGGCAGTCGGGCAGGGAAGCACGCCGCGTAGTGCACAGGACCTGTGTTATCCAGGAGGCGTTGCCAAAGCACTACACTGTCAAACTCTCGGGTCAGATATTTTGGTGTGCACCAAGTGATCAGAATTAATACAGAGCTTTTATATGCGGCTTCTCTCATCACAGGTGTAATTCGAGCTCACTCTCATGTACACTAAAAGCTTTTTATGTATTTAATTAACGGTAAGGATCGTTAACTAGGTAAAATAAAACGGTTAACGGCCATGGGACAAAGCAGCACCCTTAAGGATGTAAAAAATTTTAGAGTAGGTAGCAGGTATCGCTGTAAAGGCATCAAAGCGTGCAGCTCTTCCAATGCCAATTCCACGTAAAAACCATTTATTCTTATTATTTCTGCACGACGAGAAATGAAACGCTCTCACGTATATCCTTGTTCTAGCAGCTTCGCGTATACGTAATTACGAGAGCGCGTATATTTCGGCGCAATATACATTAAAAGTTAATTTCGCTTCGCCCCGCCGTCGTATTCCACATCCCGGTTCCTTTGTGTTCAAATTGGCTTCAAGTTTCAACAAAACGGGAACGGCACAAAGCCACTTCGGTGCGAGTAATCATGCCTTTTTCTTTTTCACGTTTAATCTCCACATTCCTAAACTTCATTCTTTTTAATAAAGCTACCATTGCGTGCAAGCGCGCAGAAATCCCATCGCCGCGCTGTTTTACATTCTTATCACTTATCGTCCCCTTCATCTGAGCGCAGCGCAATACCTAGGGAAGAACACACACAGAAATTTGTAAGAAAAGAAGAAAGAAACGAGGAGCAGGAAAGAAGAGGAAACGTAGTAACTATGCGAGAAACGAGCGCTTGCTCCACGCGCGCGTGCGTCTGTTTGTCCGGGCGTATGCTAAACATTCGGCGAGAGAGCGGCGGTTTAATTTTGCCCGCCCGGTAACATTTTTTTCGCGTAACAAGCGTGTATAGGGTGGAGCGAAGCGGCCGGAATGGCGAGAGAGGGCGCGCGCGGAGCGTCCCGTGTGCACACGCGTACACCACCGCTGCCATCGTCCCCTTTGTGAACGAGCATGCTGTGCGCCCGCGGGCATCTCGCCGGTTTCCCGGACCCGGCCACTGCGTGTGCCGGGCCCGGTTGCCTTCCCGCCAGAACAGAGCTCGCTCCCACTCATGCGCGTATTCGTTGTCGGCCGTCGCACACGGGCCTCCGCGCGCGAGGGAGACTCATTTCCGGCTGCGTCTTGTTAGCCGAAGAGCCCGGGAGATTGGGGAGCTGCAGTCTCTCTCTCTCTCTCCCTTGCAACGCGCGCGATACGGCCAGCTATAGCATGCGTACCTTGTCCTCGCTACGTTTTGTACTGTACAGAGGAGCTTTGCGACTTCTTCAAGTGTTCGTCGGCCCACGCGGCAGAAATTAAGAACCGTATGAAGCCAACAAGAGAATGAAACCAATAAAAACGGTAAGGGCCAATAAATGGGTGTTTTTATTTGATAATTAATTAATGATTTAGGTTCCAGGGGGTACATTCCCCGGTGTACTTCCACCATTAGCGTTTCTACATCTCGTTTTGTTTTATTCAATTATTAATTAATGGAGAAGCTTATTTTCTTAATTTTTAGTCCTATATGCACATTCAATTATTACGCAAAAAGCAGTAGTCGTCGCCAGCGCACGGCGACAACAATTGAGATATTTATTTTCATCTCAGTAAAACAAACGAAGCGTAATATTTACAGTAAACCTTATATTTCATAATAAAGGGAAAATGGAAATGGAAGTGAAAAGCAAAAGTGCGCTTCTCTTTCAGTTTTATTAAACACCCATTTTTTTTTTTTTTTTTTTATGGAATCATCGCATAATAAACGTGTCCATGGCTTACTTCCTCCGCACTTTCCTTGGCTTGGTTGTTTACTGTATTGATAGCATCACTAAGAACCGATACCCTCGGTTCTGCTTACTCTTGCCGCTTAGTGCTGAAACTTGGGCACCTTAAGCTTCCTAAAAGCGACCATACATAACTGTTATGAATGCCCCAAGCTTTGCATACATCTTCAACATTAGCTGCGATCTACCGCGCTGGCTAGGTGACCAAAGAGAAAGAGAGAGATAAAAAGCCAAGGAAATACGGGGAGGTTAACCAGAGGACCTCTCCCTTTGTCAACCTTGTACTGAAGAAGGGGGGGAGGGGGAAGAGATGCGAAAGATGTGATAAAGAGAAAAGATAATAATTGGGCTTGTGTTCTATAGCTTGTGAACTTTAATTGTCAACTCGTGTCTTGCACATCGCGGCTTGTTAACTACTCGCGGGAAGCCGTTCTTGAGTGCTTTTTTATCGCTGTGCTTTAGTTCTTCTCGGGGTGTTTCTCTATAGGAGTAGCCGATGCCTCTACGGGGCGCCACAATCTACTTGCACACATTTACTTACACACATACAACGTCACACAATGTGTAGTCGTAGTCGCGGTTTGTCGCACGATCCGGTATCTTTCAGGCAACGCAGCAACGCCTCTTCAGTGTCTCGTTCTACTTCTGAGCACGAGGTCGCGGGTTGGACACCCTCTCCCATTCCGACAAGAGTAAGGAAATCGTGCTTTGTGTGCACGTTAAAGAACACCTCGGTAGTGTCTAAACTGATTCAGAGCCTACCCCTACGGCGCTTCTCACGTCCTGTGTGTTGGTCCGGGGCGTTCAATACCGCAATTTAATCATTATTTGTAATATTACCGCATGAGTTCACCGCGTCTTTCCTTCTTATCTTGCTCATATCTATATTCCCCCAGTTCCTCTAGCACAGCGTAGCCAACCGAATGCCTTCAATAATTGCCAGTTGTGCCAGTTATCATACGGTACAAAATTGACTGTAACACGTAACCCTCGTTGTCACGTATGATTGTGTGAGATTATTGGACAAAGAAGTCATTGAGTTTATGCTTTCTTTTAATCACAGGTACAGCTATCTTTCATGAACGTTGCTTAGCACTGCTTATCCTCTTAGCGATTTCTCCTAGCCTTAAGAAAGAGTGAATGAGGCACTGAATAAATTATGAGCTTGCACTGGAATGGTAGATCTTTTTACAGTCCCAAGTAGCTCACGGTCACGAAGGATGATGACTTGGAGTGTCAGAAGATGGCGTAAAAGCAAAAAACGGGCATCGACATCGCAACGAAATTTCCACATTATTTCATTCTCACATCACAGATAACGACCAAGGCTAATCATTAATTCTTACTAACAAACCAAACTAGTAAGGCTACCCTCATTTGTATATAAAATAAGAACTCCCTGAAATTTTTCGTGGACGTTTTCAATGCTGCCACACAAGAGTACCAAAATGCAAAAAAGAAAGAAAGAAACTTGAAACAACATTGCCTTAGTACTCGTGTCAGTTCTATACGCCAGATTAAAGAGAGAGAGAGAAAGAAAAAATGCGCCCTTTTTATTTTTGCCAGAATAGCATCTTGCGGCCCATCAAAGCCCAGGAGGTGACCTGAAAGAGCAATACACGCTTCTACAGCCTAATTTAGTTATTTATTTTTAGTATTCGTTTAATTAACAAATTATTTTAAGCTAGTGCAACTTTTATCGGTTCAGCTATTGCTATTACATGGTGCAGCAGGTGAAGCCGTTCTTTCGAGCTGCAATCCCTACTGCACAGATTTAACGAGCCGCTGTATAGACCTCCTGCAGCCTTCAAAGAAAAGAAAAACGTAAACACGAAGGTAGTAAAGCATATATCGCGGCAATATACGACCAATTTGCCTACAGGAATGTAGGTTGAATGGAACAGGAAGCGCGCCTTGCGGCATGAGTAGCTTGGGGACCCGTTGGTATGCATATACGACTGCGGCTCTCCTTCGCCGACGCTCGGAGGAAAAGACGAACTGCTTTGCTGCTATTCACTTCCTGGAAGCGCGCGGGCACAAACGGTTATTTCCCCGAATGTCGCGAAAACGGGAATGGGACCTTGTGTTAGGGGGCCTCGGCAGATAGGGGAATGAATTAAAGAACGAATTCTTTGAATAAACGTTGCCACCAGCTTGGCGTGAGTGAAAAACTTACTTGGATAAAAGAGGTGGGAGGTTGAGGAGGTGGGGGGAAAGGGGAGGGAATCTACAGAGGGAGATAAGCGAGAGAAAATTAGAACTGGCACTAAATGGGAAAATGTTATCGTCTTGGGCTAGTAGTTGTTACATTGCAGAAAACACTGGCGGTTGTGCGAGCTGCACTGCCTTTCTTGTTCTTCTTTTGTATGTTTTAATAAGAAAAACCTTGCAGTTTCTTCCTTCAGTTTTTCCCCGGAAACTTCTCGTAGTCCGCTTATTGCGCCACTTTTGCCCAACAACACAACTTCCCGGGGGTTGCGAGGTATACGTAGCGTGTGATAAGAAGCAGTGTAAGGAATAGCTCTCACAGTTCCAGCAGCTTCCAGATATCGCGCTCGCGTCCGGTTGCGCGAAAGATGTTTTACTCGCCCTGTTCTGGCGGCATGCAGCACAGGCAAGAAGCTAATTTTCGCGACGTCGACGGCTGCCTCGCCTGTGTTCCTCGCGTCACTGTGGCCGCTCTACCTTCACTCTTTGACGAAACACTGCAGCGTGAATCGAGACGAGGAAACGTAACGAACGCAAGCACTCACATCTTGCTCACTTACTGCATTAAAGAAGAGCGAAAAGAATAAAAAAGAAGCCTGGCGTGCGGTCCCTCACTTAGAGTTTTATTTCCTTTGTGCACCCATTTTCTATGTACTACCGTTACTTTGTGTTGGAAGAACTTACCTTTCCGTTTCCGCACAACCAAATGCGTTCTACGGAAACCCACACGATGGAGTTTCATTCGTTATGCACCTTACTGTAGTGTGAGGGTTAAACGAAGATCAATGCGGCCTCCTCCGACAGATAAGTTAGCAGTTAAAGAGAAATCGCACCAGTATAGTCCGCCAACAAAAAAACTGTCAGTTTCTCTGTACTTTTCCGCTGACTTGGAAGCTACCAGTTTCCAACGTCAAAGGCACATGAGTCGGAGGTGTGGTGGTGGGAGCAGTGGTTATCAGAATAAGCTTTGCATAAATCAGCCAGGTCGTGCTGGGTTCAAGATAACGAGAGTTGCGATTGACCTGGCCCCACGTCGTCATGGTTAAGGCAACCGTACATTTTACTGTAACCTCAACCGGGTAGCCCTGCCTTTTGTTTCAATCAAACCGTCCGTTACCGGTGCTCCAGCCGGCAAATGCGGCCGATCTACCGCAGCACTTAAAACTTAAAATATATTTAATGGGGCATTTGGAATGTCATGCACGTGGCTTGGCCTGGAGGCTGCTGTTTCCGTGTTTAGTGCGACCCATGTGCACTCTTTCACGAGGAATGTACGGGCAAGACTTGCAGGTAGAACACAGCCAAAGTTATTTGCAATTATTACTGCCACCACTAATCGCATTTACTCTGCCTGATACCTCGTCCGTCAGCAGAGCTACTGACTGCATGGGTATTAAATTTGGCAACAAACAGTTATGGCCCGACAAGATGACAACAGTTAATGCGCCGAGTATCTCTTACAGAGCCACGTATTCACATGTTAAGAGTGGAGTTTCGGTATTGCTGGGGTGACATGTCCGTACACTTATATAACGCGATGCCACAGAGAAGGAATGCCGTGCTGGGTAGTGCGTTCTTTCTCTCCGTCATTTGTTTTTGCCCTATACACTTATATTGCACGAACGACGCGTATTGTGCAAGTTAGACAGCAAACCGAAATGTTCGCTCGAAACATCCGGCTCACCTTACGGTGTCGTCACTCGAGCCAGCGCTACGGCTAGCGCGAGAGAGGCCACCGCGAAGCAGCTGCTTGCTTTCACTCTTACAGGGGACAAGTGTCGAGTTGCGCAACTGAAGTGCGCGTGTAACGCATTTTAGGCAGGGTGTTGCCAACCACTCTGAAGGAAAAGGAGAGCTCAAACGTGGTGGCGTTTGTTAAGAGAGAAAGAGAGAAAAGACAGACGCGAAGAGGCGTGAAATAACCTGAGAAAAACGTTGCGCCGGCTCCTCTTGGAAACGGGCGCAACGCCAGTCAGCAAAAGCGCGCCCCACGCCCCGCGCACTCCGAGTGCCGCGCTGTCATTAAAAATGCATGCCGCGGCCTCGTTAACAGCGGAAGGAAGCTGCTGCTGCACCATCCCGTTTGCCCATGTACCCTGGAGTAATGTTTCGCCTCGCCACGAGCGAGCCGTGCGGCAAAGAGGACCCCTCCCCCCTCTTCTCTTGCTCTGCATCCTCCCTCACCGGCACGCCGCCGAAAACCTGGGGCACCGGCGCGCGTTATTTAAATTATAGGCCTCGCGAATGCGTGCAGCTTGTTTGGCCGAGGGCGCCCTCCGAGTTCAAAGAACACCTGACGCGGTTCCTCGAGGTGGCCCTGGAAGAGGGTCGTTGCGTAAACCACGAGGGGCAGAAATTTAATTTTCATAATCCGCCCTCGTTTTCTCCCTGCGCAGTTCCTCTCTCTTTCCAGACGTGTGTCTGTTTTTATTTATGGTGCCTCTCGGACTAATAAGAAAGCCTTGCAGAACGCAAACGAGTCGTAAGAGATGCGCGGTGGAGGAGATTATGCAAAAGTCAACGGCGCTAGCGCAACGTAGAGCGTTAGAGGTGCACGGTTGAATCAGGAGGCGCTACCGAAACGTTGCAAGTATGTTCGGACAGGCAATGCTAGTAGCAATGATCTCAAGGAAAGGCGCGCGAAGTGGCTACTTTGGTAAGGGAAGAAATCTTTCTTTTATCTTTTCTCTCCCCACCTTTCTTCTTTACAAGAAAACTTTGAGTGATTTCGGTAATGCTCCACGTGGTAATTTGGCGTCCTCTTTCATGGTTCTCGTGCGTTATAAATAATCCCCTCCCCCCCCCCCCCCTTTCTTTTATTGCACCGGATTCTCTCCAGCATAAATAATCTGGGCGCCTTTTATTTTTTAACTAAGTGTGCCAGCTTAGTAAATTCAACACATTTATTGAATATACGGATCTTCCTGTCGCCAGAATACCATGGTTCCCATATAGCGGAGACAAAACACTCATTGGAATATTGCGCCCCAGGTATATGGCCTTTATATCCGATGCAGTGATCTCACCTTTTCATTCACACTACCCTGTCCGTGTCATAGTCCAAGTGTTTTTGCTAGTTGGTTTCAGATAGTATTTGGGCGCCGTGTACCAGCCCATTTTATAATGGAGTGAGCCAGGTAGCGTCAATTCGCCATATAACTATGTACCCTCGCGAAAAGCATAAAAAAAAGACAGACGCAGACACGCATGCAGTTTACAGCATGGGACAATCGCAAAGTGCAAATGGCATTATCTCGCTTCGCGCGTTCTCTGCAGAACAATGCCCGAAAGTTGGAAAAATCGAGCGTTGCTTTTTTTCTCGCTTACATTTAAAAATGAAGGTAGGCTGACGTAAAGGGCGCCACACAGTTTTGAGGCTCCTTTCAATTCTCATTGGAGGGCAGGGCTGTCCATTTCCATTCCTCCTATCATAAGGTGCGACCTCGTTCCAGAGCGGTCTGCCAGCACAAAAAGGCTCCGTAGGTGGCGCTTAGCAGGGTCAAGAAAACATCCTAAAAGCTCGCCGACTCGACACGGCAACACTGAAGTCGTCATGCTGACGGTACCAACGATTTCCGATCTGCAGCACTGTGAAAGGCGCGGTGATCTGTTTTCGATAAATCCGACTAATCTTCCGCCTACCGTTTTCATAACAGTTTTGAACTCGTTCTTCCCCGCGGCAACCGTAGCGGCGTGCGTCTTGAATTCAGCAAGGAGAGAAATATAATTACGAAAAGTAAGTGCAAACTGTAGAGAAACCGACGCACATTCGACCCGCCGAAGCAACGGTCGAACCGCGAGCCTGCATGCTGCCCACGCTCGAACACACGGAGTAACTAGGCGGGCTTCG
Source organism: Dermacentor andersoni (assembly GCF_023375885.2). NCBI lineage: Eukaryota > Metazoa > Arthropoda > Arachnida > Ixodida > Ixodidae > Dermacentor > Dermacentor andersoni. The sequence goes on along the minus strand of NC_092816.1, from coordinate 23,029,388 downwards.
CAGACTCATCGATTCTTGCGATTTTCCGCACCCTCAGCAAATTTTTACTCCCAAAGGTTACGCGGTGAAGATGATAAAACGACTTGGGTGGTGCGCCGTGCTTTGGAAGAGCCAGTTCTGACATTTGCTGCGGCAGATGGCTTTGAAGTTTCGTGTTTACGTCTTGGCCAACATGTGCGCGTACCTATTTCTGTGCGTCTGAGGCGCACGATTTCTGTGTTTTAGCAGAGCCAGCGCTGAGACCAAGAATTTTAGAAAGACAGAAAGCTGCGTGAGTTGGTAAGGGTTCCTGGTTTGAAAGGATTCCCATAGAAAACAGGGACACAGGGGGAACGGTCCTTCTTGTTTTCGTGTTCCTTTCGTGTCGCTGTTTCCTATAAGGCTACCGTATGAAACCATGACTAAAGGAGAGCTAGTAAAGCTTAGCAAGTTAGTTCTGCACAGAACAGGGTGAGACACGAAAAGCGAAGAACAGATGGCGACCATTTGTCACGCATCTGTTCATCGTCATCTGTTCTTTGTTTGTTTCGTGTCATCGTATGTCATTTAGTGCTGTTTTAGTACCATCGGACGCTCTTGTGGTAGCTGTCTTAATTTGCGGTATGTCTAGAGTGAAGTTAACCCTAAATAGACGGTACAAGATTTCTATACCATGGCACAGAAATCTAGCTTGTGAAGGTCTACGAATTGAATACGTAATACACATGATTTTTCGTGTTTCTTGCTTTAGAGCGCAGTTCTTAGGGGCCCGTTCCTGGATTGAGCGTCGGCGTAACCACGTGAACGCGCTCATGCCACTGCTCGCGCGTACGTTATCCTCTTCCGCAGCTGGCTTCGATACCACTCATCATGCCAGTGTTGCTATACTGCCCCTACCTCTGCGAAGGCGCTGACGGCACTGACCCACTGCCAGTCGGTGGGGTGATTTCGGTCTCAAATTCTTTGCCTCAATATACCGCAAAATGAAAACACATATAAAGCAGCGCTCAAACTTCACATTAGGGAATATCGTAATCGTCGGACTTTGTGTGTGTGCGTGTGTGTGAAGTTACGTGACAATTTTTAATTCCTGCAATAGGAGGACCCCCCCCCCCCCCTCCCCCCGCACCTCAAGCACTAGAACTATAAAACGTAGGACATATATGACAAAAGAAGTGGAGCAGCATAAATCTGTGAATGTCATACAGCACCCGGTCGGAGCAAAATTTAAATTATTTAATTACTGTATTTCGCTTCAGCGTATTTTCTTTGGTTATAATAAATCGTGTGCGTTGTCGGTATGACGTACTTGCAGGTCGGAGTTATGCGAAAGATCAGAGCGGTGAGTGAAAACTAGGTAAATTTCCGTTCTCCCGACGGAAAAAAAATGTTTCAACGTCACATCGGCAGTAGCTATGTCCCAGTCTGTCACCTACTATATGCCGTGCCACGAACAGCGAATGCAGCGAGGAGCGCCGGGCAGCAGGCGTTGCTCCTCCTCGACGAACGGCTCGTTCCGGGCCTCTGCACGCTGTTTACTCTCTCCTTCACGGATCGCTCGCAGTCGCGCTGTTTGTTCGTTCGAAGAGAAAGCACTCAGACGCTTGCGGGAAAACAGCGCCGCTGGCCACTGCTGCCCTCGGCAGCGTTCGTGGTCCCGTCGGCTGAAGAGCCCACGGACTGCAGCATCCATGGCGGTTAGCCTGTTCTGTACAGTTATAGCGTGTGCGCACATTTCGCGGATGTGTGTGCGCAGGAGAGAAGGATCGCTGCGCAAGCGGGGACTCCGCTTGCGCCATGCCAGCCTCTGATCCTCGGCTTTTCGCATTACCAGCTATACCACTTGTGGGGGTTCCACTCTGCGTGCGGCTAGGGCTGAAGGCGAGCTCCGGATCTAGCCCCACGCAGTCGCTTCGTGGTACTCCCAACCCGTAGCGCGGGAATCGCGGCTACGCCGGGTTCGGACGAATAAGGCAACCAGCGGTGTCAACGGTAACAACGTTTATTGCTAATAGCAATAGCGAACACTCGCAGAGGGACGTCCTCTCAGTAATAGTAGTAAAAGGCTTGCCTCGTTGTCTGGGTGGGTCAGACAAACGAGATCACTCACGGGATGCGGCAGGTGCTGTCGTCCAAGCGGTCCAAGGTGTCGGCGTCCCAAGAGAGCGAGTCTCTCCTGGTGGCGCGCTTTTATGCTTTTTTACCTTTTTGCGAGGGGAAGTCCTCCTCGCCCGCCGGGTACGTTTCCCTTTCCCGTGAGCCACGTAGGGGAAGAGGGGCGCGTAGTGCCTCTCTCCCATGTCTACGCCGGCCCGTCCCGTCGCCACGTGCGAACGGGACACCGCGGGCACGCGGGAGGAAATGGAGGCGGGTGCTCCCCACACATTTTTGCGTAGATCGAGGGCCTGCGCTTGCGTGTACGCGTGTGTATGTGTCTGTGGAAGTGTTTTCACGCGTTTGCATGTGTAAGTAAGCGTGCAGGCGTGTGTATGCTTGTGTGTGTGTGTGTGTGTGTGTGTGTGTGTGTGCGTGTGTGTGTGTGTGTGTGTGTGTGCGCGTGTTTGTGTACGTGCGTGTGTACGTGCGTGCATGGTGCGTGTGTGTGTGTTTGTGGACGTATGTGGTGGTAATGGTGCAGTTGGTTGTAGCCTTTCTATGGCCTATTTCTTTTTTCATCTGTGTACATCAAACTTTTCGGTCGCTAAGCCTGCGTCATGGCTGATCCGACGCCATTATGACAAATAGGAAAAAAGAAAGTTCAGATCCCACAGACTGTGGGAATCAACGTTACGCGAAACATTCTGCAGGTGCCTGACTACCCTAGCATTGCTTGGGGTGCCACAACGCGGTACCAGGTGTACCGACGTATTTGTGTAAATTGAGTAGAGCGTGTGGGTCGTGAGCGTAAGTGCCTGTGACGACAGCAGCGCGACGATGGCCACGTTGAAGACGATCGTATGGTGGTTACCACATGATTTCTACGCCAGTAGTTTTACGCGAGCCTACAACAAGGCGATATTTTGCTTCTACATAGGTAATGAACAAGCGTAAACGAGAAAAAGACATATTGTGGCGTCGTCAGCGACCAAGTGTTATGCAGTCGCTCGTATGTGGTGCTATGCCGCGTGGGATATGTAACACGACAATGACATGTGCACTCCCCACAAAGAAATGTTAAAGCATGATTAGTATGATCGTAAGTACAACGTCGCAAAATTTCTACGTAGCGTGCTAGGAGGAAGCTACGGAGAAAAGGGGATTGCTCACGGAGATAGGCTCATCTGACGTTGCTTCAGAGCGCGAGCTGTCACAAGGAGAGAGGATGAGTAAGTGGCAAGGTTCGCGCTCGCCGAACGTTTCAAACAGCTGGCTGGCTTTGGAGGGAGAGAAGTATGCGCGCAAAAAAAAAAAAAAAAAATATCATGATAATAATAAGGAATAAAAATAAAAAGTACATAAATAAATATAAACAAAAATAAAGCGACTGTGGCTTAATAATTAGAGAATTGGGCTGCTGTCCTCGATATCATAGGTTCGATTCCACCGTCAGTCACACATTATTTTATTTTCATTAAAGCGAGGCCAGACAGGAATATACCTACCTACCTACCTACCGCAAAGTGCTAAGAATGAGGCAAATAATGTCTTGCATCAAAATCACTTTTGCAGGTCAGTCTACGATATAGAAGTCGCGTGCACACTTGTCGTGCTCGTGGTCACGGGAGTGACCAGAACCTGTTCCTTGGAGTTCCTCTTTATCGTCTATTCTACATAGAGTAGGAACACCAACGACGCGCAATGATTCGCGCTCTGATTGTGTCGCGGTGTCGCTTATGACTCGGTCTGGCCTTCCAGCAATGAATGCTCGTCTCTAATCGGAATGGTTGTTACGTGCACTTGCGATGAAACTATACATAAGATATGTCGTATGTCACTGTACTTCCGTCCCAGTAGTAAGTGGTTCAAATCACGCAAAACTGAGTCGCTTGGACGACCGGCCGGGAACGGAGCGAAATTCCCTTGTGTCGAACTTATTCTGTGCAGAATGCGATTATGGAGCTGATACGAATATGGAAGACAAATGAGCTCTCCGACCACCTCTGAAGCGTTCACACAGTCCATCGTTAAACCCGTCTCTCCTTTCTAGATGCTCTTGCGTTTCCCCCATACTAGGGTAGCAAGCTGGGGGCAATGATGTTTAACGTCCCCGTCTTCTTTTTTTCTTTTCATTGAGAGAGTAAATTTGGAGCTCAAAACTGGGTTTGCTATACCCATCAATCTGTCTTTTCTGCTACGCTGTCGTATAGAAGCCAGGTCAAGTTCTCATTCAGAGATTTAATCTCACCCTCGTGACAGCTAGTGCTTTGAGGCGCTGTGTTAGACTACGGCCTTCGGTATCGGCTAATATTTGCCGTCAGACGGATACGTACAATATTATGTGTGAAGTCCGCTATGGGATCGGAAATCGCCCTGCTGAACATTAGGCCGTTGTGATCTCGAAGGCCACGGGTCCGCCTATAATGCTACCGCATTAACGAATTTGCTCACTACCGCCGCAGAAAAAGCAAACTCATGCTGCTACAGCAATGTGTAATTTGGAGCGGGAGGAACTAATGATTCACCTATCGCGCAACTCTTTTTTTTTTGTTATCATACAACGTGTTCATTACAGCCAGTGTGTGATCGTATGTAAGTAACGCAAGAGGTAATGCATGAAACTTGAATGTCTTTAATAAGACCTTAAAAGTCGGACGTGACCTTCAGGGTGGCGGCATTCATGTATGTATTTCGGAAACCACAGTAAGCAATTCAGTAGCGTATGAAGACGACGATTAGCTCACCGCAAAGTGGCAGTTCTTCTTGAGAAAATGGAAAGAAAGGTGGTCTTTTAGTGTAAGGCCTGCTGCTGTCTGAGTAAATCGCTAAACTATGCTGATCTCTCTTATTCTTATTCTTTTACTCTTTTTTTTTTCTTTTTTGCATCCTTTTAATAATTCTTCCTTCCACAAAGCAACCGTTGAACTGCCCCCACACCCCCGTCGCTGTCCCATTTTTCTCGCCTACATGAGCTGCATCGGCATTTATCGGCTGTTTTTTGTCTCACGGAGAAATTGAAAAGCAGTTGCCCGTCGTCGCTCAGCTTTTCTAACTTTCGACGGCCTCTCACTCCACGTACGGAAGCGTTGGCACGTTGGCCACGAATTCTTGCTTTCGCCTGAGCTGGCGTCGTTCACCAGAAAAAAATTAAAAAAAGATGTATATCAACTCTGTACGACAGAGAGGAAAAGAAGATAGGCATGCGACAACAAAAAGGGATGTGGCGGGTTATCGTCTTTTCGGCACGTATTTGTCAGAACACTTGCTATAAAGAAATAAAATAAATAACAAGACACCTTTAACAATATGATAATGAAGCTTCAATGAGCGGATGACTCCTTTTGTTCCTCGTATTGTTAATCCGATCCAGAATTGGCTTACTGCCTCTACGCTGAGTCTCGCCGCGGTGCGATCGTGCGTTGCATGCTTCGAGGATAAGGAGGTTGGATTGCGTCCATTGTCATGCCTGTTCTGAACCAAAAATACTCCGATAAAACGGTGCAGGTCTCTGGAAGTTAGACCTGGAGACAGCCGATCGGGAGCCGCATTCGTACAGGCATCGCCCTGCAACATTGGCCGACGTCGTGCAACTATTTGTATTCTCTAACGTGATGTGCCTGAAAGACGGCGTCGGCCAGTCACAAGCAGTTCCGGATAGATTGTCGCTATACATGCACCTTTCCTATCGCTGCGCGGTTTTTCTCGAGACAGAGCAACGCATTGCTATCGCAAGCCCAGCCCAATTGTTGGAGCGCGTTGGCTCGTGGTGGCAGAAAAAAAGTTGTGCGTTGGTTATGGGCGTACGTGCGTGCGCGTGGGTGTAATCTCTATGTGTCGTTGCCTGAGAAGAGAAGGAGAGATAGAGAACTTCTTTCTGACTCACGCTACTATGTCGCGATTCGCTGGGTGCACTGAGGGACAGGTGATGCGATGTGAGGGAACGGACAAAAATAATAAGAAGAAGGAAAGAAACAAGAAGGGAAGAGCGTTGGCGATCAGAACCCGCGTTTTATGTTCCGTCCCTAAATGTGGAGCCAGTCTTATAGGACGTTGCACTCGATGGAGTCTTCATAGAGCCGACTCGCTTTTTTGTCGGCATCGAACTATAAAATCGGAGCTTTGCACTTGACATCTCTTTGCGCGGCACGAAGAGAGACGGCTAATAAAAAATGGCACGACCGCCGAGAATAGAGAAAGTTGGAAAATCAGGCTGTGTTAGAAAAAGACGAAACTACATATATATATATATATATATATATATATATATATATATATATACATATATCTGGACCGTAAAGGCGGGGAGGGAAGCGGGAGGAGGGGGGGTTAAGGTGGCACGTTGGGGCTTTCTGTCATTGTTGCACAATGTGCGCCGTGGGATCCAACCTAGTCATGACGAGTGCTTGACGACGTCACGCGAAACTTGAGATCACTGCCCTCAACTGTGTCCTAGCCCCTTCTGAACAACCCGGCAATCATGTGCCCATCACCTTTTTTTTTTCTTTTTGGAGAGAAAGAAATTAGTAAATGAGAATAGTTCGCAAAGCAGCAAACGGCCCGTCAAGGACGGTGCGTTAAGGACTATGCCGTCACAGTGACCACACTCCGTTGGGCAGTATGTAAGTGCACGAAATAAAAAGAAATACGGTGTGCATGAAATCTCAAAAGAGATAGCATTTATAGAAACGTGCCCTTGATAAATGAGAGCGTGCTGTGCACGAGGTCATGGGTTCCACTCTTTGCTGTAGTAACCACTGTAGTAACCACAATGCAGCAACGCTGGCGTACCGCGCTTTAGCTGCACGTTAACTCTGTAATGTTTTAACAGATTTACACGCTAGGGAAAATTAAAACAACCTCTTCGCCTTTCTTTCTGGCCAGAGAGAGTGCAATCATGTAAGAAAACCAATAAAATGTAACTTGAGTCGTATATCGTAATTCGCATATCACATAATTAATTAGCACTTGAATGGTTCGTTTCACTATTTACTACTGAAAGCTCGCTCCAACGCTTAAAAAATGCTGTGCTTAAATCAGTTTTGGGGTGTCAAACCCGGTGTAGCGTAATTAGGAGTTAAACAATTTACGTGGTCATCATTTGTGTGGATGTGTCCGGTACGCCGTCTTTGAAAGCCGTAGCGATTCTGTGGAAAGTTAAATCCCACCAGTAAACGCCATTGATTATCTTGCATTGGAAAGCAAGCAAGAAAATGGCAATTTGTTTTATGCGAGGCTGGTTAAAATTTAATGTTTTAAAATTATAAAACTACGCCGCTTCCTCTCTGGCGCACTCGACGCTCGCAATCAGTCAGGCGTCTGCCCAGTGCGCCACACGCATACATATTATGTTTGAATAAGCCCGAAACAACTAGGCGCTTAGTGCACCATTTTCTTTCTTTTTTTGTCATGTTCTATAGCTACCGAGTGGCGTATCAGTATAGCGACAGTTAAATTGGGTTAGAGTGGCGCATCAATGAAGGATAAGTGTGTATTCTATATGGAACATCCTCGGGAACCCTTGCACTGTGAGAGCTTAGGGTGATCGGGAGCAGTCCTTGCAAAGGGATGAATGTTTGATGCTCAGAAGGGCGACTAAGGCAGCAAGGAACGGCGCGGCTTTAACGCGTCGCTGGCGCACATATCCGCGCGAAAAGCGTCCCACTCGATCAACGGCAGCGCGCGATGGCCTTTCTCGCAAGATCCTGTTTATCTGGATCAATAATGAACGACGGTGCGCCTTGCTGGAGGCTTTAATTATTCTCGTATACAAATCCGTGTTATACGATCTTCTCCGAATTACGATCAGGCGCCGCGTCAGCCAGTTACGCATGTATACGCCGCCAGCTATAGGCAGCGTTACAGTACACATTCGTATGCGCGCCGTTAAGAAGCTCAGACGGAATAAGTTTTCTTTCTTTCACTATTTCTTGCTTTCCTTCCTGATTACTTTCTTTCTTTCTTCAGAGTTATGCCTCGTGCGGCTTTATTGCAGGGGGAAGAACAACTTCTTGCTGTACAATTCTTTTTTTTTTTTTTGTAGGAATTTTGCCTCTGCGTGAGCCTTGGTGGCAGTTTGAAGTCGTTGTTTGGTTTTGATAAACCGATATATGTGAGCGTTAGTTTCGCTCACAGTGGAAGGGTGGCACGAGGGAATGAAGGTTGGCAGCAGGCGTGAAACAGCAAAACGCGGGAGCACCACCTCCCACCCCCTACTCCTGCTACCCCCTCTGATCAGTTCTTCACTCTTGACATGATATCTTCGCCATGACATCTAGCGTCGTAAGAGAGAAATAAGCCGAATGGCGCTTTTTTTTTTTTTTTCTCGTTGCGAGCTTTCGCTGCGAAGAAAGCAAGCTTGAACGAAGAAAGGAAAAGCGACGCTATTTTTCTCTAGATCAGAGAACGTCCGCGGAAAGAAATGAAGAAAAAACGAAACAAGGAAGGAAACAAGCAAGTGAATGCAAGAGAAGGCAGAAATCGTAAAAGGAAAGCAAGTATAAAAATAAAAGAATGCACGAACAGCATAAATGAAAAGAAAAATCGTACGGAGATGGATATGAACAGGTCAGAGGGAGATGGCGAAGAAGCGCGCTCACACGATAGTGCTCGCACACGTATACCATACAGTCTCGCGAACGGCGCGAGACCGCCGCACGCTCCTATTGCCTCGGGGCAGGCGGCCCAGATCTCCATTTCCTGCGACAAGGCACAATAGAAAGAAATGAGAGATGGTCCCTTTCAGCGAGGCCCCCCTTTGCCGACCCTATATAGTGGATGTGAGGCGACCGCCAATGTGCGCGGTCGACGAACGAACGGTGCGTCGTCTCTATATTCCTTGCCGCCGCTGGCGGTGGTTCTGTGCCCAGGTACATCCCGCACTCAACGAGGGTAGCACCTGGTTGCATGCCTACCGACTGCGCCGCCTTAAACTCAGGCGTTCTATCGCATTAGAGCGGGATGGCGTTGGGAATGCTCCAGAGCTGGCCTTGGCTCACGATAAGGGATGAGGGCTCACGAAGCTTTTGGCTCCGCCAGAACTCGTGCTGATGTTACTTAGCCTTCACAATAATGCCACAGTCCTTTGATGCAAACAGGTTTGGCATTTAGCAAGTACGGCTCAAAGTCATCAGTCGATTGATGGGGCAAGTATGCTCGATGGTCACGGGGGGAACAAGCCGAGGAGTAGAGTTCTAGCTCTGCTACTGTAATCGCCTTAATTTGTATTTGTAGCATTAGAGCTGCTCTTGCTGCCTTTAACACCACCGCAGGTTTATCCTAGCAGTTTAAATGGAGACGCTCGGGCGGAATAATTGCCGGCATAACTTTACGAGGCTAGGTGCACGCGTAACCATACTAAGCAAATTGTCACTGCCATGTCTACACCTCCCTCAGACGACATGGCAATATTGATCCACCAATTTCGACTTCGCGTAGAAACTCGATGTCCATCTTTGAATTTCAGTGTTTACTTTTTCTATCTTCCTTATATTTTTTTTTCTTTTTTAGCGTTCCTCTCTATGTACGGGAACGAGAAATGATTGCGACATCCAAATATATGAGCGTGCGTACGTTTTTGCATTCTAGCGTCGTCCCCTCTGGCATGTTTATAGACCTCGAAGTCCGTGTTGCGTGAGTTGTTTACGTAGTTCTCTATGACATCTCCTTCGCGCAAACTTTGTTAACCGGAAGCTCCCGAAATCTTCACGCACGCGGACGATACATATTTAATAAACGCTTCTCCCAGACACTGCGTTAGTCGTCCCGATCGGGAACAAACCGTTATCTTCGCAAAAAAAATTTGAATATAACAAGACAAGGAATGAAAGAGGTGCGGATCAAATAAATACGCAGAGGAGGTTGGTTCAAGGGGATGCTTGTATTTTACACTTCGGCAACGCGCTCTAGCGTTATTGCTTGTGTTTGTGCTCTTTCGAACACCCGGCTACGTGTGCCGTGAGCTCGTTCGAAGTAGCTCAGTTAGGCTTCGCGAGCCCCTCTTTTCGCTGGCATCAACTCGCGTCGCTTCGAAGCAACGGCAATATTGCGATGCTCGCTACTTCTATATGACCGGAGGCGCTCCTTCCAGAACGACGCGCGCTGCCCAATGCACTCTGCCCTTTTATTGCGATAGCAAATATATGGACATTCCAGGTGGATTTCGTGCCGTCGCCGTCGGTGTCGACACCGCCGTGATATTCCGTATATAGTTCAAGGGGTGATAACATCGTCGCCGCGCGTCGTATACTGTAAGTACGAGTGAAAGCTTGCGAGAGTGAGCCAACGATGGCGGCTCCATAGCACGCGCGCAAGGGAGGAAAGGGGGAAAGAAGCACGCCGTCTTCCGTCGCGCGCAAGGCATCAGGGGGAGGGGAGGGAGAAGGGCGTTCAACTCCGGCGACTGCTGAGTTTGGCGCCACCGCGCGGGCCCTATCTTCAAAGCGATCTGCGATGGGGACAGTGTCTATGTGCGACGAGGGCTGACAGCTCTGTGAGCGTTGTACTCTCACCCCTTAGTTAGCGTTGGAGCGAGAGGCAGCACGAGGGTCAATTCGCTCGCTGCTGCTGCCGTTCCTCACTCCAGCATTTCAACAGCGAGTTTCCGCGGTCACCGAGCGAGATGTGTTCATGTTTGCTTGTGCGCGCGTGACACCATGTTTCTTAATTTAGTTAGCAAGCGAATGTTTACAGGTTTAAACGGCCGATAATCCTTACTTCGTATAGCTGTCTCTAATTTGCTAACGCAATCGATGTTTCGCCTTTCTGGCGAAACTTTGACTTTTTGAAATCACAGAGCGCCATGGAAACTACAAAAGGCTAGTTTTTGGCTAACTTCTTTCCATACCTAGCATTACACCACTACTGTTACCTCAAGTCATGATATTACAGCGAAAGCTGTATATGACTAAACTTCCGCAGTTTTTTCGGCGTCCGGCATCAGAAACGGTCTTAGCGATTTCTAAAAAAACCCATGCACAATGGGTTTCATTGTTTGCTTTGTGTGTGATGTGCGATCATGTACGGGTGCAGTGCGGCGGCGCAGATGTCAAAATGCGGAACAGGTTAGAACGCTCACCATGAAAACAGCGTGACGTCAAGGTTATCGCAGCAGAACAGGTATCGACGCTAAATACGGCTGCGTTATCGATGGGGCGGACACGTATAGTTCATGCCCCCAAAGAACAACGTGCGTACGACGAGCGCCGGAGGGAACAGCAACGAGAACGTAAACGGCGCAAACGCGAGGCAACACCGAAGAAGAACGTTCCCGCTATGCTGAACGAAAACGACAATCGCAAGCCCCGGGCAACCATTCCATTCTGTCAAGATGGGATGCCAGCAAAAGCACTTTGCGTTTCGTTTGAGAGCTTTGACTGTCGTCAGCTTTCGCTGTCATTCCATCTTCACGAAGTGGAATGGTTCTCATTTTTAAACGCTTCGGGACGTTAAGGCACAATAAGAAAGCAAAGCGGCATGTATGATGACATCATGTAGCGTGCGGTTTAACTAACGCTGCAAACCACCGCGTTTGGCTATATTAGGTAGGTTTGAATAAATGCCAGTATAGTCAAAAGTTCGACGAAAGCTCGGCAGGCGAGGGTGATACATTGATAAATAATCGACCCCTCTTTCGCCCATCTTCATTGTTCCTTGAACAGGGTATATCCGTAGTGGTATCGAAACGCCATTATGTGATTAATTCTCTTCTGGACCTCAGGCGAGTACCTGTTTTATTTTTACAGCGGTTTACAATCTGTTTGCACACACGTTGCAAGATAGAGCGTAACAGGAAAAGCGATATAGAAAACAAAACAAATAAACTTATGAAGGGTTCTTAGCTGGGCTTGTTGGTGCATATTAACTTTTGGGTGAACTGCGCGATGATGGGACAAGAAAGCAAACAAACACGAGCGCTCGTGTTTGTTTCCTTTCATGAATACTGTCCTCACGCAATTTACCCAAAAGTCAAAACAAATAGTTTACCAGAGTTTCTTTTATAGGTACCAATTTGAAACCAGGCACTACCAGATGTTAATCGTAAACGTGGACACTACGGTGCGTTTTTTGTATAGGCAGTTTTTCTTCATGCCTTTTCTTTCTTTTTTTTTTCGTGCGAGAAGCTATACACCTCTATTTACCATATTAATTAGAGAACTGCTGCCGATCGCAATAGGAGAAGACTATCAGTGACTGAAAGAAATGAAAATAAAATACATTACAAAGAAAAAAGGAACACTCTTTCGAGGCAGACTGAACGTACGAGAAAGGTTACGCGGTGAAAGGGAAGCCGTAATATAAGTCGCTCGGTGCGGAGAGTAAACGTAAATTGCTTCATTTCGGCTCTGCGAAGAAAGCACGTACCCTCCATCGAAATTTTTGTTACCTTTTCCTTAACTTGTGCTCCTCCTAGTTCTTCCTTTTCTGCATCTCGCGGCGCGTTCATGAATATCTTCTCGTCAGAGTGAAGGCGGAGAGAAGGGCGATGTGCACTTAACAACTACATAGAAGAGGAGCCGCAAGGAGCGTTCCGCCTCGACGGCTGCTCGCTGCAGTGTTGATGGAGCGCTCGACTCGCTTGCTCGACGACCACGGGCCCCTGTCCGAGCGAAGCAGGGCCGCTTAGCGAGTAATTTTCCGCACGGGCGACTGCAATTTGGAACCTCCCGCCGCCGCCTCAGCAGCGCGCATTTGTCTCCGATCGTTCGCTCGGTTGCTCGCTTAGCTCTCTGTCAGGACCTGCCGAGCTCGCACACACCGGCTCCTGCGCGAAGTCGGGCCGAAAACGTCCGCGGCTGCACCCGAAACTTTCAGGAGTTCTTTTCACCATTACAGATCGCACTGAAAGCTGGGCTTTTCTGACATGGGACGTTCATTTCCTTCTTCTTCTTCTTTTTATTGCGATAACAATTATATGGATACTCCAGGTGCATTTTCGCCGTTGCCGTGATGTTCCGTATAAAGGCTAAGGGCGATAACACCTTCGCCGCGCCTCGTCTGCTGCATGTGCGGGTGAAAGCACGCGAGGGAAGCCGACGATCGCGGCTCAATCTTGCCCGCGCGAAAGAGACGAAAGCGGGGAGGAAGCGCGCCGTCTTCCGTCGCGTGAAGGGCCGTGGGGGGATGGGAGGGAGGGGGTGCGGCATTGTGCTGCGGCAGCAACTTCGCATTTTGCGACCGCGCGCAAGAGGAACCGACGATCGCGGCTCAATCTCGCGCGCCATAAAAGGAGGAAAGCGGGGAGGCAGCGACGGAGGGAGGGGGACTTCGATTCCGCCAACAAGTGCGTACTGCACACTGCCGCGCGCGGCAGTGTGCAGTACTTGAAAGGTATCTTGAAAGGTATCTGCAAACGGCTCATACCTTTATGCGCGCTGTGCTCTCGCCGCTCTTGGGTTGTAGCGATAGGCCGCACGAAGGTCACTTCGCTCGCTGCTGCTGCCGCGCTTGCCACACCATCGTTTTGACAGCGAGTCTCCGCGCTCATCGAGTGTGATGTGCTCAAGTTTGCTTGTGCGCGCTGACATTATCCTTGTTAATTTTGTTAGTAGGCGAATGTTTCCAAGTTTATACGGCCGATAAACCTACTATGCTTAGTTCGTATAGTTGTGTTCTAATTTGCTATCGCAATCAATGCCTCGCCTTTCGGGTTTAAATTCCGATTTCTTTAAATGTAATATATTTTATTTTTAGTGTCGTCGTTATGTCGCTCGTGTTCCCGCAGACTTGGATTATGTCTCGAGAAACCCTACATCGATGGCCGTTTGTAACTGCCGATCGAGGTAACGAGGTCCGGGGTGGAGTAGAGTTGATCCAGCGCCAGCACCTACTCCGACGGCAATGTTTCTGTGGCAACGGCACACTGTCATTCTAGCTCAATATAGCTCGGCATCTGTATGCCAAGCTCATGGTGCTGCAGAGGTTATCATGATCATTTATTGTCCCTTAAGGACCCCTTTAGGGTATTAAATAGGGGGGGGGGGGGGGACAACGGCATCAATAAACATCAATTATGGGGTTTTACGAGCCAAAACTACTCTCTGATTATGAGGCGCGTCATAGTGGAGGATTCCGGAAATTTCGACCACCTAGGGTTTTTAACGTGCACATAAATCCAAGTACACGGGGGTTTTCGCATTTCGCCCCCATCTAAATGCGGCCGCCGTGGCCGGGATTCGATCCGGCGACCTCGTGCTCAATAAACACTATAGTCATTATTATGCAATGGTTAACTTACTTATACAATGGTAAACAAACTTAGCATGCTAGAAGACGATGGACACAAGAGAAAAAAAAAGAACCCAGTACCATTGGTATTAAAACCGGCAGTATAACAGAGCAGTACAAAAGGTAGACGTTAGAGCAATAGCGCAGTGGTGGTAGGTTAAGGGTTTAAAAGCAAGACAATAGCTGCCTAAATTTATCTGAATCACTTTCATTTACTATATCCTCGGTTAGCTCGTTCCATAGTTCAATAGCAGTAGATAAGAAAGATTTAGCGAACGCATTAGAGGTACCATGCAAGCATTGTGGAGACAGGTTGTTGAACCAGTGGTGAGAAGCATGGTTGGGTGGAAGTAGAATAGTGTTCCTGAGGCATGGGAACTTATAGTACAGTTTGTGGAAAAAGGAAGGTTTTGAAAACTTCCTACGAAGTGTTATACTAGGTATGCTGAGGGATGATTTATGCCACTTATACTTGTATGCCAGTCATAGCTTGAAGCGATAAAACGTGCCGCGCGATCCAGCACTGCTTTAACCAGTTTACTTTCTTTTTCTCTCTCTCCTGCTTCCATTTATTCACTAGACCCTCGCATAAGATAGAGAAAGTCGTTTATTAATGGACATTTAACAGAAAATAAAGTTTTGCAGCAAGTTGGAGCGCCAGATATGGCGGGTGGTAAAGATGTTTACCCTTTCTCCCGTGCGACCGTTTTCGCGAGCAGGTGAAATCTACATCGCCGTTCTCTTTCTATGTATTTATTTGCGGGTAACACTGCGTGCTGACACCACAAGTGCGTGGCAGGAAATAAGCGAAATAGCTTTGTGCTCGTCGACCCTCACGTTCTCAGGCTCGTAGAAAACGTTACTAAGAAAGCATAAACGCATGAAGAGAATCATACGTTATGACAAATTTCAGCTTAAGACAATGACAAGGAAATGTATAGGCCAGAGTGCGGAATGAAAACATTATTTTAGCTGCCTGTTCAACTGTGTCGAAAACAGTGCCTGTCAGGTAATGTTAGATCTTCGAACCATTTGATGCTTAACATCCACATAAACCTGCATATTGTTTCGCCTGCGTCAACGCCATCTTCGTGATTGGCCACAACAAATGTCTGTTCGTGCTTTCTTTTTAACTGAATTATTCTCATGACATCATCTGACAATATTGAGAAATGCCTAAATGCGACTTAGCTAGCTAGTATGCGCGCAGAACTAATGACGCTGCCGTGAAATGAAAAGAAAACACATCCGCAATGCCAGACATGATCATACGCTCAAATCTTCTCGCCCATTATCAGACATGAAAATGGGGACATCTTGAATGAAGTTTTTACAAACAGAAGAGAACACCACGCTATGCGATATGAACAAGCGAATCACTTGCACCACAATGTCAGAAACGTCGAAAGCTTCAAAACATCAAAATGCCTCGTAAAATGCCTTGTAAGGGCTTAGGTATCCGTAACGAATTTTGTAGGCACCAACAGGACAGAGGGTACTGTCCTTTTATACGTGACGTTATACTTGTATCCCCAAGTCGTACTAAGTGATGCAACTACAAGGTTTTCCAGAGCCTTTTTTAATTGCAGAACTTTGACCGAAACAAAGAAATGCTTTGAGTAAATATCCTGTGCCGCCGAAAAATTTCGAGCATGCTTTGCGTGACTCGCTTGAACTCCACATCAAGAGCACTGAGTACAACGACGCGACTCTAAGCACGGAAAGGAACCAGCATTGCAGCCTTTATCTTGCATGCAGCCGGGGCAATCGCGAGATGGCGTGACACACTCTGCCTGTCCCTGTAACTGCGCAGGCTTAGCGGTCGAGGAAAATGTCTTAACGTTAAAATCCTCGTTGCGCAGTGGAGCGCCACTTCCCGCTCAATTAGGCGAGACTCTCCTCGTGCAAATGCAAGGCTCACTCACTCGCACCGCTACTTTCAAGTTCCAAGCGGGTAATGGATTACTAATTGAATAAAAGAACAGCTGGCTCTGTCGGAGAGCTAAGAAGAATGGTGGCCCGTGACTTCACTGATTCTTCACAATTCCTTCTGGATGAGCACCAAGTTAACATACAAGTTTAGCTAATGCGTCCCACTCTGTCGGAATACATTATGAATGAAGGGTACGTGAATCGTGTAGCGAGGGAAGGTGCGAAGAGGACTACAAACCACTAATTGCAGAGATAATTAGGAAATGGTTCCGGAGTTTTAACTCCCAACAGCGCTCTTTTGTCTGTTTTTCTTTTATTCAGTAATTCTTAGCTTTTCTTTTTCTTTAACGCATTGTAGCCCGCTGTTTTGCGGCATGGTTGTCTTAAGTGCGCCGAGTTCCATCGCAACTGACAATCAGCTCAAGTACTGCTCTTCCCACGATGGGCATACATCAGAAGTAACTAAGTTGTATGCAACTGTGCCCTCATATACAAGTTGTTTTTTCGCACGCTTTCCGCTGAGCTGAAGGAAGGGCATGCTTTTGTTACCGGTTTTTACTTAACTGACCTTCGCATCTATGCGCGTTAAGATTTGCATATCCTGCCTGTCAGTCGTTGATTAGCGTGGGTCTCTTTTACGACTATCTTTCGTACGCGCAAATTAAGAAGGTGTCACGATATTCTTCCAAGCATTCCTGGTCTAGGGTATTTTGTCAGCTCTCTGGCTAGTCTAACATGTTTGCTAATGCCAGCATCTCTTGCGTACACTATATGAGCACGGAAAAGTCGCGCAACGGACGAAAAATGTCAAGACATCTTTGATGTGCTGCAACTTTCTTTTGTTTATGGACGATTGCTAACTGTATCCGAAGACACTGCGAGTTTTTTCAGCACAAGTCACTAAGTCACTACAGAGTTCCTGAGGAACGAAGCATAATGTTGAAACAATGTCATGGCCGAGGGCCTGGAATTAACTAGCAAATGTTTTTTGTTTTGTCTAGAAATTTGTGCACACAATTTTCGGAATTTCCAGTTGGCGTTACCGAACATACTAGTGGTAATATATTGTTGCGGGGAGATCTGCAGAAAAAGCATGTATCCCTATTATGAACTTTGGACGCTTTCTGTGCTTAGTTGCAGTTTTAGCCCTAAGTAGCTGAGATAATGCTCTTCATAACTAACTGCTGCTTTCTGCACTACATTAACCTTACGCAGTGCATTACAGATGGTACAGAGGTGCTAAATATTACAAAGATAGGGCACACGGAATATGCACATGACAAACAGGTTAGCTTAGGGAAAATTTCCCACACGCTGTGACAGTTGGGCTGTTGCGGAGAAGCATTGGCTCTCCCCAAGTTTGTGGAGGGCTCATGCCGCTGGCTAACGACTCTCAGCTTTCGTCTAGCTGACTTATCTGCATTGTATTTTCCTTGTGCGAGTCAGGCAGTGCAACTCGTGCGCTTCATGCCGTAGATAGATGTCTCTCTCTCTATCTTTTTATCGCATTGTTTGCCATACAGCATATTATTGTTAAATCGCCCAGTCCTGCTTTGTGAAGAAGCTGCGCAAGGGGTCCTTGGAACTTATAGTTCATAATGAACCATTCGTAGTCTGTGGGCTGGCCTGTCCGTACACCGGCATATTTAACCACGTGGCCTCAGTCTTTAGACACAGCCACTGCAGATGCGGTTAATGACGCATTGGGAGAGCACTTTGGTAACTTCACATGGTCAAGGTTCCGGGGCCCTGGGGCAAAGCCAAGGAAGGGGTAAGGGCTGCCAGAGCCCGAAGTCTCCGCAGAGAGACTTCCTCAGTCCGAATTAAATAATATGTGGAGTGATCATCCCGCAAAGACCCAGTTGCAAGCATATGCCGTAACGTATTGATTCACTTATGTTTCCTTTTACCGCTCTCACGAGGTTGAAGGCGACAGACGAAGGCTTATGAGAAACGACAACAGGTAAGATCCGTAGCAATGCGTCTTAAGACACTGCGCAAGCAGAAACTAAAAAAAAAAACATGATACAGTAGATGACGAAGTTATAATATCTATCCATTTGCCATTACGAACGTTGTAAGACTGATACGAACGTGACATGTCACTTGCGACCAGTGCGTCTTTTACTAGACAATTGTGCCATTGACTTCCTTTACTCGTAGAAACTTTAGTGATAGACTGTTGAAACAAGCGCTTTAAAAGTATTCTCTTTGTCAATGTACGCGAATAATGACTACTGCAAAGAAATTACTCGTGGCCAAAGGCCTACTTTGATTGTGATGCTCGACTGCTGTTTTGTCCCATCCTATCATCCTATCGACCTCGAACTCCACTTCGAAGCACGCGGGTTCGTATAAGGGGTGCGACATTACTGCTTCGCCAAAAGAGCATCAAAGTTTCCGTGGCCGAACTGTAAGTACCGGGCCGGAGGCAGAATGTAGGAACACTTGCGATGAGAGGGCTTGTGTTCCCTGCTGCCGGGAGCCGCATGGTTTCCTTTT
This sequence comes from Dermacentor andersoni, assembly GCF_023375885.2. NCBI lineage: Eukaryota > Metazoa > Arthropoda > Arachnida > Ixodida > Ixodidae > Dermacentor > Dermacentor andersoni. The sequence continues at coordinate 23,010,656 of NC_092816.1, read as the reverse complement.
CGGCAAAGAGCATCTCCGTAGGAGCAACGCAAGGCCGAAGCAAAGAACACGGCAACGGCATTCACGCTTTGCCCCGTGCCCCGGTAATTGCAGCGGGCCGACCGCAATCACGGCCTAGCGCTCGTGGGCTGGCCCGGGCCCTCCGCTCCGTCTAGTGCCGCGACTTCGGAAAGCCAGCCGAACCACGTGACGAGGGCAAACCGCACCACATTGATTCCCCGGTGGAAACGCGAGGCCGGTGTGGGCCGTACGGGGCCCGATTATCTCGATCTCGGCACGCTGATCCAATGATCGGCGCCGACGAAACGGCACTCATCAGTGCAACACCCCTCCCCCTCCTTTTTCTTTCCCGCCTCGCCACTTTCATCAGGCGAGCGTCTTCTTCGCATGCCACTGCTGCCGTGCAGCGAAGAAAAAAACGAGGAGCGTAGTCGGAGGTTCATTTCCTAACGACGGAGTCGGGAAAGGGAGCGGGTGATAAAGGCGATAAAAAAGACGAAAAAAGTGTTTGCTCTGACTTTTGAGCCAGTGGAGATCACGAGCAAATTATTTCCTCAGAGCGAGAGGAAAAAGACGACAGTGTGAAAAGAGGAGAAAGAAGGGAGGGGTAGGCTGTCCGTCGCGTGGTAATGACCCCGTCGTCCGCGACGTTTAATTGCGGCAGCAGCGTACGAGGCGAGCTGCCGCGCCTTCGGCACTAGCAGCAGGGGCAGCGGCAACAGCTGCGGACGCAGTCATTACCGCCGCGGCGACGACGGACGTCGTTGTCTCCTCAGGGCTCGGTGTAAAGAGAACTCGGCTGGACTTGGGGTGGCCGAGACAAAAGACGACGACCGGCCTGCCTGGCTGCCTGCCGGCGCACCATGTATATATATATATATATATATATATATATATATATATATATATATATATATATATATATATATATATATATATATATATATATATATATATATATATATACGCACACACGCACAGTCGCTGGCTCTATCGCCGACGAAAGAAGTGAATTAAATAAAGGAAAACTCAATTTCTTCGTAACACATATTTTTACGTCTTACCAGCTGTTCTCTCGGGTATCGCTGCTGTTTCTTTTTCGCCACTTTTCCTCGTCATGTCGCCGCTCGGAAATGAACGATGCGAAAAGAAAAGGAAAACAAATGAAAATGAACCACTGTAGGTTTTTTTTTTAGTGCTTACTTTTGCTTTCGTAGTTTCGCCTTATCTCTTTCATGTCGGGGCGATTTCTCCCGCAGCCTGCCTCGGAGCGTTTACTTTTGACTCGCTTCTCCCTCGCGTGTTAGCAACAGGACGCGGATAAGGGACGTCCGCCACCTTGCTGGGTCCCCTCTTATAGCTTCCGCGCCTCGTTTATGTCTTCGCAGAGAGGTGGACGGGCGGCTACGGCGAGTATGACAGGCGGGTCTGTCCTTCTTGCTTCTCCCCATCTCCACCAAAAGGGCCGCTCTCCACCACGTCAGCCGGAGCTGCACTTCTCTACTGCTGGCTTCCTGCAGCATCTCTCGTCCATCGCTCTTATTATTATTATTTTTTTTGTCTCGTTTCGTCGACGGCATCTCGCAAGTCGGGGGTGATTTCTCACTTCTCCCTCTCCGCACGTTACGCGTCTCTCCCCCATCTCCCCTTCCTTTCAACCCCTTTTTCCCTCGGTTCTTTTGTTTCCGCTCGAAGACGACGATGAGCAGGACGACAACTACGCTGCTTTGCACACACACACACACGCGCGCGCGCGCACCTTTCCTCTCGCCTTTCCCGTCGTGCTGCTGTGCCTGGCGTTGTAACTTTTGATGGAGCGCACCGTTGATCGCGCACCAGCGGAGCCCATATATAGGGGGCCGGTCCCTCCACGGCCGTGTTGAGCGGGTGCTAGCTGGCGGTCCACGTTTCCTCGCCTTTTCTCCTTTATTATTCATTTCCGTGGCGTGATCTGACCGCCAGCTGCTTCACGTCGACCGTTCCTTTGTGCCGCGGAAGGCGTTTCGCTTCACTGGCCTGGATTTTGCTTTTTTCTTTTTGTTCGTATGTGTTTACGCTGAAATTTCGGGGGTGTCGTTCTTTAGACAGAAGACAATGCCGCCTATCTCGAGTTTCATTTTACTTCGGGTGCATCCCCGATCTGCGTCTGTTTCTTCGTTGCGCACGTAGTGGGCGCTGGTATTTATTTTAGAAAGTTCCAGTCGCTACTGCGAGGAAACTTTTACGCGGAACTTGAGACAAAGAAATGCAGATGTGTATGAAAATACGCAGATATGTCGGGGCTAGTTGGGCAGAATAACCTCGATAACGAAGTTGGGAGCGTAGAGTAGAAGGCGGGGTATAATAAACACACGTTTGCTCGCTCTTGTGAAACTTCATAGTATTTGTTTTGATACGACTCTAATACTCTTCTTCCATGGTACAAAATTTGATTGTAAGGTCAACTTTATTCTTCTTTTACTTTGAATAATGCACGCAGCTGTGTGGCCATGTTTTTTCGTCGTTTATGATACTGATGTTCGTTTCTTTTTTCTGCACTGACTGTCTGCAGAGCAGCTTTGTGCAGCAAGTTGGTCCAGCCACCATGTCCACAGCACAAGCGTTCCTGGCTTATTGCAAATAATTCAAGCTACGTATTCAGAGTAGCTCGTTACCCGTAGGCAACGTTCCTTGTCGGCCTATCGTAACTTAACATTACAGTAGGCTTAACTTTAGCACCGGGCTATTATTTTCTTCTTTTCTTTCTGTCTTCCTTGCTCTCTGTCTTTCTCAATAATAATTCTAATTTTATTTTTGATACGATTCCGTTGTGAATGCGTGATTCAAAGACGGCACACATATTCATCTGCGAAACTGGCGATCGGCATTTTCCAGGTTAATTTCTCTATCGTTCAAGCGCCCTTCGCTATTTATTTATTTATTTGTTTATTTATTTATTTATTTATTTATTTGTTTATTTATTTATTTATTTATTTATTTTTCGCTCTCTATCTCTCTTTCTCTCTCCCTCTCTGCATTTTACAAATTAAAGGCTTCGCATTAACAAAACAGCTTTATTCAAAGCCTTTGTCTCCTGCAGGGTGGCACTCTTCACTATCAGCGACGTCGCATTAGCAGCACCACCAAAGCTTTCTAGGAAGTACTGCTTACACCTCAACTTTTCGGCACCGCTTAAACGTTGCCGTAACATACGTCGACAGCGACGTGTCCTAGCGCAGTTCACCCGCGCGCTGGCATCCATCCCAGTTTCGTTGAAAAAAAAGGGGGGAGTCGGCACACCATTCCAGAACAACGCAAGCGAGTGTGCTTCTCTCTCCCGAGTCCGAGGCGACGCGAAGCGTGCCGCAGTGAACACCTCTGCGTCGTCCTCCTCCTCTTTCCTGGCCGCAGGCAGCGTGGAGCGCATTAAGCCGAACCTATCCGCTGCGGCCAAGTTGCTCTGTGTGTCAGCGCAGCGAGACGGAGGAGAGTGCCGGGCGTCCGCCGCCTGACGCGATTTGGGGCTGGCCTGGCCCGTGCCGGTCGGCCCTGTCCCCAGCCCCCCCAACCCAGATCCTAATCAGATTGCGCGCGCCCCGGTCTGTGCCGCCGGATCCCCATTTCCGGCCAAAGCCGCCGGCCATGGGTGCTGAGTGCCGCCACAGCGCTGGCAGTGTTTGGCGGACTGAGCCCGCTTCGTTACTCGGTGAGCCTAACTCCATTTCTCAGGGAAGAGGCTGTCAACGCTCTTCTGCGTTCAACTCGTTGGAGGCGTCATTCATTCATTCATTCATTCATTCATTCATTCATTCATTCATTCATTCATTCAAATTCGGTTGTTCTTTTGTTAGTTCATTCATTCATTCACTTGTTCGCTCGCTCGTTCGTTCGTTCGTTTGTTCGTTCGTACCATGCCGCAAGAAGTTCAATCGTTTACGAAACCGAGTGTCAGAGAGAGATAATAAGCATACAGAATACATAATCTGGTGCCTTATGGCTCCAGGGCAGCCGTGATATGAGACAGCGACTCATCGACTGCCTTGTACTTACTGTCATATTCTGTGAGGGAGGAGGAGGAGGACCATTGCTTTACCCTATTGCTGCAAGCACTGGACCCAGGGCGTCTAGCACCTGCAGCGCCCTTAGCGCCGACGGGGTTTTTATGTTGCTGAGCAGAACACGCATAGTGATCACAACATTATTATGGCGATCATCAGGTGTCGTTGCATCAGCGGTTTGTGAGGGTGTCGATGGCGCCGGTATCCGAGGTTTCTTCGTGGCAGGTTGTGCGCTTGGAAGTGCGGGCCGCTTTGCAGGATCGAGTCTTGACAATCTCTTCGTTTTTCGGTGTCTTTCATGGGGGCGCTCCGCGTTGATGAAGCAGCCACTTTGGCGGAAGACGGCGTGTTGCTTGTTGCGGCGTTTCGTTGCGCTCTTCGGTGGCGATAATGTCGCCTTCTAAGTGTAGCGGCAGCCTCACTGTGCGTAGAATGATCCCGAATCCTGCGCTTTACAACCGCGAATTCGTTCCGGAACCTCGGGCAGTCCTTCGATGAGGCTTCGCGGGAACCACGGCAATTAGGGCAGTTCAGGACAGTCGCGTGGCAGGCGTCTTCTGAATGGACGGCAGCGCACCGCGGGCTCACAGCATTGTTCCTACAGATGTTTTTTACATGGCCAATCTTGAAGCACTTGTGATATTGCAGGGGCTTCGGTATGTAAGGTCGAACTGCATGGCGGACATGGCCAACTTTCACCGTGAGAGGGAAGGCAGTCTCCCTCAAACACAAGCTTCACGCAGCATGTATTTCCGAGTCTGGTGAAATGCGTGATGACAGTGCCTTCTGTTGTTGGTTTTATCAATATTGGCAAGTCGTCAGCTGGAATGGAAACGCCGACGTCATAAATGACTACAACAGTGCCGTTACCGCCTGTAGCGATTATTGATCGTACTTTTACTTAGTCAACTTCTGCGACATTCCGAAGGTTTTGTAGTGCTGCGCTACGATGTAAAACATCTACAGCCATGCAGGACATTCTTCTGTGAGTTTATTCTCACGTCTCTAATCTCATTCGGTGCGATGCCCTCGCGTAACAAAGAAGGAACCTGCCTGTTAAGGAGCCGCAAATTGGTCATAGGACCCACGAGCAAGAACAGAACAGTGTGCGGCCAGCGCTGTGACATATCTTTCACGGTTGAAACACTTGCCGGAGATGACGCCCGCATCAGTCTTCTTCCATGACAACCTTGAAGTCGTCGTCCGAGGAGTCGCAGCTGTCCGAGCACAACTTGGTGGCTTCGCTGTCTGTGTCGCTTGACTCGCTCCCAAGTTTCCTGAACGTGCCGACCGGACAGCTTCGTGCAAGGAAGCTCCTCGAAGTTTCTTCGTCCATTGCCGCAACGAGGAAGCGGCAGCTCTCAGAATTTGCTAAGAATCAAGGCGAAAATGCAGAGACAACTGTGCGAGCGTTCAACTAATGAATCACTGCCTCATATTCTAGCAAAGACTGGTATCCCATATCATGGACAAAACGCGGAAGCTTATGATATTGATAATAAGTCGCTGTCTTGTCCATAAGCGCGTTACAGAAATACGCTTGCACAAACCAGGGTATGGCTTTCAAGTATAGTGCCAGGTTCTTTAAAAGAAATACAGAAATACAAAAGTGAATTTCCGGAGACTACGTGAATAACATTATAAACACTACTTGATAACTTCTAACGATGGCGAACGCTTGGCTAGGAAGCGAGCGGTATTGAAAAGAAAAAGCGGTGGCGGCACTGCTTTTGATCTTGCATATTAGGTGCCACTGACCTCACAAGTTCTTCCAACGTTTGACTGAGGCTACTGAAAAGTTCGTTACCAAGGGAGGAAAAGCGCTGGGATTGCGTTTTCTGCATTTGCAAATGAACAAAAGCAAGATCTAGTTGAAGATCTTCTCCTCAGGGAAGAAAGAAAAAAGAACTTCTCAAGAATGATATATAAATAAACAAAAATAATACCAAGTTTGTAACATTAAAGAACGACGTCAGCAGTATCACGATTTGGGCAGGAAATAAGAAGCTACGGTAGACAGAGAGAGAGAGAGAATTTTCGGTCTAGTTGCTCGTGGAGCATCTAGACAAGAAAATTGGGCACCGCGGCGCCACGAAAGCTACAAAAGAATCGTCCTTCCATTCAACTTTTCTTTTTAAGTTGTGTTTATGTCTTATCTTTGTTGTCTTTATACCAAGCTTGGTCTTCGCCATGTGCATGTGACGTCGAAAAGTCTGCCGACGCCTCAGTGTATTTGTTAATTTACGCTAAATGATCGAGCCACACATGTGAAAAGCAAGAACTCATCCCGGTCACTATCGTAGGCCTTTTTACCTACACAAGGAGAATCGCAAGAAAACGAAAGTTGCCTGGCACCTTTAATAACGCTGATCAATTAGAACATCTTGAAGGGGCAGCGCAATATGACGAAGACAGAAGGCAGGAACACACAGGACAGCGCTGTTCCTGCCTTCTGTCTTCGTTTATTGCGCTGACCCTTCAAGATGGTCAACCAGTACCAACTCGCCCAAATGTCGATCCTTCTACTGATTAATTAGCTTGCTTTCATTTTTGAAGAGGGGGGGTGCCAAATTCAAAAAAATAAAATGCTGACCTACGCCGTCTTCGCTATAATGCGTCATATATTTTTCTGCGGAGTTCATGGAGAGAAAGTACTGAATAAGTAACTTATGTGTCAGTTCTAGTGTATCTCTTACTCATTTTTTACTCGCTCTGGAATGCATATTCTGAGTGTGGCTACAACGCCCATTGCGCAGCAGAGCGCGCGTATGTGGCCGCGCTTCGAATACAGTTTGCCAGAGCGAGTGACAAGGAAACATATTGGGTGCGGTAGACTTGCAGAACCTCAGGTCTCCGAGAAGCAAAGTGTAAAAAACGCGCAACTTGTAGTATGTTGAATGGATAGCAAGTTTACGTATTCACAAATTTCACATGTTGACTTTATTTTCATCACGTGCCACTTAAATCATTATTTCCTACATATGGAGAATATTAATAATGAGAAAGCGCGTCACATGAAAAAAAAAATAACATGACTGAAGGGGAAAGTATTCGTGCAACCTTAGAATCGAGAACCCATGAAATTTGCCTCGCTTTTTTAATGCTGTTTTGTTGCGTGCAAATTCAGCTCTGCAAATTCGTCTCACAGAGCTTCATCGATGGTGACTATAGCCAAGAGTGAGCAAACAGAGAAGCAGGTGAAGCATAAGATCCCACAACAACGACAGGGTCGTATACAACCAACATCAAAGCAGCGCACGCATTTCAAAGGCTTCGCGTCAGCTTGCATTGCCATGTGAGGAAATCCTTGCGTTGGGTACAGCGCTGCCTGTAACGCGAGCTTTTCTGACGCGACCGGCTGCTCGAGCGAAGGGCCAGAAACTTGTGCTGGCCGTGAGACCCGTTATACGACACCCCCGGTTTTATTGTCCCGTCCAACTCTGCACCATGGCCTCGCGTTTGCTTTGTCGTCGTCGAGCGAAAGCACCCCGTACTCTACCGGACACCGCAGCGTCTTTGTTTAGAAGGCAAACACTGCCAAGAGTAAAACAAACAAGCAACCAAGTAAGCAAGCAATCAAGCAAGGAAAAAAAAATGTTGATCGAAGAGACGACATGGTAAGCACAGCCCGTTTAGGCCAGCCGTGAGGCAATGATGTCGCGCCTTCTTTGCGTCGTCGATGCCGGCTCCGCGATGGCGACCGGCGAACGTGAGCCTCCAGAGTGGGCTCGGCACCTGCCTCTGCGCTGATAGCGTACATGTGCTGCGCTACTTCAGCGCACTCCGAGGTAGGTCCGAGAGCCACAGATCACTACTGCACTGAGATCACACTCCTCTGTCCCCTGAAGGTACATTGCTCCTTTTTCTTCTTGCTAACTTGGAAACGGAATGGCGGACATTACGGCGACATTGTTATTGCGCTGACGCTGAGTCTGGCCAGCTCGAGGAACATAAATCTGTCGAAAAGAAAGGACGTGGAAAAAAGGGAGGGAGGGAGCTCTTTGAACAAGAGGTGCCGGAATTGCCACGGTTCTTCTAAAAAAAGAAAAAAAAAAGAAAGAAAGGTAATCTTCTGGACCAAGGTGCCGGTATCTGCAATCGTTTGGGAAGGCCACCGAACGAAGACGTGTAATAGCGATGAAATCAGAAAGGTCAACGCAGATTTTTTATTCTCCTCACCTTTTTTGCTGCTCACGGTAAATGGTACACTAATTATTATTTCGCGGCAACAGCGCTCGCTAAATGAGAATGCGGAAAGTAAAGCGTGCACGTTGCTAAAGTAATTTGCAGCACGTCGTGCCTAACGCTTATACCTACTACCAGCGGCGTAGTTAGGTCGTCTGGCACCCGGCGCCCATGGTCTTCTGTGACCCCCCCTCTGGGTGTAGTAAGGAAGGCGAGGATATCGAAAATTTCCGGGGAGGCGAAGGGGGGACGTTTTAGCACCAGCACAGCCGCCTTGGATACCGCTGCCATATTCTGCACAATACCGAGTTCCAAGTGGTCACAAACATACATAACCTGATAGAATATTGGGAAATATCCTCACAAAATTAACCTTTTCTGTAAAATTCCGTGCAGCTAAAACAAGACACTATTTCTGACATGAAGTCAAACAACAACAACAACATAATAAAGAGACGGTTAGCTAGGACTAGAATACAGTGCTTTTGTTCAACATCGCGAAACTTATCGATACAATACTGATTAATGGAACAATGTATCCAGGGTGTCCCGGCTAACCTAGGCAGAGTTCAAAAATATGTGAATGCCACGTAGCTGGACAGAACCAAAGTAATGTTCTTTGCCGTGGTTTGTAGATACTCAGATTATTTTCTTCATTCTACCTAATGACATAATTAGAGCTCCTAATTAATTAATCAACTGCTCAAATATTATAATTAGATGAAAAGTGTCAATGAGCAAATTGTAGAGCGACATGAAAAACTCCCGATACAGATTTCTGTTGCTCAGTACGTGCTACATAAAAGTGTTTTTCAGAGTGTGAAAAAAGCCCGCGAATACACGAGAAGTGCATCGAGCGGTCAGTCGCGCGGCAATTTTGCGTGTATTCGCGGGCTTTTTTCACGCTCAGAAAAACTCTTTTATGTAGCACGTATTGAACAACAAAAAACTATATCCGGAGTTTTTGAAACGTTCCACCACATGAAACGTTCCACATGAAACGTTCCACCAAGGTGAGCAGTTTGGCTACCACTTAGCGAATTAAATTTTTTAGCCCGCACATTCGTGCAACGTTGTTGTCGGCAATTCAGCGGCACTACACATCTGGTACATCGGGTACCCGAGCTCAGGTTGCTGGTTATTGGAGCATTCTTTACCATTTACGCCCACTCAAGCCGGCGGGAAGAGGAGTGTCTTCAGTCATATGTGACACCCCATCCCACCAACTGGCACCTGACACCCAGGCCCTCCCACCCCCCATTACTACGCCACTGCCTACTTCCCACTTTCATTTCTGTGAGAACGGGTCCCAAAGCGGAGACACAAGTGTCTCCTTTCTTTTAATTAACTCGTCTGCGTCTGTAAGTAGTACGCTATTGGAACAAAGAGGCGTTGACGTCTCCTTACCCAAGAAGACGAAGCAAAAAAAAAATCGCACGACGTGCGTTCACCTTGTTAGGCGCATTAAGGAAACATCAGGCGGGCAGCTGGCATAAAAAGAGCGCCCGAGGTGGAATAATGGGGAGCAATGGCGCCGGTATTTCTTTGTCACTCTTCTGTCTGCAATGCCTTACGGCATTCGCAAGAAGACAGGGGGGGTTTCTTTGTACGAAGCTCCTTACTCCGCAAAGCCTGAGCTCTTGCTTACACAAAGTGAGAAATTGTTGAAAAGAACAGAAAGGGCAAAGACAGGAAAGTTAATCAGAAAGTAGTCCACTCTGCTACTTTGCATAGAATGATAGGGAAAGGAGGAGCTAAAGAAAAAGGAAGTGAGCAAAGTAAGAAAATCTGCTGTGCTTTGCGTGCATAGAGGCAACGACGCCAGGAGTGGTCGGATGAGCAAGGACAGAGAAGCGGAGTCCTCCGACGGCCGCTGTAGACGACGTCAGTCTCGCATTCGGCCTAATTCGCTTGCTGCTCCTGGTCCACTGTGTGATTGACACACAGCGCTGCCAGTGAAGGAAATATGGCAAAGAAAAAGATCAGCGACACCGAATGTGAACGGACCTTTGGATATAGCGCTTTGGACGAGCAACCTCAGTGCCGCCGTGTCAGATTTTATCGTATGATGGATGACCTTATACGAGAAAAAAGAAGGGCACGCATATTACGACAATACTGCAGATATTGGTTGTATGTGAAGCTACGAAGCTCCGCCTGTTTGTCATCTCATCGCGTGGCGCTCAGCGAAAGGGAAGCTCGGCACGACTCGGCGTCGGTCTCACCGGAGCTGGCGTGGAAGTTTCACAACGCGCTGATTCAGCACAGCCCGCATCGAGGCTATGAAACGCCGTATGTCGGCGCACCCATGCACGGCGAGCAAAAGGGGCGACTCTCACGAAGGGCGCTTTTGACGCGCGGAAATAGAAAATCGCAAAGCCTACCCGCACACGAGGCGTTCCCGGAGGCATTCTGTTTGCTGTCGAGTTAAGCGCAGCGTGTTGTTCGCCGTCGCTTTGCTTTACCGTCCATCGTGCACTTGCGTATTTTCGTTGTATTTTCCGAGTTCCTGTTTCGACTTTCTCCGCGCGCGCTCTTCGCGGTGGTTGCTGACTCACTGCATGCGCTCTGTATACGCTTCGACGAACTCCGTGTACACACGGATGCGCAAGTTTTTTGACTCCCAATATCCCTGAAAGTGCGCCAGCTCCCGGTAAAAAACTCGCACGACTGCCCCCTTGGCGTGCTTTCCTGTGCGTGACTTTCTGATTTCCTTTTTTGCGTACTTTCTGACTCGCAAGGCAGTGCCGCGCGGCTCGTGGAAATGGGAAGTGGGTTCTTTTCGAAAAAAAAAAAATCCCCATTCACGACAGGTACTTGGTTTGGCCATGAACGGCCGTCTTTTAGCGGGGAGCTTTAACGGAGCGAGACCCTGAGGTTGCGCGGGCGTGCTTCTCAACAGCGAAATGAGACGTCGGGGGCGGAACCAATGCAAGGCACACGGTTCAGAGTACAAAACCGCGAATGTAATCTTGAGGTCTGACGGACAAGGTGGAAAAGGAAGTAGATTCTATTCGGTTCTTTCCTCCATGCCATTTGATTCTGTTCTCCTCGTGGACAAAAGCGAAAGCAACGCATATACGCGAGAGCGGCGCACATTACGGCGAGTATTGAAGGGATCTTTCTAGTTAGCTTGCGGGGCTACTGAATGAATATATAGCGCGAGTGAAAAGTGTGATCGAGCCACCTCGTGCTGTTGCTATTTCTACCACTGAGGCGTTTACGTGACAAAAAGGAAATAAAGCTGGTCTTTCAGAAATTTCCCGAACATTGCACCGCTGCGACATTCGTGGTTTCCGATCAGTTGCGGGCACACCTGACACTGAAATTATAGTATAAAGGTTATAAACAGGGATAAGGGATTCTTTCTGAGACGCCTTATCCCTGTTGATAACCCTTATACGACAGTATGCTACCTCATCTGTCTGTTTCCTTTTTGATTTGCAATATTCATGACCCCGGAGTTAACACTATTCGTTTCAGTAAACGGCCCATGCATGTTCGTGCGAATGATACGAGCACGAGATGAAGAAAGACGCCTGCGGATGAAGCTTTCGCTATATGTTTATGCGAGAACTTCTTATCAGGAGCGCAGTGACGTACGGGAAAAGTATAACGATCATCTGGCATTGTTAAGGTGCACTGACCAAAACAGGTACAACATATTGACACGTGTAGTTGTTTATCTTTATTGGGTGACCACGTTTCACTGCCTAACAAATGTTATCGCACAGCGCAGGACGCACCTGCATCTATCAGAAATTTCTCGAGAGTTATCGATGGTGCTATCCGCTCTGTTTTCCCCGAACCTTGTGTAATCTGATTTCATCGCGCGACGCGAAGGGTGCAGAACTTCCTGGAAGACATGCGGGCTCCAGCGATCACTCTGGAACCTTCGATTACTGATGTATAAAAGCCGACGCGCTTGACCCACAGATCAGATATTCGACGATCGCCGACTGTTTTCGTCGCTATCGTTGTGCTTTAAGTGTAGCCTGTTCTTGTGGGCACAGGTTCGCCCAATAGAAGTTAGTTTCGTCTTTCACAGTATTGCTACTGTGTTCTTTACCGTCACTACCACGTGAAAATATGCTGATAAGGAGGATTTCCACAGCAGGTCGCACGCTTACTACTCTGTCACAATTACGTAGGTACAAGCAAACGAGAATCCTCTGTCGCGTACCTAAAGAGACAAGCCTTGGTATCTAAGCAAATCTGCCACAGCTAGCCTTCGTTAAGACCTCGGCAAGTGAAGAAACACACGACATCCTTCTGTCGACATTTTTCACTCGACACTGGCGCCGTAAAAGCAATTCCTGCCATTACAGGAGCAAGCAGAGGTCAACATGCCGAAGCTTTAAGAGCTACGCTGAGTCGCATAATGTGAAAGTTACAAGTTGCGTAAGCGCTGCTGTTGCCTCACGGAAAGCTTGTAACAGCGACGAATGGTTGAAGAACATGTCCTAGCATTGGCGGGGACATTCTCAAGAGCTCTGCGAGAGCGCTGAGCTTCAAGATCACGCGAAGCCGCATCCAGAGAAGTCACCCGACTGGTGACGCAACCTTCGTAGTGACCGCAGGCTAAGTTGCTGCTTCGGTAAGAGGCATGCATGTCCCGATGGAATAGTCGAAGTGGTGCAGCGTTCTTGAGCACTCTTTGAGCAACCCGAAATCTTTAGCCCCGTAGAGGTCGGTGTGTAAACCTTGTACTAATGCCCAAACACTCTGTAAGGCCCACATCAAGAAAACTTAGAGCAGCTTGTTCACCTTTATATCTGGTCACAGTGAGTACATTTTCGCAAGAAGCATTACAATGTTATCTGAGTTGAAATCCAATGAGTAAATTAATTATATTTAATATTATATATTATATATTAAATTATATATTAATTATATAGAGGTACTGGGATCGATACCCAGCACCTCCAACAGATATGTTACGTAGGAAGACACCGACGAAAAGCTATTTACAAGTATATTTACAAGGCAATACGCCGCAGTTGGCCAAGAGGCAACAGCCCGCGCTAGCTTCCAATCGTCGTCGTCGTCGTCTTCTTACTGTTCGGCTCTTCGTCATTGGAAATACTATCTCGTAGCAATATATTAATTAAGTAATTGGTTTGCTGAACTATGCAACGCCGAAATCTCCAGACTACAGACTACGCGCTGAGCTTTCCGTGTTTAAATTAGAATTTTAGTGTGTCAAAGAAGCGTCGTTCTTAAGATACATTGTGCATTACAGGGTTAAATAAACTGGGCTATTCCTGTTGTAGACAATTGCCATAAAAAGGCGCCGTTGCGCATTAATGCCACTGTACCTACGGCCGCCCACGGTTTTGTTTACCTCTGGCTTGCTTTACCTTAAATTTCGCAACCAGACTGCATTTTCTGGTCCGCGTCATTCAATAAGACACTTGAAGTCGTTTCTGAGATTATTACTGCGCATCTTTTCTCTGGTGTCATCGTATTCTCCCTCTTCGTCCACACATTTCGTTGCCAACAGGCAGACACCATTTCAAATCTCAGTCGCAGCTAATAATGAAAACGTATGCATAGGACCGCATTTCTTTTTCTGCATGAGCCAGCAAAGAGGAAATGCGAAATGTTTTATTCAACTATTAAAACCAGAAAAACTGGTGTCACGAAATTCAACAAAATTAATAGACCGATTTCCCCACGTTCACAGTTTATACCCAGTGGCCCTGCCGCTTTACTAGGGTCTAAGGCAAAGTTGAGGGAGGATGCGTCTTCATCTCGAACGCCAAGCGAGTTTGTCATGGCACGTCACTACATATGTTTCTTACCATAGTGGACCCTTAGCCCTTCGCTTGGGGCTTCTATAAGCAGCATGCCTTGTGGCAACGGTGGCGTAGAGAAACTTGTCGTGAAATCGGTCTTCTGCAAGTTCTTTGAAATAAATTGAAAGTGGAGTGAGAGTGGGGAAAGTGGGCTTGCAGTTTATTCATCATGAGACAGGGGAGTTGTAGCGCAGAAAAGGCACAGGGACAAACCAACTCACACGCAATACACACACGGCAACGCTACTTGAAACAGTAGTCTTTATATTCAAAGCCGATCCAACTATATTGTACTTCTCGGACACCGCAATACACATCAAGTGGAACCAGCAGGTTCTATGCAAAAGAGGGGAAAAATTAAATAAAGAAATATAGCCATTTAAAAATATATATCCTGGGGCTTCATATGCCAACACGTGCCAAAACCACGACAAACGCCGTAGTTCCGGATCAGCTTTGGCCACCTCGAGTTCTTTAACGCGCACACGGTACACGAGGGGCGTTTTTAGATTTTGTCGGCATCGAAATGCGGTCGCTGTGTCAGGACCTGGTCCCGTTCCCTCGGACTTCGCAGCGCAGTCACCACAGCAACCCGGCGGGTAACATAGCCAATTAGCAGCATTACTAAGCATAATTTCTCCGTAAAGCTTTGTCACCTCTTTGCGCAGACAACCTAGCTCTTTAGAAGACAGCGCTATCGATGATTTACTTATGCACGATTCGCCAAGTGCGCCGATATATTCTCAGCTTCTACGATTAAACGGGCAACCTCGTCCTTATATTTTTTCTAGAATAGCAGGCAGACCACTTTACAGTGCAGATCACTCTACAGTAGCAATACCGCACTGGCAGTGGCACTGGTGCAGTCAGTATCACAACTGTGCAGTAACAGGGGTCAAACAAGTGATGTCATTGGAACCAACATTTCACCGAAAGGACGTCAGACGAAGACAATTTCCCTTGTCGAAACGTTGGCTCCAGTGACGCTCCTCAATCGAGCATTGTTATTCATTTCGAGCCTCCGTCTTACTGTGAACGTATGTATGTCTCGTTGAGACCACTGTGTCAAGTCGCGTGACCCACGACGGTGCCTCTGTTCCTCTCTTTTCAGACTCCGAACAAGGCGCGCACGAGCGGCGGCTTCTGCAGGACCTGCTGGCCAACTACAACACCCTAGAGCGGCCCGTGCTCAACGAGTCGGAGCCACTCATCCTCAGTTTCGGGCTCACACTGCAGCAGATCATAGACGTCGTAAGTGGCCCCGGCAGTCGCCTCGCTTACGTTGGCGAGACGCCTGTGCGCCTATCGGAGCCGGGCGCCTCGTCAGTTTACCAGCGAGATTTCCCCTCCTCACCCGGTACAGGATAGCCAGCCGGAGGTTATCTCTGGTTAACCTCCCTGTCTTTCGTTTGCGTATCCCCCCACCCTCTCTCTCTCTTCAGCGCTTACAGTAGTGAAACCTGTCCGAGCATTTCCAGTGTGGATTTCCGAAGCTTATTCTCATTCGTGAGAGTGATCTCTTCTTTCGCTGACCTCAGCCTCCCCCATCACCTCGAGAGTTCGGCATCATGAGTATTCTGAAAATTTATTGTACCTCTACGCAGCATGTCTAAGAAAATCTGTGAGAATTTTTGCACAGATCTTCATATCTATATACAATTTTTTTTTAATATCTATATCCCACACGCAAAGAACGTATTGTCCATATGGACCTCGTTATTGAGTAGCGGCGTCATACATTTGAATAAATCATAATGTACAGAGAGTGTAGGATGACTGCCTATAGAAGATATGGCTCAGTGCGCTCTATTTGGAATGCAGACTTTAGACTTTCAATCTACTTTTGTCAGGAAATTTGCATGCACACGTACTGAGGAACTTCTTTTTTACCTGAGACCTCATTTGTGAGCCCGCTTCTCAGTACCTGCGATTCGTAGGCATATGCAGAGTGTCCAACTTATAGTATATATAAACTCGTGAATGTTGGCTTTCGACCCTTCTAACTTTAACTTGCTTAACCAGCCATAACTATTCAGCCCGTTCCTATAGAGCTTGCTGCTCTTTTTCTTCATCGTGGCTAGACGCGCTGTAACAAGGGAATGGTTAGGAGCTACAAAAAAACAGAAAAAATGAATAACGAACTTACAATTGGTTTGTCTTTCGCAACGACCTCAGTTTCTTCATATTTTCATGTGTTAGAGACTCAAAACTGGTCATCGATAAAGGATTGAAGGGATGCTGGCGACATTTAAATAATTAAGTTATTGGCAACCGGCAAAAACACTCACACAAACACCCACACAGAAGAATTAGTACTTCATGAAAAAATATAATATTTAAACAACTGAATAAAACATCACATCGTTCGAAGTGCAGTCTTGTATACATTACGAACTTTCGGCTGTGGCGGCCCAATTTCACCCACTGATGCACTGTAAAATAATTTACGCCCTTAAACGGTGTAAATTGGTCTATAATTCCCACCCATACACCCAAAACAGGTGTAAGGATGTGAGGTATTGCAAATTTTACACCCTTTTGTCTACTTTTAGGGGGGCAAAATATTTTACAATGTACTAGTGCCGAAACCGGAGAAAAATATTGTCGTGGCTCCTCAGGTATTTTTGTATATCAGAGAGGGGTCCGTACAACGTGAATAGTGATTTTGAGTTGACCATATTTCATGCTTCAATTACTTCACCTGGTTTTCGAATGTTGATGTTCAAGTTATTGTTTTTGCAGTCTGCTATGCTAACCACTATACAGACTATGCTTGTTGAAGGCACAGAAACATGTGCTCGTGCTACCTTGCCTATCGAGATTTCTTTAGCTTAGACTAGCTGTAGACATGAACATCACTCGCTCGTGAGACAATCAATGCTTTTGACATGCAAAACTTGACGTCTTGCACCGATATATGATTTCGTATGCGTCATATATTGTAAACGACGCCTGTGCTTCCTTACAAAAAAGAGCTCATGGCATTCCGTTGAACTTATATTTCATTTCACTGAGCTCAGCATGAGATTGCCTGAAGGACCTGTTGAATTTCACTCTGTCCTTCTGTGAAGGTCACGTTTTCGAGCGTGTGAAGTTAATTAGAGAGCACCTTGGCACTACCCTGTGTCACCGATCATGTGTGTCACAAGCTGCACGTATACATTTCTTGCCTTTGCCACTGACGTTGTTTATGGTGTACGTTGCAATTTGTTTAGCTACTCTTGAGGGTCCGCTTGCATAGCCTATTTGCAACGAAGTAATATTTACTTCTTGAAGTGAAATATTATTTACTTTATGTAATGAGGAAATATCGAACTTTCTGAAGTGGTCCAATTTAACGAAACAAAATTAATTATTGTCTTTGTATATGAGCTGGACATTTGTGGCTAAATGCTCAACATATCTAAATTTGTTTCAGAATTACTGCTAGCCGTCACAGAAGGCCTTAGGCAGGAGTGAGACGTACATAGCAAAAACGCAAAAATGTATAACGGGAAAAAGAACCAGCTTAGCATTACGTGAATCAAGTAAAAGAAGAAATAATAGAAGAAAAACAAAAAGAACCAGTCTAACAAGACATGTATATGTGAAAATCAGAAATGATCAGCCCGCTCGGAGTTGGCCTGTGGCGAAAAAAGTGGGTCGAATGACCTGCTCATCAGTACACTGTTCGTACAATAAATGTGCCGAAAAGTAAAGGAAAGTAAAATAAAAGATCCCATGTATATGAAACCAAACGTACTAACATAAAGAGCACTATAGGAGCACCGCAGGGATCATCATCCTATTTTATGTCCACTGCCTTCGTCCTGCAGTGGAAAAAAATTTGTTGTTGATGATGATGATGATGATGATGAGGATGTGGTGATGATGATGATAGGAGCACCTCGCGTGAGCAGGTTATTATTACGTAGACGTGTGGTTCACTGAAAAGAACTTAAAACACTCGGAGGACAGCGTAAAGGTTTCTGTTCACGTTTTGGAAGATGGGTAAATTTGATTGAAGCATTCAAGCCGTCGAAGCAAGTAACCTTTGGTGAATTGCACCCTGTACAACGCTGATGAATGATTGTGGTAGCTTTGAGCTCAATCTTGGTTAATAACCTGAGAAGGCGAAAACGTACTCCGAATCATTATTTGGTAAAATAAGAGTATGAATGCCAGAAATCCCCCCATGAAAGCCTGACGAGCGACTGGAGTATTTTACAAGCTCCTGGTTAAAAAATAATAAACAAATAAAAATAAGGCCACAAGCCCGTTTCCGTAAAAGAAATATTATCACGTGGTCACGCACCGTGCAACCATTACTTATTGTGTGATAAAAAGATAAAAGTGGGAAAACTAAAAAAAGCTGAATGAAGTGAATTATGAAGTGGTAGCCCCGGAATCCGTTAACAAAGGCAGGAACGTTATGGATCAGATGCCCCTCTCTCTTCCTCTCTACTTTCACAAAAGCAAATATGTTTTTTTGTCCGTGCATTAACAGACGAGCAGTGAAGACACGTAGAAAGAAGCTTAATGAGCCTTTCTTTGGACCGTATGGAAAAAAAGAGATCTCTAAGCTTTGTTGGGGGAGACGGGAGAGGGGGAATTATTGTGCGAGGGGTTGGTACAGCGTGTCTAGACATTGGTAAGGAAAACCGAAATTGCATGCGTACACTTACTTTTTACATGCCGTATCGCCACTGCGCGCGTCCACACTCGTATAGACAGGTAGAGTTGTAAAGAACGCTTAACCATTTTCGGAGGGGTGTCATTTGATTCCCGTTACTGGAGAGAGAGAGAGAGGAAAAGGGTGAAGGAAACACACAGTGCACTGTGCATTGAGTGCCGCGCACTTAGCATGATGTTGACCTAATAGTTCTGCGGAATCCCTCAAGGTGGAGGGAAGTAATTAATAAAGGGAAAATAAGCATTTAGCTTTGTAGCACTTACGTTTGGGTGGATGTCTCATTTTCCCTTCATAAATTCTCTCCACCTTGCGGCATTCCGCAGAACTATTACGTCAAACTCTTGCCTATGCTTCTGAGTTGTCGATAAATCCGACTTCGCTTGCCATCTGCTAGCCGCCTGGCTAGCTCAGATGGTAGAGCGGCTGTCCCGGAAAGTCGGTGGTCCCGGGTTCGAGTCCCGGACCTGGGCGAATTTTTCTTCAACTGCGAAGCTTTGCTTTCGAAGAACCCGTATGGGTTTCCTTTGTAGAACTTAGCTATGTTTGGGTGGATGACTCATTTTCCCTTTATCAATTAGCGTCATGTTAGAAAAGATACACCATACCAGGATAGTTATTTGATTACTATTAACTCCGCCCAGGCGTAAGTCCAGTTCTATCTTAAAAGGCTGTCGAATCTGCCCCAGCTTGTTATACTTCAACTTGCCTTTATAGGGAGGGAGTGACGAGAGATCAAATGCCCTCCACTCGTCCCAGCGTACTATCAAGCGACAAGACGAACAGCTAGAAACTCGTTACATCATCCAACAGTGGAAGGTGACCTGGATTGGATTACGAGCTCCCGCCACCAATTTTCCTGCGTCTGCCCCGAAGGAGGAAAATTTAATTCCGGAACCGTCGTAACGAAGTTGTTCTAGGGTCAAAGAATCAAACACTCCTTTAATTAATTTTTCAATTAGACATTGCGACGGCGTTAGAATTCATTATAAAAGATATGCAAGAAGAAAAGAAAAAGAGTGATGCGTGCGCATGTTCAGGAGCAATCAGATAAAGACTGCTTACGAATAATTTGGCTTCCTTTCTATATGAAAAATAATTTATTCAAGGAATATGCTACTAGAAGACTACGTGCGTACGCTATATCATATCGAATATTACTGCAGCCACACATTATGTGAAGCAGGAAGGGCGGAATGTTTATACTGTGTGATACGTTAAAAAAGAAACAGTCACTGGGGTGGTGAAGTTAGAAAGCACGTAAACATTTTTTTTTAATGTCAAACATTTCTGAACATTAAAATTCACATTTTCTCTATTTCACGTAATGTCCAGGCATTTCTCGATCTTTATTTTCTTTTTCTTTTTGTAGCGTCTGAATAAATGTATGCCCCATTAGATATGTCGCAGTAAGAGTAAATCTCGCGCTGCCGACAGGCTCTAACACTTCCTTTAACACTGTGTTAAAAAAATGGTCAGAGAATCACAGGCCATCTGAGAGAGAGAGAAAAAAAAACTTGCATGTCTTAGTGACTACTTTCCAACTATTTGCAATTCGTATACATAAAAGTCACATGATCGCGTCGAGACATTGTTTCACCGCAAGGAACACGGAGCGCGCGAACTCCTAATATTATATGGAAAAAGAAGTATCCGGCGCCATTTAAAGGCGGCGACGTTTCCCAAGTATAACGTATTTAAAAGAAAAAAGAAAAGAAAGCCCGTGCAGACACGCGCTTACAATCCGCCTCCGCATATTCAGCGAGCCCAGCAAAAGTTCCCTGAAGGGAACAATTATTTTAGAAGGATATTTATTCAAAGACGGGAATGGAAGTGAACTCGCCCAAGGGGCGCCGTAGTCGAAAAAATAAAATAAAATGGAAGCCCGCGAACGCGGCACAATAGTGGCCGGTGAACCGTGATAGAGGAAAGGAAACTTGGAGGACGCTTCAATACACGCGCGAGTTCTTTAAAGGTTTGATCTGCACGAATGGTGCGGCGCCTGCCTCTCCCCAAGTTCGCATAAAACGCCGAGTTTGAATTCACGAGGAACGGCGGTTTGGAAGTGCGCGTACAACTTCCCTCGGATGTGGCAGCGTCTTTGCCTTTTTATTTATTTTTAATTATTATTACGTTTGTTGGTTGAGTTGAATATACTTGACCTGACGTCTTCATTGCAATGTGCGCGTGGAAAACTTGCACCCTGTATACTGATTGTTCCTGTATCAGACATCCTCGAGTTGTCAAAATGGAGATATAATTTTCGGCGTCTGTGCTCCGGTAGTTGTTGCTTATAAGTGAGTTCGCGATTTATTTTAACTTTATCATTATAGACGAATCCGCGCAATTTACAGACAGCGCAGAACTTTATGGACCACAGGATCTGAGATGACGTTAAAATCCGAGCAGCTTGCGACAACATCCAGTAAACCTGCGCAACATTATATTATTTGCATATTGTACAGGGGTTATAAATCTAAATACCGAGCTATCGGCGGAAATATTCACCTTTTTCTCAGGCATTAATCCCATGGTCCGTAAACTATTGCGGGTGACTGTACGCGTTCCATGATTTTGTAAGGCCGTTTTGCTTGGGGAAAACATAGTGTGCCTTGCGAGAGTTATGTTTTTAGCTATATATAGTGTTGTGTGCGCTGGTAGCAGTATCTAAAAAAACAATTTGGTTATTCGTCAATTACAGAATGATTAATTAACGCACTGTCGTGATCAGTCGAACTATACTAAAAGACAAACTTAAAAATTGACACTATTATGCTACGTACGTTTAGTTGTTGCGTGTCCAGGAATTTGGGGCACCGATCACTGGCGCCATCTGTCGGTGGTGGGTTCTGTGCGTTCGCGTCGCTCATTGGGAAAATAATTTCATTGATTAGCTACAGAGCAACGCTGCTTTATGCACCCAGATGTATTCACTTATATAATCTCTATGTCATCTTCTCACCATGCGCAAAGTTTGGTTTTAGTGGAGTGAATTGTCTGGGTTCAAGGGCCACTTTTCTACACCATCGGAAACTCCATCGCGATGTTTAGAAATTCCTGCCAGAGAAATTCGTTTTCAGCAGCACAAATCCCTGAAACAACGTGATCACTATGACTCACTCTTCGTACAGGGAAAGGTTTGATTATTTGTGCAAATTTTTTTTAGCTTAAAAAACACCTTTAGTAAACTACGCTGCAGTGAAACCACTTTACTAGAGCGTGTGTGTTTTATGAGAGCATCAGATGCCACAAAACGCATGAAATTTGCAGCGCTTTTCTGTAAAGTAGCATTTGGGAATGGTGAAAACGCGTCGCGATAACACCACGCGGTATACAACTTCTTTCAAGTGATGTTCGCTTTCTTCAACATTCGCATCCACCAAGCGACAAAACACTTGCGTAATGCAGTGAAAGCAGCACATAAAGAAAGGCTGCGAACCAACAAGGTGAAACGAGTTTCTCGGTATAATGAAATGAATAAATGTGCAGTTTCCACGCGTGAGATATTAAAGCTCTGTAATGATCCCTGCAAGTTTGAAAACAAATGCTTCAGTTACTCATGTTGCGGAGCATGCGAAGTAACCCTGATGTCCCAAATTCCTGTTTGTATGGACCTGTGTATAATCGACATGAAAGTAGTATGAAAAAATTTATTTCCGGAAAAAGCTTGAGAATAGCGAGCGCTAGCTAAAAGAACATTCCACTTAACGTGCGTGCATTCGTACTTAGACATAACAATGTCGTGCTCAGAGCAATATTTCTTTGTTTCTCAATATGTGAACAAGGCTCTCGTGCGAGAGTCTAAACGTCTCATTTAAGAACTTTCTGGTCGTAGTCCCATATTCAATTACTTACCATTTCTTTGTTTCATCCGATATTTTCTATAAAATTACGCGCACAGAACCGGTATTGGAGGTTGCCTTCATTTGTAAGCCGAGCTTAGCTACGTCTCTTTTACCTGGTATCCGTTACGTTACACAAATCGTCAAGCATTTACTCTAAATCAGCTAAGTATTGAATTCACAGATAGCACAAACGTCAAAACCAACCTCCTTCATTTTTTTCGGTATCTCTCAAGCTCTGGTAGGTTTGATCTGCAAGGCTTTCACCTTACATACACTCTGCTGCAGCTACACCAAAATTTGGTTCCTTATAACTGATTCCGAATCAGGTTCCGCGTATGAAGTTTCTTTCAGAAGGACACACATTGAAGTGAAGCATAACCAACCAAAACGTTTTATTTACTTCGGTGCATCTGATAATCGTTCAGTCAATTGGGGATTAACTGTACACCAGCGCTAACTGTAGCACTAACTTGGATTAACATGAGAGGTCGACGTAGCATAAAATTTAATTGGTGTGGAGAAAGACACGCAATATGAACTCAATTTATCATGCAATCATCAACGGTGTAATCTATGCAGGTAGGCAAATCGCAGAAATAGCAGCATAACGAGGCTGATAAAAATCAAGAATTGGCGGCATGTGTGGAACATACATCATTGTAACTAACTTGTGTGCACTGCCGGTTCAGTCTTCAGAATAGTTCAGAATAGTTCAGAATAGTAAGGACGGTCTACGGGACTCGAATCTTGCTTTCCTGAAATCTTGCTTTCCGTTGGCAGATGCATTAGTTTTCTCAGAGCATTGTCCGCACGGAGACATACAAGCACCTTTCGTTAGCTTCAACTCTCTCTAATATATTCATGCGCACAAAGAAAGAAATGCGGGTATGTATTCTTTGTACGGTGCTATACAATGCCACGTAGCGATTTTCCGCATTCTACCTCCGAATTTCTCACACGTCAGTCTCCTAGTATATTTTCTTTCAATTTTTTTTTTTACACCTGAGCTAGGCGATGGCACTACACTATTGATATTGGCAGCTTCAATATTACTGGGCGCAAACGAACAGCTCGTGCCGTATAGCTCCTTTCGGGCCGAGCCTGAGTGATGCGAACGAATAAAAAAATGAATAGCATTGTCTCGATTCACATTTGGTTAAGAAAGCGTCCGCACCAACCTCGATTTTATCTCGTCACACTCTTTCTTAATTAGTACGTTGCCGGTGCGTCGGCCTCTTATCTACCCTCTAGCCGTCTATTGACCCCTTTCATGTCTGCCAGGCTAAGCTCTCCAACTTGAAGAGGAACGAAGGGCGACAAGTACGTGGGCTCGACAGGAGCGCGGACGCGTAGTTAACGCGGAAAACTTTAACAGAGGGAAACTTGACGTTTATTCAATATTTCCAGCGCTTTCGGAACAAGAAGGGGGTGGTAAGAGGAATATAGAAAGGGGGAAACCAAACCAAACGCTAAAGAAGGCCAGCGTTCCGTCTGTCCTGCTCCTTTCCTTTTACTTTCCCAAAAGCGCTGCAAATATTCTGTAATTTTATGCACGCATGTTTTCTCGAGGCACCCAGGTCGGTGGTCTTCAGCTTCCCTCTCGGTACGGGTGCCCGCTTGTCTGCATATATTTGGGGACAGAAACTTTGTTCTAAGAAAAACGAGGACGCGTCGAGCCCTTATTGCGGCTGGTAGACTTGATTCATTGTACGCGGCTTGAAGCTACGAACTTGAAGTAACCAGGGGTTTCTTGCACGGACATCTAATAACGAAAATAATAATAAATTTAAGAACGCGTTCTTATATGTTCCCTAGACAAATTGCAGTCCGCACACGAACGCGTTCCTAAATTCGTTATTATTTTCGTTATTAAACGTTCGTGCAAGCCGCCACAGATCTGCGAGAGAGATCTGACGTTCAACGTGCTAAAGCGCCGCCATTTTTCGGAGGCTGCTCAGAGGCTCCCTTAGCGGTCTAAGAGTCGTCGGACGATCTCGCCGCTGCCACCAGTTGTAAGGGTTGTAGGTCGTAGAGAGGAACTAGGCGTACAGGGTTTAATTACAGTGTTTACATTTTAAACAAGAGATACATTCGACAGTCTAGCGTGGATCCCAAATGGAACACGCAAGACGAAGCATACAGCAAACGAGAACACAGCTCCAAACACTCAGCACGAGCACATTCTAGCACCTTGACGAGCACGCAGCTCACGAGCACGACGACAAGCACACTCTAGCAGCCGACAACAGCTGCTTATAAACACTCCATTGGTCCCTAGATCCCTAGGTGATGGAAACGTTCGAGTTCACCGCCGATTTGCAGCGTCAAACGTCAACGCAGTCGACCCGCTGGTTGCCCATTATCTTGAGTCTTGAAGGGCGCGTCGGTTCCTCGAGCTGACCCCCGCAGCGCGGCCGCCGGTTGCCCATTGTCTTGCGCCTCTAAATTCCAGAGCTGCCTTTCTCCTGTAGCCCCACGAGTGTCAGCAGACTTTGACGAATCCTGGGGCCCACGTACCGCAAAGCACCCTTTTGTTAGGGAAGCTCTTCTTGCTACCGAGAGAGACCATGAAGACCCGGCAAATCAACCAACAATACGTTGGGCGCCAAACGTGGCCCACCCTGCTGCCGTCACCGATTCTCCGAACGAGGCGCATGGTGGACTAACGCTGCCGTTTTTTTTTTAAGTGAATGTTAGGAGAGTTTGGCGCCTTTATGTGGTGGCACCGGCTACTCCTTGTCACTTGGCAGACGAAACAAATTTGCGTAAAAAGGGAGAATAGCGACACTAAATATAACACTCAGTAGAACACCGGATCAATAAAATATATACAGTCCAACAGTACATGAGTCGCAAAGTTCTGTGCATTATTAGTTCAGTCCACGTACGCATATATAAAGTCCGATGTTTTGAACAGCCAAAACACACAACACTTGCAATACACTCCAAGTACATGACAGAATTATACATATTGCGTAAAAGTTGCGATCACCACATAAACCAACTATGAACCACGAACAACGTTTATGTAACTCATTTAGCGTATTCGGTTCATCCAATACTTAATATTTTCCCAAAATGTTGGTGTCCTCTAAAAACTTTTTCAGAGCAAGTGCTCTTTTTTGAAGGCCCGCAGTTGGCCATGGGCCAAGTATCTTTTTTAGGGTGAATGGTCTTCTGTTTAATATAAACAAATTAGCTTGCAGTACCGTTCTTTGTGTATCGTATTTCGTGCACTCGAGAAGAAGATGATGCACATCTTCGTCTGGATGGCTACAAGAACACTGCGGACTAGAGACACGTTTTATTCTGTACAAGAAGTGTTTCGTAAATGCAGTACCAAGACGCAGCCGGTGTACCAAAGTTTCAAATTTTCTGTTGTCTCTCACGTTTATAGTCCGACGTTATCGGCGCGCGGGCGAGCGTCGTTCGCGGTCAGTCACGCTACGTCGGTTGCGTTGCGCCAGCCGAGATGCCATCCCCTCCATACTTCAACGCGCGCGCCGTTGGTTGCTATCTTCGGAGCATGCGCAGAGTTGTCTGTCGAGTTGTGTTGGCGCCTTTTTCTTCGTGCGCAATGCATTGTGGTGCGAGAGTTCCGCCGACTCCGACGCGCGAATGGCTCAGGAGCCATATCGGCGCCGGGCCCGTCGGGGCGCGTCGGAAGCCGCCGGTTACGTTGGTTGCGCCGGTGCGCCCGACTATGGAGGGGTCGTT
This sequence comes from Dermacentor andersoni, assembly GCF_023375885.2. Lineage (NCBI taxonomy): Eukaryota > Metazoa > Arthropoda > Arachnida > Ixodida > Ixodidae > Dermacentor > Dermacentor andersoni. The sequence goes on along the minus strand of NC_092816.1, from coordinate 22,984,405 downwards.
TTCGCCGACGTGACGTAGCGCGCGCGCGCGCGTGCGTTACGTCGGACTATAAACAGCCCTTTAGAGTTTTCCGGCATTGATAAGTTTATACATGGGTCTATAGAGTATAACTCCGAGTTTTTAGTTTGCTGGTCAAACCAGGTAGTTTCGCTGAGACGACAAGAAATCTGTCTCAGGATCAGACGGACATCACTACGCAATAGGGGAAGATTGGTTGTCTCTGCGTTATTGTGCGCTCGATTCGCAGCTGCGTCCGCTGCAGTATTACCAGGAATATTGCAGTGCCCAGGAATACACTGAAATGCAATTACGTGGTTCATTGCGTTTGCTTTTGTAAGTTCTTTGAGCGTGTCATACAATATCGAAGTGTTCAAAGAATTTTTCTTATTGCTCTGTAGTAATGTGAGAGCGGCTTGCGAATCACTAAAGATAACCCATTTTTGCTAATGTTTTTCTAACGTTATGAAACGCAAAGCACACAGGTCGGTTAGCGCTGTCGTCCTCGCTGGTTCTCTGAAGGGTGCCACCACCGCGGGTCGATAGAAGCACGTGCAGCGGGCTGAAATAGCTTTGCAGAGCAGTACCCCTGCAGGCCGATCCTAACAGCGGTAAACTGCCGGCCTTCAGACTTCGCAACACTAAGCCCGCAAGGGTGAAAAGCTTCTGCATTGCACCGACGGGGTCTTTAACGTAAACCTTCAGTGAAATGAAATTGAGTTGTTGTAGCGCTGTTTATTATTATTTTTATGATATCTCACTCTGGAGGCCTAAATTTAATTACACGGAGTAGAGCGACGAACGCCCGGGAGATGGCGCCATTAGGGGAAAGTGTTTTATTTATGTTTTCGGCTTGATTCTTTGGCTAGGGCATATTCGATTTGCCTGCCCGATGCAAAGGACCCAGCCACATTTCATCATCATCATCATCATCTGTGAGCGGAAGCATCAATCGTTCAGCAATCGAGAGAAGAAGAGACGCTTAGAGTAATGGTAAAAAAAAAGCAGAGAAGAGATTTGATACGACCGTATCCGTTAATGTCCTAAGTAGCGGTACAAAGTAGATAGAGAATTATTACGAAGACTTAGAGTGCCGTAAACACACAGGATGTTGGGAAGCAACACACACCACAACAGAGCGCGTGTGGTGTGTGTTGCTTCCCTACGTCCTGTGCGTTTAGAGCGCTCTAAATTTTTGGTAATGCGATAGCAATTATGTGGACACTCCGGGCGCATTTCCGCTGTCGCCGTCAGTGTCGCCATGAGGTCCCGTACGAGTGAAAGCGGGTGACGGTGAGCCGGCGAATGCGGTTCAATCTCGCGAGCGCGAGCGAGGAACGCGGCCCGAATTGTTGACCTCTCCTGTGACGCGCGAGGCAGGGGGGTCAGGCGAGGGAGGAGGGGCGTCCTTCTCCGGCGGCTGCTGGGGTGCCTCGAAGTCCTCCTTGCCCGCTGCTCCACACAAATTTTTGCTTTGGATAATGTCGCTCAGGCGCCCACAGTAGCATTTAGATATATTCCTATAACAGAAAGCTTAAAAGAACGGGCTTGGTGGCACGGGCTTCCACACCGCTTCAAGGAGGATGCAGACATCATCCTCATAGTGATCAATAAACCGGAATTTTGAGCGAGAAGAAAGAGGAAATAAAAAGAAATAAAAGAGAGATATGAAAGTGTGGGGAAGTCAACGAGATGGGCACGTTGCTCTTGCTGCTCGCTATACGCTGGAGTAAGGGGGTCACAGTAAAGAGAAAGAAAAAAGGAAAAGAAAAGAAAGAACAGCAGCTGTGGGTACAAAACGTAGCTGCACACGAATAGCCTAGAGATGTGGGGGTCACTCAGGTCCGCGTGTGGTCCAGGTGCTCGCCGGGACGTGGCGTTGCGCCGCACTTCCCTGTCGGCGAGCGGAACTACGCGTACGTATGGCGCACCGGAGTGTAGCAGCGGTATAAAATTTTTGAAGTGGAAATTTCTTTTTTCCATATCGCGAACGGGCTCTTCTTTTTCGCGCGCATACAGTTAGCATAGTGAAAATCCACACGAACGTGAGATACGAAAAGGACCAGAGCGCCTCTTGGGGGAGATGATAGAAAAAAAAATGAATGAAAAAATAAGCCGGTACAGACGGCGAGCAAAGAGAGCGCACTTTCTCTGTTGGAATAATCAGGGCGCTGGCGTTTCTCATTAATTGTTGCATGCAAATGAGCGAGTCTCCGCAGTGGGCTTGCGTAAGGGCCCGTGCGGCACAAGAGAAATACATGACTGTGTGGCGGTGCTCTGAGGCGATAGCGGACTTACAGATAAAAGGCTGGGAACGCAACTATCACGTCTGCTAACAAGCGACGTCTAGTTAGCCGGAGTGAAGCAAAAACGACTATAACGCTGACGCTCTTATCTTCAACATCATCTTAAAAGGGTTGACGAGTGTTTACAGTCTATTTACGTAGGCAATTAAATTTTTATGACCATCAATCAGTGAGTTTCTGCGTAGTGTGGAATGAAGGGAGGGTCAGAAAGATTGGTAGAAATGAAGGAGGAAGCGCCCAGTAACGCAGTTACCGCGTTCACCTCATTTACTGCTAAGAAAATAATGAGAGTCAAAAGAGAAAGACGGGAAATTGCCTTTAATCGAAAACTTTCTATTCCTCATCTCTAACAATAGAGCTTCAACATGGCGCGAGAGACGCACAATACTTTATCCCATACCAAGGCCCAATCCCATCGCAGACAATAACTTCACGGCAGGCACCAAAGTGCAAACCTGATCAACTACGTATTTATTCATTCATTCATTCATTCACTCTAGTTCCCGTCACAGTTCGGAACTTCAGTTATGTTAATGAAAGTTCATTTTGTTACTGACGAAAGCGTCATATCTACCTTTATTTTGCACGAAAGTTCGAGATATCCGCGGTGGCGTAAAGAAGCGCAAATCGCAAAACTGCATATCTAACTAGGACAACAGTGTCGAGTAGAAAATTTATTTATTTATTTATTTATTTATTTATTTATTTATTTATTTATTTATTTCGTCCGGGTGCTTTGGTGAAGATAATTCAGTATTCGTAAATGGAAGCTCTGTGTGATACTGCATCAGTTGGAGAACGTTGCACAATGACTTCCTTGGGTTGTATAAAACGTTCATTCCTACAAAGGAAGGCAACATTCTATGCAATGTTCGTAGTTGATCGACGGCTCTCTTAAAACACTTGGTCCTCTTTCTTCAGGCCGCCCTTCCTGCCGTGTTTTTATAGCAAACATCCCTCTGACTCGTTGCGCGACCCCTTAGATGGTGCAACCTGCGCAGAATAAGCGCTGCTGTAGGTAGAAGGGTGTGCTGAATACGCAGGTCACATAAGCGAAGCGGTCGGAAAATTTGTATTCCGTTTGGTTACGACGGTTCCCTAAACTTTCAGTGTGTTTTCGTTCTCCTTATATTTTTTCTTTCCTTTATACGGCTGCACAAAGCGCGTGCGTTCTTTCTGTTTGCTCTAAAACGTTATCTGTTTTATCTTTGATGTCATATCGTTGTCGAAAGCGGGTCGTCGGGGACCCACAACGCGACGAAAAGCAAGAGAATCCGCGAGTCCTTGTAAACATAAGTGGGATGCCGGCGCTAGTAGTCTTTGCATATGGTCCTACCGGTAAAGTTTCGAGCTGTTTTGTCATCGTGTAAACAGAGGACGCGATCACTGGCGCCCACTCGACATTGCAGTTGCTCCTGAGGAGGCGGACAATTTGCATGCCTCGAAGTATTTTATTTGTGAGTTTGTTGACAGCCCACTAGTAAATTTTAACGTTATAGAAAATTCGGCAGAGACACTTAAGACTGCTTACGTGTGGGAATGCGAAAGCATTATACCGTTTGTGGACCTCGGAATGACATGAACGCGCTGATTTTGTACACTCATGACGTGGAGCCTCGTCCTCCCCACTGGCTGCGCCGTCGCGCGCCCTAAAGCGCAGTTATTTAGTTAGATCGCTGCGACGTGACGTGTGCAATGACGCACGCACACCTTTAGTCAGTCAGAACCGTGGAGCCGCCGTGGCGTTGGGGCAGCGTGCTCGCCTAGCACGCCAAAGGCCCACGTTAGGTTCCCACCTAGACTGAAATGTAACAGATTTTCTTTTCAAAGCAATTAATTTGCTTTGTTTGCAGGAACGTCTTTTAGAAACTTGGCGTCAGTCCGAGCATTTTTTCGACGTATTTTCGACTCTTTGCGCCGTCGGCCATTTTCGGTACCTCCTTTCGGTCACGCCGACGTAGCTTCGCGTAATGGCACCTTTAATGCTTCCGCATTGAAACGGAGAAAATTGGAGGAAACGAGGTGCTTGGTTTATTAACTATAACTGGCAGCGTTATGTGCAGCGTGATGGTTAGTTGTCCTTTCTTACCTGCTGCGTGTGCGTGCGTGTGTTTGTGTGGTTTTGTGTGCGTGCATGTGTATGCGAGTGTTTTGTTAAGTTATCGCTTTCCGTGTTATTGCGGAACATTGTCACGACCATTTCAAATCAGATGACCTTTCGTCCAATTCTACACCTCATAATATTATGCACGTCACTTCACATGTTGTGTTATACCCTGCAGCGAAACACGCTCTGATATCACCCAATGATCCGTATTGCCACAGAGTAGAAACGACCTTAATCACGTCCAAAATACTACGAAGTCTCACTACAGAAAACATGTTAACCGTTTCAAGAAGCTACAGAAATTCTATTCCGTATGACGTGTTCGCGTTTCCATTTTTTTTTTTTCGTTTTTCATTCTACGGCCGTTTGTGAGGTACCCCTAGGCAGAATATGTAACTTAAGCCTCATTGGGAAAGCCTGCGAGTAGTTGGCACTTACGCGTATCATGAAGAAGTGATTACGAAGGCATAGTTAATAATAAATAATGGAAGTGAGCTGCCTTAAAGCGGCAACACTAACCTAGTTGTATCTTCATCTAGAAAAAGGAAATCGTTCGCATTGTTCGCTGCAAGAGGAAAAACAACTGAATTTCTTTTACTTCATTACCGTAAGTACCGCAGGCTCTTAGGCATTGCCAAGCTCCACGAAGACAGCGCCTCGACTTGGCTCCATTCGCATTCGACATCTCCCAATCTTGTAGTACTCGGTAGGCGGGAAAAAAAAAGTCCACGTAAAAGCGCCATCTTTCGAACGCGTCATCGTTTTTCGCTGAAAAAGAACGAAAGTTCAGACAAAGAACATGGACACAAGCCGGTGGCGTTTAAGGCTGACCATATCAGGTGTGTGTAGGGGAAGGGAGGAGGAGGAAAGGAGGAGGGGCACATATTATCGTGACGAGAAAATAAAGCCTTAGTAAGAGGGAGTAAGAAAGAACAAAGTGAGCGCTAAACGTCAGCTGTTTAGTCATGGCGCGAAGTCACAGGAATACAACAGCTGCGCATGCGCGCAGCAGTCACGTTACGTGTTTGTGTGTTCAAGAAAAGGTGGGCATTACACGCACAATAAATAAAAGTGCATTTCTGACTAAACAACAACATTTCACTGATCAACTTTCTAACTAATTGCTCTACTTGGGACATACACTTTAGATGAATTTTTAAACCATAACTGTTTTTCTTCTTTAGGTAAGCGCCATTAAACTTGCAGTAAAATGCAGTGTTGTTCTACTTACTTTTTTACCCAAACGCTTCTTTATCGATTGCAGCGCAAGAATAACCGAGACATAGGACGCATTCGTCGTACGGTTTGGGAACGCATATATCGAAACTGGTGTCATCCTCAGTATTCGTCCCAAGGGGATACGGCTTGCTAACTCACCGGCTACAAATCATGAATTGCAATATTCGCCGTAAAGAAATCATCGTTTAATAACGTGATTGGTGAAGTTTCGTAATAACCAAACTTCACCAATCACGTTATTTATTAGGTCGATTATACGTTTCTGTTTCTCGTTAGTCTCATGCCCGCCACACAGAGTGCGTGCGTGTGCGTGCGTGCGTGCGTGCGTGCGTGCGTGCGTGCGTGCGTGCGTGCGTGTGTGTGTGTGTGTGTGTGTGTGTGTGTGTGTGTGTGTGTGTGTGTGTGTGTGTGTGTGTGTGTGTGTGTGTGTGTGTGTGTGTGTGTGTGTGTGTGTGTGTGTGTGTGTGTGTGTGTGTGTGTGTGTGTGTGTGTGTCTACGACGATCTTTATGAATGAAGCTTGTGGTCAAGAGCGTAGTGAGCCAATAGGGATACAGAAGAAACCACCGTGGCTTTCAAAATCCTTTCGAAAATCTCCGCACTGCGACACCTAACGCTTACAAGCAAGCGCGAAAAGTCAGAGCGTGGAGCAGGACAGGGGTAACTAGAGATCGCAGGAAGAGGCCTTCATCCTTGCAGTGGACATAAAAGAGGATTGTGATGATGATGAAATGTTCATGGTTGGCCTCACTATTACATCTTTCTTTAGAGAGAGAGAGAGAGAATGAAGAGGAAAGGCAGGGAGGTTAACCAGATATGAGTCTCCGGTTTGCTACCCTACACTGGGGATGGGGGATAGGGGTTAGAAAGATGACAGAGAGGAAAACGCAAAAAAAAACAAAAGAAAAGGAACGCGCACACATGGAGACACACACACAAAAGGCGTTCCAGTTAAAGTCGTTCACACAGGCCGGTAGATCGCAAGAAGCGCAAAAGCGCTTGCACGGCCTTCTTCTGTGAAGGTAGGTCCTTTCGATGTTTTAGAATTCTTTTTTCGGATAGCGGTTGGTCGTCCAGTCGGTCAAGTTCGTGGCTAAGGCATGCCCTCTGTGGACTGTACTGCGGGCAGGCGCACAAAATATGGCCAATTGATTCTTCCTGGCCGCAGTGGTCACAGGTTGGTGTGTCGGTCATCCCTATGCGGAAGCCATAGGCTTTAGTAAAGGCAACGCCCAACCAAAGTCGATATAAAAGCGTGGCGTCTCTACGGCGAAGCTGTGATGGCGCTCGAAGACTTAATGTTGGATCAAGTGAGTACAGTCGCGTATTTCTTAAATGTGGCTCATTCCATTGTGATGCGGTGCACTGCCGAGCAAGTAGGCGGAGCTTCCGTGCCGCGTCAGTTCTAGAAACAGGAATTGGGACGAGGCGCTCCTCAGTATGGGCTGAGCGGGCAGCGTGATCCGCCCGTTCATTGCCGATAATCCCGCAGTGACTTGGAAGCCACTGGAAGGTTACTTCATGGCCTGCATCACTTATATGGTGTAACGTCTCTGTAATATGGAATATTAGCTGTTCGTGCGGTCCGCGTCGTAAAGGTGACAGTAGAGACTGCAGGGCCGCCTTCGAATCGCAGAATATTGTCCATTTGTGTGGCGGTTCATCACCAATGTGATGAAGGGCAGTAAAGAGCGCTGCGAGCTCTGCTGCCGTCGATGTTGTCGCGTGGGTCGTCTTAAATTTAATTGTTGTAGCTTTCGCTGGTATGACGATTGCCGCCGCGGAGCTGCTTGGAAGGACAGATCCATCAGTGTAAATATGCGTAGAGTCACGGTAGTTCTCGTACAAATATAGTAACGTGAGCTGTCTAAGGGCTGGTGATGACAGGTCAGCTTTTTTCGAGATACCAGGTATTGCGAGGTTGATTTTTGGCTGAGCGAGGCACCATGGAGGGATCGAAGGTCTCGCAGCCGGAGTGAAACACGCTGGCAATGATTCAACATATGCAGTTATCGTTTGGCTGAAAGATGTGTGGGGCCTGTGCGTTGGTAGAGAGGCTAAATGGTGACGAGGAGTCCTTGTTAGATGCCTTATATGGGTCCTGAGTACTTCAATTTCAATGTGGGTCTTGACAAGGTGGTCTCTAGCGATTGCTATCGTAGCCACTGTTGAAGCACTCTGAGGCAGGCCTAGACAGATCCGGAGCACTTGACCCTGAAGACTTTGTATTGTGCGTAGATTCGTTTTGCCTGTGTTGTTTATTGCTGGCAAGCTGTATCGCAGAAATCCTAGAAAGAGCACCCTGTACAGTTGTAACATGGCACTAGGCGACATTCCCCAGGTCTTGCCAGCGAAAAACTTGAACAGGTGGCAGATGCCTGTCAACCGTTTTTTCACGTATGATATGTGTGGGCTCCATGACAAGTCCCTGTCGATTATGACACCTAGAAACTTGTACGATCGGACCCATCGTATTATTTGGCCATTTATCATTACACTGTAGTTTGCCATAGGTTTGCGCGTAAATGGCACTTGTGCGCATTTCTCGGAAGAAATTTCCAGGCCTCGATTACGGAGGTAGATAGCAGTTTGTGTGGTGGCTCTCTGAATTCTCGCTCGCAACTGTAGGCGTGTTACTGCAGATGTCCATATGCAGATGTCATCCGCGTACATTGATAGCCTGACTGTGGTTGGCACGTGCTCAAGGAGAGCAATTAGTGTTAGATTAAATAACACGGGACTAAGTACACCGCCCTGGGGGACGCCACGGTAGCTATAATGTAGAGAAGTATGGCCTTCCTCGGTGCTACAAAGAAGGATCGCATGGATAGATAGCTCCGTATCCATTGAAACATCCGACCACCCACTCCTACCTCTGCGAGAGCAGAGAGGATGGCTTCATGCGTAACGTTGTCATACGCCCCTTTAACGTCGAGGAATAAGGATGCGCAGAGACGCTTACGGCATTTCTCATGTTGAATGTAGGTCACCAGGTCGACGACGTTATCGATCGATGACCGACCACGTCGGAAGCCCGCCATGGCATCTGGGTAGGTGTTGTGGTACTCCAAGTACCACTCCAGGCGTCCTAGGACCATCCTCTCCATTACTTTGCCCACACAGCTCGCCAAAGCGATCGGGCGATATGATGAGAGCTCCAACGGCGACTTGCCAGGCTTCAGTAGTGGAACAAGGCGACTTGTCTTCCAGGTTGTTGGTAGCATGCCATTTCTCCAAGATTCATTGTACACCTCAAGAAGAACTCCTCTCGCTCGCTCCCCCAGGTGACACAGAGCTCGGTAGGAAATTCCGTCAGGTCCTGGCGCTGATGTGTGGCTACACAAAGCTAATGCTGCCTTAAGTTCGTGGATTGAGATGGTAGATCCATGCGGTGATCACGTGGTGGCGGACAGCTGCTCGAAGACGATCGAATGTTGGTAGCTGTGAGTTGGCCGGATAATCTGGCGCAGAAATCCTCTGCCACGTCAATCTCCGATCTCTTTTGAGAGAGGGCAAGCGCCTTGAATGGGAATCGCTGTACGGGAAGTGTCCGCAGTCCGCGCACCGTTCTCCATAGTTGCGATAAAGGCTTGCGTGGATCTAGCGACTCACAGAAAGCAGCCCAACGTTGCGATTCGAGCTTGTCTAACCGGCGCTGTATCTTCTTTTGCGTGCGCCTGGCGGTCCGTAGATCGTCCATTGTTTTCGTACGTCGGTATCTTCGTTCAGCACGTCGTCGGATTGCTCGAAGTCGTTCTAGTTCCACATCAAAATCATTAAGTTTCGAGGAGCATGTTAGAGTACGCATAGTGTCTTGCACCACGCTCTTGATTGCCTCTTCCAAGTCGAAAGATGGATTGGCGTCGCAGCGTTCTTCCATAATAGACTGAAATTTAGGCCAGTCAACTCTTTGGATCGTATCCCGTATTTTGGAGGCGGTCAATCCTCTAATCTTGATGTACGTGGGGATATGGTCGCTTCCGTGCGTCTCTATGTCCGCAAACCACCCTGCACGTCTGACTAGGCTTCGTGAGACGAAAGCCAAGTCAAGACAGCTGCTGTACGTGGAACCACGTAAGAACGTAGGACTTCCATCATTCAGCAGCCAAAGTTCATTACTGGAGGCGAAAGATACCAGAGCTCTGCCTCTTGCGTTGATGATCGGACTTCCCCAGAGGGTATGATGGGCGTTGAAATCTCCAATGATGACCCAGGGATTGGAAGTTGAGGAAAGGATGTCTCGTAGTCTTTTGTAATCAAATCGACTTGACGGAGATATGTAGGCGCCAACAAAAGTAAAGGCCAGATTCTTTTTCCTTACGTTTAGGCATATATATTGATTACTGTCATTAGGTGGTACAGGCTGATGAGTGTAGGTGAGGTCACGGCGAATAAACACCAAAACCTTGCTGTTTTCATAAACAGCTGACGACATAAATGATTGATATCCAGAAAGCCTGATTTTGTTCGATAAGTTCGGCTCGCAAATGACAATAATGGGAAACATATTGGCGTACACGAAGCGACGGAAATCCGAAAGGCGCGCTCTGAGTCCGCGGGCATTCCACTGAAAAATAGCTGCTTGTCGGACCTCTTCCCTAAAAGACCGTGGCTGTGGAGCCATGATCTACTCAAGGGTTGCAAGCACCGGACTCAGAGCGTCCAGTACTTGAAGCGCACTTCTGGCAGACGGTGTGTGCATGTTGCTTAGCAGCACGCGAATGGCATTCATTAAAGGCCTGATAAGTGCTATCACTTGCTCATCCGTTTTCCGCGACTCGTCGGATACAGCCCCTTGCTGTACTGGAGGCGGCTTCTTCTGCGGCTCTTCTGGCGGTCGTGTACGCGGAAGTGGCGGCCATTCCTTTGTGGAGAGAGATCTGGCAGTTTTTTCCCTTCCAACATCGGTGTTCGGAGTGCTGGAAACGTCCGCTGATGAGGATGCTTGACGAGGTGACTTTTCCTGATAGCTTGATGTTTTCCGCCGTGAAGACCTTCGTCGGTGACGTCGTCTTCGCCGTACTTTCACAGCGGCCTCTTTGTGGGTAGAGTTGTCTCTCACCATTTGTTTAAGAATGGTGATCTCTTTCTTGATCTGGGGACAGTCTTTGGAAGAGGCGCAGTGATCACCTTGACAGTTAGGACACTTCAACGTGGTTGCGCTGCAGTTGTCTTCTGAGTGGGGTTCGGCACATCGAGGGCACACGGCCGAATTTCTGCAAACACCCTTCACATGTCCAATCTTCTGACAATTGAAGCATTGCATTGGTCTTGGAATAAATGGTCGAACCTGGTGGCGAAAGTGGCCGACCTTCACGTAGGGTGGAAGGCAGTCGCCTTTGAAGGTTATCCTCACACAACGTGTGTTGCCGAGGCGACCAACATGCACAATAACGTTGTGTTCGCTTGCTGGTTTTATGAGAATTGGGAGGTCTGCATTAGATATTTCATTGTCAATGTCATAGATGACTCCTGTTATTGTGGAACCATTCGTTGGCACGATGGATCGGACCTTGATGTTTCCCAGCTGCGTTACATGTTGTAGTATGGTCAGTGCACTCGGGTTCATCACATCGATTGCCAGGATGTTTCGCCTAGTGTTTATCCTAACATCCTTGATCTCATTTGGCACGGTGTTTTCTAGATACACGGAGAGAGCTTGCCTGTTGAGGACGTGCAGGTTGTCGGTAGCGTTCTGTGGCACAAACAGGATGGAGTGAGGCCATCGCTGAGGAGCTGTTTTCACAGTGTTCGAGCTGGACGCCGAAGATAAGTTGATAATTCTTCGTTTGGCCTTGCGGTACTGCAGGTTGTATATTCCGCAGGTTGTATATGTGATATGTGTGTAGCTCACGTCTTTCATATTGTTATGTGTCTTGTGTAGATATGTGTAGGTACGCCAAGCGTTTCGTCTGCGAAACTCTAGTTTGATGTGTGTTTACAGACTTTTTCCTGCACTTTCACTTCTTTACGGAACTTTGTCTGTCTCTTAGTGTCTTTTTACTCTCCTCAGTGCACAAAACTTCGCAAAGGCTTGAACAGTTTGACAGTCTCCAGTATTACTTTTCTGCGTGTGCTTTTCATTTTGCTTGCGCTACAAAGAGGAGCAGCCGGCGTCAGCACGTAATAGTGCCAACCGCTCCTTTAATTTCATACGATAACAACAACAAAATTAAAGAACAAAACGCAATTCATAAGCGTTATCGTTCTTGTTTTAACCTTTTCTTTCATAGCTGGAAGGTGGTGAATAGACCAAACCTGACGTCGCAATGGCATCTCGAATTCTTCTGCTTTGCTCGAGGACGTCGTTGGGAGAAGTCGACGTAATTTAAGCAGCATTCCCCACGAACAGAACTAAATGACCAAAGAAGCAAGAACAGGAAAAGCGTCCTGGCGTAGCTAACAGCCCAGAGCAATTCACGGAGCCTTTCACTCGAATCCGGAGTCTACGGCATAGCGTATGTCGACTGAACGCCCTCTTTTCCAACGCTGCAGCCGAACCGTGCTGCAACACCAGCCTCCGGCATTTCGCTTGAGCGAAGCAGGCAGAGCCGCCAGGATGGCGTGCGGCTTAACTCTAACCACGAGAACAAAGTCAGCTTATACGGCCGCAGCCGCGTCCTGCGGGTAGCCTGGTCGTCCAATGGCGCAATGGCCAACGGTGTCCGGCGTATCGCGATGAGAGCTTCTTCTCCGAAAGCCCCATGCAAGTAGGAGCCTAGGGCTATTTGCTGGAATAGTCGTTTACCCGCGTGTAAAATTTGCACGTGTTCCGCGAACAATATACCCACCTGCCTCCTCGCCTTTCGAAAGAACAGAAAAAAGAAAAAGGAAACAAAAGACGACATATAGCCGCGCGCGGAAAGTCCCGCGAGCTCATAGCGCGGCGAGTGCTGACGCTTTTTATTCGCGCATAAATTTCGCACGCGGGTAAATGCGCGTCGGAAAACGGTCCCCGTGGTGAGCGCCAGTCAGTTGAGAGAGGAGTCGGGCGTTCCGGTAGACCGGCGACGATCGTAAAAACACTCGCGCGATGTGGAGGGCACTTCGTGGGTTATGCACGCTGCATCGCTTCGGCGCCTTCCACGGCGACTTTTCGCGCTTGCGTGTAAGAGTTAGGTGTCAGAGTGCAAAGTTGGACACGCAGCGGAGGGGGGGACCAAGGGGATGATGGAGCGGTGGACGACGCGCTCTACAAATTCATTTCAAGGGCGTCACCATGCTGCCTCATTGTCAAAACAGAGTAGCCTATAAACTTCGTTTAATTGACGATTCGCGTGGTTCTTTCCTTCTTTCTGTTCTTTTTTCTTCTGCGGCGTGCGGTACGTGCGTGTAGTACTTCCTGTTTCGTTCTATAGGTTGGCCAGCATTAAAACTGGACCGTTCACCGTAGCGTCGTGTAAAAACTACGCGACTCGCGCATTCTGGTAACGCCAGAGATATGAGCAAGGACGTGAGTATGTACCGTAGAGCTAAGAGCAGCAAATATTCATTCAACCGCACTATTTGTTAGTGACCCCTTTCCTGTCATCTTTGAATTGTCTTGACTTGTGTCAATTTTACCAAGAGGAGCTTGTACCAACTAGGCCACCAACAAGCCTTACTCAATGGTCCTCATTGATTTTCCCAAGCACCGCACTTGGAGATCCTTGAAACCGGGGCTAACACCATCGCTATAGAGATTTATAACAAAACGGCAGCTCGCCGAAGTTTTGAGGGTAAAAGTGACGCAGAGTAAGAGCATATTGCAGAAGGCCTTCAACATATACTGTTAGCGGGCACAAAAAATATACAGAAAGGAAAGAGAAGAATAGCAAAGCTAGAGAAACGCGTAGATGCGTCGAGGGGAAGGAGTTATTGTGCGCATAAACAACCGACTTATTCACAGTGGCTTATATGTTAAGCCTTCGAGCGAATACAGCTCTCAAAAAGCTATAATTGGGTGCTTACGCCAGTAGATGCGGAATGTTTGCCTTCCATCTTTAGCAATCACAGTCTAGGTGCAATCCCCTTTTGCTGGCTTTTCTTGTAAACATGCCAGTAGCGAACAGACGACTTGCACTTATTTGCAGCTAATGATTGGCGTTCGGACAAATATGTAAGCACATTCTATATGTTGCAAGTGTTGCGTATAGCGTTCAATTTATTAACCAAGGTGAGACCGAGACAATGGCCCCACTCACGGGGTCTCAAATGCTGCTTCTCTCATTACCTCGGTTATTTTTCAACCTCTTATTCTTCTTTATCATCCAAATTACACATACCCCAAGCTACTCGACTGCATGTTTTGGTCTTTTGTTTATCGCCGCTGCCACATAAAATTACCGTGAGCTCTAAGCTTCAGCGTGGGCAATGCACAAATCATTCTGTCGTCGTTCATGCGTTTTGTCTCTAAGAAGGCCAATGTTTCTTTCTAGAAGACGCGCAAACACTCTTAAGGCCAATGTTTGTCCACGAAGCCGTTGGTTTGGGCTGGTTATATATATTCCACGCTATGAACAACGCAAGAGGCAAGCAAGCACGTGAGAGAGCGGACGGAACAAGCGCTGGCTTCGTGTGCTACAAACTCTCTCGAGCTGCAAGCAGTATGCCAATCTTCTGGCGAAACCTTCACAGTGTCCTTCGTGGAGAATGCGTCACATAAACGCCGGAAACGGTCTCCTAAACAATGTTTATTCCTTCTCTCTCTTACCCTTCAAAGGATCGAGTCATGACCCTCCATCGTCCCTCAGTACTGCAGAACAATGCTATTCCGAAAAGCCAGGAGCTGCGACCGTATCTCGAAATACCGAATGAAAAGAAAAAACCGAGCAGGCGTAGCACTTGGTTTTGGAACCCAGTGCGACCCATGCCAGACGCTTTCTCGAAACGGTTCGCATGAATTTAAGCGACCGAGAGTGTTGCAACGCGCGCGCCTCTCGCGACATGACTTGAAAAAGTGACTGCAAGAAAAAAAAAACGAAAAGAAGAGGAAGAAAGAAAAGAAGACAGACGTAGTTGCGGCGTTAGCAACACGAGTCTCTTCTTGGAGACGCGCTCGGCAGACAGCCCACATGGCGGTGTGTTCGAGCTTTTGTATGTGTGCAAGAAGGACGTGCACACGGTAAAAAAATATTTATAAATATAAATGAAATGTCCCACGAGCAACATTATACGAGCCCTTGCGGAACAACGCGTCTCGTGTAGGAGTTGCGACTGCTCGCGGACCTTAACGCCTTCCCGGAATGGAAAGAGACGCTTTGCTTGCGAAGAAAATCAGCTTTTCGAAACACGTCTGCGAGTGACCCGCATATTTTCTCAGCTTCTCTTACCGCTCGCAACTGGGGATTCCGCGACTAGGCCCATTTACGAATGCCGCGGGCACCTTCCTCAATCGAGTCAACGAGAGAGCAGGGAAGAGAAAATAAAGAGGACGAAGATTTTACGTCCTCTAACACCCCATGTCCTCTCACGTATGTCACCGTCCGAGCGTGGGAAGGGAGATTAAGTATACGCTAGATGGTGGCTGCAGCAAAGACCGTTCTCCAGAGTCACATGACGTGTCCATAAGCTGGTATTAATGGCTTATCTCCTCCGTACGCTCGCGCTCCCGTCATATATCACGTGAGTGTTGCGCCTACTGGGCGCACACTTGCCTAAGCTCTCCCGAGTGCGCGTGCAGCAAATACGGGCCCGGTGGGAGCCATTGAGTAAGATTAGAGACGCTCGTCATCTAGAATAAAGCGCGCGGGTGATATTAGTGCAACAGCGTGCAAAGGGCCAACATGTTGTAGCGCGACCATTCTGCCAGCGTCGGTAGGCAAGGGTTCACTCGAAACTACGGAATAGCCACTGTGACTGTTGCGCGAGGCATCGGACAGACACTTTTAGTTGAGTCAACAGAGCTAGATAGTTAGTGATGCGAAAAAAAAGAAAGAAAGCTTAACATTTGTGTTTAAAAAGAGTATGGTGAAGCATAGTGTCCTATGTCAAGGCTCTGCTATTTTTCCGTTTTGAAGAGACATGTACAAAGGGGGATACGTTCGGTACCTTTAGTTTTATCGCCGAGGCGGCTCGTTGAAGGTCTATTACTTCGGTGTAATTTGTCAGATAAGGCATTTTATTTTTAATTTGGGAAGCCGTAGTCAGCCATACGAATGTTTTCTGTTACTTAATCAATCACGAAAAGCACGTTGACAATTAGGTCTGCAGTCAGGTTTCTCGAAGAGCGAAGAACGTTAGGCGTAACGTTAAGAGATAGGAAGAGAGCGGTGTGGATCAGAGAGCAAGTGGGGATAGCCGATATTCTAATTGACATTAAGATAAAAAATATGGAGCTGGGCAGGCCATGTAATGCGTAGGATAGATAACCGGTAAAACATTAGAGTCACAAAGTGGATGCCAAGAGAAGGGAAGCGCAGTCGAAAACGGCATAAAACTAGGTGCGGTGATGAAATTTTGAAATTCGCAGGTGCAAGTTGGAATCAGTTAGCGCAGGACAGGGGTAATTGGAGATCGCCTTCGTCCTGCACACTACATAAAATAGGCTGCTGCAGCTGCTGCTACTGCTGCTGTTGCTGGTGATGATTATGAAACAAGCATTCGGACAGAACGTATCTCGATATATCTTTGATGCATTTGTGACGTATATTCGTCGTATTTTTCGCGCATTCTTTTTACGTATTTTCGGCATAGCGTGGCCCAGCATAGGTCAATTCGTTTTGGACAGTGCGATAAGAGCGCTTCTTTCGTTGTCTGAACGCATGGAGGAAAGAAACAAAATAGGAGAAGCGCTGTCGTGACGGTTTTCATGTCGGAAGTGCAACCATCTTGGTGTGCCGCCTCCCTTTTGCGTCTCCAAACACTTGCCGAAGCAGATTAGGCGCGACCTTCGAACTTCCATGCGACTAGCTACAACCATTGCTGACGCGCGTAGTAAACAAATTTCCGAAACTTCTGTAACAGTTTTAATGAAGCATACGCGCCCGCGTGTTTCTCCGCGCAACCTTGAAGATGACCGAGACCCGCGCCGCGATTGCATGAGAGCTTCAGCTGCTGGCTGACACTGACAGCTCGCGCTAACAGCTCGCAGACCCAGAACACAATTTTTAAGCCCACACGCCACACTTCAAACACAGCTTGCCTAGCGAACGGAATGGGCCTCGAGATAGGCCCGTGCCGCAAACACTTTATCTCACGCTTCGGAGGGCGAGAGCAGCGAGAGCTTCACGGGAGCTGTTGCTATGGAAACATGAATGTTCGTACCACCAGTTCCACTGCTCCTTCGTAAAAAACAGCACGTGACTTCAGTCACACTCTTTCCAACGCAGCCGGGCTGGCCGGGGCATCTCCTAAGCTTTTCTTCCTCTATGCCTAAAAGTGTTCTTTGACGGTACTTGCAGTACTATTGTGAATATTGTCAAATGCCACCATTAACAAATTCGACAACATGCCGGAATTTCACAATGTCCAGAAAAATACTCTCGTTTGCGCTAGTAACTGAAACTGTCGCTAGACCATCAAGGACAGGAAATAGGACCTGAAAGCAGCGCTCTTCCCGCAGAGTGCAAAGCTGGTGACGCAACGCCTAAAACACGTCGCAAATGCCACTCGTGCATCTGCAGCAATGGCCTGCTCTACTCAGAGCAACCAATTTCTGTTCTACCTTCTCGCGTGTGTAGACAATCTCTACAAATTACCTGTTGACAGTTACCCGATAACAAGGCATATATATAACGGGTATGTACAATTTGGGCACAAAGGTTTATGAGACACGGTATTTGCGAAAAAAAAAAAACGAATTTTCGCCGAAGCTAGCGCACATAGCCTCGAATTTAAAGTTCCAGTGTGTAGTAGCTTTTGTAATTTGCGCAGTGATCGAGGTAAATTATAGAGGAGCCACGCATCAACATATCAGCAATTCACACTCGTCGTGGAACCAGGATCTCTTAAACTTTTCTGGCCGATTGCACGGATGAGAGCATTCTCATAAGATGCGTTCACACGGGCCGGTGGATCGGGAGAAGTGCAAATGCTTGTACGGTCTTCTGATGTGATGAGAATTCCCGCCGATGCGGTAGGATTCTTTCTTCCGACAGAGGTCGGTCGTCCAAGCGGCTGAGAACCACGGACAGCGATCGTCTCTGAGCACTGTACTGCGGGCATTAGCACAAAACAGGCTATGTATATATATATATATATATATATATATTGTCACCTGGTAGGGACGGTGAAGAAAGCAGAAAAATTGAATGGAGAAACTAGTGTTTTATTGGGCGCGAAACTGTGCCCTCAAGAACAGGCGACACTCAAAGCACAACAATAGCGGCGAATACAGTCGGCGATAGTCGAAAATGTGATCAGTGGGTGAAGCGCGTCGGCTTTTATACATCAGTCGTCGAAGGTTGCAGAGTAATTGCCGGTGCCCGCGTGTCTTCCAGAAAGTTCTACACCATTCGCGTTGCGCATACATGAAATCAGATTACGCAATGTTCGGTGACAACAGACAGCGGATAGAACCATCGATAACTTTCTATATATACATTCACAGCGCGAGCCCAGTTCGTTCTTGACTGGGCTCGCGCTGTGAATCTAACCGGTCAGCGCTGCAACCGCTGCTGTAAATATAACCTGTAAATAGTTGCTCGTCTTACTGACTCGTCCTTCGCGTAACATTGTGGTGGAGGTGGGACATTCCCCGTCCTCGCCACGGAGTTCCGAAGCGGCCGCACTGTCGTCTTCTCAGCCATGGCTTCAGATGGAACCACCTCATCGCCACCTACACCTGCGACGCCTACCATAACGTACGTTACGGTTCCTAGTCTCCGTGATCCTGGGACATTCTCCGCCCAAAATGACGTTGACGTCGACGACTGGCTCAGCATATATGAGCGTGTTAGCCAAAGCCATCACTGGGACCCTACCATCATGATTGCCAATGTGATCTTTTATCTGGACGGGACAACGCGTGTCTTGTTTCGCACCCATGAGATTGAGCTCTGCAGCTGGGAAATTTTAAAAGAGTGGCTTCGCGACGTATTTGGCAACCTGTCAGGTAGCCAACAGGCTGCGCGAAAGGAGCTTGCCACCCGTGTCCAGTCGTCGACCGAATCGTATGTATCCTACATACAGGAAGTGCTCGAATCTTTGCCGGAAGTTGACGAGTGCATGACCGAGGTTGACAAGGTGGGCCATATCCTCAAAGGCATCGCGGACGACGCCTTCAATTTGCTCGTCTATAACGACGTTTCTACCGTCGACACCATCGTCAAAGAATGCCGCTGCTTCGAGGTAGCCAAAAGCCGCTGCGTCGTCCCACAGTTTTCCCGGCTACCAAACACCTCTGTCACGTCCTCTTGCTCCGCTCTTACCGCCACACGACCATTTCAAGAAAACGTCACACGTAACGTTCACCGTGAGATTGAAGCGACGAGTCCGGCCCCACTTCATCCACGACCCCCTGACGGTACCTTTGACCAAGCGGCCCCCACTATTTCCGTTATTCAAGCAGTTGTGCGGCAAGAGATTGCAAACCTTGGCATCCCTAGCGCCTGCTCTGTCGCCCGACCTGATTTGGCACCGATTCCCATGTCCACAACCTGTAATGACCAGTATTTCCCTCCCAGACCATGCAAATTCTGTTGAATGGCGAACCCCAGACGACAAACCAATCTGCTTCCGCCGCAACCGCGTTGGTCATGTATCCCGCCACGGCCGCACCACCCGGACGCCGCCGTATTGGTGCTCATTCTCTGCTCCTCGCCCATACGTCGACGCTCGCCGTTATTCACCTCACCGTCTGTACCCTATTCCTGATGCCCCATGACAGGCACTCCTCCGTCCGACCACCGTCGCCTCAACGCCGTCGCTCCCCGTCACCCCAACCTCGCCGCTTTTCCTCGCCAAACCAACGAACGGAAAACTAGGCCATGCAGCTCTTGGAGGTAGTGCTGCATCACGTTCGTCCTGTCCAAATCCTCCGTTGACGCTCCTCACCAACCCGAACCTAATTTAAGTAGACGTAGATGGTGTTCCGTTGACGGCATTAATTGATACTGGAGCCCCAGTGTCCATAATGAGCGCTAACCTATGTCGTCGCCTCAAAAAGTTCTTATGCTTCCCATCACTCGAGCCGTACGCGTCGCCAATGGCACCACTGTTGCCGTCAGGGGTATGAGCACTGCTCGCATAGGAATTGCTGGCCGCCAAGTTCCAGTCCTGTTCACCGTGCTGACCAGTTCCTCTCATGATTTAATCTTCGGGCTCGACTTTCTGACGACGCATTCAGCCCTCCTCGACTGTTCCACCCGGTACGCTGTGCCTCGAGCTTCTTCTTCTTTCAGACTTTCACCCCAAACAACCGAACACCCTCTGCACTAGAGCATTTGTTCGCTTACCTCCAAAAGCCCTAACCTTCGTCGAATTAGCCTCAACGGTAACCGTGCTAGATGGCGACTATGTCGTCGCACCTATTCGCGATGTTCTCCTGGCGCGCGACATCTCTGTGCCACACTCCGTCGCAACCCTTGCCGCTAATCGGATGTGTCTCCCCGTTATCAATTTTGGCTTGACGAAGCATGTGTTACCTGAAGGCATAGCGGTGGCCACGCTCCGGTCAGTGACAAACGACCACGTCACTGCTTTTGCAGCCGACGCGTCTCCAGATCCTCCTGGTTACCCGCAGGATGCCTTGAACCTCGACGGCCCATTACGTTCCATGGTCGCTCCGGACCTCGCACATGACCAAGCAGCAGCCCTATATTGCCTTTTGCTTTCCTACCACGACATATTTGACACTGACAATCGACCACTTAGTCAGATGTCACTTTATAAGCATGGGATAAACACTGGTGGTGCTGTTCCCATCCACCGCCAACCGTGTCGCGTGTCCACGGTGGAGCGGCAAGTTATTCAGCAGGAAGTAAACAAGATGAATTGGGGATAAGAGTTAATGGAGAATACCTTAGTAACTTGCGATTCGCTGATGATATTGCCTTGCTTAGTAACTCAGGGGACCAACTGCAATGCATGCTCACTGACCTGGAGAGGCAAAGCCGAAGGGTGGGTCTAAAAATTAATTTGCAAAAAACTAAAGTAATGTTTAACAGTCTCGGAAGGGAACAGCAGTTTACAATAGGTAGTGAGGCACTGGAAGTGGTAAGGGAATACATCTACTTAGGACAGGTAGTGACTGCGGATGCGGATCATGAGACTGAAATAATCAGAAGAATAAGAATGGGCTGGGGTGCGTTTGGCAGGCATTCTCAGATCATGAACAGCAGGTTGCCATTATCCCTCAAGAGAAAAGTTTATAACAGCTGTGTCTTACCAGTACTCACGTACGGGGCAGAAACCTGGAGGATTACGAAAAGAGTTCTACTTAAATTGAGGACGACGCAACGAGCTATGGAAAGAAGAATGATAGGTGTAACGTTAAGGGATAAGAAAAGAGCAGATTGGGTGAGGGAACAAATGCGTGTTAATGACATCTTAGTTGAAATCAAGAAAAAGAAATGGGCATGGGCAGGACACGTAATGAGGAGGGAAGATAACCGATGGTCATTAAGAGTTACGGAATGGATTCCAAGGGAAGGGAAGCGTAGCAGAGGGCGGCAGAAAGTTAGGTGGGCTGACGAGATTAAGAAGTTTGCGGGGACAACATGGCCACAATTAGTACATGACCGGGGTAGTTGGAGAAGTATGGGAGAGGCCTTTGCCCTGCAGTGGGCATAACCAGGCTGATGATGATGATGATGAAACAAGATGCTCGCCAGAGGCACTGATGAGCCCTCGTCGAGTACTTGGGCGTCGCCAGTCGTGCTCGTCAAAAAGAAAGGTGGCACGTGGCGTTTCTGCGTTGATTACCCCGCACCTGCACCACAATGTTACGCGAAGGACGAGTCAGTACGCCGAGCAACTATTTACAGGTTAAATTTACAACAGCGGTTCGGTTAGATTCACAGCGTGAGCCCAGTTCGTTCTTCCTCCTCTTTTCTCGAGTGATGGCGCCCACGCCCACGCCATGTATATATATATATACATATATATATATATAAGAAGAGCCACTGCGCGTGACGGTCAAAGGAATGCTGCCACTAATAGCCCTGCGCTCTTATGGCGGCAATGCCCACCGGCGCAAGCCGAACTGAGTGGGGCGAGCGAACGCGAAGAATGAGGCTTCGCCGGCGCATGCGGTAGCGCTTGCACGTCTCCGATAAGGCGAGGGTCGTTCGTCCATTCCGGGCCTCCTCCCGAATTAGGCAACAACCTGGATTTCCAGCGCCTCACCTCCTTCGTGACAGCGCGCCACGGAGGGAGACCGTGGGAGCAGAATTATTGATTGGCGAACTCTTTATTTCGACACTCCGTGCAAGCCCGCGGGCGAATCTCTCGCCCCGCTGAACGACGGGCCGAGTGAGATCCGCATTAGACCGCACGTTGTTGAGGCTGATCTCTATAATCACCACGTACTATACAATGGCGCTTGTTCTGCCAGACTGAACAAGCCGAACGGAGAGACGAGTGATTTGATGAATTTTCACGTCCTTAACATTCGTGTTCGGCTGCGGGAAACGCCGTAGAGGCGGGTTCCTAAGTCACGACTCGAATAAAGTTCGACGTGCGCCGACGGGAAAGCAAGGGAATGTTTTGCAAGAGATAATATTTTTTTTATCTATCCGAGGTTGTCACGTGGCTACGAGGAAAATTAACCCATATGGGTTTCTCAGAAAATTTCGCAGTTGGGGAAAAATTCGTTCGGGTCCGTGATCTACGGACGGGCTCTGTTGGTGTTTTGCCAACTTAAAATACTTTTCAGAGTGTTTTGTATTGTGAATATACGTTTTTTTTGTTATAGACATGATTTTAGGATAGCCTACCGTACCTGTAGCCAAGCTTCCAATTTAGCACATGTCATCATCATCATCATCATCATCATCATCATCATCATCATCATCATCAGCCTGGTTACGCCCACTGTAGGGCAAAGGCCTCTCTCATACTTCAACAATCCCGGTCATGACGTGCTAACCCCGGTCATGACCGGGATTAGCACATTTAAGAAAGAACAATAATGCTCCGGCAATACAACCTGGCTCCACCGCCCTTATGGTACACCTCTCTACCGAGAGCAGCGGTGGTCAGGCTAGCTTTCTTCACTATTCCTGGATCACATCTCAAGCAGATCACATTGGAACCTTTGCATCGTTCATACGCTAACCGAATCCATGTTTACACGGATGGTTCCGTCTCGGAAAATTCTACGGGCGTCGTTGTTCTACCATCTCAACCGGTCGTCATCAAGTTTAAGACTTCACACGTAACGACATCTACAGGTTCCGAACTGGCCGCTCTTCGCGCTGCTGTCGAATATATTGAAAAAGAACCGCCCAACAAATGAGCAATGTTTTGTGACTCGAAAGCAGCCCTCCAGAGCTTGCGAAGTTTACGACGTGGCAATTATGAACAGCTGGTGTCACAAATCAACGAAACCTGCCATTGCGCTTCTGAACGAGGACATGGTATCATATTTCAGTGGCTGCCGGGACAGTGTGGCATCGTTGGTAATCACCTCGCCGATGACGCTGCCCGACGTGCCCAGGCTGGCTCACCGACACTCCTTATACCTTTATCGAGAGTCGACGCTGCAAGAGAGCTTCGTAGTCTCGCTCGTACCATCACGTTAAGTTACTGGCATACACCACAGAACTCTAAGTGTCGTTTATACAGCCTCGACCCATCATTGAAACTTAAATTACCAGCGGATCTTCCATGACGTGACGCAACACTGCTTTGTCGGCTGTGGGTAGGAGTAGCATTCACCAACTCCTACAGCTATCGTATTGGAATGGCAGATTCACCAATGTGCGCTAAGTGCAAGTGTGAAGAGACCATCAGTCACCTTCTGTGCCACTGTTCTCGCTTCGATAATCAACGTCAGACTCTCCAGTGGGCCTTGAATAGACTGGATGAAAGGCCATTTACGGAAGCGAAGATCTTGGGAGCCTGGCCTCATAGTTCATTAGCGCAGAAAGCAGTTCGAGCGCTTTTTCACTACCTGAAGGCAACAGACTTGAGTGCCCGACTATAGACATCCTACACCTAAGTTCTCTCTCTCTCTCTTTCACTCCCCATTCCCCTCCCCACGTGTAGGGTGTAGAAAGACACGGAAAGCACAATGTAGCACACTTAAATGGGTGTAGAAAGACACGGAAAGCACAATGTGTAGAACTGGGCGAAATGCAAAGCACGAGATTATTTGCCCCTAAAGGGAGGCAACGACAAACAACTATTAAAGAGAGGGTATCAATATGGTTTAAATGGCCTACTGATGCGTTTTCCTGGATTGGACGACAAAGTTTATGAAAGAGATGCATGTTAAACTGCAACGCTAATCCCATCGTTTCTTCAAAAGTAAACTTTAGTCAAATTATTTTTGACCTGAAGAAAGTGTATTAGCTAACCACAATGCCAGCAGGTGCTAAGGTGAGAGCGAGGGACGTTTTCTATTTCGCGCTTATATGTCCCCGCTTATTCCTGCTTAGTCCCCACTGCCGGAAGGCGATCCCACCGCCTTGTGCACTGAGACGGGAACTGCCGTGCTCAACTACCAGGCGGGTGATACGGACGCGGTTGCGCAGATCATGGGATTTTAACGATGGGTCGGAACATAGGGTCGCAAAGAGGACAGCGTGAAAAACCACACCTTCACAAGGCGTTCATCAAACGACAGTGGACGATGCAACTCTCGGACAGGAGCAACTCGGCAGCAATTCTCTCGGGGCCGTTATTTTTCATCGGAGATAAATGAGAGCCGATCGCTCGGCTGTTTCGTCGATGACGGTTAATGTTCCAGATGGAGGGAGAGAAAGAAAGAGGTCTCTGCCAGTGAGAAGGGAGAGAAAGAGCAAAAGAACGATCTCGCGCGGTTTGAGAGGTCGGCTTCACGTGTATACTTCGGTGCAGGTATGGCGGCCGCATCGGCAGGTGAGCTGGCCGCCGGGGCTCGTGAGGGGGGCAGGGCAGAGCTTGGCGACACGGAAGCAGTGGAGGGCCTGTTACCATGACGACGCGAGAGCGCTAGCGCTGCAGCTTCCGAACGCGCGCTTACAAAGGCCCGAACGAATGCCTACTACCGGGAGCGAGGAATTCTCGCTCCCGTGTTTTTCGTGGGGCACCGCTGCCGTTGACGGCAGCTCAAGGACTGCGCTCGGCCAGGTTGCACGAAGCCACGACGGTGAAGAAAAATAATAATAAGGCAACATAGTGCGACTTGGAAAACCAGCTTCTAAAGCAGTTTCTCGCTCATACCTCTGGGTGAGACGGGGACCACCGCACAAGCATTGCAGCGGCCTGTCACTGGGGCTGGCCGACATGGAAGAGGGAAGGCGGTTGTTCTTCTGTCGCAAACGCGCAAAAGAAGAACACGTGTTGGGGCGAGGGGGTGGAGGGTTCTTAAACTTCTAAGTGTAACTGTTCATGATAGGGACGTCGTTGCTGTAGAAAGAAATTGACACTTCTTGATAACTTTCCTTCTTTTCTTTTATTTGTAACAGCCGTCTTTCCATGCTCCCAACCATTTTCTGCTTTCCTTCGTGTAAATTTGTTGTTGTTCTCCCTTCATCTTTCTTTCTGTTTTATTTCGTTTGGATCAGGGAGGGAAAGTACAGCGCATGTATTTGATCCCTTTAGGCTCGTAGGCGCGGCGGTGGTTTAAAGGCGTTCTGCTGAGCGATAGGTCTCCATCTCGGTCAAGGCGATCGCCTTTATATGGAGGTTTAACGCAGAATGATCGACTGTAACTTTATGTAATTATATTTAATGTCCACATTAGCAGCGGTAGATCGCCAACTATAATCCGAAAATTTCCTCTTGATACCTTTTATTCCTATATAGTGAACTCCCACGAAAAGAAACCGCATCACTGAAACAAGGTGTTGAAGATATGTAAAAACGTCATGTACGATGGCTCTCAGAGTTGAAGCCTTGGTCACTTTAAGAGGCGCATATTATTTAATCAATTAAGGTCGACCACACCAAAGCTTTCACGACACGTGGGTTTATTTCGCGATGTCAAACATTTCAGTGTTGTTTGTGTACAGTGGTGCGGATGAACAACCGCACTGAATCTGAAGAAAGCATTAAGAGTGAGAGAGAGAGAGGGGGGGGGGGGGGGCGTTTGAAGTTGAGGTGAAGAAGAGACACATACATCTGCAGCCCTAACCGAATCGCGGCTCAGTGTCGGTGGGGAGAGGGAAATAGGAAGGAAGAGGATCGAAGAAGGAGACAAGACGCAAAGTCGTTCTGATATTTATATCCCAGTGATGGAAAAGGCTACGCAACCGTTTCTATGTA
Source organism: Dermacentor andersoni (assembly GCF_023375885.2). Lineage (NCBI taxonomy): Eukaryota > Metazoa > Arthropoda > Arachnida > Ixodida > Ixodidae > Dermacentor > Dermacentor andersoni. The sequence goes on along the minus strand of NC_092816.1, from coordinate 22,958,426 downwards.
CATCATTACATTAAGGATGGAGACACTATATCGGTGCAGTGTCATAAATAAATGTTAGCACGAAACTGTAGAGCGTGGCTACAATGTTGTCGTGTTCTCTTGGCTGCACGCGACTATGCAATTCGCGGGTCACGTGCCCGAATCGCCTCAGCGTGCGCTCGCCCGACTGTTCGAAGTCTGCGACCGCAGACTCGGAACAGTCTTTTCTTCTTCCTGGTTTTAGTGACCTCGCGATCGCCGGCGTTTAACGCGGTGATTTCCCAAGCGACGTTTGTGTCGCGCGCTCTTTCTTGCTGAGGGGGCGACGTCGTCCACTTTTTCTTGTTGCTTTACGTTTGCTCGCGGATTTCCGAACAGGACGCGGATAGCAAGCGACTTCCACGCCACCGGACGACCCACCCCGAAGCGTCGGCTGTTGCTCGCGTGGTGGCGTTGCGTTCCGACAGGGGCTAGCACGGCCGCCAGTAATTCGATTGTCTCTTGCTTCCTCCGACCACAAGGGGGCGTCAAACATTCCTGCGCACTCGATTGGCATCCGGTGCTGAGAGGAGGGCTTGATCAAGCCGCGGAGGTCGCTTTTTGCTCTCTAGCTTCTGTGTACAGCGAGAAATAAGATAGAAACGAAATCTACGCGAGTAAAGCAAACTTTGTCAGCGCGTTTTCTGCTCGCTTAACACTCATCCACTTACGCTTCTTGCTTGCAAACTGTTTTCTTTCTCATCGGTGTCCCGGCACCGAGCGGCCGCCGGTTTTGTAGCTGTTAACAAGCGGCTTTAAGGAAACAATTGTTTCGTGCCCTGCAGAGAACAAAATAGTCCCAATAAAGCCAGCTTTACGCTAATGCCCCGATTGCTAAAGTAGGAGGACACTACCGAGCCAGCAAATTGGATTAGGTTACATCGGATGTCGCTGCGATTCGCTTCGGTTAACCCGGTTCGGCCTGCGGTGACACGTATGCGTTGCAGGCCTAGTTAGCGCCCGGAAACCCAAGCGTGACATGTTGCGGAGGAAAAAGAAGATACGCAAACTCGGGCACAGTGCGGAGGCAGCAATGACATCACGTAATGAACCAAATGAGCGTGATGCGAGTCGCGCTTAAGGCCGTGTGAACGCTGCTGCGGCCGTCGATTTCCTCTGTAGCGTGAAATAGAATTAGCTCACTTATTTTTTGCACTTTCAACTATAGGATGTAGATTAGATAACACGAGCAGGAGTGCGCATTCTCCGTCAATACGAAAGGAAACACTTCATTGTGCTCAAACAGCGATTATTTCAAACGCGCAAGTCGGAATCACGCCCACTCTATTTGTTATGGTGTTATCCTAATGAAGAAACCAGCTCAGTGAACGTTTCCTCATTACAAGCACATACAAGGAATATTATCATCTTTGAACACAAATGCCGTGTTCTATTTCACATTGGCAGAAAGCGCACATCAGCTAGCTAAAGTATACGGGCGAGGAATTCCGCGACATAAAATGGTTTTCTTCGCAGGCTATGCACGCAACTTGAAATTGAGGATTGAAGTTTAAACTTTGCAAATGCATACTTTACAGTGCACTCGCCAATTGCAGTTTGTGCGTCTAAGATTCGAATATGTTTACTTTATCGTTGAAACTGAGGTCTTCATAACTTTTTCTGGCCGGTGTACGGAGGTGCACTTCAATTACGCGAGTTTGAAGGCGATGTCGGCTCTTTATGATGACGCTACATCTACTTCTCGTCGAATAGTTAACCAAAAATTATACACACGCGGGGAAGTAGGTTCAGGGATCCACGTGGATACAGTTCCTCGCATGAATATAGTCCGTGACCAGAGTACTCTGTGTCTAGGTCGCTTGAATGTCTGAACTCGCATAGGTGATTTGCGAAATACTGGAAGTACAGGCCTTTTCGCACTGTTACTTTGCCATACACAAGATGTCCGACATGCCACTCACGGCAACGTTGAGTCGAGGGTAGGCCTGCAAACAGCAACGATGCAGTAAAAATAAAAAAATAGCGGCAAGGTTATCGGCACTAGCTCGTGCGCTTCGACCAGCTTCATTTTCACTTCTAGAGCGACATCCACCTGATCTTTGGGTTGAGCGAGACGTGCAGCGAAGCATATTCGCACAATTTCGCATACTACCTATTCTCCCTAGTTTCTTCAACTCTGGTACCCGACAAGCTATGGTTTTCGTTCTTATACGTTGTGGTTGTTAATGGCAGGTTTCTTTCGTTAATCATATCCTCTTGAGGCACTAGTTATGCTCAATGAAAACTTATTTTTTAGCGTGTTTTGACATTTTAAGTTATTAAAATCACATAGTACTAGACGAGCTTAAGTATTTGGCCTTGTAAGTGAGTTTTTGTAAGTGAGTTTTGTTGAGCCCGCTAGCGTTCATTCCCGTACCCGTAACTCTAAGGAATATTTCAGGCTTGAAAACACAGTAATCGATTCGGCGAAGAGTGTTCTTGAAAACACCCAGACATTCGACATAGTTACCAAGTGCTGTCGTTGTCAAGGGAAAAAGTAAAAAAAAAGAAAGAGCCCCCTTCAGTATACCACGTAATGGTATACTAGAGAGGGTTCCTGAAACGCCACAACGTATGGTGTTCCAACTCATTTTCTTAGAAGATATTGCGCATAGTGATCCATTTTGGAGCACGGTTTCAATCAGAAAGGAGTCTTAAATGTACATGACATGCGTTCTAAACGTTCTTCCTATCATCGGAGCGTTATTCCGAACCTTGAAGGGTTATCTTGGCATGTACGTCAATTCAGGCGCCATCCTCTTGGGCTAAATAAAGAATAGCGTGCTAGAGAAGTAATCACACTACCTAGAGCTTCCTTTACGAAGAAAAGGAATAGAGGGATATCTCATCCGGAGCTTTCTTCGTGCGCTAATCGTTGCCTCTTTGTTCCTACATCAAGATCATACGTTCACACGCACCGAGAGAAATACGAAAGTCTCGACTGCAACTAATCAGCATTGTCCAAACAATGGATATGTCTCAATGTCAAGCCAACATTTCGACAAGAACACTTTTCTTATTCCGAACAGTTACTGTTTTCTTTGGCCACCAAGAAAAAGGAAGATCTGTATTCTCAAGAAGCCCTCAAGCAAAATTGTTTAAAAAAGCTTGTTGCTGAGCTAGTTGGTTCATGACTTAAAAACAAAGGTTACGGCACTAAGCAGACGAAAACGAAGTGCGACACAAACGACATATACGGGCTCCCGTATATGTCGTTTGTGTCTCACTTCGTCTTCGTCTGCTTAGCGTCGTAACCGTTGTTTCTAAGCTAAATTGTTTATATAAGCAAAAAAAAAAAGCCAGTCCAGGTGCTGGACGTATTATTAGCGAAGGCGTTGGCAACGGCAAACAGCACTTACGAGCGAAAAGCTTCGTGAATTCGGTCCCACTTGTTCCCTTGACCAACGCAACTCTTTCTTGCGAAACGTTGGGTCGAGACTGGGGCATCTTTTGTTCCACCACAGTTGATCCCGTCTCAATCTTACCTTATTGCTTTAAAGGACTCGACTTGAAATTAACTTGTATTCCCGAGTTTCCCGTACCTAAACAACGGTCTGATTATGAGGCACACCGTAGCGGGGCATGCCGGATTACTTTTGGCTACTTCAGGTTATTTAACATGTACTTGAGTCTAAGCACAGGAGTGTTTTTTATAATTGCGCCCGCATCGGACTGCTGCCGCCGAGGCAGGGATCGAACCTGCAACCTCAGGCTCAACGCGCAACGTAATAGCCACTGATGTGTCTGGACTGCTACACAGAAGAACGTCTCTTAGAGAAACTAAAGAAGGACACTTAATTAGCCCAGGCTGATAAAATACTATTTCAAAGCCTTGTTTTCGTTCATTTGAAGTGAGTGACTTGATTGCTACAATGGGGGGGGGGTGGGGGGGGACGAAGCCCGACTTTTTAATTGTGTAAGCATTTCTATGCCTACCCCGCGAGAAAACCCGTCCGTCCGTGGAGTAAGACGAATCGATGTAAAGAAACTCATGTATATATAAAAAGATAAAGTAGAAAGGAAAACGCTGGCGGTGAAGAGTTTTGAACCCACGCTCAGAAGCCAAGTGTCCCACCCACTGGGCTAAACACCCATTTTCTTTTTTCTTCGTGGTATTTATTATATCATGTATATGCGAGGAACGTACTATACGCGAGAAACGTGCAAGTACTAGCCAACACGTCTCGTATTCATGGTCTAGAAAGGACCTAAAAATTACGCTGTACACAGCATGCACCTACAAAAACTACAAGTAGTTTCGAACTTAAAAAGTGGCAGCGACAAGCAGCTTATCAAAAGGTGGCACCAGTCCGGTCGTGCACGTCCTTGAAGTGACCCATCATTTCAGCATAGCGAAATGTCGACGAAACAATGGGTTCAGCGTTTCGGTTCAACATGCGCTTCTTCATGAGCTCTGTAGTCCAATTAGGAAAAACATATCAAGTAGCCCGTCTTCTCCGTGGGGTGCAATCAAGTACACTGGAAGTCTTTCTAAATGAAGTCTTTCTAAAGACTCTATTGAAGCACATCTCAAAATAATATTGCATCTTTACAAATTAAGCCGCACTGTTCTATAGTTTCGGGTAAATGACAAATGCGACAATTCATGGTAGATATTAAGATGCCTTTTATTGAGCGACTAAGTTCTCACAGGTAGCGTTTCTCTATGTAATCTAAAAAAATGCACATGGGGATAAAGAGAACTTGCGGACTCACTGCAGTACGTCGTGGCCTCGCAGGCTGTAGAATGTAGAACGCTAAAAGAGAGGTGCAGAAAGTGAATATATCTGAACCATATGAATGTGTTCTCCATGTGAATGTGTTAAAATTCATCCTTAGGACCACATGTAGAGTCGACTTGAAGCAGTGTAGGCATTAGAAACATTCCGATTTTGCGAAATTTTAATGCCAAACACGTTTCTGTAGTCACGGGATGTGCATTCCGTTAGGGCCTCCCTTGACCGGCCGAAATACAACCGATCTCTGTGGGCTCATGCACTTCACGTCGTGCAGCCCATACGCAGTCAGTGAGTTAATAACGATGATAAGGAGTGATGAGGGGTTATATGGGTCTCATCCCGGCTGATAATTGGTACGACGCGGATGGATAAGGTGCTAAACATCGATAAGGGCTTATAATCATCGCAGAAATTGCGATAAAGTTGGTAAGCGACTACAGTACACCTCTTTATTACACCTCTTTTGTGTTCCTTTCAATGCACGCGCACTTTCAAAGTCCCTCAAAACTGAAATCCCCGGAACGGGAGAAGCCAAATTTCATTTACGTCCCGTAACGCCATGGCGATCCTGTTCTAGGGACGATGCTCATAGTTTTTCAGCCAGCGCTTATCGTCCTTCGATCAAGCTCGACGAAACTCCGGCGGTAGCGATGCCGCAAGAGACCGCCTCCCTCCTTGTAGATTATCGGCTGGCGCCTGTTTTATGTGAGTTTTAAAAAGCACGCCGGCCGTTATATCTCACAAGTTCGCTCCTTTCGGTGTTCTTGAGATTCTCATAGAATATCGAGAGGCCTACAAGCGACGCGGAACAAGGCGCTCGAGAGCTGACCGAGCGTAGCGAAAATGAAAAGCTGCAGCCTCTCGCGTGTATGGCGAATGCAAAAATAAAAAGTTATGGGGCGCTTTATTCGATAGAATGCTTTCAATATAATTATCAATAAGCGTCTATAACCACCACTGCATGCCTGTATGCGCATATGTGCGCGTACATGCGTACGTGCATAGTGTGTGTGTGTGTGTGTGTGTGTGTGTGTGTGTGTGTGTGTGTGTGTGTGTGTGTGTGTGTGTGTGTGTGTGTGTGTGTGTGTGTGTGTGTGTGTGTGTGTGTGTGTGTGTGTGTGTGTGTGTGTGTGTGTGTGTGTGTGTGTGTGTGTGTGTGTGTGTGTGTGTGTGTGTGTGTGCGTGCGTGCGTGCGTGCGTGCGTGCGTGCGTGCGTGCGTGCGTGCGTGCGTGCGTGCGTGCGTGTAAACGAGAGAGAGTGAAAATAATATGTGAGCAACAACTATCCTGCTCCCTGCATACGAAATACACACGCTCATGTTTTTCTTCATAAGATTTCTTTCTTTATTTTTTGTTTACCTTTCATAAACTGAAGCACATCCTGCTCTCTCCTCCCAGCTACGTTTCTCCTCGTGTCGATCATCGTTTTGAAGTTCGAGCGCCATTCTGCCAGATAAACCTGTACTTCCATTCGCTCGCGCCGAAAACGCCATTTGAATGGAATCACGTCCCCGCTTCCATCTTCAGAAATCCGGGTTATACTTTCTTTAATCATGCGTAGTTCCATCTTACGCATGATTTGAATTTGCCACTCGTTTCTGTGTCGGCTTAATAGCACTGAGAATATCTGAATACAGAAATAAAATAAAAAACAAAAATTAAGGAAAGCGCCATGTTATTGACAGGTGAAGACTGCCTTCTAATGACGCAATTCCAAGATTACCATATTGCTTCGATGGTATGATCCAAATAACCGCGGCTTGGAACTCAGAAAGTGCTCTTAGACGCTACGACGAAATCACCGTCGGTCACGAAAATGAAAGTTAGTAAGCAAAAACAAACAAACAAGCAAACAGGCAAGTAAGTAGTGCAGAGAGAAACCACGCCACATTTTTCTGAAGGGGGAGATTGATTAGTCGGGAACACCGTGCTGAAAGCTCGCGTGTTATAAGAGGCATCGTTAATCCTCAGCATCCAAGCTGTATGTTTGTTTTCTTTTTGATCGCGCGCAATGGCGACTTGAAATGCAGTGTACCTTGGAAAATAATTACCCTTTTTCCATTCATCAAGCTATTCGCAGTGCTTTAATGCTTATTAGCATGCTTCGTCCTTCGAAGTAGCCAGACGAAGTATTAAGAAGGAATCGACAGTGATTGCAGCACGGCAAACAAAAACAAACAAAAAGCATGAACGAGTAGGGAGGTAAAAAGAAAAAAAAATTAATGCCAAGTTTCTCCTGTGTGTCAAGGTTTCTGTATGAAGGTATAGGGACAACTTCCGTGGCCGCTTCTTACCAAATGAGCTGGATAATGAATCTTTGATGGGAAAGAAAAAAGAAAATACCGCAGACTGGTAGTAAGTCACCTGATGCTGTTGCCCGTTGGTGTTCGTTAATTAAGGTGGTCTTCGATCAGGTGGGAGTTTTGGGGAGAGGGGGAGGGGGGAGGAAGCAGAAATTACGCGAAATAATCTCGGGAGGGAAAGCCCTAACGTTGTGGGCAATAGCTTAGCCTCAAATGAGAATGCAAGGAGCTGGGGGACGGCTGCGGTGTTTTGGAAGCCCTTGTAAGCCCGACTTGCATTACCCGCAGTGCACACCGTCTGTGAAGCAAAACGCAGTTCCCTGGAGAAATCGTGCACGCCAGCCGGGCTCCAGGTCCAGTGTGGGCCGCAAAAAAAAAAAAAAAAAGAGAAAACTCAAACTAAATGTGTATGGTTCCCAAGGCTCATACTGTAATAAAGAAAATAAAAACAGTAGAAATTATGTTTGCACGTTCTTGTGGTCGATTGCAAGGAACCCAGCGGCAGGACTGTACGCGCAGTCTTTTGATAAGTGCAGCAGCTAACGGCTGAATATTTGTCCATTGAGAAGGAGAAAGAGAGAGAGAGATAGCAAATAGAGAAAAGGCAGGAAGGTCAACGAGACGAGCATCCGGTTTGCTACCCTGCCCTGGGGATGAGGCTAAGGGGGACTAGAAAGGAGAATAGAAAAAAATTGAGCAGTAGAGAAAAATAAAAACAAAGAACGTAGGACCACTACGCACGAAACCTACGAGTGAACATTGCAATGAGTAGCGTAGTGAGTCATCGGCCTTTCCTCCCCCCTTCCCCCCCCCCAAAGAAAGCAATCACAAAATAGCATCTTTCTGTTAATTGCGGACGCCGAACTATGCGTGAATCATTGTTGTAATGGCAGCCCATTTGGGGGAACATGCACGGGTGCAAAAAAGGCACACTGCAACTACAATGGCCAACCAACTAGCCCACAGTACCTACTCAGCCTAGTAGGCGTATATATCTATGTTGAATGGCATATTCAAATGAAAAAGAAATGTTTCGTGCGGGAATTCTTATGCGTGACGTGAGAAAGAGACGCATTCTGCCAATGGTGATGCGAGTTACTGTGGTTTGCTATAGTGCGATGTATTTCTGTTTTTCAATTATTTTTTCTTGTGCCTGCTCACGGCAGGCAATAAAAGGTTGCCGCATATCTTGCTCGAATAATGCCTACTTTATGTAGTAAAACATAGTTCAAAAGCAGTGTCTATCACTAATGCAAGGATTTCTAAGAAATTTGTGGCATCTGATCGACTTCGTTTTTCCCTGTTCTGTGATGTTTACTAATTTGAAGCTTGTGCTTCGTGAATAAGTCAATTTCTACATCCTCTCTTTCTTTATCTTGTAAAATAGGGATTAGTTTATCAAAACAAGTGTTGACATATTACTCCCCTCTCTGTACTTTCTTTCTCTCTCTTTATTTAGTTTGTTTCCCCAGCTTTTTATTTACCTTTAACAAAGCAAGTTATCATGAGAGACTGGCAACAATGTTACACACTGTTCCTAAGCTCTTTAGCAAGTACTGCCAAGTTGGCATGCTTCGTTCATTTGTCTTTAATATATTTTTTTAGAGCGTACAAATTCTGCAGTACTTTGGCACGAAAGTGCTCTACGGCTTTTGGGCCGCCTTGCCCTGACGCCGCGCTGCTTGACGCTATTCGTGATGCTAATCACGACGCAACACTGCTCAGTGTGTTGTTTATTTGCATTTTATTATTATTATATATACTTTTTATTATTGCTTTTATTGCTCAGGTGATTTGCACGATTCTCATTTGTCTTCAGGATTGAACATCTATGTCTTCCAGTTGAGTTTCTCATTTTTCTTAGTACTATCTTTTCTTTTCTTTATTTCTGTTTATTTCTCTCTCTCTCTCTCTTTCGTTCTACTCTAGCTATCCCCTTTCATTTGTACCAGTGTCTTTCTGTCTGTCTTTTTTTTTCTTCCTTCCTTTCTTTAACGCTGCATCTTCACTGTAAAGAAGGTCCCCGCCATGGTGAACAAGAGGCAGAGAGGTTGAGACAGCTTCGCAGACTGACCTGAAAGGGCAACGTCCCGGCACTTGAGCTTTCGGAAACATAGCGGCGCCCGCGAACGCGTCAGATCTCATGTCCTTCAGTTGAGGTATATCTCACCGAGTTGAGTTCCGACGCGGGAGCAGCTTTTAGATTCGCCCGTCTTCGCCGACCACTGAACGTAACCCTCGTAGACTGAACGCAGCGCACACTATTAGTCTTGAATCTATTGAGTGGCAAGTTTTGTGCACGCGTGACTAATGGTTTTGCACCGCTCAGCTATTATAAGTCCAGATTAGGGCACGGGCCATGTTTCCTATCAAGAAGTCTGTGATAGATAGATAGATAGATAGATAGATAGATAGATAGATAGATAGATAGATAGATAGATAGATAGATAGATAGATAGATAGATAGATAGATAGATAGATAGATAGATAGATAGATAGATAGATAGATAGATAGATAGATAGATAGATAGATAGATAGATAGATAGATAGATAGATAGATAGATAGATAGATAGATAGATAGATAGATAGATAGATAGATAGATAGATAGATAGATAGATAGATAGATAGATAGATAGATAGATAGATAGATAGATAGATAGATAGATAGATAGATAGATAGATAGATAGATAGATAGATAGATAGATAGATAGATAGATAGATAGATAGATAGATAGATAGATAGATAGATAGATAGATAGATAGATAGATAGATAGATAGATAGATAGATAGATAGATAGATAGATAGATAGATAGATAGATAGATAGATAGATAGATAGATAGATAGATAGATATGGATAGACTGAGCAACGTGAAAAAATGAAGAACAAACCAATTGTTCGATGGCGTGATGTGATGTCTCAAGCTCTCGCTTGAAAAAAGAAACTAATGAAATTAAATTTCCAGTGCATTCGCAATTGGTACAAAGTAAGAAAAACAATATAAATAATGAAATTTAATTCACGATATTTCTTTCCAGCAAGGTTGCAAGAAAAAAGAAATTCTGCATAGCGTATGACCTTAGAGAGCTTGAGCATATTGCAGACTGCGCGAACTGCGACGCTGGCCGCCACACCTTACGACTCTTCTGTCGCGGAAAGCTTTTGTTGCAGTGGTGTACTTTGCGCCGCGTATTTGATATTGAAGAATTTTCGGCAGCGACTTTGTAATTAGGAGCGCATGTTTCAACCTCTTTCTTAATTTTTTTTTCATTTCACACCAGTGCAGTACAATCCCGTGCTGGTTGACGAGAACCCGTTTACGCCATGAATCTACGCTTTCGATATTCTGGTGTCCATTTAAGCTAGTGCTTTGGCGGTGCACTAAAGCTCTCCATTGCGAAGGCAACGTAGAAGTCAGAACGTGTCGTCGCCAGCTGTATACCTGAACCTTAGTTCCATGCAGAAATCAATAACTACTCGAGCGAACTCCTCGAAAATCCCGAAGTCTTTCTGAGAAGTTGAAACACCAACATTTCTTAGGAGAATAACTCACCGTGTTACGTTGAGTAAAGGAACAGTTCGAGAAACAATTTCACGTAGCGTTCATCATATGATGAAAGTGCGGATCTCAGACTTTTCGTGTCCAACTGCTAAATTTTGTTTTGATTTATTCCATAAGAGTATGATTATCTCTCAGTAGCGTTTGCTTTGTAGCATTTACCGCGTTATACACGTAGCCTATTTTCACGCGTTATAAACTCACTGACGGTATGCGAGGCTACCGATTCCAAATGGCGTGCGGGTAACAAGATTACTTATCTCTTGTTATTGCGACCGATCACACAACTATTTTCATCATCAGAACTCCTGCGGCCTTTTACCTATTGAACTTTAGTACGCTTGCGGATATTTCTAACTACTGCAGGTACGCGACGCGTAGTTAAAGTAAGACTCAGGGAAATTTGCATTGCACTGAGGGGCGCCATGTAGTACGGGTTGCAGCCGTCATATTTATATATAGCCACCTTGTGCTGAAGCTTTCCGCAGTTGATAGCACTGATAGAACACAGTCTAGCGAGCAGTAGTAGCAGAATTGGAAAGACTAGACGGATTTGCCATGGAACCACTGATCGCTTATCACGAGGCAAGACTGCCAGAGATCTGGAAAACAACGCTGACTTCTATTTCATGACTCGGTGTGATCGCGCTCGAAGGCATCGGCACGAACATTCGGAAACTTGAGCGTTGAGCTTGGCAAAGCTCGATGCGTAACAAACAGGCAGGGGTCTCTTGTCATTTGTAAATGTCCTTCCATTTCCTTCGCAGCCCTGGCGGCTGGCGTCAGTGGCACTGGTGTGATACATTAAATAGTCGCAGCGCCATCTGGCTGGTGCAGGGCGCTTGCATATTTAAAGCGGGAATATGAGAGCGAAGCGTCACAGCGCGTGTTTTCTTTCCTTTCTGTCTTTCTCTGTCTCTTCTTGCTGCACCGTAGGACGAAAAGAATCAAATAATAACAACAAACGTATGGTTAAACCTGGTAAGTAGACGACAACAACAACAAAATGACTTCCTCCCCCGCTCCGTGTTGCGTGCTGGTGGTGTGAGCGGTGTGGAAACACATGCGAGTCTTGTGACGTCCGTTCCGTTGTCTTGCGCTGTCCTCACATCTATGTTTATCCGTGTATGCAGACGCCGCCAACGCAGCTCAAACCTACCACACGCGCAGGACGCACAGACACGCACACACAACGCGACACACACACACACACACACACACACACACATACACACGCACGCACGCACTAAGTGTTCGCTGTTCTGTGACACTCCCTACGCAGAGACGGGTACTTCCGCAATTTCGGCGCGCGCGCAGTGCATGACTCCAGTGCAAAGGCTTCGCTGTATGTCACGTCGCAGCTAGGCCGTTGTGTTTGGTCCTGTGGCACGGACACGAACTCACTCTAACTTGCGCGCATGTTCACCTTCGTAGGTTTGATTTCCAAGAGGGTGGTATTTTCGGATGAACACTTTCTGGGATACTCTCGCTTTCGCGAGATTTTACGTGACTATAGTACCTTACATGACTATAGTATAGTACGTGGGTGTCCGTGGGTGACAGCGTTCCTGGGTCTGTGCTAAGAGAGTGTGCGCTTGGCACTGTGTCAAAAAAATGCTGTCGCTAGCACACATCAAGATGTTCGGCGCTAGTTTCACGAAATTGAAAGTGTCCCCAAAAGTGCTTGACCTTCTGAAAATATGACCCGAATTATCGAGTAATACTCGTTTCGAAACGCTGCTTCGGAACCAGATCGCCTGCTGTGACCAGCTTGTGGAAGAGCTGCAGTGAAAGACATATGAGCAAGAAACTATACAAAAAGACAACAGTTTGTCGTCATGCATTACCAGTTGACAATACCTCATTAATCCATGTGTATATCCCAGAGAAAAACAAACACACATGGTGGCGCGAGAAGGCGAGCTTGGCTACAAGAACTGACAGGTCCTGTCAGTGCTCATCGTCTTCTTGCTCCGCTCTGTGACGTCTGGCAAACGCAACTTGAAATTTCATGGATCTTAAAATGTTGAGTGGTTCCGGGGCTAGCCAGGTGTTAAGAATTGGGGCTACCCAGACAGTTCCGCACCTGTCACTACTCCACCGTTGTTGCTTTCCGAAAGGCATCCAATGGGCGTCAAACTGGCTCGAATTCCACCAATGGGCGCCAAACTGGCTCGAATTCTGCCTTTCCAAATGGGCGTCTTTACCCATTACGGTGGGCCACCGTTACGGTGCCAAACTGCACTCGAAGTTTTGGTTGCAACCAGAGCTTCGGCGTTTGTCTTTCTCCAGGGGTGTGCCAGTATTCGAAACTTTCAAATACTAAATTGAATAAATTCTCATTCCGCACACGCTCTTCCAATCGAGTAGTCGCTATGTTTCAATAAGTACGATCATTCTTCGAATAGTTTTCTAATATATTAAATCGTCGACTGTGCGTGATCAAACATAACATTGCAGCAAAAGCTGGATAAATTTCATTCCCGCGACCATGCTCGACTTAAAACGTGACAAGTTGCGTCTGCGTCACTGAGTGAGCTAGCATTTACCGGCTGAACCCCGATCGTTCAAGCTCTCGGAAGAGTCCTGTATATATGCGGACCAACTGCCTATTTCTTCCATTTGTGTTCATAATAAGAAATGTTTCGTGACGTGGTGTGCAATGACAGAAACTGGCTAACAACATGAATACCAATATGTGAACATTGTTTCACATCGATGTCGGGAACTGCAGCACATTATTCGAAAACTATTCGACGTTCGATTCAATTCGCTTCTGGCTCTCTTCGATTCGTACTCGATTCGGTCTCAAAAACTACCGTTCGCACACCCCTGATTTTTTTTTCTCCTTTCAATGCTAAATAGTGATATGCAGACGAAACATGCGTGCGTGCTGGCATAAGCGCCTCGCATTTATGTGCATGTGGGGATCAGTAACCTTTCTTTAAATCGCTTTCTAATACATCCGTATGAAGTGCAAACTGCTCGCTTCAATAATGTACGTCAGCGTACATTAACTTACACAGTGTGTGGTCGTAAAAACCGATCTAAATAGCGTGCACAAGTTGTACAAGCAGAGGCTGAGAGTTGAAGAAGCCACCGTCTGTTTTTAGCTGGAAGCTTTGCTGAAATTCTGACTTGAAAACCAAAATTACTTGTTTAAAAACAAAAGAAAAACAGCAGAAGAAGAACCTTCGAAAAAATATACATATATTCTAGTATCGCACTTAAGCTAGTTTCTGATTACATTTCGCTGGTTACCATTTTTGTTATTAAAACTCAGGTTTCTTAATAAGATAAATATTTTGTTATAAAGCCAGAAATATTTTTTTCTGATTGTGGCGCTTCTTGTTCTGGTTTCTTTCTCTTCTCTTGTAGGACGAAAAGAATCAACTAATTATTACAAATATCTGGTTAACATTGGTAAGTTTCTTTATCTGATATATTCAAATATTTTGCGTAACTCTCTAGAGCAGATGGTTCTGAAAAATCTATCACGTAGTTATCACGAAATGTACAAGCAGCCTGTCTTATATGAACTATCCTTAAAAACTTCTGAGGATAAAGGACGTTGGAGGATAAATGGCCTACGCAAATAAGGATAGAAAAGGGTCACTGGGGCTCCTTAAAAAAACGTTATAAATTTACAAACTTCGATAAGGCGGTAAGAAAGTGCGCGAACATTCACCACCTAATCTTTCTGGTCGTACTTCTTGCGACTGAGTGATCGATTTCGTTCGCAAAGCAGTGTACTTTTTCAAGCCTCCGTTATTCGTAGGTCAGTGTAGCTTCGCGGTTTCGTACCTCATCCTCGAAACGAGCAGTTTTCTAACCAAAAAGCTAAATAGCAGCTTCTGAGAGGGTGATTTCTTTCAACGGAATTTATCCTCCTGGCGCATCCTGACATTTTTTTTTTTTGTACATCTAAGGGATGTCCACAAGAACAATAGAACAAGTTTCACCTGTTGGCTGCGTTGCAAACACGATGCAAATTGGTCGCCAGTCTCTGTATAATCTCCTGTGCCGGAGTGAGAAATCGGCTTCGAAATAAGCGGCTTAACGGATAAACAAAAGCGGTCCAACTGTAGGGCTCGCGTGTGCGGCGGACCTGTTTGCATCGGGTCGAATTTCGGCGACCTGCAGTCATTAGTGCGTGCTGTGCACCGTGAAATTCGACCACGGAACCAACTGCCCTCGCTCGTCGCACAAAGCGTTGCGTTCTAACTGCGAATCGGTTGCATGTGGCCCCGCTCTTATGTTTCTTTGTTATTTTTTCCTTGTTTCTTACGGTTATTATTATTATTACCACATATCCTGCTGTCGTGAGCACGGGTAGTTCTTTAGTCGTGCATGCATGACGACCCGCGGCCCTCCTTCCAGTTGAGAGCCCGCTCGGCACTTGTGCACGACTTCGGCCACCAGGTGTGCCTCTGCGGCAAATGACGTTGCCGTCTTTTCTTATTTTATATTTTTTTTGGTTTCAAAGGAGCAGTCAATACGTGATTTTGCAGTAAGCTTGTCTTCGCCATCAAAAGAGTGCTCAAGAGCAAGTCACTAAATGAATGATGTGACGATGCAGCCAAACGTGTCCCACGAGAACGGTCGATTATAACACATTAGCCTTTATTAGGCTGATACCAATGCGCCTCGTTCAGGCTATCAAAGCAAACTGTCTCAGGAACCCGTTGTTAACATTCAGCATTCAGTACCACGACCAATAAAGTGCGTGTGGATTCCGAGGCGCCACCATTCCTGCGACAAAATTCGCTGTTCCTAAACATTTCAGGCGACGATTAAGCTTTCATTGGTAACCGGTCAGGCTTGGTGACTAATCACTGATAGTTTCTTGTTTTGAGTTTTGGTGCAAGCAAAGGTTGGCATTACGAGTCACCCGATTTCCTCCTGTCTGTTCCTTAAGAGCAAGTAACCGAAGAAAGATAGACTGCTCCACATCGGTGAGAAAACACACAATAGTCCCGCGCTATCTTAGCGGATAACGTGCGCTGCGACGTCTTCGCCGCTTTTCTCTGCCAGCTGCGCAGGCACACTTGGGGTCGGTTCCTCCGCACCTTCCTTTTAGCATGCTCAAATTGGCCGCCGCAGAAATGCGAGCCTGCGATCGCCTTATGTCTGCAGCAGGCTGCATTTTTCCTCCTCTACAATGACGAGCTCGTTTAGTACTTTCCTTTTCACGTCTTCTCTACTAGAGTACTTGGCACGGTCCTATAAGTCCCGGAGACGTGTATCACCTTTTCTTAGTAAACCTCGACATAGCGTTTTATTATTAATTTTTTTCACAGCTAGTGCAAACACTGTAAGAGTCTGCGCGATTGAAGCGCGGTCAGTGCTATGGGGCGATGCAGCAGTTCTCACGAATAAGGGTGTTGACAGTTCCTTCGTCATTTATAAAACATACAACGGACTGTGGATACAAATACAAATAGTAAACACAGTCCCTAACAGCTCCAGGCGCCATGGTACTCTCTTGTATTTCTTTCTGTTTGAGAAAAAGAAAGTTACACACGAAAAGCTGCGCCATAAGAAATAACGGGCACCAGGTTCGTAAACACTTAAATGAGTCTCCGAGCTAAAAGCTTTCCCTTGAGCTTCACTTCACAAGCCAATGGCTATTATTTACTAGTTATTACAGCTGATGCCGCAGTACATATTAGCCCTTGACTGCATTGTCCAGTCTTTCTTCCCTCGCACTACTCTCGGCGAAGAAAGAAAGTGCGCCGAGAAATATCGTCCCCGGCGGTCAGCCTCCGCAAAGCGGTCTGTGTGCAGTTCGTGTACAACTGTGTGCATCTTCGGGTGCACTACGTACGTATCGCGACGCTGTGAGACACGAGCTCGAACCTGCCACGCGTAAGAGCGGCTTTAGTCAAGAGCACGAAAGCTCCATTCTTTAGTCTTTCTCTTCTTTTTTTTTTTTTTCGCACCCCTGTGCTAGACCACGCGTAAGCACTCTGTAAGAAAGCTCGACAGATTCTTTCTTGAAGTTCCGCAGCACCCGCACGAAAGGCTCATCCTCTCAGAACAGTGGGAACAAAGTTCCAAGCGTCATAAAACGCGCCCTTTGATCAAGTCGACTTAACTTTATCCTTCTTTACAGTTACGGCCAAATCGCTTTCATGCGCTGAAAAGCTGAATTAAAAAAGAACTGTAAGCCATGCACGTTTGTTGTTGAAGTGGCCGGTCATATACACACTAGTCTCTTGATCAAAGGGCCAAAACTAAACCGAACCTAACCGAGCGAACCAAAAAAAGTTTTGTTTCCGTTTCATTTCTTTGAATAAATCGCGATTGTATGCCTTTCATTTTTTTTTAAATAGAAGCTTTGCTTGCGTAGTTAAAGCATGACTTAAGCGACACGCCATCGAAGGCCTCGACATATTGGCGATAGTTATGACTAACCAACTAAGAAACCAATACTTGAATCGACAAACGCACAGACGCATCTACGCATGCTGACGACATACACCACATATGCAGTCTCGACCACTCTTAACGCAAGCACTTCTCGTGTTCTCGGTTCGCCATCTTCCGGAATTATGATTTCACGCTGGCAGTGATGTTGATTTCTACTGAGACTCTTCCGCATGCAGTATAATATTGTTCTGAGTGTAATTTTGGTACCATCGTTGACAAATTTATATGAATCTCGGAAAATTCGGTGTCCTTTCCGTAAGAATAGTATTGAAAATACGAAATTATTACACTGCATGCAGAAATCTTTCAGTATGAACTTACTAGCTAGCTTGGTCGTTCTCGAAAAGAAAAAAAGAAGGAAACGAAGAAACACCATGCCCAATGTGTTAGTTCTCATGCTCAGCATCTGTTGTGTCCGGGGCTATTAAAAGCGTTTCTTGAATTTTTTGGTGAAGAATGTGGACGCGCAAGCACTCAGGGGCGCAATTTTGCCCCGGAAATTGTGGTAATGGGCACGGTTTGCCAACCACTTGACTGGAACACGAACACGGAAGAACACAGACAGACACACGGTGACAGCTGTGGCTGGCCGTCTTGTGACCCATCATACATGCAAGATCCCGGAGGTTGTCTTGCTGTGATGTGCCCGAAAAAGCCTGCGATGTGTCTGTGCCTCGCGCATGGCTCCCACCCAACCATCCCGCTCCCCTGAGCTCGTAACGCCTCCTCGCTTCACGGTGGCCGATGTCAAATCCCGAATCAGCTCTTGCCATACGGCTAGCGAGCAACTGCTGCTTTGACAAGTTCGCTAAGCATCTTTTCCTTTGTCCTCTTTTTCAACTTGTGTAAGGAAGATGCGCGTATCCATCTGTCTCGATCACGAAACTTTTTTCTCTGCTGTATTCGTTACTGAATACCATGGGAACTTCGATTGAGGCTGCGATTCCTTTTTGGTCAGCTGCTCTCTTGGGAGGAGGGCTGTAGTCTTTCTTATACACGCATGAGTCACGATAGGAAAACCACATGCGAGGTGAAAAACTCGTGGCCTTTAAGCGTGGTGTCCTTTATTGTGACGCGCATTCAACGACCATGCGACCCAGACGATGCAAGCGCTGGTGCGGGCTGGCAATTTTTTTAATAATATAAACGCCTCCTAGAAGCAAATTAATTCTGCCTGACGGGTAACTTTCTGTGCTTTGCAGTGAGCACCCTCGCCAAACTATTGTTTTGGAAGTAATTGTTTAATAAATGCTTAATGTATTTGCACTGGCAAATTAAAATAATTTAATAAGCGATTTGAAACTGGCCTAACTGCATCATGCGAGGCCTATCATTCTGATCAGCTCAGGGTAGCAGTCGTACTGAGCATGTAATGTCGCGCGCAGGGCTTCCCCGCAATCTGTTTGATTTAGGCACCCGTCATTGAAGGTAGACATTGCCGCGGAATCTACGTTATCGTCGAACCTCTGCGCATCAACTATTTTCTTAATTGTATATACGAACACAAAATACAAGTAATCGATAATATCGGGTAATCTGACGGATGTAAGCGTTATCGTAAAGTCGGGCAGTCTGAGTCACGTCGTACTCCCCAGCAATATCTTTTACCGGAATAACATGCTACGCCGGCGCGACTGTACGGACTGGTCAAAGGAATCAGCTGCAGGCTTCATGACCTGTCATCGCGATAATCGTGGTTGAACAACAGTTTAGGCGAATCACTGCAAGTTCACCTGACTGTGCGTAAACTCAGCTGCTGGCTAATCATCGTGTAAATGCTTGGCAACAGCGAAAACTAGCCCTGCAGGTACTTTGATAGCTCTTATTCGCGACAAAAGCAGCAACTCTGGGCAAAATGCACGAAGCAATTTGGTCGCAAGAACTATTTGGCATACCCGGCTGTTTTCTTTGATTATGTGCTCAATTCCGTGCGACAAGGTTCTGGCCTGGTCTCTGTGTAACATTGGTGTAGACTACTTTGCTAGTCTGGCTATCACGAGAGAGAGGGGCATTCTTTGATGAAGTTTCGATATATCTGACCGGTCATGCGCCAATAGCATGCTGCTCGCGATGGCAGAGGTGATATGAGCATTTAAACAGAGTTCTCGCATATTACACAGTCAACTGGCCTGTGCGACCATCTTCAAATGATCCGCGAGCACTGTCGTGTGTAATCGCGCGTCACCTCTTATCACTTTCTTTCTCCCTTTCGTTTTTTCCCCCGTCCTCCTTCTCAAGCTTAGGGTAAGTAAACAGGGGCCTTCCTCTCGGCCTATCACTTCCGAAGATATCATTTTCTTTCGAAGCACACTGATTCGGTAAGTCGGCCGACGTTATAACCGTCGCTTTAGTGAGGCGATGCCCTGGACGGGTTCCCCAACACAAAAGTTAAAGCATTGATGAAAGTGATCGATCGAAAATACAGCCCCAGGTGCATCATATTTTCCTCCCTGTGTTTGCTTTTCTATCACTCTCTCTCACCTGATTTTTTTTATTTTTCTCTCTCCTCCCGCTCTCTTTCTAAACTGATTTGCGTCTATCCACATACACAGTAGCCAACTCGAAACTTGCATCTGATTAACCTCCCTGATTGTCCTTGTTCTCTCTTTCTCTCTCTTTTCCTCTCTGTTTCTCACTACCACAATTGGCCACGTTGCAAACCGTTCTTGCGCCCGAACTGCTTCGTGACTACGGGCCTCGTATCCCTCGCTTCACGAAAACACATTGGGATGAAAGGGTGTCGATATTTTATAAGCCCATGGTCAGTCGAGCCACGCGCTAGCTTTCCGGCAACGAACTGCAAAGGACGCAAAAGGCGCACTATATCAAAGCGCCGGGCTTGTATAACCCAGCTCCGGAGGCAATGCTGCCGGTCAGCGGACGCTTGAGGTGCCCACCGGCGAGTGGGCCAGTCGCGGGGGAGGGGACACGGCAAACAGCAGCTTCCCGCCGCTCGAGCAACGATAGCCGTCGAGTGTTTGTCGTCGCTCACCGCTCGAGGGCAAATGAGCTGCCCCCCCCCCCCCCCCCCCCCGGAGCCGCTTACATTACCGCCCTGTGCTGGGCGCTGCGCGCAATCAGCGTAATCGAGCCGTTTCACGCTCCGTCTCTTGCAAACGCGGATGTGTTTCCGCCTGCCGTGAGCGCGCTGGTCCGTCGCGTATTAGGCGACCCACGTCCCTTACTTTATTCTCTTTTTTTTTTCTCGAGAAACAATAGCTACAACTGCGGGCCGAAAGCTCTAGGCAGCCCCCATCGGCGACTTGTCATTCGTCTGAATTCAATATTTGCTCCTAGCCTGCCACGGTCTATAATGGTTGTTCTGTATGTTTAGCACGGCTGGTGCGGTTTCGTGAAACGTGTAATTTCTGAAGCGCGAAGCACTAAAGCGCGGAAAGAAAGGTAAAAAGGACGAAGGAGTAGCAAGTAAAGCGCGTTGCGTGTTTTAGGGGCAGACTGACATTTGTAACTTGGCGAGGCAGGGTTCGTTGGGTGCGGAGCTCCTCGTGTGTCATGTGGAAAGGGTGACATCGCTGAAAGGGATGCTTTATCTCCCTATTGGCCGCCGTCAGCCACCGTGAAGTGAAAACGAAACTATGTGGCGCGGAGTTGTCACCCATTCGCATTTCGAACAGTGGCGGGTTGTTTTTGATTGAGTTTATTCTTGCTTGAATTCGCTCGCGTGGAATCTACATGCGCGGATGAAAAAGTCTGCGCGGATTCTGATGCCGGACTAATTTGTCGCGTATCAGTGCTGCAGATTCGAAGTTCGACGACCAAAGTGTAGCGAGCAGCGCCGCCAAACGGCGCCGGCGCAGCGTCTTTTAGCCCAAAATCTGTGTGGTATCCTCGAGCGATCACAGGCTACGTTTGTATGAAGCCGATAAAAGCGGGTCGAGTCACAGAAGTCGGGCTTAGACAGCCCGACTCGACAGCGTTTACATGAACGCGTACCCGCCTGACGGGTCGAGATTATTGCGACGGCCTACGTTGAGGCCCAGAGATAAGACTACGCGCCCGGTTGATCGCTGCTGTCTGCGAACCAAGGAGCCGACCCGTTCACGTTTACATGTGCGCTTCAAATGAGTGGGGCTAGGTTAACGCCTCCTGGATAACAGAAGGCCGGTGCACTTTGATCCATGACGCCATGCTACTTTTCCCGACTGCCATATAATCTTATGGGGACGCTCCCGAGTAAGCTGCGGTGATTTTGACGTCACCGCTTTCGTCACGCCGGGCTTGACAATGAAAATTTCGCTCCAATCAGCACGCCGTCATAAAGCAGAGAGCACAGACCTGCTATTTAGGAAGCGTTGGCGGGTTCAACCAATGGTTCAACATAGCCCGTGCAGTCACGACGGCTCAGCCCGACTCGGCGCTCGCTCGACACGACCGCTAGCATTTACATGAGCGCTGCAGGCAAATCCCAGCCCGACAAGCGTACTCGACCCGTTTTTGAAGGGTTCGTGCAAATGCTCTGACTTTCGGAGATATACGATCACTTTCGCGAGATTTCGGCGTAACTCGGCACCGAGCGCGTCGGAGAAGACGCAAAATATACTGCCGACGGCGTTTCTGGCACAGCGCCAGAAACACTCTCGCCCGTATAAGCTCATGCGCCCGTGGCCGAGTGAAAGTTATAGTATTCCCGAAAGTGACCGCTCGGGAATTACGCCCCTACATATGCGGAGCCTAATGAATCTGCATTGTTGCTGTGCGTTTTTATGCACGTTACAGGCAGCTCGCGACATGGTTGCGGAAATCTTTTAGGGCTAACTGCTGAGATACAGGAGAAACGTTGACGTGCGGCTGCGGATCTCGCGGTTGCGTCTGCCAGCGCTCATCTCGCCGCGAGGTGGCGCAGTACTTGTTGCACAGTACTTTACAGTACTGTGCAGCAACTCTACGTAAATCTGGTACTGCCAAAAACTGGAGATTATTTCAATTTCGACCTCGCCCTAAAGAAACGGAAAGAAATGGGAATGGAAAGCACACCGAGGCGTTTCGGCTGCAGGGAAGGACGGGAGGGATGACAGTGGGAGGATTTGCTTTTGTCCAGCGCCGTCCAGCTGTGCCCTGCATGTCCCCACTTGAACGCTTTCCTTTCGCAGCTGTCTCGTATATGGCCTGCACGCACTGTATTCGGCCAGGTCGCTGGCAGCGACCATTCGTGGAGAGATTGCTTGCTAGGACGCGGGAAAGTCGCGAGTTGCTTCACTCATCGATTTTGCGTCACAATGCGGATCTTGGCATCCCTGACCTGATTCGGTGATCAGAGGGCTGACGGGCGAAGCTCTTCAGTGACAGTGACTTGTTCGCGACAATGAAGAAAAACTACGATAATGTTTAAACATGATGCCTAAGGTGTACACATTATCAATCCGTTTGAAAACATGTCCAACATTGACAGAAAAACTGAATAAGGGAAAGGCTGGCAACTTCCACAAGAAGGATAACAACGCTTACCTACTGCAAAAAGGAATACAAATATGAAAATTGAAGATCGGAAGAAGGGAACTAAATAAAGAACATGATGTAAGTACCAAAAGCAATTGAATATCAACCACGATCAGCTTCCGCGTTAAACACAACCAGAATACATTAGAGGGAGTTGAGCGGAGCAATGCATTACGAATCACGGTAAGACTTCTTGCACCAATCTTGTTGCAGAGACAAGACTCGTGCAGTGAGAGCGCTAAACGTTGACGCACCTGAAAATAACGCCGTCATCTTACGCCAGAGATTCAATTTTCAAGCAAGCTCCGCATAGAGTTGCACATCCTTCAGCAGTGGGAAAAGTTGTGACTATAGAAAAAGCAATCGCTAGCGCGCAGTTATTGTATTTCTCGCGAAGGATGGTGTTATTTGCGCATTGCTAAGTCTCTAGCGGAGTAAACTTAGGCCTCGAAACTGGTTTCCTCTTATTTCATGCACCGCCTATAAAGCAAAAGCATATTTGCGTGGGTGCGTGCAAAATTAATAGAACGAATGAAAATACACATTCAGGCGTAAACGTGACCCTTAAAGGAGAATTAAGTGGAGATGGCACATCTCACCTTTCACGCCACACTAATCTCGTACGTTCGCTCGCGAACTTCGAGTTTAGGTTCTTCACTGACAGGCAAGGCTGGGCCCACCCAAAGAAGCTTCCATGGTGAAAAACTAAGTAAATGAAAAATCCGCACCAGCGAAAGTCGGAATCCGCCTGGCCTGAACTGCGGCAACACCACCGCTGAGCCTTACGCAGTGCAATACTGCGGTCTATGAATGCAGAGAGGCGTCAACATTCTTAGACACCTAATTTTACTTTGGAACCGCAGTATGTGAAAGAAACGTTTCAAACCGGTAAAATGCAGGCTGTGAAGGAAGATAACGCTTCCAGCTTCTGCAAGCGCTTTTACATTCTATGGCGGTGGCAGGCTGCCGCTTTCGAGCTTTCATTTTTTTTCCTCCGTTCTTCAGCAAGTTGTCGAATGAAGCAGCAGGAATAGGTCGAGCTCGAGTTATGGAAAAGGAAAATAAAAGAAAATAATGTGGAGAGCTTAACCGGAAGCTGTCAGCGAATACCCGGGCCCATCTTTCCTTTAAGCGCCCGGAGACTCTGTCTTGCGATTCTTGCTCCGCGAGAATGAGTGCCTAGAAAGAAAAAAAGAAACAGAGACGAGGGAACTAAATCTGCATCATTACCGCCGCAATGTCCCAGCTTTTTTTTTTTTTTTTTCGTGTCTTGCGTACGTGCGTTGGCACCTTCTTGGTGACTAACACTTCTTGTACTTCTTTTTCTTTCCTTTTTTTCTTTTTCCGCATCGAAACGTTCATCTTCTTGTGTGTGTTAGGCGTAGTCGCTGGCGCGTAAAAGCACGTGGAACAGCTTGTCAACGTTTAATGAGCCCAGACTGCGTCCGGTCAGTACGGAAATACAATTAAAAAAATGGTATCTAGCTGTAACGCACTTTCGTCTACTATAAGTTTGAGGTACCTCAGCCATGCCTCCGTGACTCTTGGACGAGCACACGAAAACTTATTTCTCAGAAAGCGCGTCGTCGGTCGTCTTTCAGCGCATAACCCTGATCCGGTGCAGCCGTCGTGATTTGAGCCCTGCGCAAGGCTTAGCGCATCTTACTTCCGGATGATCTGCGACGAGCAAGCTTCCTTCCTTCCTTCCTTCCCGGAACTTTCTTCCGCTCTAGACATTGCGCGGAACTTTTTCCTCCATGGGAAACAGGCGTGTCACTATCAGTGCCTGGAACCGCGGTTTCAAATGTTTGCGTCATGTATACGACAACCATGCCGAGAAACCACGAATGCAGTTTCCCAACAGCAAGGCAAGACGGGCACCAGAAATGTCACGCACTCTCTAGACAGATTTCATTCGGATAGAGCACGTGTAT
Source organism: Dermacentor andersoni (assembly GCF_023375885.2). Classification (NCBI taxonomy): domain Eukaryota; kingdom Metazoa; phylum Arthropoda; class Arachnida; order Ixodida; family Ixodidae; genus Dermacentor; species Dermacentor andersoni. Next base: position 22,933,979 of record NC_092816.1, on the reverse strand, counting down.
TTCCTACAGCTCAAATGTGCTTGCGTTCCAGTTAGCAAACATTTTGTTATCTCCTACGCCTAATTGTTGTCTGTCTCGCAATCCTTAAAAAAAAGAGCAGGCGAGTCAACGAAGGAACAGGGCCGATAGAGGCACCGATGATATCTGTTCGTTCATTGGAGTGTATACCATTATATCGTTCTGTTCACCACGCTATATACGGCTACACAAAGGACCAAATAACAGAAACTGACTCAGATGGGCACGTTGCTGGATTTGAAAGGTTGGAAGTTTCCTCCAGGACGCCCGGTAGCTCCCTTCTGCTGGTCTCCGTCCGGAAACCTCCAACGCTCTCCGGTCGGAGACGGTGTTGCGTGCTGAAGAGGGCTGACGCTTGGCGAAGGAACAATTAAATTGGTTTGTTTCGCGTTCTTGCCGGCATTAGGCCGACAAGAAAAAAATAATTATGAAAAATAAGCATGAGACTACAGCAAAGGTACGCTGATTTGAAAAGTCTCAAGAATGAATTTTCCACACCTCCGCGCTGCTTCTTCTTATGCAGTTTATTGCTCTGTTTCGCTCAACGTAACGGCCAGAGGATCGGCCATGTGAAGGGCGTTTGCACAAATTCTGCCATGTGTCCCCGATGCGCGGTGCCACACTCAGAACAAAATTGTAGTGCGACTGTTTTGAAGTGATATAACTGGGTCAAGGCGCTCACAGTGCTTCTTCCAAAAACTGCTCGAAGATTAGGAAAGAATTTTCTGTGCTTAAATAAATGTTAGGTACAATTCGACATACAAGGAGCACGCTGAAACAGTGCGACGTAAACGACGTCGCCATAGATGGTCCTCACGTAGGAGTGCGACTGCTTCGAAAAATGCGTTACCTATTCAAGTAACGACGTCGCCTGCAGTTCGCAGCGCAGCAAACGCTGACGCGCTGGACAGCAGAAAACTCTGGAACGTCTCTCTTAAATGAATGGCCATCGCTTCCAAGTAGACGCCATATAGAAGGGCAACAGCAGCTGCCGCTTATAGTACAGCAAGCTGCTACGTCGGATGAGGTACCACATGCAGATCAGCAAGTGGTGTCGCTACTGCGATCCTTAATGAATGCCTTAGCGTGTTGCTAAACAACATGCACACAACGTCAGTCAGAAGTGCACTGCAAGTACTGGACACACTAAGTCCGGTACTCACAGCCCTTGAGTAAACCATGGCTCACCAGCAACTATCTTTTCGGGAGGAGGTCCGAAAAGCAGCAGTTTTCCAGTGGAAGGCCCGGGGACTCCGATCGTGCATCGGCTATTTCCGACGATTCCCATACGCCAACAAGTTTCTCATCATCATCATCTGCGAGGCGAACTTATCGAACTCAATCATCCGGCTATGATTCATTTATGTCGCCAACTATCGGTGAAAACAGCAAGGTATTTGGTGTTTATTCGCCATGACCTCATCTACATTCTTCACCCTGTAGCGCCTCATGATGATAACCAATACGTATGCTTAACAGTAAAGAAGAAGACTTACCGTTACTGTTGTGGGTACCTACCGATCGCCATCAAGTAGATTTGATTACAAAAGATTACGAGACGTTCTGTCAACATCTCCTGTTCAATGGATTATTATCGAGGTCTTCAACGCTATCATACAGTACACTCTGGGGAAGTACGAAAATCAACGCGAAAGGCAGACTTGTCATTTTTCGCCTCCGACGGCTAAATCTAGGTTTTAAAGGCAGTCCTACATTTCTACGCAGCTTCACATACAGCAGCTGTCTTGACTTGGCCTTCGTCTCACGAATTCTCGTCAGGCGTACTGGATGGTTTACGGACATAGAAACGAACGGGAGTAACCATCTTTCCACGTTTGTCAAGATCAGAGGACTTTCCTTTTCCAATTCCATAATACAACGCAAGAAGTGGACTGGCCCAAATTCCAGTCTGTTATGGAAGACCTCCGTCAGAGTAATTGACTACATAACTTGGAAGACTCAGTCAAAAGCACAGTGAAAGACAATTCGCGTACTCTAATGTGCTCTTCGAAATTGACTGAAATTGATATAACATTAGAGTGACTTCGAGCAATCCGGCGACGTGCCGAACGTAGATACCGACGCACGAAGCCAATGAACGATCTACGGACTGCTAGACGCCTAAAAAAGAAGGTCCAGCGCCGGTTAGATAAACTGGAATCGCAACGCTGGACTGCTTTCTGTGGATCTCAGACCCTCGTAAGCTCCTATCGCACTTATGGAGGACAGTGCGAAGGGTTGGGGCACCACCCGTACAGCGGTCTCCATCCGATGCTCTGGCCCTCTTCCAACAGCGGCCAGATATTGATGTCGCATAAGTCCTCTGTGCCAGATCATACGGGCAACTCACAGGTTCCAACAACTTATCACATTCCATCAGCTTCCCGCCACCACGTGACCCCCGCATGGATCTACCATTTTCCATCCGTGAACTCAAGGCGGCGCTAGCTTTGTGCAGCCGTACGTATTCACCAGAATCTGACGGAATTTCTTACAGAGCTCTGTGCGATCTGGGTGAGCGAGCGAGGAGTGTTCTACTTGAAATTTGTAATGAATCCTGGCTAACTGGCACACTTCCCCCAAGCTGGAAGACTAGTCGCGCAGTTCCGCTACTGAAGCCTGGCAAGTCTCCGTTGGAGCTTTCATCGCATCGCCCGAGTGCATTGGTGAGCTGTGTGGGCAAAGCAATGGAGAGGATGATCCTCGGACGCCTGGAGTTGTACTTAGAATACCACAACGTCTATCCAGATGCCATGGCAGGCTTCTGATGTGAACGCTCATCGACTGATAACGGCGTCGACCTGGTTACCTACGTGAATAGAACGATTTACTAGATCCAGTCGAAGCCTCATTGAGCGTAGCATGATGCCGTGTACAATCGCGTAACACGCCATTGAGGATGCAGTGGAAGTGGTATATGAGATTTTTGTATGCGAAACACAAGAGGCATAAAGGGAAAAGCCGATTTAAAAACAAACTAAGCTAACTCAGCTAACGAGGTCATTTTGTTACTTTCGCAGCTTCCATTTAACATTGTTGTTGTTTTCTCATAAAAAATGCGCCACAGCGCTCACATCAGCATTTGCTGGTCAGCGCCCCAGGTCTTCATTAGATCGCTTATTCTTTTCCAAACTACTGACTTCGTTGTACCAGTGAACGAAACTGTCACGCCCAGATTTCGCCCCTAAAAACAATCGACTCCTGACAATAGGCGCAGATCATTTTATCTCCATTTTGCTACGTATCTGGACTTGCGTTTGCGCTAGTGTTTATGATTCATAACTGGAACATTGCACGAGCATCGATATCTCCTGCCGTACAAGGCAGAAACGGAAACTATACGCTTGTAAAGACCTTCTGACGCTGTTAGCTCACCGCGTATGGTCCGTCCGCATTAAGTCGGTAGAATCGCGAGTTATCGCTAAGCCTAGCACTTAGCGGCGACCTCACTAAGAGAAAACAGGGGGGAAAACGGAGAAAGGGGAGATTGTTCAGTGCAACGCGGACAGTGCACGCGACAGTCACAATAGCCAGGGACCGACAACACGTAGTCGAACTTTGTTCTATACTTACGCAAGCCCGCCAGAACGCTTGGCCAGTCGTAGAACAGAGGACTACGGGACTCTCCGCTAATGAAGCTCTCTTATCATGCCTCGCGCTGAAGCCTGCCCTGTAGAGAAACTGGCTTTTTGTCAGCTGAGATCGCGTTTATGGCGAAACAGCGACAGGCCGGCGAACAAATGGGGCTATGTCTGTGTGTGTGTTTCTTTTTTTCTTCCTCTCTTTTCGGTTCACAAAATTGTAAGCGCTTGCGGTGGTGCCGCAGCCTGCCGCTTATCTGAGCATCTTTGCTAATGCATCCATGGCAGCGCTTTCACGCGCGCCGCGCAAGCAATCACTGCAGTCTAACAGCGTAAGCTGAATACTTGGTCGCACCTCGTCCCCGCCGCCTGGCCTGCATGGCTTTGCACGAGCTTCTACTCTTGGTTTATAGCACCGTGCCAGGACACTCTGCTTTGAGCCAACTGTGCTTGCGCTCTGACATTTCATTCTTTTCCTGTTACCCGCCAACTCGCCTTTCGTAGGTTTGCAATTGTAACCGTTTGGTTGCTAAGTGCATACGTGTTCTGACTAGAAACTTACGTGCAGCGAACGCTATAGCGCAATCGGCGTGCGTGTGCTTTATAATTGGAAATCTTTGCTGTAATTGCTTTCTTTTTTACGTCGCGAACTTCTGCGTAGTGTGCTAGTGTTTTTTTTTTTCTTACCAGTGCGACAGCCAGCTGAGGGAACGCAATGTATATAACATCAGCTCAAGTTGCAGAACGCGAGCGAATCATTTTTCTTTCTAGCTGCCTTACACAATATTATTCTATTGAAGTAGCTACTCCTACGAAACATCTCTTCTTATCATCCGCATAAATTCATCGCTTCTTTCGCGGTATGCTTATCATTGTAATCTTTGGAAAGATTGAACTCGTTCGAGCAAAACTTCTTTTAATTTAGAATTCATCTTGCCTACAACTGCTACATTGTTTTGCCGTCACTACTAGATGAAAGACTACGAGTTGTTTTGAGAGAGCGACGTGATTAGGATAGAATATATCGATATATAACACGACTATCTCTTCTTTACCAGGATGTATCTTGATTTCTCCAAGACGGGTACAAAACCATTGATCTCAAAACAATAACTTAGCACCAGCAGCGTGAACAGAAGCTTGCGCACGAAGCTCTCCATGCAAGCCATTTACACTGTGCCTTAGTCTAGACTTATGATATAAATGGCTTTTTGTCGGATGAACGTTTAAATTTTCCAAATAATCTATAACCTGACTGTCGTACCAGTGGTATCTTCGTTCGCTTACCTACGTATTACGCCAATGGGGCAAAAATCATGTAGGTACGTGTACGGGTACGCTTCAACAATTGCAAAACGTGCAGAAGCGATTGAGCTCAACCGTCATGCGAATGAGGCACGAGTACACTACGAAGCAAGTTCGTGGCCCCATTGCCGTCAGCACAGCTTACCGATCACGCAGCGTAGGCGTTCCACAGGTTTTAGACACTACATTCGGATACTTAACGTAGAGTATACACACACAATAAAAAAAGATCATTTACCTCCTGCACAATTTTTGCTGGGACCTTTACAGAATAAGAAAAAAAAGGAAAGTTAGGTTCCGGAGGTCTCACTTATGTGCACTGAAACTAAAAGTCAGCGAAAAAAAGTTATTGTCTTTACATGCCTAGACCTCATGCTACCATTGTAGCTCCTGCTGTTGTCTTCAGAGTTTGTTTGCATTACGCACCCTTATTCCATGCATCTGATGCAACATTTCTGAGCTGGAATTGCTTTCCGTAATGGCGCAATTTTAAATCTTCGTTTACCTCCTTAATCATCTTTACCTGTGTAAGTGTTGTAAACATGTGTGTTTGAGGATAACTGTCGAATGTTGGTTTTGAGAGACAGCGCCACCATGTAGGAGCGAGTGCTCAGAACAACTGCTCTTTCATTTTTAGATGAAGAAAAAATGACAGCTTTGTGTTTCATTTGTCTGTAAGAAATCTAGACACTGCGTTTTCACTAGAGCCTTGCTAATGTGTACAGAGGAACGGAAAGGCGGCCACACCAACAAGGCACCAATTTTGAACTTCTTCTCAAGTATCCTCGATGATTCCACACGTTTTATTCTCGAAATATTACGTCGCGTGGAATAAGAAAATGTTGGCTCCCGACATTTACGAAGTAATAACGTAATGATATCATATCGTAATAATGTTGATCAGAAAGTTGATCAGTTGATTAGAAACTACCGTGGACGGTGCCTAATTACAGTGCCAAAGTTTCGGGCAAACTGACTCGTTGTTCATTAGTGCCCTCACAAAAACAGGCCAATTTGCCAAGACGCTTAAAGACATCAAGCTCTTGTTTGCTTGAATAGTTCTTCGATGTTAATGAGGGTCCCGCTATAGACGTATATCACTCTCCCAGCCCATGGCACAGATGGAAGACACGTGCATTTCTATGATTGGTGCCCTATTGGAGGGTTGGCCGATTCCGGCATGGGCGCCCTGTCGTTTTTCGGTGGTGTCGAAGCGCCGTGTCCTTGCCGACAGGATGACTCATCCCGCGAACCATTCTAACACGCCATTTCAGTGCTCTGCTAATGGATTAGCGTAGTTAGTGCTCGCAGAATCCAGTTATGTCTCGCGAGCGGCGTTGAAAGGCTCAGTTATTTTCTTGCCGCGTCTAAAGCATTCGTTGGTAGGTGGCTTTAGATACCGCCGTTTAATGTGCCACCTGCTGACCGAAGCGAGTAGTAATACGTCAAGGTGTCGCTCGTTCGAAAACAACTACACGAGAAGCCGCTGAAGGATGTTTTTCTGAAGTAAAAAATAAGTATGATAAATAAAGAAGTTAACGTACGTACCAGAGTGAACATATGCTGCGAGAAAACATTCTGCGGTTCTGGCGTAATGAGACGCTTCGTGGTTCTGAAAGACATTCAATACGCCCAGACACTAATCATGTCAGTGCTACTGACACCATGAGCCCAAACACGCCAGAACAGTTACTGCTTTTTATAAATATTACTGCGCGCAAGTACAAGCGGTCGTTCCGTGCAAGCTCCGCACATACATTTCGAATTCTACGGGGAATGCTCGTCTGTTACTATGTTTGAAGAAGTGTGGAAAAAATTAGCAGTGTTCCTCAAGTCTGAATGTATTCCGGATAAGCTGCGCCCTCAAATCACTTGGTGTGGCTAAATGCGCCCCTAATAAGCCCGATTAAAAACTTCCGAGTTCTCAGTCAGGTGCTTATACGAACAAGTAAATTTGGTAGTGCGCGTTATGTCGGAGAAAAAAAAAATACTAAGCAGTCACATTTGCGGGCGAGGCTAATAAGAACAGCCCTATTTTTACATAGCCTGAATGTTTTCTTGACAATGCTGCAGTTATGTTTTCGAGATGCCGTTGATAAGTTGGAGCGTCAGAGCAATAAAGGTTGGTCTGGCTGATGCACTACTAAAAATCCTAAACAGCTCTCAACGTTGAAATTGAGGCTCAACAAAAGCGTCCTCTTCCCGAAGTGCCAATTCATGGACTGATCATCCTGCGTTCTCACACATCTGCTTATTATTTGTGGCTGCTAATAAAGTAATCTGCAGTAATCGCGCACCGTTTGAATGCATCAAAAAGCAACAGCGACAGCATTTGCATTGAGAACTGCGAGGCGCGGAAAGGTGTGCATTGACGCACGCAGACGCTACATGCAGCCGAAGGCCCGGATAATGCAACCATCGCACCTACTGGGCGTGTGCGCTGATGTCATTGACGCCGCTATATTGTTGTAGAGCCAGCACGGTGAAAAGCTGCGCTATATCTCGATCGGCCTATTTCCGCCGGCGCAGTGGAAGCGGCAAGTAGGAAAACAAAAGGGTGCACGTGAATGCTCCCTATTCCAGTTCTTTACCTTTTCGCGTTTAGTCATGCTTCGTGTGAGCTCCGCCTAAGTATCGTGAGAGGTGGATGATAAGAAAGCAGTGGAACAGAGCGGGGAAGAATACCTTATATTGACCTGCCCCAGAGTTTCTTCCTCTTTAAGAAAGAGGTAGAGGAGAGCGGGGGGGGGGGGGAGGTGGGGGGGTACGTTATGTCACCTTAAAAGGCGACACATAATATAAAAAAGAAGGAACAGTGTTGAGCACCAGATGTCACTGGTTGTAGCCTAGAAGCACCACCTCATTATGTCTTTCCTGGCACTTAGAAAGCCATCAGTTACCAGTAATCGATATAGCTGAGCCGCTGTCAGAAAATAATGTAAGAGGTAAAATGAATAACCTTCCATATTGCCCGCATAACTTTGACCGACGAGCCTTTGCGAACGTGAAGTTGTAGGTCAGAGCCCATATTCACGAAACTTCTCTCAAAGGGGCACTTTTTGAACACGATAAACAAACGATCGCCATCTTCAGACAATGCAGTAATGAACAAGCGAGCTAGATATTAAGCACCATGCAGCAGGGAGCGTCAAATATTGTATAACAGATAGCTCACTCTCTCCTGCGGCTTTCCAGGAGCCTTCTGTTTTGCCCTTTAAGTATCTTTAAGTACCTATGATTCTGAGCTGGCCGTCTGCTCCTTATCGGCTAGCTTTGTGTGCACAAGTCATGTTCCGTTATCTAGTCGATAACGAATAACGGTCCTTGAATGGTCAGTGCCGGAGGTCTGACCTATGACGGAGTGGCTTTAAACGTGAAAAGTTTTGTAAACCTAGTCCTAAATACAAACTGTTTTGTTACTATAGCACAATGAACGGTGCAACGGCGATATGGTACAACGTCGGTGGATCGCAGATGCATATATCTCAGCTATAATTTGCGAATAAGAAACTAGCTACAGAATTTCTCTTCGTGCGCATGTAACGTCCTTATTCGGTCATTGCCTTGGATTTGTTATGACATTGACGGCTAGCGCAGCTGCACGGAGTTTTCCTGTCGGTAATTGAAAGACGCGTGCTTGCGTGGTTGGTTCTTAGTCAATCTATATTCCTCATTTATTTCTGCGAATAATACTATGAACGCACCAAAATTTTTGTTCATTTTCATATAATTGAAGAAACGACATTAACTGATACCAGGGGTTCACAGAAATAGCCCTGTGTGTTTCGTTTCTTTTTTTTTTTTCTTCAATGTCGTCAACCGATGAGAACATGACCTACTAACAACGCCTCCTTTTCAAGAGACATAAACCGAAGAAACGACGGGCGCCCAGTAAAGCAGCACAGATAATGTTGCACAATATGTCCTCCGAGATTGTCAACCAGGCAAAGGGTTCTGAGCCTCGTCATTAGTTTCGGAGCTTATGAGCTCCCGCGTACGCCGTTAGGCGTCGCTGTGTTTTGTGCTGTCTGCTTCGTACCACCTCAACACGTGTCGTCGCTTTCTACGGGACAACCCTCCCTGAACCCCGGAATAAAAAGGATTGGATAGACGTGAACCTACGCTGGAACCCAAAAGACTACGGTGGAGTGCAGGAACTGCGCATTCCGCCGAGCAGAATCTGGAAGCCGGATGTGCTCATGTACAACAGGTGAGTGGACAACCAAAGTGTAGACAAAACGGTGCGAGTCAGGCCAGGTTCCTATAGACAGCTTGTGTGTCGGCAGCATGAAAAAAGAACGCAGCTAGGCGGGAGCACTGCGCAACGTTATTGAAGCCAGACGAATAGACCCGACACGTGATCGTGACATCCGAGCAAGCGGTAGGTTTTAATGCTCCCTCTCTGCACATTGATTAAAAAAATACCGGGAGCCAAATATTCTCGGCGAGTACATGAGTCCTAGAGGCCACGTGTTATTCCGACACTGCGAGGAGAGAAGGCGAAGGGAATGACTTTACTTAGAGTTCATTTTCCAAGGTCAACTTCGTGACGTAATGCTCCCTCCTAGTTTGTTTCTTTTTCTTACACGGTCGGCTGACTTGGTTGCATGGTGTTTCTCAGCGAAAGTACAGCTTGTTCCTCTGTGTACAAAATCGCTGCCTAACCACCTCTATCTGCGGTTTCAGCAAAACTGAAAGACCATAAAGTGTATCCCGAATTTCTGGCACATTAGTTAGATATATAATTCTTATTTATTTATTCATTTATTTACAGTACTCTCGGAGTAAGTATACATTATAGAGGGGAGAGACTACATAAAACACATTCAAAATAGGATTATGCAGAAAAGGCACATTATAAGTAACAATGAAAAGTTATGTTAGCTCAGTAATTACATATCATAATAAACACTTTTATAATACACAAAAAATAGTCATGGTAGTTCATCAGAGAAAACTCATCATAAGCATTTCAATACACAAGTGAGGAATGATATATCAATACGTACATACTAAAGCTGCAAACATTGTGTTTATATAAGAAAAAAAGTCACATGATGTATTAATCACAAGTTTCACGAGTTAGTTAACTAAAGCAGCTTTAAATAGAGCAGGATTACTTATGCTAACAATACATGCTGGCAAAGCATTCCATTCGCTGCATGTTGTTGGTAAAAATGATTGCGAGTGTGTTAGTGTGTTCGAGCAAGGCACATGTACCTTATGTGTATCATCTCTACGTGATGAGTGAATGGTGCTGGAATAATCCATGCCGACCGAAGCGCGGTGTTCTGGTAGTAAATCTTAGAAATAAGCATAGGCGTGATTGTTTCCTGTGGGTTAACAGGGAAAGGAGGTTCTGTGCAGCCTTCATTAGCGTTGCGCTTGCCGTGCGGCGGTAATAATTGGTATAAACCGAGTGGGGCGATTCTGGACGCTCTCAAGACAGCTAATTGAGATGGAATGATGTGGGTCCCATACTGATAACGTATATTCGAACTGTGGACGAACATATGTCGTGTATACAATTTGTTTTAGTGATAATGGTGCAAGCGAAAAGTTTCTGCGAGGATATCCAAGTGCGCGATCGTACTACCAGGATAAGTTACAGGTTATATGGGCGCCGAGTTATTTGTAGTTTTTCACGCCCTCTAAAGGAATGTTATCAAGTAAATAGGCAGGACTAGCTTCATCAGTACGGGATATTCGCATCGATTTACATTTCTTTACGCTAAGTTGCATGTGCCATTTTTTAGTCCAGCTACTACATGAACGCTCCGTTGCGGTAACGTTATCTTTATTCTAATCACTGTAATTATCGTTTAGAGGTAAATATATATGTTTGCAGAACAGAAAGTAAAGAAGTACCGCGATATTTCCTCCCTGAATGTTTCCACAATAACCCATTTATAAGAGAACGGTGCAGAACAGAAAAATTCTCTAAAGCTTTCCTCAAAAAGGCCAAGACATAAGTATATGTAAAAAAAAAAGAAAAAAAGGAAGAAGAAAGAAATGTGAATTGAAGACATAACTGAAAGGATAAAACTTACATCTAAAGATATTCACACAAGTAACGAATCTAGGGCCCTATAACGTAAAACTATTCCAATCTGTTTTTATTCAATTCTCCTGACGTCAAATGTGCGTAACCGCCGACGCAAGCATCGGGCGGTCACCCGCAGGGTTGTCTGAACATACCAATCAAATGCTCTCCTCGTTCATAGGAGGTCACTTTTGTTTGCTTTAAAAGCGAATAAAATTGCCTACAGTGACCGGTTTGTTTATCTAATTGGCCGACAAGAGGCGAGGAGCACGCTCAAGTGGAGAGGAGTTTGATGGGGCCGAGCTGCTGCACTCAATATCGATGACCGGATGAAAAGGGCAGTGCCAGCGTCTGCGACTGGTCCGCTTTCCTTTACATAGCTTGCGGTGGCTGGTCGAAAATTACGGTGGCATGCAACGGAAGCTTAAGAATGACGCTAAAACGGATCCTCAGCCAAGAAGAGTTGGCAGAATGATGTCGTAAACGTGCCGAAAGTGCTTGAAAACGTTACACGGACAAGCAAAAAGTTTTATTATATGCAAATAAACCCATGCTTTCCGGCAGGTGCGAGTAGCGAGTCCCTGAGCTATCGGTGGCAGCCATTTTTTATTCCTTTCGGAATAGGACAGCCTGCGGTTATTCAGAAGAAAATACAGTTTTGTTCGGCATATTAATGCATCTTTAACGCCACTTTGACGCGGTGAGTTTTTGCGGTTTTGTTACGTCGCGTGACAGACAGGTGAAGTGGGTGCTTCCCGAAAACTTTTGACCGAAAAGGCGTCGAATCAGAAATAACTATTTTTCTTTTGTTCGGTCAAATCATGGACAATCAGTGTGTACACGTCATATCAGATGGGGAGCTGCCGCTGCTTTCGTGACGTCGCGTGACAGACAGGTGAAGTGGGGGTTGTCTAAGAAGTTTTTCACGAATCGCGGAGGCCAGATTGCAGAATTGGAATAGAAAAGTTTGGAATAGTTTTACGTTATAGCGCACCTATAATCTTCGTGTCTCCGTTTAATTTGTGGAAAATGGAATAATCAGACATGATTTCTTTTTTTTTTTTTTGCTAGCAGATTATTAGGAGCGGCGGACATTAAGCAATTCATCTTGCTGTCGGCCAGCAACCTACTCGTCTTTGACAAAGCATTAGCTTGTTTCACTTGTTAATATCATGGTGCGTATTGCAGCCACTAAATATAGGACAGTTGTCAGGTCATGTTTAAGTATTATGAACATTGAGAAATATCCCCCAGTTTCGAAACGTTTGTCCCCGGTATGTGCCACGAGATGGATATCGCTGCCATTGCACTTGAGTAGTTGCTCTCATCTCTGAGCTAATGCCGAGGTAACGCTGAAATACTCGACACCATGAAGCAAGCGAAGCACATAGACTTTCCGTCTAGCAGGACCAAAAAGCCCTACCGACCCCTTTTTCTTTCTTTCTTTTTGTGAAGGCCCCCCACCGCCCTGAGAATTTTAGCAGCACGCGCTCGGTCAAGTTAGAGTAGCGTCGTTATTCATGGCTGAACTTGTAGTGGAAGAAACTAGAATATAGGTTTAAAATAGGCGCTTCAGTCCGATGCTAACGTTCGCTTAATGTCGGTGACTCATCGCCGACAGGGAACAGATGCAACTGCTCTTATCGAAACGTCGGCACCGCGCGGAGGCGCATTCTTCTCCTGATCTCCGTATAGTTCATGCCTAAGTGTCCATGTTTCAAGTGCCGCGTTGCCATTCTTGCATTTCAACGAATAGGACAGCTTTGTTACAAGAACCAAATTGTCTGAAAGCATTTACCTTTGCATGAAAATAATTCTTAATGAGACGTACGTTTTGCTGCGCTGGTTGGTGCACGACTTAAAGCGAGAAAGCTGGCGGAAACAAAGGAATGCGGCGGAGGAAGCAAAGATGCACTATTTCTGTCTCTGCAATGAAAAATGTAATTTATAGTACTTAACGTCACGAAAAAACACAATTGGTTATAACGCACACTCAAATCACGGTACACAAGCGCGTATGCGTACTGCCCCTATAGGAATTCAACCGCCGCAGTCGGGTTACCGAACCCAGGAGCTCTTTCCCAGCAGCACCCCGCCATATTGGCTGAGCCACCACGCCTAGTCTTTCTCTCTCATCACTTCGTCGGTTCTCTTTCATTGTTTGCGCCAGTTTTCTATGAGTAAATAGAGAGAATGTGGGTGTAGCGAACTCGTCTTCGGTGTGTCCGGTCGTCCCCCGCTTTCTGTCTCTCTCTCTCTTTTTTCTGCAATCCCTTCCTTGTCCCCGTCTGCGCACGCGCAGTGCGGACGAAAAGTTCGATGGCACGTACCCGACTAACGTGGTGGTGCGGAGCAACGGCAGTTGCAACTACATCCCTCCGGGCATATTCAAGAGCACGTGCAAGATAGACATAACGTGGTTTCCCTTCGACGATCAGAAGTGTGACCTGAAGTTCGGCTCCTGGACTTATCACGGCCATCAGCTGGACCTGCGCGTCAACAGCGAGGAAGGCGGGGATTTGTCCACCTACATCCCCAATGGCGAGTGGGACCTGATAGGTGAGCACTGATATCAGCACTACGTGTACCCTCACCCGCACTTCCCTGTGGGCGCGCATGCTGTCCAATAGTGTCCGATTGGACGCCGGTAACCGCTCACTGGCTCTGTAGAAAATGATAAAACACTGAACAATACTGATAGAAAACACTGATAGAACAACGAAAAACAACTGTTCTTCCGTTTTTATGCGAGCACAAGCAGGGACGGCGGCTGTTCACATAAAAGCGAGCAGCTTAATCGCGAACCATCGTGACGTAAACAGGGCGAAAGCTAGACTTGCAATTATCTCCGTCACATTCTATCTGCGTTTTCCTATTAGGCAAGTTCTTAACTTGCTCGTTGTGCTGTTTTGTGTGTGTGTGTGTGTTGATATATAAAATTGATATGTATATATATATATATATAAATTTTATAGGATTATAATAAAACCATTGCGTCATCAATACACAATACACAAGAAGTAGAAATACGAGGATTATATATAATAAAAAGAATAACTGATGCAACAAACATTTATTACAACAATTTTCCAAAAAAATACTCGCAACTGAGATTTCGACGTGTATTGCGAGTTTATTTCTATTTGTTCAGAAGTAAAGGAATATTCTGTTGCAGCACTTGTAGTTTGTAATTTGTGTGATAACGTGGGAGAAACCACATGTCTGTGCTGCGTTTATATAACACAGGCCTTTGCACACATAAGCTCGCCGTTGTCTCTAAGAACTGCCTAATTATTTTATTTGAATGATGAAAGAACGCCAGAACACGATAGTCATACATTGTTTCTGCGCGAATTATGCTGAATTTTTGAGAAGAGCTCACACTAGATTCACAATATTCAACGTTTACAATCTGTCGTATAACTTTCGCAATATCTGAACTTTTTAAATCTTCACTTTAGTTGTTGTTAGCCAGACCAAGATACAATACTTGATTCGAGAAGCAAACAATGCATAATATATTTTAATTTTAATATTTAAAGGAAGCACACGACAACGCGACGTCGCACCACTGATGGCGCAAGATTTTTATGTAGGTTTAAAACGTGTGGATCTCATGTAAGAGTTGAAGATAGTGTTACGCCGAGTAAAGTGTGTTCCCCAACTATTTCAATGTCATCATTTCCATATCCAATGACGTGCTCTAACCTCATGGCCTAGTTTCTGGCTCAAAAAAACATAGGTTTTGTTTTTGAAGGGTTAATTTTAAGCGAGTTTTATGAAGACCACTTGACAAGCTTGTTAAGTATATTATTACAGTGAATGTGATGAAGGGCAGTAAAGAGCGCTGCGAGCTCTGCTGCCGTCGATGTTGTCGCGTGGATCATCTTAAATTTGATTATTGTAGCTTTCGCTGGTATGACGATTTCCGCCGCAGAGCTGCTTGAAAGGACAGATGCATCAGTGTAAATATGCGTAGAATCACGGTAGTACTCGTACAAATATAGTAGCGTGAGCTGTCTAAGGGCTGGTGATGATAGATCAGCTTTTTTTGAGATACCAGGTATTGTGAGGTTGATTTTTGGCTGAGCGAGGCACCATGGAGGAATCGAATGTCTCGCAGCCACAGTGAAACAAGCTGGCAATCATTCATCATATGCGGTTATCGTTTGGCTGAAAGATGTGTGTGGTCTGTCCACTGGTAGAGAGGCTAAGTGGTGACGAGAAGTTCTGGCTGGATGCCTTATATGGGTCCTGAGTACTTCAATTTCAATGTGGGTCTTGACAAGGTGGTCTCCAGCGATTGCTATCGTAGCCACTGTTGAAGCACTCTGAGGCAGGCCTAGACAAATCTGGAGCACTTGAGCCTGAAGACTTTGTATTGTGCGTAGATTCGTTTTATCTGTGTTGTTTATTGCTGGCAAGCTGTATCGCAGAAATCCTAGAAAAAGCACCCTGTGCAGTTGTAACATGGCACTTGTCGACATTCCCCAGGTCTTGCCAGCGAAAAACTTGAACGGATGGCAGATGCCTGTCAACCTTTTTTTCACGTATGATACATGAGGGCTCCATGACAAGTCCCTGTCGATTATGACACCTAGAAACATGTACGATCGGACCCGTCGTATTATTTGCCCATTTATCATTACGCTGTAGTTTGCCATGGGTTTGCGCGTAAATGGCACTAGTGCGCATTTCTTGGAGGAAATTTCCAGGCCTCGATTACGGAGGTACATAGCCGTTTGTGTGGCGGCTCTCTGAATTCTCGCTCGCAACTGTAGGCGTGTTACTGCGGACGTCCATATGCAGATGTCATCCGCGTACATCGATAGCCTGACTGTGCTTGGCACGTGCTCAAGGAGAGCAATTAGTGTTGGATTAAATAACGCAGGGCTAAGTACACCGCCCTGGGGAACGCCGCGGTAGCTATAATGTAGACAAGTGTGGCCTTCCTCGGTGCTTACAAAAAAGGATCGCATGGAGAGATAGCTCCGTATCCAATGAAACATCCGACCACCCACTCCCACCTCTGCGAGAGCACAGAGGATGGCTTCATGCGTAACGTTGTCATACGCCCTTTTAACGTCGAGGAATAAAGAAGCGCAGAGACGCTTACGGCATTTATCATGCTGAATGTAGGTGATCAGGTCGACGACGTTATCGATCGATAATCGACCACGTCGGAAGCCCGCCATGGCAGCCGGGTAGGTGTTGTGGTACTCCAAGTACCACTCCAGGTGTCCTAGGACCATCCTCTCCATTACTTTGCCCACACAGCTCACCAAAGCGATCGGGCAATATGACGAGAGTTCCAACGGCGACTTGCCAGGCTTCAGCAGTGGAACAAGGTGACTTGTCTTCCAGGTTGTTGGTAGCGTGCCATCTCTCCAAGATTCATTGTACAAATAAAGGAGAACTCCTCTCGCTCGCTCCCCCAGGTGACACAGAGCTCGGTAGGAAATTCTGTCAGGTCCTGGCGCTGATGTGCGGCTACACAAAGCTAATGCTGCCTTAAGTTCGTGGATTGAGATGGTAGATCCATGCGGTGATCACGTGGTGGCGGACAGCTACTCGAAGACGATGGAATGTTGGTAGCTGGGAGTTGGCCGGATAATCTGGCGCAGAAATCCTCTGCCACGTCAATCTCCGATCTCTTTTGAGAGAGGGCAAGCGCCTTGAATGGAAATCGCTGTACGGGGAGTGTCCGGAGACCACGCACTGTTCTCCATAGTTGCGATAAAGGCTTGCGTGGATCTAGCGACTCACAGAAGGCAGTCCAACGTTGCGATTCGAGCTTGTCTAACCGGCGCTGGATCTTCTTTTGCGTGCGCCTGGCGGTCCGTAATTCGTCCACTGTCTTCGTACGTCAGTAGCTGCGTTCAGCACGTCGTCGGATTGCTCAAAGTCGTTCTAGTTCCACATCGAATTCTGTCAGTTTCGAAGAGCATGTGAGAGTACGCATAGTGTGTTGCATCGCGCTCTTGATTGCCTCTTCCAAGTCTAAAGAGGGATTGGCGTCGCAGTGTTCTTCCATAATAGACTGAAATTTAGACCAGTCCACTCTTTGGATCGTATCCCGTATTTTGGAAGAGGGCAATCCTATGATCTTGATGTACGTGGGGAGATGGTCGCTTCCGTGCGTCTGTATGTCCGAAAACCACCTTGCACGTCTGACAAGGCTTCGTGAGACGAAATCCAAGTCAAGACAGCTGCCAAAGTTCATTACTGGGGGCGAAAGATACCAGAGCTCTGCCTCTTGCGTTGATCTTCGGACTTCCCCCGAGTGTATGATGGGCGTTGAAATCTCCAATGAGGACCCAGGAATTGGGAGTTGAGGAAAGAATGTCTCGTAGTCTTTTGTGATCAAATCGACTTGACGGAGATAGGTAGGCACCCACAAAAGCAAAGGTCAAATTCTTTTTTCCTTACGTTCAGGCATATATATTGATTATTGTCATTAGGTGGTACAGGCTGATGAATGTAGGTGAGGTCACGGCGAATAAACACCAAAACCTTACTGTTTTCATAAACAGTTGACGACATAAACGATTCATATCCAGAAAGCCTGATTGTGTTTGATAAGTTCGGCTCGCAAATGACGATAATGGGAAACATATTGGCGTACACGAAGCGACGGAAATCCGAAAGGTGCGCCCGAAGTCCGCGGGCATTCCACTGAAAAATAGCTACTTGTCGGACCTCTTCCCTAAAAGACCGTGGCTGTGGAGCCATGATCTACTCAAGGGTTGCCAGCACCGGACTCAGAGCGTCCAGTACTCATGTCCAGTAATCTCATGTGTGTGCGTGGCATTTAATCTCCTTAATGTCTCTGAGAAGAGCAGGAATATATTTTGACTTGGCAATTTAACTCTCTCGGCGCGCGTCCGTTTCATGTTCCTATCGCCTAGGTATACGTGGCGTGCGTATGTTCAGACGATTTGTGTTTCTTAGTGCTTTCTCTGTCGTTTACGAAGCGTCGTCAAAATAGACCCATGGAAAACCATTCATATAAGTCCAGAAAATGCTGAAAAGAACCTGTACTGATGATTATTCAATGTGAACATCTATTTTGGTAAGGGAAGACACATATGCCAGAATCTGCTCCTACCAGCAGCTTTGGCTATGTTTATCCATGACCAAAGAGATGCGTTTGTCGTATATTTGATATTATACAGGCTTATCCGCGTTTCTCTTCAATATTATATAATTAAATTTCTCGCTATTTCCATTTATATCTCTCTTTCTCAATTGATATAGCCATCCTGGTAGATCGGAAAAGCTTCGACAAAGTGGACCGTGCTCGTTATAAAGTTCGCACCAGGGACTACAGAGCAGTGCACCGCTTTCACAGTGAAGAGCAGTCTTGTAAGCTAATTGCATCGAGCTTAACATAATCCTGCACTTAAACAACTGACCTTCCGGAAATGCGATGCGCTCATCGCAAAGTTCATCACCGCATTTAAAAGGTCCCTTTCTTTTCTTTTTTTTTCTTTTTTTTTGCTTTCTTCTTCTTCTTTAACTTAGCATTTTCCTTCCTTTTCCTTTTTCGTATCTTCTTCACCTCGTTTTCTGAGACGGCACTTTTTCCTAGACGTATCGCTGTTCTGAACAGCCGGTCCGTTCCACTGTTGCCTGGTTTCTGTGAGGCTGTGTTTTGTCTTACGACTGCTGCTTCTCTCCTTTTTTTATCTTGATACTCGTTTGGGCGGAAATTTTCTCCACAGCTTGGTTCATCCCAATACCTAAAAAGGGGAAGAAATTGAATGCTTGTTCTTCCATCACCCCGGTGTTGGGAAAGAAGCCTCAAAAAACAATCCGCTATTCTTCTCGAGGTCTCTTATTTACCGATCTACCAAACGCTCTCCGAAAAAGCTTCCGAAGCGTGTTACGGAGCAAGCTCTACTACTGTGCTCGACGGCAAATTCTGCCCCGTTTGCTTTTCCTAGTTCACTACGATGGCCTCTGTATCGCCTCGCTGCTGCTAACATTGTTGGCGCGTATTGCTTGGGCACAGTATATGTTCGGTGTGGAAATCGATTCCTTCCATTTATCGGTGTTGTCTCGCGAGTGCCGCCGTTATCGCAAACATCGCCCTATCGCAGTAGCGAATGACAACAAGTAGCAACAAAATTACATCGAGAGGAATGTCTTAATACGTTGCCCTACTTTGTCGTATAAGACCTGAACTGTATAGTCTGTTTCAGCTTATAGAAATCTTCAATGAAAATCTCTCGTTTGATGGAATTTAGGACGAAGAATGGAAAACAGCTACGCAGGCCGACGTACTTCTGTGAGACAATGGATGAGGAAAACATAAACTGTCATTCAACAGGACGCATCAGCTCATAAGTTATGCCTAACATAAAAGCGTTATTGCGAGCCAACTTATTCAGCTGAAACCCGCCGTGGTTGCTCAGTGGCTATGGTGTTAGGCTGCTGAGCACGAGGTCGCGGGATCGAATCCCGGCCACGGCGGCCGCATTTCGATGGGGGCAAAATGCGAAAACACCCGTGTACTTAGATTTAGGTGCACGTTAAAGATCCCCAGGTGGTCGAAATTTCCGGAGTCCTCCACTACGGCGTGCCTCATAATCAGAAAGTGGTTTTGGCACGTAAAACCCCATAATTTTTTTATTCAGCTGAAAAGCTTTTATTTTTTTGCGCACAACGTATTGCGCCTTGTTCAACTCCGTATGCTTCGTTAAGTTTGCTTGTTCCTGTGCTGGTTTCATTCAATGATTCCGTGCCACATCTTCATTTGATATTTGCCGAGTGTTGACGGACGCTCTACCGCATTTGATAAGTGAGCGCTGTCGGAGTAATTGGCGGCAATATTTGCAAGGCCAACTAGCCCTTTCATTTTTGTATGTATTGTCACGTAGTAGTGACGGCAAAGAACAGAGTAGCAATACTGTCAATGACGAAACTAACTTTTATTCGGCGAACCTCTGCCTGCAAAAACACGCTACACTTAAACCACAGCAGTAGCGGCGAACACAGTCGGCGATAGTCGAAAGATGATCTGCCGGTCAAGCGCACCGGCTTTTATACACGGGCCATCGAAGGTTCCAGAGTAATCGCTGGTGCCCGCGTGTCTTCCCGAAAGTTCTACACAATTCGCGTCGCATATGCAATCAGATTACACAAGCTTCGCTGACAACAGAACCATCAATAACACTCGAAAAACTTCCGATATATGCGGATGCGTCCCGCGCTGAGCGATAACATTCGTTAGACGGTGAAAAGCGCTCACCCGTAAAAGATTTCACCGTTAGACGGTGAAAAGCGCTCACCCGCTCACCCGTCCACGTGTCAATATTAAAACGTCATCGTGCATGTTTAACTTGCTCGTTTTGTGTGCTGCTGCAAGATGCGCAGTTTTGTAAAATGAACCCGACACTAACCATGATGACTGCATGGTTTTTGCACTGCATTGAGACTGAAGTGCAATGCTATTTATCTAATAACAAATTCTAGTTTTGTACACGTGACGAATGTGAGCCGCAAGATATTATGTTTCGCCATGCATGAAAGAAATGCGTTTTCTGGAAAATTTCTTAATTTATTCTTTCTTTTTCGGATGGCAACAACAAGCTTATTCTCGTGCTCTTCGGAGTTAAACTCGAAGAAGTGAATCAGAACTGACACCCCGAGCCATCTTTCTTTTCTGCTCGTCGGGCTGAAATTAATGACTTGCATCCACGAATAAACAACACACGAAGGAAATCACCAGAACGGAAAAGACCCCAGAGGTGGACCCCACTTACTACACCTGCGGGATGCCAAATGGGGCCTCACCCGCCGCTGGAAAACAGAAGAACAACAGGAAACTGAAGACACGCATAGCACAAATAATAGCGGAAGCAGAAGAATATGCCATGCAATTCGGCCCAGCGAACTGGTACGGATTCTGCAACTCTTTCGGTGGCACCCTGGATACGGCCAAGACGTGGCACATCCTCAAAGCCATCCTGGACCCCGCCAAAACCAAAGGAGAAGGACACAAGGCACTGGAGCGGTTACTGTACAGCTACCGAGGTAGCCAACAAGATCTCATCGACGTCATCAAGGCCAAGAGCTATGGAGATCCCGTTCCCACATAACCATGTACAACACCCTACACAGGACAACCCAACCCACTAATGGACGAACCTATCACAGAAAACGAAATGAGAGCAGTCATCGCAGATACCACGCGTAACACAGCGGTGGGCACGGACCACATCACGAACTCCATGATCAGAAACCTGAGCGACAAGTCCACCTCCGCGCTCACGACCTTTCTCAACCAACACTTGGAACAAGGTACAATGCCGGCGATGTGGAAACACGCACGAATAATCATAATCCCCATACCGGGCAAGAAATTGGCAACTGAAAACCTCAGACCCATCTCGCTCACGTCCTGCCTCGGCAAGGTGTTAGAGAACATTGTAAACACGAGACTGCAGAGACGCTTAGAAGACAACAACGCCTGCCGGACACCATGTTCGGTTTCCGCGCAGACCTGTCTACACAAGATGTACTACTCCAAATCAAGGAAGAGGTCCTCCGCACCGTTCCCCACAGTGGCGAACACGTCCTTCTAGCAATCAACATCAAAGGGGCTTTCGACAACGTCAGCCACAAAGGTATCTTACACTCTCAGACACAGGTACACCCTTTGGGTTGTATATCTGCTACACAACAATAATCGCCATCTACCTTGCTTGCGTTTCCTTTCTTGAAACGCCGCGCCCATTACTTTCCTGTCGGGAGTGCTGTGTAATGCGCATGCCGGTCGTTACTGGGAAGTACCGGGCTGGCAGCGTTAAAGGAAGGAAATGCGGACAAGACAGATGACGTTTATTGTTGTGTGGCAAGATACAGCCCAAAGGGTGTAATTTTGTTTTAGAGTGTAGCAGAAGCTTGATGTGGGCGAGTTGGTAGAAGGACTGGCCAATTCGGCGAGCGAACGTACAAGTATGTTCAGAGTTTCCTGGACCACCACATGGCGGAGCTGAAGATGGGGGAGATCCAGACTCCAGTGTACCACCCTCCCAACAAGGGCACACCACAAGGGGCTGCCATCTCCCCCACGTTCTTCAACGTCGCCATGGTCGGCCTCGTAAGCAAACTGCAGGACGTAAAAGGTCTTCGGCACGCAATTTACGCAGACGACATAACACTGTGAACCAAAACAAGGTCCCTCATTGGAAATGAAGGACGGCTGCAAACTTCAGCTCACCTCATCCAAAAATACGTCAGCCAACGGGGACTACAATGCTCCCCCGAGAAATCTGAGCTCCTACGAGTCTGGCGATGCCGGGTAACCACACAGTGCGCATAGACCCAACAAGGAAACTCGAGGTACACCGGGGGCCTCAACGGGGGCCTCATAGCATAGAAGCCAATGCTTAGGCTGCTGGGAATGTGGCTGCAGCCAAACCAGCGGGCCACATACGCCCTTACATTTCTCAAAACCAGTGTCAAGGCGATATCACGCATGGTCTCCCGCGTAACATTCAAGAACAGAGGCATGAAGGAAGGAGCACCCTCCGACTGGTCAGAAGCCTGGTGGTGAGTAGAATCACATACAGCCTGGCCTACTACAATCTCACACAGTCCGAGACAAAGCAAGCCGACACGCTTTTGAGGATGGCTTTCAAGACCACTCTCCGCCTGCCGATGAGAACATCGACTGAAAATTATTGGCGCTAAGGTTACACAACGTCCTCAGCGAACTGACAGAAGCCCGTTACGTCTCGCAACAATAGAGACTTGCACGAACTCGCACGGGCCGGCAGGTCCTACAAACCTTGGGCTTCCAAGCTATAACAGCACGAATACAAGAAACCTGCTCGATACCTCGTCACGTCCAGGACTGGTATCACGTTGCCCCGATACCGCGCAACATGGACCCTGACCTACACTCCGGCAGGAGGAGAGTAAAAGCCCAGTACATGGAGAAAACATTCAGGTTCCATACCACGGCCCGTTTACGGACGCCGCCATCTATGAGACGAAGAACAAGGGCTCCGTGGCAGGGGTATGCGACCGCTGAGGCCACGTTACCTCCGCTGAATCGACCCGCCCCTGGTCGATCACGGAAGCCGAAGAGCTGGCCATCGCGTTAGCCATCCGAGAAGGCCAACACGCAAAGAAACCACTGACGATCCTCACGGATTCCCAGCAGGCCTGCCGTAACTTCTTACAGGAAAGATTCGGAAGACCTGCTGCACAAGTCCTCACCCAAATACTCAAGCAGGATCCTGAGGACATCATCAACCAAACCATCATCTGGATACCGCGCCACACTATCACCATGGGTAACCTGCAGGCCAACAGAGCAGCTCGAGGATTCGTGCATAACCGAGCACTCATCACGCCGGCTGTAGAAGACCGGAACCCCGTCGACCTCGAGTATTCAGCCATCGTGAACTAACACAGAGAGAATCGCTTGCGATATCCACGACCTCATGGAAATCTAAAGACAGAGGATACCGCTGCCTGGCGTAGGCTCCAGACAGGCACTTGCACGAACCTACACATATTACATCGCATACACCCCACAGCCTACAGGGACGAATGCCCGTGGTGCGGGACCACACCAACCTTATACCACATTACGTGGGAGTGCATGCTACACAACATAGAACACCCCGACACGAACACCACGAGGGCGCAATGGAAGGCACTGCTGTCCAGCTCGGCCCTCGACGACATCTATCTATCTATCTATCTATCTATCTATCTATCTATCTATCTATCTATCTATCTATCTATCTATCTATCTATCTATCTATCTATCTATCTATCTATCTATCTATCTATCTATCTATCTATCTATCTATCTATCTATCTATCTATCCACGAAGAATAGTCAGCCTGTCTTAAAGGACTCAGGTATGGCAAAAAAAAATTGCCAACAAAAAATACTGGACTAAATTAGGGACGTCGTACCTTAACCTCACATTTATGCGACATGCGTGCTCAACGCTTTAAAGAGACGTCGGAGGGTCGAACAGGGCGAAGCAGCACCAAGGGAAGACAATGGCAGGAGAGGCGAGCCGCCCCTACGACATGCACGAAGAGAGCGGTAAAAGATTGAAATTTTCGATAGTGGCACAATAAAGTCGCCAAACGGCCCACGAGACGCCGAAACGTAGGTACAAACAAAAAAAATACATAAAAACCACCACCAACAGAGAATTCAACAACATGGGAAAGGAAAGTTGAAAAATCGGGCGGCAAGTGCGTGCATGCAGCATCGAGCGAGAATCCTGCTTTGTGTGTGTTTGTGTATATATACATAGATATATTACTCTCTCGCGCGCGCGTTGCACCGTAATGCTGCGTGATTGATTGCGCTGTAAGCGACAGGATAAACAGCCGCCGAGAGCAATAATGTGCGCGTCCGGTGCTGTGGCGGTAGCTCCCTCGAGGTGCGCGCTCTCCCAGAATTCGGTCGACGCCAGGCCGCGGTGCACTGCTCGACTGAACCTCCGTTCTTTCCTGCGCTAAGCTTCTCACGCCTCTTACCTGCTCTCCGCAGAGAGGCTGCGTCCCGTGAGGGTCGGGCCCCTTCGAGGCCGTTATGCCAGAGCGATCACCAGCAGCCTTCCCCGCTCTCCCCCCTGGAGTCCCCTCCACATTTCCACCTGTGGGGATGGAGGTCGGTCCGAGTCGGAACGGTTACGCGTGTACGCATGCGCACACCTGTGCGGAGCTCTCTCGCTCGTGGTGAACGGCCATCTCCGCACGTATAAGCACAGTCGTGCTCGGAGAAATAGGGACAGGTGCGCGTCCTCGCGACACAATGGACGGGCGCTCCTGCTTCTGCCGTCACTGCCACGATGCCGCGGTGGCTCTCACCACGTTGTCGCCACATGCCGACAACGCTTGACCCGAGCGCGCTTAACCAGCTCATCTTAACCCGGGGCGAGCGAGCGCCGATGACGCACTGGAAGGTGAACCTCTCGCGAACGTCTAAATTTTGCTACGCGTCGCATGAGTGTTGATCAGAAAGATTGGAAAGATTTTTTGTTTAGAAAGAGTAGAGCGATAGAAAACTATATTTTTCTTACTTTTTTTTTTACTTTCACGTTTGCTTATACGAGGCGACGTTCCGGCGTGGGCCAAGCGAAGCCACATTCATGTTCTCCCCGCTTATTTTGTACTGTTGCTCTTGACTTTTGTGCAGTTTTGTGCATGTTGGTTGTGCACCAGTACTCACGTACGGGGCAGAAACCTGGAGGCTTACGAAAAGGGTTCTACTTAAATTGAGGACGACGCAACGAGCTATGGAAAGAAGAATGATAGGTGTAACGTTAAGGGATAAGAAAAGAGCAGATTGGGTGAGGGAACAAACGCGAGTTAATGATATCTTAGTTGAAATCAAGAAAAAGAAATGGGCATGGGCAGGACACGTAATGAGGAGGGAAGATAACCGATGGTCATTAAGAGTTACGGAATGGATTCCAAGGGAAGGAAAGCGTAGCAGAGGGCGGCAGAAAGTTAGGTGGGCGGATGAGATTAAGAAGTTTGCAGGGACAACATGGCCACAATTAGTACATGACCGGGGTAGTTGGAGAGAGAGAGAGAGAGAGAGATAGGCAAAGGAAAGACAGGGAGGTTAACCAGAGATTATCTCCGGTTGGCTACCCTGTACTGGGGGAGGGGAAAGGGGATGCAATAGGTGAGAAAGAAAGAAGGATGGGAGAGGCCTTTGCCCTGCAGTGGGCATAACCAGTCTGATGATGGTTACAGTGGGCGAATTGCGAAACTCCGGGCCATGAATTTCGCCTATATGGGGCCGGCTGACACCCTCAGTGGCTGACACTGGGACAAGAGAACGTAGACAAGCCGTCTGCCCTTCAGTGTATCGAGCTGCAGACAGGGTTGCGCGCTACCTAACCACCCTGATGACGCGTCACAATTGCGTATCTTCAAAAAACAGGGTGGAATGCACAAGTGAGGGCGATTTCCATCATGCAAGGGAAACCAATTGCTGGCTCTCCCGTAATCGAGAGTTGATGTAACCATGAAATGGCTGCCGGCAAAGCAGATCGGTTGGAGAGGATACTAGCCACAATCTTAAAAACTCTAGACGACGTAAAATTTCTCTAAGCGACACAGAACTCGCTCCGCGGAACTCACGGAGCACCGGCGTTCAAAAGAGCGCAGGCAACGCTGTCTCACCGCCAAAAGATGACAATCAAGTGTACGGTGCCCTGTACCTGCCTTTTGAACGTCGCTGTTGGAAATGATAAATAAAGGTTCGACGTACTATAAGTTAGCACTATATTATGAAGAACATTATGTTGGTTAGAACATTATGAAGAACTCGGAAGCAATATGTTTTTGTAACTTTATTAGGCAGTAACTAGCGTATGTGATGCGGGCCTGTACAAATGGTTGGGGGACAGAGACCGCACACTCTGAAGTTTTCGCTGGTTGGCCGGTCGATCTCGTTCTGTTCTGCAACGCTGCCAGGATAACGGCTCTCGATTTTGGCTCAAGATCACTTGAAGGTCGCCGAGAACAGGAGAAGAAGGAGGAACAACTTTATTAGGAACACCAGTCAATGAACGACAGGAGCGAAATGCTTCCCCCCCTTCGCCCCTAGCCGTCGGCCGGAATACCTTGAGACACAGCAGCAGCAAGGGCTTGACTGATGATGTCCTGCTGGAAGTTGGGGTCTGAACTGCGGAGCAAAGCCTCCCAGGATTCTAGAGTGCGCGAGCAATCATGTTTAGACGGACATGTCCACACCCTATGAACCAGATTTGCTGCCTTATCACAGAATTTGCACTTTGACCTGAATACTCCTGGATGCCACTTGCTGTAGAGTACGGGGTTTGGAAAAGCCCCCGTCTGTAATTTCCTCCACATAACCTCATCTCTCTTACTGAGCGTTCTGTCCGCTCCCGGGTAAATTTGTCGATTTAGTCTGTAGTGTACTGTGATTTCCTGGTATGCGCGCATATCCTCTCTTCTGTTTATAGTTTCGGTGATTTGGGAGCTTCCGGCGGTCGACCGGTAAGTGAGACCTCGGGCGACCGAATGAGCCTCCTCGTTCCCTATAATCCCTGGTGAGCTGGAGCCCAAACGAGCAGAACAAGCTGCCTGGGTCCTCCTTCCCTGTTTATTATACGGATGGCAGTCTCCGTCACCCTCCCCGATTCGTAATTTCTCACAGCGTTTTTAGAGTCACTGATGACCACATTTACCCCCCTTTGGCTGACGGCCAAGGCTATGGCTACTTCCTCAGCTTGAACCGTCTCGACGCCACTGACTGTGCAGCACGCCACCGGTGTTCCATCTTTTCTAACTGCCACGGCCGCGTATGCCGCTTTGCTGTCATCTTCTACAGCGTCCGTATATAGGACGTCCTGTCTACCAGTATATCTAGCTTGTAATGAGGAGCTAAAATAATTTCATACTTAAAGATATAGAGCGAGAATATTGACACTCGTGCATTGTTTATCCTTTTTTCCGGTGATCGCTCTTTCACTTTCTAACTCGTAATGTTATCGCTCGACGCAAGACGCGCCTGCATCTATCAGAACATTCTCGATTGGCGTTGCCGATCTTATCCGTTGTTTATGTTGTCGCTGCACCTTGTGTAACGAGATTGCATGCGCGACGTGAATAATGTACGTTCTGCAAGGCACGGCAGCGCCAGCGATTATCCTAGAATCTTCGAGTCATGTATTGACAGCCGACGCGCTTGAGCCACAAATCACATTTTTCCGTCTGTGCTCGCCGTTATCGTGGTGCTTTGAGCGTTGCTTGTTTATCTGGGTATCAGTTGGGCTAAATTGTGGTACATTTACAGCGACGCGGTATATGCCTAGCCGATTCGTCCGTCTGTTCGTGTGTCACCTGTGCGCTGAAAACTCCTCCGGTACGACCCCTTGCGCATGCGCGAAAACAAAAAAAAAAAGAAGACGAGAAAGAGAGGCGCGCGATTGGCTGCGCTAGGGATGTCATTGCCCTCCGCCGCAGCCGAGCGCGCGCGCAACAGTTTTTCTCCGGCTCCGCAATGGGTAGGCCACGCTTCATACGTACTAGGCGAAGGTCGCGAAGGGTAATGTGCTGTCCCAATCACTGGGGTCGTTGGAAACGTACATAGACAGCATCTATGTCAACTTGCGATTCTTGACAAGGACAACAGGGGACGCCCACGGACTGCAACTTGACTCGATAACACCTTTAGTCAACATTTTATTTGTATCATTGTCGTTCAGCCTGTGAAGTACGGTACGGCCTGTGGCGTATCTGATTGGCGTCTCTGGTGTAAATACGATGGCTAACCACCGATGTCCGGGCTTAAGGGCTGCCGCCCAGGTCAAAAAATGTCGCGGTAAGTTTGCAAGAGATGGCGGAGGTCAGCAGCTTTTGGCGAGACGATCAGGTGCAATCATCTTGCTAAGTTCGTCTATGAGAGTCGGTGAATCAGTGGTTCCTGTAGATGGCTACAGAATTTCGGCGTCAGAAGCTGGTGTCATTTAATCATTCACAGGCGAGATGTCGCCCAAAGACATGCCTCTGGGAATAATTTGAGTCGAGCAGTTAAAATTAAGGATAAGGAGTGAAGTCCGATTGCCTGTAACAGTGAGCACGGTATGGGGAACGGTAAAATTTCTTTCAAGCAGTATGTAAGCGGTGGCATATAGTACATAGACGCCGTCAGGAGCAGATGAG
The DNA here is from genome assembly GCF_023375885.2 of Dermacentor andersoni. Taxonomy (NCBI): domain Eukaryota; kingdom Metazoa; phylum Arthropoda; class Arachnida; order Ixodida; family Ixodidae; genus Dermacentor; species Dermacentor andersoni. The sequence continues at coordinate 22,905,344 of NC_092816.1, read as the reverse complement.
AGCGACAGTAGAGTGGCGTACATAGGGACTTGACGCGACAGGCGGCTGTCTTCAGGAGAAGATAACCGTGTTTGTGTGACTGGTCGACTATAGCAGTCGTGGGGCAGTTCAAGCTGAATGACACTAGCCGCCCAATCAAAGAGGGCTGAATGGGACGATAAAAAGTCTAAGCCAAATATATAACGTCGTAAAAGCGTTGTTCCAAAACTGCAAACAAAACAGTCGTTAGGCGCCCCGCGATGCCTATGCGAGCGGTGCACATATCAAGCACAATAAGCGTTCCTCCGCTGGCGACGCAGAGGGCGCGTGATGCAGCGGGTGTGAGAACTTTGTTCAGGCGTCGGTGCAATTAGGCACTCATCACGGATACGTGCGCGCCAGTGCCAATGAGTGCTGGGACACTGACGCCATCAACTAAAACGTCCATCAAGTTCTGTTTGGGGTTTTGCCGTCGGGTCGTCACTGAAACGTTATACCTACGGGATCTGCATCTCTTAGGTATCTGGAGATGGGCGTAGGGGCTGCATCGGGGGGGACGATGCAGCTCCGGGTCGGAGGGAGGACGAGGGACTGTTACAAGGAGTACGAGCGTCGTTGTTTCACTGTTGAATCAATCAATTAATTATTAATTAATTAATTAATTAATTAATTATGAAATGTTTATATTCATATTATTATACACAAGTAACAAACTCTTGTCGGGCCTGCAGCCGAAGGCTAGCTGAAAGTCGAGTAAATAAATATAAAGGAAATCCTAGCACAGTAAGGAATAAAAAAAGAGCAGTAGTATGTATATACACGGTTCTTGAGTGTAAATTCACATGTCAACAAAAATGAAGTCAATAGAACAAAAAGTAGCATACATCAGAGTACGAAAGAACAATGTAAGGGGCACAATTCAAATACAGGAGAATAGTTCTCTCAGTTTCGTTGTGCACTATGATATGAATATCCTTTACGTATCCCACAAAAAAACGAAACAATTATTGATTAGTACTGAACTGGTTGATAAAACACATAATTTTTTAATTACAATACGTACATAATGAGCAAAACGAAAGCAATGCGACATTTTAATACGTACTAAAACTACACAATGGCGTCACACTAGAGAGAGAGAGAGAGAGAGAGAAGGGAAGACAGAAAGGCAGGGAGGTTAACTAGACTGAGTCCAGTTTGCTACCCTACACGTGGGGAGGGGAATGGGGAGTGAAAGAGGGAGAGAGAGAACTTAGGTATAGGATGTCTACAGTCTGGCACTCAAGTCTGTTTCCCTCAGGTAGCGAAAAAGCGCTCGAACTGCTTTCTGGGCCATTGAACTATGAGGCCAGGCCCCCAAGATCTTCGCTTCCGTAAATGGCCTGTCATCCAGTCTATTTAAGGCACACTGGAGAGTCTCGCGTTGATTATCGAAGCGAGAACAGTGGCACAGAAGGTGACTGATGGTCTCTTCACACTTGCACGTAGCGCACATTGGTGAATCCGCCATTCCAATACGATAGCTGTAGGAGTTGGTGAATGCTACTCCTACCCACAGCCGACACAGCAGTGTTGCGTCACGTCGTGGAAGGTTCGCTGGTAATGTAAGTTTCAGTGATGGGTCGAGGCTGTGTAAACGACACTTAGAGTTCTGAGGTGTATGCCAGCAACCTAACGTGATTGTACGAGCGAGACTGCGAAGCTCTCTTGCAGCGTCGACTCTGGATAAAGGTATAAGGAGTGTCGGTGAGCCAGCCTGGGCACGTCGGGCAGCGTCATCGGCGAGGTGATTACCAACGATGCCACAATGTCCCGGCAGCCACTGAAATATGATATTATGTCCTCTTTCAGAAGCGCAATGGCAGGTTTCGTGGATTTGTGACACCAGCTGTTCATAATTGCCACGTCGTAAACTTCTCAAGCTCTGGAGGGCTGCTTTCGAGTCACAAAATATTGCCCATTTGTTGGGCGGTTCTTTTTCAATGTATTCGACAGCAGCGCGAAGAGCGGCCAGTTCAGAGCCTGTAGATGTCGTTACGTGTGATGTCGTAAACTTGATGACGACCGATTGAGATGGTAGAACAACAGCGCCCGTAGAATTTTCCGAGACGGAACCATCCGTGTAGACATGAATTCGGTTAGAGTATGAACAATGCAGAAGTTCCAGTGTGATCTGCTTGAGAGCCGCGGTGGTCAGGCTAGCTTTCTTCACTATTCCTGGAACAGCAAGGTACACAGGAGGCTTCTTCAAGCACCACATAGGGGATGGCGTTCTTGTTGCGGGTGAGTGCCTCAAAGACAAAGAGTGCCGGTTAGCCGCAATTGATCTGGAGAACGCTGCCCTGGGTCTTTTCTCAGGCAATCGAGCGAGATGGTGGTCAGGGACTCGGGATATATGGCGAACATGCACCCGGAGCGCGTCGATATCTATATAGGTCCTTATTGGGTGGTCTCTCGCGGTGGCAATTGTTGCCACGGTTGAAGCATTTCGAGGTAGCCCCAGACATGTTCGAAGGGCTTGGCCTTGAATGCTCTGTAGGACATGGATGTTAGTTTTGTTCGCATTGGACAGCACTGGTGTGCTGTATCGCAAGTATCCCAGGAAGAGCGTTCTGTATAGTTGAAGCATAGATGCCACGGATGTGCCCCACGTTTTACCGGCGAGAAACCTTAGTATGTGGGAGATAGAAGTAAGCCTCTTCTTCAAATATGTGATGTGGGGGCTCCATGAAAGGTCTCTGTCTATAATAACGCCTAGGAATCGGTGAGTTTTTGCGTAGGAAATTGGTTGGTGGTCAATAGAAATGGGGTACCAGGTCATGGGCTTGTGGGTAAAGGCGACTAAGGCGCACTTCTCGGTCGAAATGCTGAGGCCTTGCGCACGCAGGTACGATGATGTTAGGGTCACTGCTTTTTGGAGCCGTGCACGCACCTGGAGACGTGTAACTGCCGAGGCCCATATGCATATGTCGTCAGCATATATAGAAAGGTTTACTGTATGTGGTAGAACGTCGGCAAGGCCAAGGATTGCAAGGTTGAACAAAGTGGGGCTAAGAACCCCACCCTGAGGGACGCCACGGTAAGTGTAATGGTCAGCAGTTCGGCCATCTGCACTGTGCACAAAGAAGGATCTTTTGAATAGATAGCTCCGAATCCACCGAAACATGCGTCCACCTATTCCATTATTTTCCAGGGCATCAAGGATGGCTTCATGCGTTACATTATCATAGGCGCTTTTCACGTCGAGGAATAGTGCAACCGATATACGCTTGTGGTGTTTTTCCTGTTGTACAGACGAGACTAGGTCGATGACGTTGTCAATAGAGGAACGGCCTCTTCTAAAACCAGCCATGGCATCGGGGTATACGTTGTGGCGCTCAAGATACCATTCTAGGCGGGTGAGAATCATTCTTTCCATGACCTTCCCAACACAGCTGGACAGCGCAATGGGTCGGTAGGACGCTAGGTCAAGTGGCGACTTTCCAGGCTTCAGGAGTGGTATCAAGCGGCTGGACTTCCACCGCTCAGGAACGACGCCATCATTCCATGACTGGTTATAACATTCCAGCAGTCTGCTTCGGCCATCTCCACCTAGGTGGCATAAAGCAGCGTAGGTGATGCCATCTGGTCCTGGCGACGATGAGCGCCTGCATGAGGCCAGAGCAGCGTCCAATTCCTCAAGTGAGAAGGACACATTCAATTCTGGGAAGCGTGTCGCAGGAACTTCACCCAGAATTTCACTATTGATGGTGACCACACTGCCCGCAATCTTCACACAGAAATCTTCGGCTATATCGACCTGTGAGCGGCCTTGATGGAGGGCTAGGGCTGAGAATGGGTGTCGTTGCTGTGGAGACGAGCCAAGGCCGCGCACCGTCCTCCATATGATAGACAGAGGCTTGCGGGGGTCAAGTGATTCGCAGAACGTCTTCCACCGTTGTTCCTCCAACCTGTCCATACGACGTTGGATTTTCTTCTGTATACGTCGAGCGACTCTAAGGTCATTAATTGACTTCGTGCGCCTGTATCGCCTCTCGGCTCTTCTGCGAATCGTTCGAAGTCGCTCAAGTTCCATGTCAAAATCCGTACGTTTTTTCGCAGATGTAAATGTGTACTTAGACGATTCCAGTACACTTGTAATAAGGTTTTCAATGGTGCCGGTAAATCCTTCTTTGCATGCCTCTTCCACCTTTGTCTTATACGTTGACCACCTTATATATGCTTGTCGGGAAGTACAAGAGGAGAAGCTTCCAAATCCATTGATAATTAAGTAGGTGGGAATATGGTCACTACCATGAGTCTCGATGTCAGAGAACCATCGAACATTTTGACCAAGTTGCCGTGACACCAAGGTCAAGTCTAGGCAACTGCTATAGTTCGCACCACGCAAGTACGTCGGACTGCCATCGTTCATAATCCAAAGTTCATGGTCGGAAGCAAATTCCACAAGTTTCCGGCCCCTGGAATCTATTCTGGGGCTTCCCCAAGCCAAGTGATGAGCATTAAAATCTCCTGTGATAATCCAGGGTCCAGTAGTTGCCGTCAGGATGTCTCGCAATCGGTCGCCGTCGAACCGACTATATGGGGATATGTAGGCGCCGATAAGGGTGAAGGCCACTTTATTCTTTGTAATGCGGAGACACACGTATTGGTTTCCATCATGAGGCTGCACTGAGTGGGGGATGTAAGTAAGTTCTGTACGGATGTAAACAATTACTTTGCTGGGTTGCCCGCACGTTGACGCCATAAAGGCTTCGTAACACTAATTACATAGAATAATAAGCAGCAGATAGTCTATAAGATATAATTGTTTTTCTTTTGTACAGATCTATCAACGAATTCATGATTACTCTGTATTTAAAAAAGAAAGGAACTATTGTTTCGGGACGTTAGGAAAGCTCGAAGAATTAATTATTCTCGCTGGAAGCTTGTCCCAGGTTCTAATGCTTGTGAACTGTAGCATACGCTCTCCGTATACATTGCTACATGGTGCGAGATTAAAATGACCTGCAGTTACATTTCTAGTACAACGTGATAACGAGTAAAATAGGGATGAGTTGATTGGGTAGTTTAATCTATAACAACCCTATAAACAAACAGTGAAATGCTCTGCTAACGTAAGTGGTCGAATGGTAATATTTGATATTGGTTGAATTATGCGGCCGTGTGATCGTAATACTCAAAATGATTCATAATTCTAATTGCGCATTTTCGGAGCTTGATATTCGGATTTAATATAGTTTTATACGCCCATCCCCACCACTCGGTGCAATACCTCAACTGCCTTTCAATGAAAGCAAAATGCATTAGTCGTAAGTCTGAGGTGTGAAAGTACTGGCGCGCTAAAGTGATGCCGTAGCAACCAGATGCTAATCTAGAGCAGACGCTCTTTATATGATCTTCCCATTGCAGATCTTTATCAAAAATTACCCCAAGGTATGGGTAAGAACTTGTCTGTTCTAATAAAATTGTATTTATATGTATGTTTAAAGATGCAGTGTCTAGTATTTTGAAACGTGACTGAAAAATGATATATTTTGTTTTCTTTGTGTTAATTATTAATTTGTTACCTAAAAAGTAGTCCGAAATTCTCTTTAACTCTAAATTTACTTTATGACTAAGTTCTGCAATATTATCCGCAGTTACTATAATGCATGTATCATCTGCGTGCATCAATATTTCTACCGAGTCAATTATTTGTTGCAAGTCATTTATATACAAGGAAAAAAGAAGGGGACTTAATACAGAGCGCCGTGGGACTCCAGTAACAATATGTTGTTTGGAAGAAGTTATGTTATTGATTTTCACGACCTGAGATTGATATTTCACTTAACTTGATAAGAAGTCGAAAACTATGCCTCGAAACCCACAATGCTTTAGTTTGTCCCATAATATGCAATGATCCACTGTATCGAATGCTTTTTTTTTTAATTTATAGAGACGGCAGCTACTAGTTTATTTAGTTGTAAAGCCATATTTCACTTGTTGCAATGACGTCATACAAGAAATTTTGCATCGATAACTGCAGTAACTGTTGAGAAACGAGGCCTAAAGCCGTGTCGCTGATGCCAAAGCACATTGTACTTGTCAAGGATTTCTTTTTTCATATGATTCCATATAATTTCCTCAAAAGCAGTACTGCTTATGCTTATAACAGCGATTGGCCTATAATTCGAAGGGTCAGGCGGATCGCCTTCTTTATGAATTGGAATGACTTTGGCAATTTTTAGCGAATTTGGATACTTTGCTTGTATAATAGAATGATTGAATATGCGACACAAAACTGGGCCTAGGATATAAATATTTTCCTTGAGCAAGTTTGCAGAAATGCCGTCGGGCCCTGACGCTTTATTGTTAGGTGTGTTTAATATGTTTGAAAGGATGTCATTAAGTTCTATCTCACCTAGAATAAATGAATTTACTACTGGATTGGGAGCTGGAAGATCTTCACCATTTAGTTGTGGTAGCTGAGAGGCTAATGCTGGACCTACAGTAGTAAAATACGTGTTGAAGTCTTCAACAGCGTCCGCATCGACAAAGGGAGGATGAACACACATTTTAGTTTTTGTACCTTTGACCTCATTTTTTATTCGCCACAGTTCCGAATCACCGGCAAATTCACTGATACTTTGTGAATTAAAATATCTCTTTCGGACCCTCATCATGGACACCACTTTGTTGCGAAATGTCCTGTACTGCCCTAAGTAATAAGCATTTCTCCTATTATGCCTCCATTTGTTATACCAGTATTCCTTTGTTTTAAGTATTTCCAAGATTTGTTTCGTCATCCATGGACAGATAGGCTGATCGTAGGAATTTCGAGTATATGTACTTCTACATTCAGTTATCAGATTGTTAATTAAGTTGAATAAGTTGGAAAACTCTATGTGTACATTATAGTTGTACATTTGCTCAAAATCGGTGGAAGACTAAGTTTCTACGAGCCAGGACGCTATTTCTCTAGCTCAGCTGTCTTCTCCTGATTTCTGCGTACATCTGTGGAGAGCCGCCATGGTTCGTGGGGCGGCTGAAATTTGTCGTCCCCGTGCCTCTGTCGGGGATGGCGACTTCAGCGGCGGCTGCATCTAGAAAGCGTACGGGCCTCCAGAGCAACACCCACAACGATAACACCAGTGTCTCTTCTCTCAGCAGTGAGGACTTCTCCGATGACACCTTCGAGCTTGTGCGGAGCCGCAAGGCGACACCAAGACACACCACCAGGGCATCCATGCCTTCGAGCACGCCAATGGTAGGACTAACTCGGAATACCGCAGTCATTACTATTCTATTTGTACCAGAACTCGCTACCAACAATCTGAGACGGCTCAACGGCCAGTCTGTCTCGGTGCAACTTGGAGAGTTAGCGCCAGATCAAATCATGGACGTTAGAGTCAACCCACGAAAAAAAATGTGTTGGCTATAGACGTCACACATGAGACTGCGCTGAGAAACTTGAGTAAAGTTACAGAACTTGGTGGCATAAAGCTCCGCTCGTACATCCCCCTGGAAAGCGGTTCCACTACTGGTGTCATCTACGACGTGGACGTCTCCATCTCCAGCGCTGACTTGCCTACTCTAGTGAAGCCTGCCGTTTATTGAGTCGCCATAACCCGTGTGTGTCACCTCGTCACAACCCGCTGCGTGAAAATAATTTTCAAGGGCGAGACTCTCCCTTCGCACGCCAAGGTGGGCCGCTTTAGGCACACTGTGCGACCATTTATCCCATGGCCACTCCAATGCCGCAATTGTATGACGCTGGGACACGTGAGCGCCGTGTGCGAGAACACGAGAGTTTGCTCACGCTGCAGCAAGCCCCACGCTGCAGACTCTTGTGCAGCCACGGTTCTCAAATGTACCGATTGCCTTGGGTCCCGTGATGCTTCCTCGAAGGACAGCCCCGAAATGAAGAAGAAAAAGGCGGTCTGGAAGCAGATGGCGAGAGACCGTTCGTCTCGACGGGACGCTGTTGCGGCCATTAGAAAGCGACACTCCCGGCGCCGTCGGACTCCAAAGAACGCTGATGCCTCTGTGAAGAGTACGCTCCATCCGACAACACCAACACCTCCTCCTTCGCCCTCTAGGCCTGGCGGAATCAAACCTAAATCTGAGAAAGTCATGGCGGAGAACAATACATTTTGGTCCACATTGCTAAAGCCACAGCCAAAGCCAGAGCCACAGCAGTAGACACAACCGGAGCCACAGCCGATGCCACTGCCGGAGCCGGAGCCATGTGAAGGGCTACAGCTGCGCACCGCTGTAGAGTGCACAGCGTGGGTTCCTGAAAAATTGCCCGAGGATGACCGGCAAGTGGTTATGACTCTCCGGTCTCTGATGAATACTTTTCGAATGCTCTTGAATAACCTGCCCACTCCGCCAGCGCGAAGTCCAATGCAAGTGCTCTCAATTCAGTACTTGCCGCATTCTATTCGCACTGAAGTAATAAAAAGCTGGTTTTTGCTTTAAAGATATACTGCCACGTACTGCAACGCACTGCTGATGACCAGTGGTTCCTTGGTCTTGACAGGTGACTTCAACGTGCATCACCGGCTATGGGGAAGCACTAAGACTAGCTTCAGACAGCAGAATCATGGCAGCCTAATGTATCGGCATGCAGGGCACTTGCTTGGCCTTGACTGATTTCAAGGTACTTTGCTGCGTGTACACACATTGTTCCCTCTATGTCGCTTTCCTCTTTCTTTACCCCTTTCCCTTCCCCCAGTGTAGGGTAGCAAACCAGACACTTGTCTGGTTGACCTCCCTGCAATTCCTCTCTTTGCTATCTCTCTCTGTCTCTGGTCAAAGTCAGCCTGCATGATTTTATCTCTAAACTTCTTATAATCTAATCTAGTTATAAGCTCTCGTCATCTTTTCTCTTTAGACTTTGGCTATTAAATGCGTTGAAAATAGGCGAATGGTCTGAAAGAGGCAGACTGTACACTCCACTAACAATTCCAGACTCGATATTCGTCAATGCATGATCAATTAGAGTAGCCGTAGTGCTTGTTACACGTGTCGGTTGACATATTAAATTTCTGAAATTGAACGATTTAAGGAGGTAAAAATAATCCTTGTGTATTGGTTAAGTACATCAATAATCTCCTCGCCAACAATTTTAACCTGCGTATCTTGGTAGCTTCGTAAGCAAGATAAAATTGATTCTATTTTATCGAGAAAACTGCCACGGGCCGCGTTGGGGGCTCTATAGACTAAGCCTACAATTTATTCAGTTTCTATTTTCATGAACAGCTCTTCCATATCGCTGGATGAAAATGTAATCACAGGCAGTATTGTAAAACCGAGATTATTTTTTAAAAAATGGGCCGCCCCCTCGGTAACGTGACACACGCAGACGGGATATCTATTTGTAACCTGGCACATCTACGATTTCATTGTTCAGAAGCCAAGTTTTCATTTGTTGCAATGACGTCATACAAGAAATTTTGCACCGATAAGAATGAGGTCAACAGCTTCACGTTTTTTCTTAAACTGCGTATGTCACAATGAAAAATGGTCGTATCTTTATCCAAACAAAAGTCATGAATTTTCTTTGATGTCTAAGTCATTTTGTTTTAAAGAATACATCTGTCAGGTAACCCAAATATATATAACCACACTATATGGGCTAAATTTTCTTCACTTGTAAGATTGATCACCCCAGAATTATCTGTCTTTCGCATAAGTACTTTGCCATCCGATACCCAGGCGAATTTTTGCCTGGGTATTTTTTGCCTTCAATTCAGTCAGTTTCCTTCGTGTTTCTTTAAGTTCTTTGTTCAGCCGCTTGTTTTCCGTGTGACAGATCAGGCTTTGTTTCTGCACCCGAGAAAGCTCTTGTCGAAGGTTAACAATTTCTTGCTTGAACTCTTCAAAGATACTATTAATAAAGCCCACAGAGACTGCAACTAATTTGAGCGCTGCTTTATGCTGTTGTTGGATCGGTCAATATTTTTCATTTCAGTTTTTACTACTCACAAAACTTATGCGAATTTCGTGGTCATTTCAACCATAGTCTTAATAACCTCCTCTATAGATCCAGGTGGTTGGTCTCCAATACACTTAGTGAATTCTAAGAGAGCGTCATTCTTTCTACACTTCATCACTTTTTTGCCGTTGCCGTGCCAATTGAGGCTGGCACCGACGCTCGCTATGTTCGGGGCGATAACAACTGGTGAGTGGCGCTCGCAGAGGGGACGAGAGAGTACTATTGTTACAATGGCGAGCAACGTGACCAATACGCCGGCAGGCAAAATAGATTGGCCGATCGTCTGGGGTTCGCCACTCGGCTGGATTTCGGTAGCGTGCAGGATACCGCGTACCGGTCGATGGACCTGGAGTATGAGACAGCTGTGAAGCGGCATCGGCACATGCAGAATGAACTCCAAGATTAGCGAGTTCTTCACGGACTATGGCCTGCATAATTGGAGCTGTAGGCAAGTTGTTCGGTTCACTGGGGCGGGAAAAAAGGACTGCAGAGCCATGGCTTCAAGCCGCACTATCCCTGTCAGATCATCTGATGAAGATGGTCGCTGGACCCCTAGCCTGTTGCCACAAGGGGATGTCGCAGCTGTGTTCGGCAGACGTACGAACGGCGTTGCAATGTGGCGGCTCTAGGCCTGCTCAAAGCGTTGACACTCTATTATGATGTCCTGTATCACAATTTTTGCACATGAAGAGGTTGAAAGCATTGTCGGCGATCCCCTTCAGCACATGCCCAACCTTGTCTGACTCTATCATATCGCTGTCGCTCTTACGGCGTAGATCCAGCACGTCCTGGATGTAAGAGGCGTATGATTCTGTGGACGTCTGGGCGCGGGTATCTAGTTCATTTTTAGCAGTGCCCCTCCGCCCGGCGGGACGGCCAAATAAGTCCGCCAGCTTCTGTTTGCACGTGTTCCACTCGTTAAGCTCTTCCTCGTGGTTGTCATATACATACCTTCGCCGTGCCTTGTAGGTACAAGACCAAGCTAGGCAACATAATTTTCAGATTCCATTTGTTGTGGGCACTTACATGCTCTTACGTGGCGATCCAGTTTTCCACGTCAAGGTTGTCGATGCTGCAGAACGTTCCTGGATCCCGCGGCTGAGCCGGCACAACCATCGGGGTTGTAGGCATTGATGTGGACCGCGCCATGTCGGGTCCTGTTTCGTCCGTCATGTTGTCCATTCCGAGGTGACGACAACTGCGGAGCTCCATTGTGGTTGCTCGTGGGCACCCAGCACCTCCACCAATTTGTTACGCTGCAGAAGTGACATATAAGGATGTGTTTACAATATTTACAAGAAAGAGAACGATGCATAAGCAAGATGGATGTCATGACCGATTCCACCTCTACACGTCAAATCGTCTTCTTATGACTGGCGCCACTCTTGGTTGCGCTGTAACAATATGATGGGCATCCGTGAGTCAACTAACCCGATTCTTGGACAATCTCCCATAGTGCGTATGAGACATAGAGTATGTTGTCGACTTCAAATGGTATAGTGTTAAAGGCCATATGATGATAATGCGAAAACTGCCTTCTGTGCAGCTGCGAATTGCTCACTCCTTTCTTGCTCATTCACACGTGTCTACAATAAAATCCAGAATCTTCTGGCAACTATCTTGCGCTGTTTCGCTCATAAAAGTTCTCGATGCAGGTTTTTATCGAGTATTCAGAAATGTTTAAGAAGCCCTGAATCAGTACTTACAAAGCATTTCTCCGTCAGCATATTCTCCCTTCCACTCTTCCTTTATGCCACTTTTAATCATACAATTTAACAAGAACCATGGGTTCTTGTATTCAAACAACCGCGTTCTGAGGATACTTCTTCGGCCTCGCTGAAGAGTTTTTGAAAGTTGCGTAGATGACAGTTTTCACTGTAGTCAGGCAGATCAGTCATTTGTGATAAAAGGTGTGTACGTCCACCTTTTTCTTTTTAAAGAAGAAAACCTGATATTCGATCTCTAACGCATTCCTCGCGAAAGCAGTGTGGCACCGCACCCAACTTGTAACTGGACCCGGGATCTTGTCACTTGTCACGGGATCAATTCTCCCGGGAGTTCGCGGAAAGTTCACTGAACAGCGATGTTCCTATGCGCCGAGATAGAATCAAACTCCTACATTACGAGCGAAGTCAGGTGCTCGAAAAGCGGCAGCGCTGCGTTTCCCCCATAATGACACGCGCGGTTGTGCGCTGTATCGTATCGATGGTGAAACAGTGTTTAAGGTACGAAGTTCAATGCATATCACCTTTGACAACGCCCCCCCCCCCCCCCCCCTCTTCCACTTGACTCTCCGATATCCAAGCACTTCAGTGAGCATCGGGACCATAGTTTATGTATACAGGTTCGAAACTTCGAGCGTCCTCTCGCGGCGAAACTTAGGGACTCGGCTATATAGCCAAATCTCAGTATCATTCCCACAAAAATTGGTATACGTCCCTGCTTTGTATCTGATCGACTCTGTCTGCCGAGGCAGCGTATCCGTGGGCAGGGCCGTGGGACCTAGCGCGACTTTCCAGTGGCGTGAGGGCGAGCCTTGCGAAGGCTTCTGCACCGTGCAATCGACAGCAGCGAGTATTTCTCCTTCACCGATCACGCGCGCCCGATTCCGAGCCCTTAGAGAGTATGTGTTTGGAGCGCCGACCTCCGCAGCTATCGCAAGCGCGCGACGCGGCCAATATATTCATAGTGGAGCGCCGGGACTGCACTTCCTCCTCCCCGACGACGACGATGTCTGCGGTGCAGAAAATCCAATTTGTACCGCGGCAGCGCCGTCGATGCACTGGCAGGGGGTCTCAACACGAGGAATTTCTCAAGGGCTGTGCGGGCATTTCCGAGTCTTCTTCCTGCGACGACGGCGTTCTGCGGGCGCCCAGCCGCCCACTTCCAACTTCGCTTCCAACCACCCGCGTCGTTTGGCTCCACTTTGTGGAAGAGAGAATTATTCTAGGAACCGCTTCTCGCTGGATGCACTTGCTTTTCTTTTTTTCTTTTTCTCCTTCTTTTTAGTTTCCTCTTATTTTCTTAGCTTAACTCGGCCGCTACAAGCACCTCTGGAAATTCAAAAAAACTCTGCAGAAGCAGAGCTTTCCACACGGTTGCCGATTTTCCGGTGGTTTGTTCTCTTTCACTATTCTTCAGCTTTTCTTACTTTTTTCTCGTCTGCATTCTTTGGGAAATGATTTTCGCTCGTGCTGCACCTTTGCCCAAGTGCTTTAAGCGTCACTAGGCATTGCTTCTTTCACGCGATAGAGTTACGTATACTCAGTGCACCTCATGGCGCGCTCGCCACACAGTCTTTCTGCAGGTCAGGTTCAGGGCGAAGGCTGTTGCGTCTGACAATGACTACTTCATGTGCTTTGCGAAAGCTCCAGCTTCTCGTCCTGTGAAAGAGTCTTTCATTCCATCTTTCATCGATATTTCTTCATTATCCCAACAGCAACGACACCTGTAGTGCGCAAATATACTGCCATGGGAGCGTGTACCACTAAGCGTTCATGGAGGCCGTCCGCGTGTCGTTGCTGGAGGACAAACCCTGTGAGAACGAGAAAATGGGGCAAGGAGGTTACTCCTTGTGAAAGTGGTAATCTTTTCGCTCCGTTCAAATGGCTGTTGTCGTCATTCCATGAGTAACGCTTTCCGTCCTTCGACGCTGACGAGCTTAAAGTTATTTTATAAGGTCTGCAATAAAAGTGGGGACAGCTACTGGACAAACGCATGGACTCTAAAGATAAATTTTCACATCGCAATTATTTACGCCGGCTAACACTGCAATACTGAGGTGGAGACGAACTATTTTCTATGTTCATCTTTTCTCATTCTTTTATGTCAGTGCCAGAACAAAGTATTCTCGTGGATCACAGGTCATCATTTTTCTTCTTATTTGAATGTTAGTCTGACACTTTATTAAGGTCCTAAGAACTACTAAGTTGTAGTTGCGGGCCACTCCCACGCTGGTGCCGTAAGACCATAGCCCTCCGCTTGTTCGCGGTCCCTTTGGACAGCCCTTAGTTGGTCCTGGGGATCGCCGCTTTTAAAGGCCTCTTCCCAGTCCTCTTATTTATTAAAAGAGGCTTAACGCAGAACATTGCCAGAACATGTGTGCTAAAGAGCAGTACTCTATATTGTACTCAGAGCAGTGTGGGTCGATGTCCGGAGCAAAGTGCCTAAACTTTCCTCTCGAAGGGGAATATCCCATTTGTAACATTCTTAATGTGGAAGATTGAAATCTAATTAGGTTTGGGTGTGGGAGCCGGAATTGCCTGCGCCCAAGGTTATAGTGTTTGACTATTTCATGAAAAGAGAGTAATGGGTAAAAGTTATGCTCCCAATTATGACTGTTTAGCGTATCAGGACCATTGCGGAATGTTAGACCTCGCGTTTGATGATGAACTAGCTCATTCAAGTTGGGTTTGCTGGTATGTACATTGGTTACCATGTGCACCGGGAACCATGCAATAGTGTGAAAAGCATCAGGTGGTCTCTGCTTGAATGTAGCCGCCGCCTCTTTCGAGATTACGCCAGACAGAAAGGCTCGTATGGCTGATCTTGAGTCAGTGTAGATGTAAGGCCACGAGGGGTCATCATGGCTAGCACGGTGGCAGCCTGCTCAGCCGCCGCTACCGTGGTGTGTCTTACCGAAGCTGCATTAAGGATTTTCCCGTGAGGATCAGCTACAACAGCTACAAGTGAATCTGTGCGCCCATACTGGGCACCATCTACATAGGTAGTTAATGGCAGGCTTTTGTGCGCAGAGTCAATGAGAGAGCGGGCTCGTGCCTTGCATCTAGCCGCATTATGCTGAGGGTGTGCATTTCGTGGGAAAGGGCTAACCAGAATGTTCATCCTAACGGTGTGAGAGAGCGCGATCGCATTCGCGTCAATGGCCAAGAGGGGCAGATTGAGGACATTAATATGCTTCTGTCTGCCTTCGAAGGCGAGAGGCGGGTGGTTTGTGCCATTCTTTGTGCTTCGATTACCTCCGTCAGGGTATTGTGAACCCCTAATTGTAGGAGCTGCTTCGTGCTAGTGCTAGTGGGAATTCCCAGTATGCGTTTGATGCTTTTTTCTTATCGGCGCATTAATTTTGGCCTCCTCCGAGCGGGACCAGTTGAGCGCCGATGCCACGTCGTTTATATGGCTCATGAGGAATGCATGATACAGCCTAAGGAGGTTGCTCTCACTGAGGCCTCTTCTGGGGTTCCAGACTCCTGTGATTAATTGGAGTATGTTCTCCGTCTTTGCCTTGACGCGGACAACAGTTTGATTGCTGCTTCCCTTTGCATATAGTATCATACCTAGAACTCTGACCGATTAGACTCTGGGGATCATCTGACCAGATCCCGCATATAGGTTAATGGGAATCTGGCCGAGAGGAATACAGTGTCTCTTGCCCCTGCGGTCTGGTCTATAAAGCAGTAGTTTTGACTTTCACGGTGACAGATACAGTCCCGTCCCTTTTAAGTACTCCTAGGTAACATCCATGGCCTCCTGAAGGACTCGGCCACGGCCCCGTCCACGGCCCCGTCCACGGCCACGTCCACTTCGAGTCTCTTTAAGAGGTGTTCGAAGGACTCGTACTCCTCCGAGTTCTCTCTCGGTGTTTACGAAATACATTGCAGTTTACTACGCTGAACGCCCTAAGGAGAGCTGCGCTAACTTCCAGAGAAACTTCCACAATAAAGTGGTCACTTCACAGATTTTCTTGGTTATTGTGCTAACACAGGTTAGTGTTAGTTGGTAAGAACCACACCGGTTCTTAACGAAGGTCAGATCCGGTGTGGTGTCCCGCGACACTGAATTACCGATGCGCGTGGGAAACTGTGGCTCCGTAACTAGCTCTAGTGAGCAGTTTGTAACAACTTGAAGTAGATTTATTCTTTAGGGAAGTGTCTCACATAACCCCACGCCTGATGCGCCGCGTTAAGGTCTCCAGCTACAACGAGTGGAGCATCCTTTGCTTTCGCCGCCGCCTTGGCTATAATCGACAAGAATGCCTGGTGACGGTCGCTAGGGGAACTGTAAATGTTTAGAGTGAAAACGCTGTTTTTAAGCTTGCTGCTGGAAATTATTTCGATAAGCATTACGTCCGCCCTCGTGTTGCCGAATTGCAATTTGTGCTCCTGAAAGGAGGTTTTCTTCGCAACTAGGACCGGCAGGGGGAGTCTGCCATCTTCGTTTGCCGAGGTAGCTCGGAAACCTGGAAATTACGAAATTTCAGTTCTGGTTTCTTGTAAAAGGATTAACATGTGGTTCGTTCGCCTGTGTCGCGTTAAACTGCTGCAGTGGGGCCTGTCGTCTCTGAAAACTGGCGCAGTTCGACTTCCATATGATAAATTCTTTAGTGGGGCCCGCCATTGTTAATATTTTGGGTTCAAAAGGCCTCTAGGACGCTACCTCTAGCTTCTCTAGTTGCCGCTGGAGCAACTTCATTACTGACTGTTTCAGCGCGCTTAGTCTGCATGTTTTCTAGAACTTGTACTCTAAAGAGCAGAATTTGATTGCCCTTATCGATTCATTAACGGATTTTTGTAAGTGGTCCAGCAAGCATTGCATCGCTGCCTCCATCGTGGCAGTATGTTCGGCTGCCTCCTGCGAGGACGTGGCCCTACGTTTAGCCTTATGCGCCTCCGCTTCTCCATCTTCCGAAGAGGTCTCTTGCTTTTGCTGAAGGTTTGCTTTCCGAAAGGCCTCGAAATCGGCCTTCATCGTTTGGATTTATGCCCTGAGGCTGGCGTTTCCCTGCAAGAGCTGCGTTACTCTGGGGTCTTTCCTATGCTCTGTCAATGTTGCCTACGTTACCTTTTCTTCTTGTTTTTTTTTTTTTTTTGGCGTCTTCTCAGTCTTCGGCTTGACTCGGACCGCGCATGAGGGTCGTTCCTAATGCGCGCCCGGGATTGGGAGTGCCCCTTGGAGCTGGAAGGTCCTGTTGAGTGGGAGCGAAACCGGGCGCGCCCTCTCGAGAGGCTGCGTTGACGAGCCGCTGTCGTCAGTGAACGCGCACGTCCAGGCGCACTTGCCACCTGGAGTCACGTGAACGAACTTCGTCGGCCAGCTGTGACTTCTTGGCGTGCCTGCGCCGGCGTCGTGTTTGTCATACTATGTGGGGCAGCTGGAATCGCTGCTTGCACTTGCGGTCCGCGGTGAGGTGAGGATCCCCGCAGATGGCACACTTTGGCGTGCACTGATAATCTTCGGCAGGGGAGGCTAGACCACATCCCCTGCATTTCTTCCTGCTCGGGTTCGGGCACACATCGGCTCGATGTCCCAAATCGCCACAGTTGTAACACACTTCCACGTGTTTTCTGTATGGCGTGCAGGGCAGCATGCCCACGCCACACATGACGTAGTTCGGCACTCTCATAACCTTCGAAGAGCACCACCACCATCATAGTAGTCTTGAAGCCTCTCACCTCGAGCGCTTTCACGTTCCGTTGGTTAGCAATCATTGTCCGGAGCTTGGCATCGCTGAAGTCGGTGTCGACCTGACGAACGACTCCCTTGCATGTGTTGTCCGAGGCGGCCAAACAAGTTGCCATGTCGCACTTGCCTTCCCTGAGGTGTATCTGCTGAACGGCCGCGTAGGCACACGCGTTCTTACTTGCCGGCGTAGAAATGACGAGAATGTTCCGAGCAGCGTTGGGGCCGTTATGTCTCTACCCACTTCGTCCTGAGCTAAGACCGCCACCATAGGCAAAGCTTGTGTTGGTCGAATCCAACTGACTTTCTTAAAGTCGAGGCCTCTTGTTGGTCTGACGATGATGCGTATACGGTCCCAAGCCATTTTCAGTAGTCTTGAGGCGTTCACAAACTGCTTCATCGCGCTCTGCGGGGTGGCGGTGCGGCGGCCACCTCTCCCGCCATTGTGCGTATCTGTGCTGGCCGTCCAATTCGGAGTCTCCGGCCGAGCCTTTTTGTTCCTGCCCATTGCCGTGGTCCAGCCTGGGCAATTTGCTTTGTCGGGGTCGAACTCGACTCCTTTCACCACCTCAACTTCGGGCATTTCGCCCCACCACGCCGAGTAGGCCATGGCCTATCCCGGACGCCGCGCCGACGCTAGGCTGCGCCCGTTAGAGTGAGCCGACGAACAACGCGGTCGGTAGTTCAAAGTCTCTCAAATTGTCGAAAACCTCACCTATCGACAAAAGTCTGGTATGGGCTGGTTCCTTGCGACGGACTGCGTCGAATGATGCACAACTTTCCAGGATCTTGCCAAATAATTCCCCAAAACCATTTGAAGAAGCAGGATCCGACGATTGCGCGTTCGCACTACTCGGCGCCCCCCTGGCGTTCCCCCTTATTTGAATGTGGAGCATTTTTGCCTCATTCTATGCACCTAGAGGTAGGTAGATAAGTAAGTATGTAGGTAGGCAGGCAGATTTACGTTTCATCCCATCTCCGACCTCCGTAAAAAAAAAATAAATGCATGCCCGACCATAAAATTTGCATGTCTAGCACTTGTGCTTTCCCTGTGACACAACAGGCATCGAACTTTCGAACCATACTTGTCTACCCAAGCGTAATTACAATCATGTCTAGCTACCGACATAGGCACAGCCATCATATCTAGCTTAACAGTGATTGTACACCTAGGTGTGCTAATTACAGCTAAATCAAAAGTTAACCAAGTGAAATTAAGACTTAACCAGGCTAAACCAAGCTTTTGCTTTGCATATCCAGGGTTAGCTGAGCTAAGCCGCAGCCAATTTTTAACATCGCTTCGCAGTACAACTGTCATTGTCGTTTTAACATAGACCGCATGACATAGGCATGGTATACATACGATTGCACAAGACCTCGTTGCAGATTTCGTCACAATGTGCTTCTCTCGCTCACGCCCGTTCGATACCTATGCAGAATCCAGCAGTCGATATGTCATATAAACTCGCGTCGAACGGATGCAGTAGGAATCATGCCTCTGTCGTCACGCGATCGTCGTCACCGTCAAGGTCCTCTTGCTGCGGTGGTCGCGCACACGCGCGCTCGCGCCACGAACACAACTTTTTCCATTTACACAAGCACGTTCGTCCACCTGGCAACGCTTCGTAGAACCCTAACAAAGCTTGACAGCTAGCTACCTGCAAAATGATTCGCGCCACATCTGTTGCCGCAGTGGCTGAGACCTGTGCAATTTATTTCTTATTTTATTTTCTCCTTCTTCATCGAGTACAGACCACCCACAAAATGCGGAACACGCCGCAGTGAGTTAAGTTTTTCTGTCACTTTCATTGGCTTCAGTCAGCAAATGCTTAAATCGCTTTTTTACACCGCTTCTGCTTTAACACATTTCCAGTTCAATTTTATGTCGTTTCTCTGCCTTTTTATGTGTTTGTAGGCAGTATTCTTTTTACTAGATGCTGCTGCTTTTATTTTTTCCTGAACTTACAGCAACTGAACTTCCAGATGGCTCTCTTTATTTTCTATTCTTTGTGCGCATGCGCATTGCCTCCTATGAAGCCACGTGCTTGCTATCGCCAAGATCGACCCACTCGGAGACACATACTATAATAAGTGTATTTACATGAATTGAATTTTAAGTTGCCGTGTGCTTCCCGTGACGTCTTTTGACAACTGTCGTTAGTGTGTTTACGGGAGCTGATATTTCTGGTGCGTTTTGCGGGACCTCTCGCGATTTATCATTTCTGTATTTCTGTGACATTACATTTCACTGTATTTTATGTGATCTTTAGTGCGAGCTGTCATCAGTGCATTCGTGTGATCTGCCTCTTTCCTTTTTTTTAGGGGGGGAGGGGGGGTTGTTATTTTACTTTCCCCACATATTTGTTCTATGTGAAAAAAAGTCGCCGACGCTGCTTAAAAGCGCCGAATTCTCCTAAATGTCAGGTCACAAATAATTTAATTGGAGGTAAAGATGATTCTTATATTCTTACCTCCGATTCATGGTCGACCCTGAGTGTGTACGCACTACTGCCTGCAAGATAAGGGAAAAAAATAAAACACCACCACCACCACACAGCACTTTGGGGTGCCATGTCGCCGCGATATGCTCGCTGTAGTTATACAATAACGACTAGAACAAACCTCTATTTTGCCGATAACTCTTTGCGTCACCCTCCTATCGACAGTGACCCAAAAGTTTAAGCTCTACTCTCTCTCTCTCTCTCTCTCTCTCTCTCTCTGATTTTTCTCGCTCTAAAATGGCTCGGTCGACGCCGCTGTGTGCAGGCGTGCCGGGAGTGCGGAACGTTCGCGAGTATTCGTGCTGTCCGGAGCCGTACATCGACATCACGTACACCATTCACATACGGCGGCGCACGCTTTACTACGGCTTCAACCTCATCATTCCCTGCGTGCTCATCTCGTCCATGACTCTGCTCGGTTTCACGCTGCCCCCCGACACCGGCGAGAGGCTCACCCTGGGTAAGTGCCTCTCTCGACCGTTCTTCCTCAAGGGCGCTATACCGCGTGTCCCGGTTAACGTTAGCCAAGTTGTTCACCAAAGGAAAATGCGTGGAAAAAATATGGCGCAAGATAAAATTATATGGTCCACGGTGTTCGGTCGTCAGAGGCGTGACGATGGAACAGTGTAAGTCTTAAAATCCTACCTTGCACCATGTTTTTTTTTTTTTTTTTCTTGAGCAGCTTGGTTAGCGTTAGCTGGGACACCCTATATAGTTGGTGACAACTCGAGAATGCAGTACTTAGCGAGTATAAACCGCTGTACAACTCAAAAGATAATTTATTTAAAAAGGTAATTATGTTGCTCATTTCTTTCAGAAGTCCATTACGTTCGCTCATTTGCTTGACGTTACAGAAGGATGCGAACTTCCTCCAACATCGGGAAGTATGTTTTGGAGCGCGGAGGCGAAAAAGGCAGATACAATGCACTTTTGTGGGCGGGGGTCATTCTGGGTAATCTTTTGGTTGTCGCAAGAGCATAAATATGTAGTATGTCACTATCGCTCTACATCTATTTAAGCGCCTTATAACATTTTAAAAAATGACACATGGCGCTCTTTGGCCATACCTGGCATCTGCTGCAGCTGAGCTATGGGAGGCTCCACATCAACTTGAAAATTTTGAAGGAATTAAAAACGAAACAAAGAAAGGAAAGCACCACATGGAGGTGCCGGAGTCCGAACCCTAACCCAAGAGTTCTCGCATCCAAAGCGAGCTCCATAGCTCTGAGCTACACCTCCAAGTACGAGAGCTACCTTGTTAGCCAAGCAGCGTAGGGCGCATGCGCAGTAGTAGCTTTACAGTATACGTGCCAAGCTTCCAAGTGACGTAAATGGCATATAAGTGGTAACGGTAGAGTGATAGCAGTAAGCTAAAACTCTCTTCTTGCACCCAATCGTACCAACACCGCTCGGTGCAGCGAAAACTGAAAGTGGCAACAGCCCACACTTGAAAAAACAAGAACCGGAAGAAGAAAAGAGCCATAAGCTTACCGCCCCTCATCTCTACATGTACAGTGTTGGTTGACTCGAAGGATCACGGAAGAATTAGCGCAGCACAATCGGCAAGCGTTGCTGCTGCCTCTTTGGCATATATCAAGCCATATAGCACGTCATAGTTTGGTGGCACCGCCACCAGCTTTCGCTGGGCTGCGGGGGCTCCGGGTGCGTGCACTTTATCGCGCTTCTCCTTTCCTTTTTTTTCTCTCTTCCTCGTTCATTTATCCACCTCTTCCTCATGCCCAGGGTAGCAAACCGAACTTTCCTCTCGCTGAACTCTCTGCTCTTTCTCTCCTAGAATTGCCCACAATTTACTTCTCTTTTCCCACAGTTAGAGCAAAGAGCCTCATCAGTATTATATACGCTATATCTTTAAAAGTCTTACTTTATGATAAAAGGAATAACCTGCGGGCGTCTAGGAACAATTTGAGCTGTCAGTTTGAGCTTTCAGTAGATCGACCACGGAGAAATGTGCGGAGTGAATTCGTTCTGGTTCTTTGCTATTGCATCTGCAAAAGTTAAACGCCTCCACAGTGGGAGATAAAAAAATCAGTGTACCGAATTGATCCTGCTTTCGTCTTGCAGTGCCTGCGAGAGTTTTCTAAACCAGATTGCAATTACACAGGGCCCATCACTACCTCTCTTAATTAGCGCTGTTAATAAGGTGAAAAATATTTATAACGAGCGTATTTAGCAAGAAACTCGTTCCACCCATCTTGACTTACCATCAGCTCAAGAATTTGTGGTCGAAATCAGCATTAAGAGGTACTTTCAGCTCGGGAATCAGTACGATTAAACGCTCACTAAACGCCGAAATGCTCTCTCATTAAGTAACGGTTCAAATATTTTTTTTAAATGTCACATTCTTAAAAAAGTAGGCCGTATGCTGGCAACTGATAAAATAATTTTGGCAGGCCTTTTATTTTCTTGTGAAAGAAGCTTGCAGAATTTCTATTCAGTTATATATTTATAATTTCTCCTTTAACACAAATAAAAAAAATATATCGCGCTTATGAAAACAGCATAATACTTACAGTTCGAAGTTGGAAGGGGGCCCTGTTTCTTCGCGCGGGTTACCGTGGCTACATGAGTTTCGGGAAATTTACATTCACAATACACCGATGTACCTTAGGGATATATGCGCAACTATCAAAATGGGCCCTCTTCAATTGCTCCTAGTAAGTACCGATCACTCAGGTCCATTTATTTTCTTTTTAACATGGCTTATAATTTTTTTTTTTGAAGTCCTGCTATCTTTTTCAGTGTTTATAGAATCATTTGAACGCTTAAATAAAACATAAGTAACTGGGACAGGACTTTCTCTTAAGTCAACGATTTTCATTAAGCTCGGTTCAGCGATTACTCAAAGAGGGTATTTCTGCGATTCACATGTGCTTGAACAACAAAATAATGTAGTTGGTCCAGAGCTAAGGATTTCTATTCGAAGTTGATATAAAGTGATTTTGTTAAAGTTAATCGCAATTCAAATACTTTACTATTGCTCTAGTTTGACCCTGCTGTCGCATCATGTATTTTTTTTTTTGTGTGTGTGTGTGTGTGTGTGTGTGTGTGTGTGTGTGTGTGTGTGTGTGTGTGTGCGTGCGTGCGTGTGTGTGTGTGTGTGTGTGTGTGTGTGTGTGTGTGTGTGTGTGTGTGTGTGTGTGTGTGTGTGTGTGTGTGTGTGTGTGTGTGTGTGTGTGTGTGTGTGTGTGTGTGTGTGTGTGTGTGTGTGTGTGTGTGTGTGTGTGTGTGTGTGTGTGTGTGTGTGTTCTTTTGTTTCTGCGCGCTGTATTGACGATGATGCTGAAGTCTTTAGGACGCGCCTAATGTGCTGACTTAGTGAGCAACTACATCAGCTATAGTTCCGGAAGCGCAATACCCTACTGAACAACGGGAAGACACTGCCGTAGTAGACCACCTAACCAACTTCCATGGGTTGAGCATACCAAATGGTCATGTCTTGTACAACATCTTATTCGTACGCTGTTTCATTGCGTGGATAAATATTTTCTTACCCGCTTTTACTCGCAAGCCTTTTCTGGTAGACAAAAATAATAATAGTTACCCTTATTTCGTTTAATAACAGAGGATGTAGGGCGCACACTTTAATAATAATGGCTATGTCAAGCTGTCAGTTATGGCACCTGTTTCTTCTAGTTGTCATCCATTAGTTAAAAGCCCGCTTCTTGCGAAGAAAGTTCAAATTTCCAGAGTACGGCGCCCATGTTTATAGGTATGCCCACTCGCTTCCGACGAGCATTTAATTCGTTGCCACCGACAAAGAAGAATACGGCAATGGAGTTGACATTTGTGATAGGAGCTGTCAAAACACGCGGCTGAGAGCAATCAGCCCGAAGGGATAGACATAAGCAATCCGTTAGCGTTCCTTAAAAATTGTGAGGTCGACAGCGAAGCTGACTCCTGCGGAACTAGTTGCCGGCAGAACGGTTAGCATAAACACGAGCACGCCATTCGAAGGCAGCCAAAACCGAGGTCAAAGGTGGAAGGGATTTCGAGCAAGACGAAAGACCGGGTATACATCGCGGCACCCTGCCCACGTAGAGCGGCTCAAAAGCGAGAATGTTGACCGAATCCAATGAGCGCATTATGACAGTCCGTGCCTCGCTTGTTCCTGTCCCCGCTGACGCGTGAAAAGCTTCCTGAAAAGCCACCGGTCACCTGACGCCGGGGCCAGTCTACGCCGCTAGGCAATGCTGCATGGTTTTTCGCGGCACACGGTATATAGGCCACCGAGTATAAATAAAATATAATGAAAGGAAGGAAGCCGACACGGTAGCGGTGGTAGGACGGCGTGGCGTTTCGCCTATTCCCTCCAAGCGCCCACACAAAAGGAAGGAACACACGGAGCGATCGAACGCCCGGAGGGGTCTTTTTTTACGTCTCCCCGAGCTCCGCATCCCTCTCGAGAAAGGTTAGAGCTGCAGCCAAGAAAGCCGTTGCAGTCACTTCCGTTCTGCTTGAGACCTTGACGCCCCGAGACGGCGCGTATACGTACACGGGAAAGTGGTTCGTGCGGCGAGCGCGGAGGCGAAGCGAGAGAGACCGGGCCGAGCGAACGACGGCAGACAAGGGGAGGCTGCGCAGCGCGCGCTCTCGGTCCGTAGCGATCTCTCTCCAAGTGTTGGGAAGGATCGTCGAGGTCGGTCTTTTTTTTTTTTCGAGGCGTTCCGGCTCGCCAAGAACGCCGAGGGGATGAGCGCTCGACGATGCAGAGTACCGATAAGCGGGCGAGGGAAGAAAAGCCTCCGAGACACGAAAAGTTTATTTCCGAGGAAGCCACCTGCCTCTCTACCTCGCACACGCGCACGCACACGCACTATAAAAGCCAGCAGAGAGAGAGAGAGAGTTTCGGTCCCACCGGTCGATGTCCCGACGACAACCGCGAAAGATTTCATACCCTCCCTACACCGCGGGCGCGAGGCCTTTCCTCCCGAAAGGCTTTATGGCTTACCTGCCGTCTGGAGCGATATTTCAAAAGTGTCCTTCCCCGAGCTTGCTGCCGTTGTCGCCGCTGTTTCGGTGGCTTCTTGGCGAACAAAAAAGAAGAGGGGGGAGGGGGGCAGATTTCTTCTATTCTCCCTCGTCATCGGTCGTGTATGGCTGGCTTACCGACGACGACGTCTTTGCGTGTCCCCACTTGGTCGCTTTTCGATCGCCGCGAGTGAATCTGTGAGGGAACGAGCGGTCCGGCCCGTCGCTCCCGTTTCCCTCGCTTTGATTCCAGGGGATATAGAACGCTGGTCGAAACGAGACTCAGACTATTTTGCAACGTTCGTTGGGCACCGGCGCGGCCACTTTGGTACCGAGATGTAGTTTTATTTCCTCTCTTTCTTTTTCGCCTTTATTTCTTTACGAGAGAGAGACAGAGAGAGAGAGACGAAAAGCAACACACAAAAAGAATAAACACGGTTCGCAAGGTATACTCAAAGTGGGACTTTGGTAAGGATTGCGGGAATGCTTGGCTTCGCCGTCACACGACGTCGAAGCATCTCAGAAAAAATGTGCGCGACGACAGAGTAAAATCTGTACGGCTATTTCTTCGTTTTCGTTCTTGATCTTTGTTTTTCTGACTTGCAAGCCGAATGCCGCAGGATAAGATTTGCTTTCTCGGGGAGGAAAAATAAATGCGATGAAAATACAGCACTACTTGGTTGAGAGAGAGACGAGAACATTGAACGCGTGCAATATTTCTTGTTTTCGTTGATGGAAGGACATTGCTGTAGTGAAAACCCATTGCAGTAGTCGTATTGTAGCAGAATTCTAAAGTACTGTCCAAATCGACATCGTTGATAAGAAGAGTTGTGAGAGGCCATTCATGCAGCCTGTGCAAGAAGAACTAATGATGTTGTGTTTAAAACTTATCATTAGTTCCGTCCTAATGGTTCGAATTTTTTTTTTTTTGCACTTGTCGGTAAAGTCGAAAGATTCACTAACAGCTTAATGTAATTCTTGTTGCCACTGCATTGTTGGTCAGTCCGTAGCACATCAACTCTCGTTCAAATTTTACTGTTTCAAAAGCTACGAATGCGCAAATAAACTTATATAACTGTTGCCACAAACGGTCAGGCTTTCCTGCAATTCGGGACAATTGCATACCTTTATATCTACGACCCACGATGTTTTATTTTCTCCTTGTCGGAAACACTGTATATTGTTGTCATACCTTGAGAGAAAAAATCGATGTTTTCCCAGTGCATTAGGCTTGGACAGCAGAATAGACACACATGTCTAACGCGCTGGGAAAACATCGATTATGCAGCACCAGCTAGCAAATCGCTCACCCTTAGTAAGAGCGAAAAACCCGAATCGTTTCGTTAGATAATGTCACGCAATGCAGGTTTGGTAGCACATATGCAGCTTTCGGATATCCTATACATCTTGAACGAGAGAGAGGAATGGATAAGGAAAAAAAAAAAGGAAGTACGGGTGGGTGTATATTCCAAGTTCTGAATCCGAATCGAATATTACACACTAACTATTCGTATTCGTGTTCGAGAAGGAACAATTTGGTATTTTCGAATATTCGAAGCGAACCATATATTTCGCTACAACCAACTGTTAAAATCGTGTTACGTACTGTTCTCAAAGTATCCTGAACTATCGGAAGATAACGACAACTGTTTTCCAAGCAATGCCGAAACAAAAATGGGGAATGCACGCTTGTTTTCAGTTTCGCGTCGGTGGCCCATGAGTCAACCAGTCATTTTCGCTTGTAGTCTCAAATTTAGTGATTCTCTCTCTCTCTCTTTTTTTTTTTTTTTTTGCAAGTTAGTCCTGTAACAATTTCACTTTTTACGTCACAATGAGGGATGTTAACCTTGCAATGGACCCTTCTACAGTTGTTTATGGCTCAAAAATCATCTAGCAGCTCCTTTTTCTCACGACTTCTAATATTTTTTCGGCAACCATTTATGTAGCATACTGGGAAAGTTAATCATACAGCAACCAATTATTCTTTACAAGCTCGTTTGAAGCCAGGCTCTAAAGACGTTGAGAGGCTATTCATGCAGTCTTTTTAAGAATAATGATTTTGTGTTTAAAACTGATCACTTATTCCTGATGCTTAGCAATATTTTTCAGCACTAATCGTGATGTAAAAGCGCGGTACCCAATTATACCGAAATAAATATTCTGCTATAAATATATGCGTCTACATTAAATCATTTTATATTCGATTCGATGTTCGAGACTTACTATTCGTGTTCTATTCGTATTTTACAAAGCTGATATTCGCCCACTTCAAGTATACGAAGGTTAACCAATGCCATGCCCGGCTGCAGAAGGGGGAAGGGGGAAAGATAGGTAAGGCAGGAAATGCATTCAGGAGAAAAGTCTGGATTAGTTAGCATAAAAGGGCTGCCAGGAAGATTTTCTGAGGACATGCAGGTTGCCGTGAGTATTTCAAGCGCTACCTTATGACATAAAGACACCACGATTTCTGAATTTTCATTAGAAAGTTTAATCCTAATTTAAGCCTATAATCGTTTTACTTGTATCGCACCATTGTTAATTAGTTGCATTTCGAGATAGTGCCGCAGATGAGATAAGGTGCGGCCTCTTAATATCTCCGTAACATACCTCACCAATTCGATGCTTCGCTCTTGAGGAGACGGTAAGCTTCATCCCTTTGCTTTTCCAGTCGTGTTCTTGAACGTATAATTCACGCGTAAGGTTGATATCTAGACTCAGTCAGATGGTCGGCGGGGTTTTATAGGGCGTTGCTTGACCGCTTCGTGCGGGCTATAAAAAGAAAAGTGGTTGGCAGCACTAGTACGGACCTTTCACGCAAAGTGACGAGTGTTTTCACCTGGTCTGCTACAATCCAAACAGACCAATTGGACACTGCTAGTATCACCGGTTGGGTCACGCAAAAATACGAATAACTAAATAGTTTGCTTCAACAATAAAAAAAAATCAGATTCTTGTTTATTTATTTTATTTGTGTATTTATATCACCTCAAAGCTCCGTTATTGCGGACTTCACCTGACGGGTGGGTAACCAACAGAGGCCGAAATAAGTACATCAGATATGACTCGAAGCGCCGACGTATTCGAGAGCTAATTTTAAGTAGGCACGTGAGGAAAGGCTGTTGAGGTCAATCCAGTCGCCAGCAGCACGCACAAGAAAGGATTGCTGAAAGGTTAAAGTTCGCGAACGTGGTGCCACCACGGCGTTTGGGAGGCCAGTGCGGGACGTAAGACGGGCCTGGGCGATGAGAGCATTGCCTGGCGGTACAAAAAAAAATAATAATAATAATAATTTTAGCAAAGCATACTGTAAAGGCATAACCTGGTGATTTTACGATTCTGAGCCATGGACGGTAGATAAAATTTGGATTTTAATGCCATGTTGCTGCAATGATAAGTGTAGTTAGATACGATAAACCGAGTGACGCGGTCCTGAATTGGTTTTAGTGCGTTGCTACAGTTTGAATGAAGTTAGGGAGAAATCTGGCCAAGGCGGATTGTCTATTCTTCGAGGTCCCACAATAATGGAAGAGCTTAGCGGAGAAATATTTCTACTCAAGAAAAGCAAGTGAGGAAACGCGGCCCTCCATTATTCCTACGTACTCTTTTCCTTCTTTATCGGCTCTCGCGTTACTATCGGGTGCGCATAATACGCGAGTGTTTGCGATACCCGCGGATCGCACCAAGAGCCCTCTACAGTCTCTCCTTTTCTCCCGTTCTCCTCCTGTCCTACCAGCGCTGACCGATGTCCAGCCGGCTTCTGCGAACTGGGCAGTTACGGCGCGGTCATCACGCTTTTCCCTCTCGCTATTCAGCCAACGCATCGGCCTGTATACCTGTGGCAATGCGCTGCGTGCCTTTGACAGGCAAGAGAAGGGAACGAGGGAAGGAGGCCTCTGGTGGGATCCACCGCGAAGGTGGCGCGCGCGTCTCCTGTCGACGCGCGACAACGAAACGCTATCAGGCCTCGAGACGGCCCCGTTGTCCTAGCTGCCAAATCCTCGACTCATTCGCTCGCAGAGAGGAAGCAACAGCTGCTCCCGGCCTGCGCGACGGCGAGGTGCCGGAGACCCTGTTAGCGGAGGAGTCAACGGCGGAGCGGCGGGCTTTTCCGAGGAGCAAAGCGGAGGGTAGGGTTTGGAGGGGGGGTTCGGGCTCGAGCGCGGCGAAGTGGGGAGTAAGGTCCGCAATCCGGGGGGAGGAGACGAAGCTCTCCACATTGAAAGCAACAAGGTGGAGGTAAGTAGAAGAAAGTGAGGGAGCACGCAGGATCGATCGATGTCACCTGACCGGAGAGCGGCGTCGAAGCACGTAGTCTGCCGAGACCGCGGCGGCAGCAGCGGAGGGCGAATCAACGGCGGCGTAAAGGTTCGCCCTTCGCTCTCTCCAGCGACAGCACTTCAACTGTCGCTCTCCTCCTCTGTACCCATCGGCTTTGCGCTTGCTTGTCGTTTCGCTCGCCGTCGTCGAAGAAGCACAGCCCCCGAGTAAAAAGGAGAACGAAAGAAAATGAACGAGGAGTGACTGGAGATGAAGGTCAACGAATGGAGGCTGAAGATCGTGGCTTCTTAAGCCCGCTGAATCGACCACACGAAGAACGGCGAGCGCCAGGACACCTGGCATACCATATGCAAACTGCGAGATAGCCCGGCCTTTGATGTAACGGGCGTTATTATTATTATTTTTTTTTGCGAAATATCGATAGAGTGTGCCGAACAGCCTAGAGGCCTTGATTGCTTGCCGGTGCTTCGAAATCCCGGAGAGAGCGCTTTGCTGGCAGTGACAGAGTAGGGTATTAGCCTTGGAGCGGAACGACGCCCCGTCTCCGCCTCGTTCATCGCCTGCGTTAAGATCGAAGCAGTAGAGCCGCTGCGAAATGGATCAAGAAGTACGACGCGCTTGGAGGCTGATTCGTCGCTTCTCATCGTGGTCACAAGACCCCCGCCGAGGTGCAATTTCTTTCGCGCGCGCGGCATGGTGTTTCAGTGGCTGTTGCGTATTCCTTCCGCACGCGGTGCCACGGGATCTGTTACCGCAGCCACGATGGCTGCATTCCGTTGGAATCAAAATTAGAAAAGCTCGTTCAAGGACGCCCGAACGGTGTAAATTGAAAATACTAACACGTTCTTGGGCTAGTGGGTATTGAAACTAAACAATTGGGCTCAAGTAAGACAAGGCACAAAGAACAGAAGCACCCGTGATGTTCGGTTTTCTGTTCGGTGTCTAGTCTAATTTGCGCCGCAATGGATTTGTCTGGTAACAATTGAACCGGAGTAATAAACTACGCGGCGTCCCTCATTTCTTCTTCATGCAAAAAAAAAATAGTTATGCAAATCCAATGCACGTGATGCAATCTGGGTGAAGCGAAGCTTAAGTCTAAACAATTAGCGGCGACGCGTACAACGGTGCTTAATTTCGTCCTATCCAGCGTGTAATATCATGCAACGTTTATATGTTTATGTGCCGTAAAATCCCACTTTCAATCTTATACAGTTTTTATAATTAAGCGCTTTATATTTAGGCTTTAGCACCAAATCAACGAATCAAAAGTAGTAAGCAGCGGAACTCAAAAGGAAACAACTGAACGTAATCACCTGCGTTCCTTTTGCCGCTTCGTCAGTCTGTCGTCCCCCGTGACGCGCTTCGGCTTTCTCGTATTTGGGATCAGACAGAAAGTACGGTTACAATCTAGCTAAAGATAAATAAACAATGATTCGCTGCGACAGAAGTGACTGGCGGCTGGGGAAACGAAACTGTGTTGCGAAAAAAAAAAAAGAAAGAGGTATTTAATTGTTAGTATATTGTCTTTCTCATACTTTTTTCGCACTCTCTTTCAATTGCCGTCTGATCACGTTTTGCCGTTGTCGGAACATATTGGCTCTCGCGCCGAAATATTAAATGCGAGCTGTCGGCCCGAATTCCCTTGAGCGTTGCGACAGGGCGATATGGTCGTGCAGACTTGCGCAGGACTTCGCAAGCCTCGATGCAATCCCAAATGAAAGCGCTTCACACTACGTTCTCTTTTCCTTTCTTTCTTCACCGGTAAAAGCTGAGCATGGAAAAAGACGAAGGCGCCGGGCCTATACCGCTGCATTACCTAAATTGGAAGAGGTCTTAACAGCAAGGGTGGCAAAAGAATTTAATGAGGCACGACTGCGAGCGAAAGAAGTAAAATAACTCGCGCATTAGTTCGTCTGCACTCGGGGACGGAGCGTCGTGATTAAGGAGGTAACCTCGGCTGGCGGCGATTGCTTGCTTCCTATATTACGCCGGAGCTGCGAGCTCGCGCGTGAAGACTGCTTCTAAAATTTCTAAATCCTTCTTTATTTTTTTGTAAAACTCACGAGGGGCTGCATCTGAGACAGGCGGCCATTGCGGTTTGAATGGAGTATCATGTTCGTCTAGCTAACCGGTTGGTTTTGGGATTTTGGGCTTCTGTGAAGGACTGTTCGTTGCGAACCGTATGCGTACCGTAATTATGTTGCGGACCGCACACTTAGTCAATCAATCACTTCATTAAATCAACAAATTAATCAACCAATCAAATGATCAATGCGCCCAGAACAGTTGAATTTCGCCTTCAAAGATTTCTAAAGTGTCCCGGTTCGCTTCGGAGCAGGAACAGAGACAGAGAGAGAGAGGAAAGGGGAAAGGCAGGGAGGTTAACCAGAGAAAAAGATCCGGTTGGCTACCCTACGCTGGGGAGAGAGGGGAGGGGGAGGTAAAGTGGTAACAAAGTAGAGATAAGGAAAGGAAGGAGCATAGACACACAATCGCAATCGGTCACTGTCACCGAATACTGTCATCGCACAGCACAGTGACACTTGTAGCACTATCACCATCTGTTCAGGCTACAGTCGCCTGTCCAATTCTGTCGCCCTCAAAAACCGCAACAGTGTCCTCGTCGCCCTCTGCTGCGATGGCTTATGATGGCGTTATTTTAAAATAAGTTCCTCTGTGAGAGGTCTTTGGTCAAAGCGCGCTATAGCGGTTGCGAGTGATTGTCTCTGTAAATTATATCGAGGACAGTCACAAAGAAGGTGTTGAAAAGTCTCCTCGTTACCACAGTCCTCACACGAGGCGTCGTCGGCTCATCCAATTCGGTAAGCGCAAGACTTGGTGAAAGCCACCCCTAGCCATAGTCGACAAAGCAGGGTAGCTTCGCTACGGCAGAGTCCAGCTGGAATACAGAGGCGTAGAGAGGAGTCAAGATTGTGGAGTCGGGAGTCGTGAAAACTTCCAGCGTTCCACAAGGAGAACGTGATGTCACGGCTGATCATTCGAAGTTTTCGAGCGGCATCTGTCCTTGATAACGGTATCGGCTCCTCTTCGTCCCCTTGAAGAGCCGACCGAGCAGCGTTATCAGCGTGTTCGTTCCCTATGACTCCGCAGTGACTTGGAAGCCACTGAAATGTCACGTGGTGTCCTTTCTCAGTTAAGGTATGAATGAGTTCTCTAATCTCAAATACCAGTTGTTCGTGTGGTCCGCGCCGCAAGGCCGATAGCAAAGATTGCAGTGCAGCCTTCGAGTCACTGAATATTGACCATCTTCGAGATTGTTCTTGGCTGACGAGACGAAGTGCAGCGCGAAGGGCTGCAAGTTCCGCGGCCATCGGTGTCGTTGGGTGACATGTCTTGAAACTGATGGTGGTGGCTTTCGCTGGGAAGACCACGGCTCCAGAGGAACACGGGAGAGTTGCCGATCCATCCGTATAAATATGTACGTGTTCGGCGTACCTCTCGTGCAAAAGGAGCAGAGTTAGTTGTTTAAGAGCAGGTGATGACAGCTCAGATTTTTTCCTGATTCCTGGTACGGTGAGGTGCACTGCGGGTCGAGCCAAACACCATGGAGGAATCGATGGCTTAGTTGCGGGGGTGAAGCCTGATGGGAGGCAGGTGTAATACTCCGAAATCGTAGTACAAAATGCTGCCTGTGGCCTTTCTGACGGTAGTGTTGCCAGATGGTGGGAACAGGCACGGGCAACGTGCCTAATGTGCACTCTCAACACTTCTGCCACAATGTGTGTTTGTATAGGTTGGCCCCGAGCAATCGCAATAGTCGCTGCTGTCGATGTGCATTTTGGCAAACCAAGACAAACCCTGAGAGCCCGAGCTTGAATAGCCTGTAGAGCACGAAGATTTGTCTGGCAGGTGTCGGTCAGTACGGGCAAACTGTATCTCAAGAAGCCCAGAAAAAGAGCCCTGTACAATTCTAACATTGCATGCACTGACATTCCCCAAGTCTTTCCTCCCAGAAACTTGAAAAGTTGGGAGATTGCTGTCAGACGCTTTTTCAAGTAGGTCACGTGCCGGCTCCATGAAAGATCTCTATCAATGATTATGCCAAGAAATTTGTGAGTCTTCTCATAAGAAATTATCTGGCCATTTATTGATATGGCGTAGGGTGTCATTGGTTTGCGAGTGAACGCCATCAGTGCACATTTGTCTGACGAGATTTCAAGACCTTGGTTGCGGAGGTATATAGCTGTTAGAGCAGCAGCTTTTTGAAGTCTTGCACGTATCTGAGGACGTGTCACACCTGAGGTCCATATACATATGTCGTCGGCGTACATTGATATCTTGATCGCTGCTGGCAGATGATGAACGAGACCAATGAGTGTGAGGTTGAATAGGGTAGGGCTTAGTACACCGCCTTGAGGAACACCTCGGTACGTGTAGTGTAGTGCGGTTTTACCATCACCGGTACAGACAAAGAACGATCTCATAAAAAGGTAATGAGAGATCCATTGGAAAACTCGACCACCTAGGCCAACCATCTCAAGAGCATCGAGGATAGCCTCGTGAGATACGTTATCGTATGCCCCCTTGACATCCAAGAACAAAGCTGCAAATAATCTATTGCGTGACTTTTGAAGCTGGATGTACGTAGCGAGATCAACAACACTGTCTACTGAAGAGCGATCTCGACGAAAACCAGCAATGCAATTCGGTAACATGTTGTAGTGCTCCAGGTACCACTCCAAGCGGGCAAGGATCATCTTTTCCATTATCTTTCCCACACAGCTGGCCAGCGCTATTGGGCGGTATGAGGTGGGTTCAAGTGGGGACTTGCCTTGCTTCAGGAGAGGGACCAAGCGGCTTATCTTCCATTCTTCGGGAACCATGCCATCCTGCCAAGATAATTTGTAGAGATGTAACAGTTCTCTCCGTGCGCCATCACTCAGGTTGTTCAAGGCGCGGTAGAATATTCCATCTGGTCCCGCGGATGAAGAACGCCTGCATAGAGCAAGAGCCGCTTCTAGTTCCTCCATTATGAAAGGAAGATCCATGCGGCCGTCACGTGAAACATGGATGCGACTTGGGGCTCGAAAGCCTGGATTGGTTGCTTGGCCAGCGATCCTTGCACAAAAGTCTTCTGCAACTTCAGCCTCTAGCCGCCCCTGGAAGAGCGCCAGCGCTTTGAATGGGAAGCGTTGTTCAGGGAAGGAACGTAGACCACGTATGGTTCTCCAGATGTGGGAAAGTGGCTTTCGGGGGTCTAGTGACTGGCAAAATCTTGCCCAACGTCGAGATGCCAATCTATCCATGCGACGTTGAAGTTTCTTTTGTAGTCGTCTGGCTGTCCTAAGGTCTTCGATGGATTTTGTACGCGGGTAACGCCGCTCCGCACGACGACGGAGTGCACGAAGTCGCTCCAACTCTATATCCATTTCCGTGTGTTTCGACGAAACCGTGACCGTGCGCGCGGCGTGTAGCATTGCAGACTTGATTGCTTCCTCTAATCCAGAGGACAAGCCCTTTCGACAAGCATCCTCCATGGTGGAAGTAAAAGTGGTCCAATCAATTAATCGAATGGTGTTCCGTGGGGTGGGACTGGACATTCCTTTGATGACAAGGTATGTGGGAATATGATCACTCCCGTGTGTCTCGATATCCGAAAACCATTTAACATATCTTGTGAAAGTGCTGGAGACGAAAGCTAGGTCAAGACAGCTGCCATAATTCACGCCTCGTATAAACGTTGGGCTGCCGTCATTCAGGAGTGAAAGGCCGTGGTTACAGGCGAACTTTGCAAGTCTTTGCCCTCTTGCGTTTGTTCTTGCGCGTCCCCATGCTATATGGTGCGCATTAATATCTCCAATAATGACATATGGGGCAGGGCACACAGACAAGATGTTCGTTAATCGTTTGGGATCAAAAATACTTGAAGGCGATATATAAACGCCTACAAGTGTAAACATGAGTTTGCCTTTTTTATTTGTTAGGCAAACGTACTGATTTTTATCATGAGACGGAATCGGCTGGCGAACATAGGTCAGTTCTCGACGAATAAAAACGATGACTTTGCTGCATGCATTAGTTGTTGCGGATATAAAAGCTTCGTATCCCGATAATCTGACTGGTTTTGACACATTAGGCTCACATATGACAATGATTGGGAACAAATTAGTATATATATATACTGACGAAAGTCCGAAAGGCGTGATTTTAGTCCTCTTGCGTTCCACTGTATGATTGACGCTGCCTTGACTTCCTCTCGAAACGATGGGCGATGGCTGGCCATGTCTCTATTCGAGGGACTCAAGCACTGGGCTTAAGGCGTCCAGTACTTTCAGTGCACTTCGAGCAGACGTAGTTGCAAGGTTTGACAGAATCACTCGAATGGCATCTACGAGGGGACGCAGCATTGAAATGACTTGACGATCTGCTTTGGGCGTGGCATCAGCGGCAGGAGTAGGCTCCCGAGCGGACTTGACAATCTGTAGTTCTGTGGGAGATTGCTGGCTCGGAAGCGCAGGCCATTCTTCTTGAGACAAATTCCTTTCAGGCGACTTCCTTGTGCTGTTCAGCCCCTTTTTGGCCTGATTAGAGAATGCGGGTGCTACAATGGAAGCGGCCCTCTCCTTTCGCGGCTCTGCCTTTTTTGAGGAGGTTCAATGACGCCGACGCCGACGCCGACGCCGGATCGTTGCAGCAGCCTCCCTGTGTGTCGAATTGTCCCGAACCATTTGCTTGAGAACAGCGACCTCTTTCTTGATGCGAGGGCAGTCCCTAGACGAGGCAGCATGGGAACCATTACAGTTGCCGCACTTTAGAACAGTAGCCCGGCACGTCTCCTTTGAAGATCAGTTTCGGGGACACAGTATCGAGTTTGGGCAGACACCCTTGACATGTCCAAGCCTAAAGCACTGATGGCATTGAAGAGGCTTTTGTACGAAGGGCCGAACAGGGTGTCGGAAGTGACCGACTTTGACGTGTGTTGGTAAGCAATCTCCTTTGAAGATCAGTTTCACGCAGCGCGATGTTCCAAGGCGGCTCACTCGCGTGATGACAACACCCTCACTTGTTGGTTTGACGAGGATAGGCAAGTCCGCGTTGGGAATGGCGACATCGATGTCATAAATGACACCCGCTGTGGATGCGTCATCCATCGGGATATATGAACGCACTTTGATGCGCCCTAGCACCGAGATTTGCTTCAGTTTTTCGAGCGCACTCCTGTTGGTAACATCGATTGCGAGGACATTTTTGCGTGCATTTATCCGAATGTCCTTAATTTCATTCGGCACGACCCCTTCCAAGAAAACAGATAGTTCTTGCCTGTTTAGCAGTCGGAGGTTGTTTGAGGGCTCTTCGGGTACGAACACGATGGCGTGAGGCCAGCGTACAGGCCTTGACTTCAGAGCCGCCGTGCTCGCTTGCGTTGATGGGTTCGCGTTGACAGTCCTCCTTTTGGCCCTCTTTCTGCGGACAGTGATGAAGCTATCATCCGATGAGTCTTCATCCGACAACGAGTATAGCTCAGTGTCCTCGGTGTCACTGAGCACGCTTCCTCTCTTCCTCGTGAGGGACGGCCTTGATGACCTCTGGCCAGGAGGGCCTCTGGAAGGCTCCGCGTCCATGGCCACAAAAGCGGGAGCCGAGGCACCAGGAAATTCTGAAGAATTCGTCGGAAACCAGAGAACACAGATAGAAGCGTTCTAAGAAGAATGCACTAAGCACTTAGTAAACGCAATGCAAGAATTAAAAGACAAAAAAAGCTAAACGAAGGTTGTAAAAATTGATGAAAACTAAGGACAAAAGAGCACGTGACATCACCATCGATTATAGCATAGCTCTCCGCTGGGGCATTTAATTCATGCGTCACGGAGGTGCATGTTTTCATAAACCAGCTATAGGCGTGGAAGGTCCCGGTGTGAATAACTACCATATAAAGCCAAGCGACAATAAAGCCTCTGCTCACGTGTTACGTGACGCCATCGGGCAAAAAAGTATTTTGCACATCAGCCCGCCGTGGCCTTAAGTGGCGCTGGCTAACACCCCTAGGGCTAGATCTAGTACACATAAATGCCCAATACAGTGGACGTATTGATGGCCGTCGCCCTAGCACAAGTGAGAGTGCAACGCATGCGTAATGCGGAGGTTGTGGGTTCATCTTTCATTGGTGACAATGTGTGTGTAGTGCAAACCGACAGTGGACTGCTCCTCGACTAGGCAGGATGTGTGTCGAGTGAGCTCTTGAACAACACATTGTAATATGGTGAAGGCAGTTTCAGTCATGGATCCGGAACCTTACATGGTGTGACGTAGTGCTGACGCGTTTCTCTCATATTTGCTGCTATATCGCCACTGAGTTTTCCACGCTTCAATTTCAGCCACAGCTAGTTACCCCTATGCTTCCCTTGGCTTTATTGCCTGTTGGTTTTACTTGGTCGTGATTACCTTTACCTCCCCCTCCCCTCTCTCCCCAGCGTAGGGTAGCCAACCGGATCTTTTTCTCTGGTTAACCTCCCTGCCTTTCCCCTTTCCTTTCTCTCTCTCTCTCTTTGGTCGTGATTAACAACAATCTAGCCCCTCTGTTTCCGTTCTTCTAACTAATTCATTGGTGTTTATGCAGCGTCAATCATCGCATCGAAACCTGATTGGTGTCTGCAATTAGTGACACTTACGCAATGGGTTTTCCATTCTTGTTTACTACCGGATAGGTGTGCCTGTCTATGTCATGCATGTAGTATATATTGTGACACTACTTGCGCAAGCGTTTGTCAGTGAAGAGTGTATCGTCGCCTGGCAGGAGGGAATCCCGCTGAGAAGACCCAAAAGTTATTCTACAGGCAGAAGCAAGAACATTGCTACCTTCTTTACCCTTTTATTGCATTTAGCCATTTCCCCAGCACAGGGTAGCCAGCCGGTACTTACACTGGCTAACCTCCCTGTCTTTCCTACCCTTTTATTTCGCTGTCTCTCTCTTGCCATGGTGATTCTTCTTGGTGATGAAAACGCACTGTTCCATGATCACAGTATGCTACCAACCCATTAAAATATTTGGTGGCAAGCCGAGCAATAACTGTGCTGAAGACACGAAGTGTTGAGTGGTCACCACCGCCTGACAGATGACGAAATGTCGCAAGGAGTAGCACGCTGTGTGTGTGTGGGCATTTTTGCAGCTTTATTATGAGTCTATTCAGAACTCAACATCATGTAAGAACGCGGCCAAACGTATTATTTCATAACCCAGCTTTGTCGCATGAAATGTAACATGATTATTAGCGCGAAAGATAGCATGATTTTAGTCCGTTGTTCTAAAGGATGGTGTGCGCAATACGGCGATTTCCTCTAAGCGAACAAGAGCACTGAGAATTGCTTTCAGTTTACTCTTTCAAATCCATGTGCTTCTCTTGGTATGGTTGTCAAGGCGTGTGCCGCCCATGCAATACTGTTTGGAGAGTTTCTGTTCACCGAGTGTAATATCCCGCGAAGGAGTGTACTGTAAGAGGATATAAAGAAAAGAAGAAAGGGATATAAAGTAGCAGGTGTAATGTTTCTCATTGAAATGTACATTGTACAATGTACAATAAGCTCCGGGCTTAAATCAGATAGTACTATCGTAATTTTCGCAAGACGCAGGCAAACGCCTAAATCTAAAATGATCTACCGGGTAATTTTGACCTCTAAATTTTATTCAAAAGGGGTGCTGAACAATTGTGTCATACATTCGAATTCTTCTGACAATTCTTAGGACAATTCATACTATCGAATTGTCATACATTCTACAGTTGTCGTATCAGCTGTGGCGGTTGCATTGTGTGTGTGTGTGTGTGTGTGTGTGTGTGTGTGTGTGTGTGTGTGTGTGTGTGTGTGTGTGTGTGTGTGTGTGTGTGTGTGTGTGTTTGTGTGTGTGTGTGTGTGTGCGCGCGCGCGCGCGCGCGCGCGGGAGGGTGGGGGAGGGGGGGCGGAAGGGTACCGGGTGTTTTGCCATTTCTTTTGCCCGAACTTCTCATGTAGGACTGCTGCTGAACACCTAGCAGCTCTGTAGCTCTAGTAGTTCTGGTTCAACGCTCTGTGGCGCCGATAAAGAAATCGGCTGAAACGGGGTGTACTCATTGTAAGGGCTGCGTGTATTATAACTTAGATGCTTGGTAAGTGCGGTGCAGCGACCGCGATGGCTTTGCGTTCGCGTCGCCGGTGAACACGAATCTCGGTGAACACGGTGGCCTCTAATCTATTCGATGCCTCCGGTGCCGCCGCGCGCAGGTGTAACCATTTTGCTGTCCCTGACGGTATTCATGCTCCAGCTCGCCGAGACCATGCCTCCGACGTCCGACGCCGTCTCCATTATAGGTGCGCCGGCTGCTGTGGTTATAAACGGTCCCCTGCATGTTTCTGGTGGCGGGCCTCTTTATCTCTGCCGCAACGTTGGTGGTGGTCGTCCGGCCATGTTGCTCGTGTATAGCGTTGGTGATGTTTTGTGTAGTGCTTGTTACGTCCTTTACTACTTTAGTGGATTGTGCTGTCTTTTTCTTTCTTGCCTGCGGTCGGCGGTGGTCACTGTGCGCGTGCACTTGTTTAGTGATGAGCAGAACTTTTGGTGTTACTGTCTGTGACCTAAGTGTTGATATTCCGCACTCATTGGTGAGCTTACCCGGCTTGACTCCTCTACAAGTATTATTAGTGTGTATTTTCGAAAGGGAGCTCAACTGCAGTGATCTGCTTTCTTAGGCGTGGCAGTATAGAAGGAATACTTTAACTACGAAATATCGTGAGATGCTGCAGCTCTTGAACGGTGCACTTCGACACGCAGAGTAGGCAAGTGTGCCTATGCAATACCAGCATATAAAATTATGTTCACGCTTAACTTTGTCGCCGTCAGAAATTGAGCTACCTCAAAATTTTTAAGCATACTGCTTCTTAAACGCACAAAAACGCACTAAATATCTGCTACTAATGCACTCACGTACTTTTTAAGCAAGAATACTCAATTTCTTTTTCTGTGTCTTGTCTCACGGTAACCAGTACTTTGCTTCTTGACGATACTTAAAAAAAATAGCGAAGTCATTATAATAAATCCTTGCGTAGTTTAGGCAGTTAGCCTAAGTGTGAAGTAAGGGTCGCTCACTTAGGGATCACTTCGTCACTCTAGAGGCGCTTTGCAGCCAGCTGTGAACACAACCCAGAAAGTGCGGCCCCTTTTCTGTATGGTTATGTTAATGTGTAGGTTAGATACATTTGTTATATAACAGCTTGTCTTCGTCTCAACTTCACGAAGTTCAGTTTATGTGGCGATGGTTCAGCGCTCGCCTGCTCTGCCTGCCAAAGTTGACAAAAGTTAGCGCAGAATGCAGCCGTTGAGCGTTCACCTCAACTGACAATTTTTTTTCGAGAAGCATGGCGCCGAACGGAACTGCCAAGGGATCAGCCGACGTGGCCGACCGACGAAGGCGGTAAGCTTATCGCTGATGCGAGTTCCCCATGGAGCGGCAACCCTCCGAGTGGGAGACATCGGGGTGAAGTCTATAGCACCGTGCTTGAGAAGGCGCAACCTCCCTTTTTCCCCCTTTCTGCTCGCAGGCGTCACCATTCTACTCTCGTTGATCGTCTTCATGCTGCTCATTTGCGAAAAAATTCCCGCCACCTCAGACACTCTGCCTCTCATAGGTGCGGACCCAGTGAAGTGCGGTCGTTGACATAAAAACCCCAGCCCCTTGATATGGTCATGGTTGTCTCCTAAACGCTTGGCGAGAGAAGAGAGGAGGGCAGCGACAGAGCGAGGACTAGCGCATCCATCTGCGTAGTGCATAAGGCAAAAACAAAAGTGAAGGCTCAATTAGTAAAGGGGGCCACATACGTGTCATCACCCGCAGATCATTTTGTTCATGGTATAGTGAGTGCGATTGTGAGGAGCCGGAGCCAGTTTTGACACTTTGACTAGTAGTGGGCTGTTTTTACGCAATCTAGAAAAGAGTTCGTGTTGGAGTTGGAAAACACTAGGTGCAGCGCGAGTTCATGACCGATGTTTCAAGTAGAGAACTTGTGTTGGTCGAAGCAAATCTGTCTGAAAATAAGCTCTGCGTTCAAGGCGCTCGCATGACGCTGCCGCCACAAGTGAAAAGTCGCCACTTTCTACGTTCATTTCATTTACTTCGATTTCTACAAATACAGCCGTGGTGCTCACGCGCTAAGAAAAGATGTTCTAATGCAGTGATTTGTGCTTGTTGGTAAGACATCGTGAGGCTCATATCGCGTGAAAAGACAAGGACGAAAGGAAGACGTGACAAACATAGGCGCTAACATTGCAACATTCTTTATTTCGAGCAAGGGACCCATACATATATACAACTTTTTCGCGTACATCATCATACATGTGCTGTTTGCAAAAATTCCTTACACACCATTGCGCAGGTAAGCTAACTCTTCGCGGGAAAGGGCAATTGATGGTTTTGACACACATTTATTGCCAAAACTATCAATCATTTCTGCTTCGATAATTTCGCGAGTTAATCTTCCTCGGGCTCTTCCCACAATGGAGCAGTCTCTGTGTGTCAAAACGATCAATTGCCCTTTCCCGCAAAGAGTTAGCTTACCTGCGCAATGGTGTGTAAGGAATTTTTGCAAACAGCGCATGTATGATGATGTACGCGAAAAAGTTATATATATGTATGGGTCCCTTGCTCTAAATAAAGATTGTTGCAAGTTAGCGTCTGTAGGTGTCACGTCTTCCTTTCGTCCTTGTCTTTTCACGCGCTATAAGCCTCACGCTAAGAAAAGAAGGAAGTGGGTAGCTTACCGCAGGTGAACGCTTGTTACATGTCGTAAGCGCTTTAACGTTAGCGCGGCTCCCTCTCGCGCTACGCTCAACTGATCAGGAATATGGCTGCCTGACACCCATGGTCAGAGCTCTGTCAGCACGTTTTTCTTGGTGACGGAGCTCTGACTTCTTCGTGCTGAGAAACATGCTGCACAAGCAGCACGTTTTTCCGTATGATGAATTGTCAGATAGTTTATCAGTCAGCAGGTCGAGCTATCGGTTAGCTTGGGTGTCCTTGAGCGCATTATTAAGAAGCGATCACAATGTAGCTGGTGCGTTCCTACAGACTTCCTCTTATATGACGGAAACTATTACTTTTGCTTACGCACATGTACGCCCCATCGCATGGCTGTTCAGAAGCTTTTTGGAAGGAAGTAAATAGCCACAAAGCGCGAAGTGGAAAGTACAAATTTCCGTAGCAGGTTAGAAAACCCCTCACGAATACTACCTACCAAAGCGGGTGCCATCATCCAGCACCTGGAGTAGCATGTCAGGCGAACAGCCAGGCTAACATCTCCAGTATACAATTAAAGCTTGTTTCTCCCTCTTTCGCTCTGTCCTTGTCTTCCGCTCAGCGAATTTGCCGATCGTGCTCCACCCACAAGCCCGAGTGTCCACGCTGGTCCGAAGCATGGCCTCCACTGTGGCCCCCTCGCTCACGAGCGACTTCCCCTTCACCCTGCCTTTCTCTCACACACTGCACTGGTGCGCACTAAATCCGAGTGGAGCTCTAAAAAGTGAACACGTGTCGCTGTATAGAGAGCTGCCGTAAAGGCAATGGGCGGCTCTGCATTCCCGGGATAAAATTAATACATCGACTCGCGTGGACCGTGCCCAGTTCTTCACACCAGCTTCGAAACTCCATTACACTTATCGTTCAATAACCGGGGAATCGAATGAGTCATAAAACTCAAATAGCTACGTAGTACCATGCCACCCCTTTTGTAAGTCAAGAGTCTAAAGCAGCCTGCTCGAGAAACCTGCTGCCATGTGAGTGTCACTCGTTCACTGAGACATTCATTCAGCTGCTCGTTTACAACGGTGGTCCAAGAGTTGGACGGCGTTTGCGACATGTGACACGCGGCGTTGGAGTGGTTAGTACAGCCAGCCTGCGTAGTCTGCGAGCTTTTTCTGGGAATTTAGTGCACTTACTTTGACAACACGGAAATACAAAATCAAGAAGTGGGTCTTCAAATGGAGTAGCAAACTGTGGAATAGAAGTTGCATAAACAGGGATAAAGTGGCTCAAAAAAGCTGGCCTACGTTTTGATAGGTGGACCGATCTTTTTTAAAGGTGGCCTGGCGGGTTCTGAGCCGTTGTGAGGTACTTTATCCCTGTTTATGTAACTTCCGACAACAGAAAAGGAAGACAGCATTTTTGAAACACTTTTGTTCACTATAAACAAAAATAACTTTGCCCATCACCCTAACTGAAGTTCGCCCTTTATGAATCTAATGGATACGTATTGACGCTAGTTTAAAAGTTACACATACAAATGGATAAGACGAGCTCATCTACGGCTCCTGTCTTCAACAAATGCAATGTCTATACAATAACCCGCGAT
Source organism: Dermacentor andersoni (assembly GCF_023375885.2). Taxonomy (NCBI): domain Eukaryota; kingdom Metazoa; phylum Arthropoda; class Arachnida; order Ixodida; family Ixodidae; genus Dermacentor; species Dermacentor andersoni. Next base: position 22,861,865 of record NC_092816.1, on the reverse strand, counting down.
AAACTCGCCTATTCGACCAACTCAATAGGTCTTATTTTATCTCTGCGAGCGGATGTTATGAGCCGAACACCAAGTAAACCTTAGTGCCATCACCATTCTCCTTGATTCTGGCACATTACGTTAGTTGTGTTGAGGCGTAACAGTATGCGTAGTATAGAAGGCCACTTTAAGCTCTCGAACTGCATGAAGCGAACTAAACAATTATAATATGGTGCAGCAAGCTCTTGGTGCATAAAAATGACAACGTTATTAAATACTTTATGAGTACTCCTTCAAGTCTCAACTACGCTCAACCCAAAGAATGCATATCTGTGCGACTGAATGGAAACACTGTGCACCTACCTTCAATAATGAGCTTCGGGTCAGGTTATTGTTCTCTTGTCTTAAAGGTAATGTAGTTAACTGAGCTTAAGTACTAAGCAGACGCAGCAACAACTCACTAGTGTCAAAAAGACCCGCCGTGGTTGCTCAGTGGCTATGGTGTTGCGCTGCTGAGCACGAGGTCGCGGGATCGAATCCTGGCCGCGGCGGCCGCATTTCGATGGGGGCGAAATGCGAAAACACCCGTTTACTTAGATTTAGGTGCACGTTAAAGAACCCTAGTGGGCGAAATTTCCGGAGTCCTCCACTACGGCGTGCTTCATAATCAGAAAGTGGTTTTGGCACGTAAAACCCCATAATTTTTTAATATAGTGTCAAAAAGATCGCCTAGAAGGAAATACTGGAATAATTGCAGCAGGAGCGAACTGAAGTATGTAGTCGCACTCACTGCGGCGGACTGAAAAATCTGATGCAATAATAAGGTCACGCTCAACGACACGAAAGGTCCTAACCAGCAAGAAGACGTTGAACGAGGACAGTAAATGGTGGGAAAAATGCGAGATAGCTCTAAATTGTTCGTTGCTATGAGAAGGATCTGGGAGATTTGGCATTGCAGAAACAAAAATCTTTACTCGGAGCCTACAATACGAGTATGATCCGCAAGCTTCGCTTGCTAGTTCAAAACTTTTTCATTAGTTTTCAACACGATGCTTTGTCGTATGCACACACGCACGTGCGCGTACGTTTGTAAGGCGACGAAGCAGAAGGAGAAGGAATGGCTGTTGCGGTCATTGTAGCGATCAAAAGGCATTAATGCTCCGTCATATATCAACGTCGCGCAAATGTGAAAATTTTCGAAGCTCATGTAGGCCCCGCACAGAATTTGAGTTGCGCCATGAGTTATGGTTTGCCTTATCATTCTGCGCGCCGAGGCAGGAGCAGATGAAAGAATGCCTTAGAGCTGGAATTGCCGGAGTGCTAAATTGAACCGGCACAAGCGGGATGTTTCGACAGCAAAATCACGAGAAAAAAAAGAGATTCAGTGACAACGTGAAGCGTAATTAAGAGAGCGAGAAGCACATATCGGCAGAAATTCTGGGGAGAAAGAGAGATCATAGCAGGAACCGCGCGGCATAAAGCTCGTCGCCGCGATGCTTGAACGATCTAAACAGGCATTGGGATGCAGGCGAGCGCCGTTTGCTTTCGCAATAGCTGCCGGCGGAAGTTTGCGCAGTTTAATTCTCGTTGCAGATATTGCGTTCGGTGCCGCGCGCGAGCGCATTCTCACGGGTATGGAGAGCAGATGTCGTTTAGTGTTCCGAAAGAAACGTGCGGTTCTGCACAGCTAACGGAACTGCTGAAGCTGAACGCCAAGTGATAGCCCGGCCTACCTACGCGCACTTTGATAACTGCGGATGGCGCAGTTATCAAAGCATAAGACAAGCCGGGACATCGCAACAGCATACGTGGTCATGACGTTAGGACAACAGTAAGTGTTCAACACAGACAAACAGACGGCCTTAGTTGCAACGTGCAATCAAGCATGTCATCACCATGCGGCTTCCCATTCTAAATCAAGTTTCATATATGTGTGTGTGTGTCTGTTCTTTTTATCGTACTAGACTTATCCTGTACAGCCCACCACTAGAGGCACACTAAACAACGACTTGAAATTACAGACCGTGAGAACAAGTATAGGCCTATAGAGCCATTGAAAGCTTTCGTTTTCAGTTCACAGACAAGCGACGCCAAGGTTAAATATATCTAAATAATGATGTGCTGCATGACCGTTCCGACATGTCTCGAATGCGTCTTTTTTTTTTTTTTTTTCTAGCATGTTTTCTGGCCTTGCTTTTGGACGTAGCTGCATGTCCGCATGTGGGAATCACGGGAAAAAAATGGATGCTGGATTGGGAGTGTGGGAAAACGGTCGTTAGAGCATGGAGCTCATGTCCATAGCTGAAATCCTCTCTCTTGTTTCATGCAACCTTCGGTTGCCTGAACATTAAAAGGAAAAACACAATGCCATAACTTCGTAGGAAAGTGGTTTAGCATATTTAACCTACATGCTCTAAGCCAACTTGATTTTTGACGAATATTTACACTATACAGGGTGTCCCAGGTAACTTTAGCCAGTTTTAATATATGCGAATGCCACGTAGCTGGGCAGAACCAAGGTATTGTTGTTTGCCGTCGCTTGGAGATACTCAAACTCTGTCTTTCATTCCGCCTAATTAGATAATTAGTCTTACTTTTTTAATAAACTGCTCAAATATTATAATTAGATTAAATGTGTCAATGACAAAATTGTAGAGCAACATGAAAAACTCCCGATACAGCTTTCTGTTGCTGAATACGTGCTACAGAAAAATGTTTTTCCGAGAGTGAAAGGAGCTCGCAGATGCGCGCAGAACTGCCGCGCGACTGGCCGCCCGAGGCACCTTGTGTGTATTCGCGGGCTTCTTTCACGCTCGGAAAAACACTTTTATGTATCACGTATTGAGAACAGAAAGCTGTATCGGGAGATTTTCATGTTGCTCTACAATTTTGTCATTGACACATTTGATCTAATTATAATATTTGGGAAGTTGACTAATTAATTAAGACTAATTATATAATTAGGCAGAATGAAAAAGAAATGTGAGTTTCTCCAAGCGACTGCAAACAACATTACCTCTTTTCTGCCCAGTTACGTGGCATTTGCAAATATTTAAACTCTGGCTAAAATTAGCTGGGACACCCTGTACAACATTGGATACGTGCGGGATACGTGCTTGCGGGCTGCGCATCTCTGCCAGCCTATGCATGGCATGAGTTCGAATGCACTGCTTGATGACGCTGAGAATGCGAGCCTGCGCTTGAGTGTGTTCTCTGTACCAGCACAAGCATAGTGCTCCCTGATATAGGTACTGATAAAACATGTTGTGCATGCTACGATTTTCCACTCACAGTCGCCGTCGTGTCATACTAATACGGCGTTTCTTCCTGTGGCCTTTCCACGTTGCTTTTTTTCCCCAGGAACTTATTTCGCCTGCATCATGATCATGGTCGCCTTTTCCGTGGTCATGACTGTGGTGGTTCTGAACTATCATCACAGAAATCAAGAGACGACCGAAATGCCTGCTGTGGTAAGATACTTATGTTTCTCTTTAATAATATTGCTATCATATTCGATTCCCACCCCGGGGGTATTCAACGTGTAGCGTAAACGTCATCTGAAGCTCTGAAGCTCTGGAGCTAAACCTGATAGCGTAAACTAGCATATGTGCGACTTCACGTTACAGGAGAGCTCTTGGTTAGTTCATTCCCGAAAGCGACAGGTTTCGGTACCGCGTGCCGATGCACGCTACAAACAAAACCAAATGCTCACTGCTTAATCATACATTAGCAAGCAACGCCGCAGCCGCCTTGGTGGTCTAAGGGCTTTGGCGCTGGGCTGCTAAGCCCGAGAGCGCCGAATCGAATACCGGTCGCCGCGGCTGCATTTCGATAGGGACAGATTGCAAAAATGCCCGTGTACCGTGCATTGGGTGCACGTTCAAGAACTCCCGGTGGTCAAAACTAATCCGAAGTTTCCAATTCCGGCGTGCCTCATAATGATATCGTGGTTTCGGCATGTGAAATCCCAGAATTAACTTTCTTTTTCAGGCAACGCCGTGGGAGCTAGAGGGAACTTTCACGCTGCCTTATTTCCCAACTCAGTTTCAGTGATTCACATACTGGAAGCAAACTTACAGAAAACTTAACTTCAACTCCACATGTTGTGGATCTATGTTAGAGGAGTTGTTGGCCGTAGAGGCGCCACATATCTAAACCATTCCGCAACAAATCTACCAGAGTTGTACATATTTGTGAGTGTACTGCTCTTGCTAATTGCCGTCTATTGTAGTTCAGAGAAACGCGCGCAGTTGTTGTTCCTGTCCGCACCCCTGTCCCATCTTCTTTTTGGCAATGCTTTCCACGGGCCCGTGGGCCTCGACTTGTGCGCTTCAATGCTTGTTGCAGATTCGCACGGTGTTCCTCGTGTGGCTCCCCTGGCTTCTGCGCATGGAGCCTCCAGGCCAGAAGGCGAACCGACGCAACATCTTCTTGAACAGCAAGATGAAAGAGCTCGAGCTTAAGGAGCGCTCGTCGCGGAGTTTGCTGGCCAACGTGCTGGACATCGACGACGACTTCCGCACTGCCAACAGCGCCGCCGCCAGCGACTGCCACGCGGCTCGCACCCCTTTCCTCGGAGGTGGAGGCGCGGGCGGCGGGGCGTCCACGGTGCACGCCTGCGTCCACTCGTCGCGTGAACTGAACTTGATCCTGCGTGAGCTGCGCTTCATCACGAGCCGCATGCGTAAGGACGAGCAAGAGCGGGAGGTCGTTGGCGAGTGGAAGTTCGCGGCCATGGTCGTCGACCGCGTCTGCCTCATCATCTTCTCGGCGTTCACCATCATCTCCACCTGCGCCTGCCTCTTCTCGGCGCCTCATCTGGTCGCCTAGCGCACCCTGCTTCTAGGACAGCACTACTACACTGCTGCTGCTACTTACCGCCGCAGCTCCCTCCGCCGGTGGCCGGTTGCACCGGTATTCCTCTCGGCAAGTCTCTTCCTTCTGCACGAGCCCCCGGGTTTGGCGCGCAGGGGGAAGGACCTCTCGTGAAGATAACAGCTCACAGCTTCGTCGCAGCCTTTCCAACATAAGTTCCATTTTAGAAAGACCTGCTATAAGGTCCGGTCGATGTCCCCACGCCATCGTGTGTGAAGAGGCGCAGCGCGAGATATGTGTGACGCGATGACCTCTCGTACCACACGACATCTCCTTGTTGGGAAGAAGGACACGTCGAAGCGAAGGAGCTGTCGCTGGTTTTTGTTTCAATCTTAGTGCCAATTACGAGTCGCCACCGGGGTGAAAGCATTGGAACATCTCGGAGGAACTGGTAGCACCGTCCGAAGCTGGTGCCTTGGATTTCACTTCATCCCTAGGATAGAACACTGTGCAGGGCTGCCAAACTGCTTCGAGGGTCAAGTAGACGCACTATCTCGCAACGGAACCACAACAAGAAGGGATTAACGCACGAATCTATCCTGACATGCTCTCTTTCCTATAGGAACGTCAGATTCGGGGCAGGTGTGTCTCAACATGACACTGTATGCCTGTCCGCCGTCATAGATCGGCTGGCCGGAGTATGAATAACCCACGCCTACCGCCCCGGCTTCCAATAAGTTCCCCCCTTTCTTTTCGTCGGTGAATGGTGCCGTAAGAGTAAAAAAAAAAGTTGACAACTGCGCGTGTTTGGCTGCATAAACTTGTGTGACCGCGTACATGCCAAAACAGAGACTATCGTAGGACGGTGTATTGTTTTTACAGTGTTCGTTGGCTTGTTGTGCTGTTTGAAGATGACGTTTTCAAATGTCAAAGATGGACTTCTCTAATCATAGACCAATTGTTCCGTGTCTAGTCCCCTCACAGCGTGTACAGCATCACTCCATTCGAGGGCCCGTATGGGCATCGCCAAACGGAGGCTTGCGGCTTATACCTTTGGCAGTGCTTCCACCGTCTGCAATGGGCCCACGCCAGCAATTGGCTAAGGCATTGTATTACCACGCTGTGGACCCTCACTGTCGACGTTTCGGTGCTTTGCAAAACCGCTCTTTGGTGATCGTAAGCAAGACATGAGCTTTTGCTTCTAAAAGCGTGAAACAAGCTCTAAAGCTGGACGCATAGGCTAAATGTTGAAGCAACCGCGCGGCCATCAAATGGCCGAAATGTGAAAAGAATTGTCAGCTTTCCTGCGCCGCGTAGGTTTTCGAACTACACGTGTTTTTATCATCCACCTCGACAGTTGGTGTTGTCTTGTTAACCATTTAGGCACTTAGGATAAGAATAACTTGTTTACATTTTACTGAGGAAGACTGGATGCATCTAAAATCAATTCTTGCCGTGAACTTCTTGGCTGGCTTCAAATTAAAAGATATTCTTATTGAGTGCACTAACTTGGTAGGTCGTATAATAAGTCTGCACTGATCCTAATGGCACGCTCAGCTGTGGTTGCCCTTACTCTGACGAATTATTCAGCGACATGCTCGAAACATCACTGTGCGTAATTTGTTTGTCTTTTTGCGCGTATCTTTGACTTTTTTCTTTCACCTTCTGACGTGGGAACCGGTAGAACTTTGCACTGACCTAACCGCAGAACTAGCCGTAATAATACAGTTTGACGTGGCTTTAGATATAAGCACTCTTTATTTTATGTAATTATAAAGGAACCAATATTTATGAGCTTCAACAATATTCCCCTGGCAGAATCGTTTTATACCAACTGTACTGAGGGCACATCACAATTAATCCAAAATGTTTATGCTACAATCTTCTCCGGCGACAGTGCAGCATGTGTCAGTGTCGTCATATTTCAGTCTGCCGTCTTGTTCAACGTCCAAGGCCATTAGTCGGTGAGGACACTGAGCCATTTTCCAAGAATGACACGTTCTTGAGCTTATGGTGTCGTTTTTCTGCTTCTTGAGTGTTCGATAAGGAATGCCAGCTCTGACCTAGCTTCAGACCGCTGGTTTCGCAAAGTTGCCGTCGCGTTTCCGAGAGTCGGTATATATGCATAAAAAGCGCCAAATAAGGCCCATAATATTTTATGGGTGGTGGCACATCGCCTGATATGACTGGGTCAAAGAATCCGGATCGCCGCTATGAGTTGTACAAAATAAAAAAAAGGAATCCCGTTCAAACCAAGCACAGCTTCAGTGGTGGGTCAGAACAAACCGTACGCTATGCTTCTATTTCATATATGGAAACTGTACATTGCGGATGGCCTAGGAAGATTGTGTATGCTTGCAAATTTTTACCGCGAGTACCAATGACTCTTAACAGACGTCGTCCGCGAACTTTCGGCGTATGTTTAATCTATTATTGGCCCCTTCATGCTAAACTTATAGGCTGACGATTTCAAAAAACAAACTTGTTTGAATAAGATAAAAAAGCCACCTAGTACAAGCTAACGCTAGTGTTTGGAACCTCGCGTCAGCAAAATAGTTGCAATAATAGAACGTCAAAGTTGCCAGGAGGAGCAAATTTTATGTAATTAAGTGCCCCTATAATTTGTGGGTGCGTCACTGAAAAAATGTGCCATAGTGGAGAGTGTCGCGCAAGTCAAATAATAAAACAAGAATGAAGTAATTCTAAAAAAGCGAAATATTGGAAGGCCATCAAAAAAAAAAAAAAAATAAGGAAAGGAAGACAGCGTTTGACGAAAGCGCAACCAAATCGGTCATGAGACCTTTGTGGGCGTCGTGGTTAGCTCGTTCCTGCGTGCGTCCTCGTCCAAATTCAATACTAATCTAATTAGGCAAAGATTTCTCCTTACAAACTCAAACTTGTTATGCTTGATCGAAGTATATCCTAACTTTATATTCCTTCCGATTTTAACAGTCTATAATGGAGTTGAGTCACAGCTTCACAGGGTTTTGAAGGTTTCGAAAGCTTTCGCCGCGAAAAGCTGAGTATGCCGAAGGGCTGCCAGCCAATGTTGAAGTCACCTTTTTTTTTTATGACCATAAAGGTCTGCATGTAGGCTGAGCTTCGCGATTCTCTATTTCAAGGCTAGACCTTGCGAGGGCCGGTCGGACGCCTCACCGAACCAGTAGTTTCCTGGCGGGAATCGCCGTTCCACCGAGGAGCACTTTCTTTAGCTTGCGTTCAGCGTTGGTTACTAGAAGATGACCGCTAATCACATAGAATGCTGCTTTTGTTGTTTGCAAATGAGTAAAGTTTTAGACCTGTGTATATCATGCAGCGGCAGTGTCCCGTAGACGTTGCCTTCTTTGATATGAGGATGGTCATTGTACAAGCAGTTCCAAATGACACTTAAGGAAGCCGTTTTCTGAAAGTACATTTGCAAAATTTGGGTGAAAATAATAATAATCGGCCAACTTCTTGCAGTGCTTCGTACACTTGTGCAATATAAACGCTACGTTTTTGCTTCCTACAAAGAATGAGCGCATTGTTAACACGGACGTCTTTCACCTGCGTGTCGAGACGTCGACAATGACACGAAGCTTAGGGTTGGGTCAATATTAGCGTGATGAACTCTGCCTCACAGAGCGGCTCTGTGTGTACCTCCTTTCTACGCTGTAGTGCATTGCGTGGAACTCGTCGATAAGTGGTTTCTTCATCACTTGCGAAACCAAATTTGTTTAATGGTTTTATTTTTCTCGCCACGACACTCGATATTGTCTTGACACTCGAAATTAAAAATATAGATATGTGCTGCCAACAAAGTGCAGGGTTATGTTGCCAGCAGCTTCGTCCTGCCATGTACATCCTTTAGGTATAAGGTTGTTTCACCGTTACCCCGGTCGCTGTTAACCGGAATATGTCATTGTGCCATTTAACAGACCATAAGGTTGAGTTCACCTTGCTTTACCTTCCTCTTGTTGCTGCCAATAGAATCCTCACTAAACAGGAGGACTTCGTATTTGCTCTTTGTTCGATCAGCCTCACTCATTTTATGGCAAGTTCTTCTGTTCTTATTGTTACGTGAACGTCTCGCGACACTGGCACGGATTTTCTGATACCTTTGAAATACAATGCGCTAGTGACAAGAGGTGTCGTCGAGTAATGTGCCGAAGGCGCTGTATTACTCACGGTGGCTTTAGGGGCTGAAACCAATGACAGGTGTCCCTCGCAGCCTCCGAAGTTTCCCAGCATCGCAGATCCACAGGCGCACCAAAGCGAAGCCCGGCGGGTGCTCTGGTCATGGCGGCAATCGATTTTGGCAAGGATTGTACATGTTCTTACTTTGTGGCATGACCGTAATGTCTGGTCTTCGGGTCACTATTTGGCAGACTGTAAGCAAGGCTATTGGTGAATCGCTGCTGCTACTGTAATCAATACGTCGCTGTCAAAAAAGAAATATGCAATGTCAAAGAACAGGTATACTGTAAAATTCATGCTGACATGTATGTTGTTTTAAGTACGCGGTGCCTGTCGCCACCTGCCACATGGTGTCGTTTTTCGCAGGCATGATTGATCACCTTGGAGCGAAGAAATAACCATGTTCCACAAGCCACTCTAGTGGTTTGTGCATGTCATAACTGTCATTCCGCCGGTACCTGCCACCGTCTACATCTTGCTAACTTCATGGTCATGCTCCCGTTGAGACTTGGTTAACTTTGGAAACCGCTGTAATGGTCCGCATAACCGGGGCTCAGTATACACATGTTGCACTCATGTCTCCTCCTCGACACAAATGGCGCGTGGTGCGGCGACGATATCGTGCATGATACCACTCCTTATATTGATTGCTCACTACTACAGCGAATCCTTTACATAGCCGGTAGCCGGCTGGCCTAACGCCTACCTCAGCCGATGGCGGGTTGTCGTTACGCGGAACTAGGCCTCTGTATGCTAGTATGCTGTCTTATGTCACCGAGGTCTCTGCTGTGTGGCCGACACCGGGGTTACTAAATTGTTCCGGTTTCATAATGGCCGGCTATTGGGCAGGAAATCGTTTAAGAATGAACAGAGCGACCGCAGGAAAGTTACGAATTGTGCATAGTACACGCGTGAACCTTAAGTGACAACACATGATCATGTTTCTGTGGGCTGACATCAATGCTTCTGTGATACAACGTTGTGTTCTTCCACATGTGCGTATCATAAAAAAACGTTTGTCGTCGTTTTCACGCACTTCGTCTAGGAAATAATTTGCGCCCGCGTCCCGTCTGAGTTAGTCTGTCATTGTCCTCTCCGGTGTGTGTACCATGTTCATTCGTCCCCCCACCCCACCCACGCGAATTCTAGTCACGTGACCTTTTATGAAAATGCAGCCAACCAAACTGCGGCACGACATCGCTATATCAAGCTCACGTGAATATCACGTGCTTTCCTTGTGTGCTGCACAATAGCATCCGGTCAGTGCTCAGTGCGCAGTTTTGCCTGCCATGGCCGTGCGTTGCTCATGCCAGCATTTGATGCGCTGTAATTTTTTTTTCTGAGCATTGCAGTGTTTGCATTTACTCCCGCCTCATTCAGCGAATTTATGTTCCCAGTCCTTCCCGCCCGATAACAGACATAATGGCATCGTTTCGATGTGCGAAAGACATTTTCGCTTCGCGTTATTTTGTTCAACGTTTTCTGTGAAGCGTCAGTCAGGTTCTTTTGCCGTGGCTAAATCTCATCTCTTCCTCGTCGTGAAGTAGGAGACCAAGACACTGTAGACTACGAAAAGATTGAAGTCGGGTGCTGTACATACGTATAGTGGCTCGGTAACACTAGCACATTTACATAGATATATAAATGAACGTTGAGCCGGATCCTGAGAGTATTGATATGTAGCCCAATCCTTTAAACACACTCCAGTTGATATTTCTTGTTACAACATATTTGTTGGAAACCTCTGTGCTTTCTTCTCAACTCTCGCGCCTCCGTGTAACAAGTGCGGACGCTCGTTGGCAGCTGTTTCTCCAAGGTGTCACGACGCACCAAGCGGATTATACGTGCGGTGCGGCTTGTTTTCGAATGCATTGAGCTGGGAGCATTTTTTCACTTTGTCTCAGCAAATTAAAAAGTGGCGCGAAGACTCTCAAGCGGATATTTTTCAAGCGGGTATTTCTAACTGCAAGCTGACGCCACAGATAGCACAAACAGTGGCACCGATTAATCAGTCAACCAAGGAAATGCAACAGCAGAAGGCACGGCGTGCGGATGTCCTCGGAAGTCAAGCCAGGCAGTTGGACACGGGTCATTACTTTCGGTTTCCGTTGGACCTAGCATCGCACGTTGCTACAGACCCGGCTTTAGCTGACATGTTGTGTCGTTTTTGTTGCTTTACTGAATGCCCAAGGGGGGTTTCCGGTGTGAACAAAAGAACCGAGTCTTGAATTTGAAGTTAGCAACTTCTGTTCAGTGAGCGTGGCATCGATCTTTCTAGGTACTGCCCCGCATTTCTGTCTGCATATCTTCCACAATTTGTCTTTATCTTTCTTTCTCTCTCTCTCCCTCTCTCTCTCTCTGTCTCTCTCTCTCTGTATCTTTTATGTCGCTCATAACAGCCTCGGGCCTCCACGTATTTTCCCTGTCGTCTAGAGACCATTTATTTTCTCCCTGCGGATTTCACCATCTAGAATACTGGGCTGTTAGCATGCAAGTCATCTTCTCTGCTGGACTAAACAAACTCATCCAATCCCGGTCATCTGTCATTTCTTTTTTTCCTTCTTCATCTGGCCTGGAACTTCTGTTACCAGAAATCTTTAATTTTTATATTATTCCGCCTTACAATTTAAAATATTTCCGTTCCCGGTGTCGTTCCTACACAGTAAACCGATTTACACCCTTAAGGGTCCTTTAAGGTCCTTGAGGGTGCGAATTGGTCTGTAACTCACACCTTTACGCCCTTATAAATGTAAGATTGTGAATTACACCTTTACACTCGTAAGTGTGTAAGAGTTTGAGTTATAATCCGTAAAGCTCCCTTAAGAGTGCAAATCAGTTTACAGCGTAACTGCCCTGCCTTTTGTCTCACTCTCTTCCCCGTCGTGGCACAATGTCGGCGAAATTAGACCGATAAATTTATCCGCTTTGCTATGAAGAGCTATCTTTCTCGCGCAACATCAATGTTGTTTCAAGTCCTTTGCCAGTCGGTATATGAAATAACGAATGACCTTTCTCGTTTCTTAGAAGCACTGCAACAGACATTATATTAGAAAACTCGCTCCGTCATCATGACAGCTGGTTGAATGCTATCCGCGCAAAATCAGAAACGAGCGTGAGACTTCCTTGGTCAAAGCAATTTGGCTTTCATTCAAAGCCAAAGCCATTTCAAAGGTCAAAGCCATTGGTCAGAACCATTTTTAAACGAGCTTGCGATAATCATTCAACTACTCCACAAGAAACTGCCAACGAGCTTAGAAAGGTCAGTTTGCAGAGCTTGCAAGGCTCACGACAAAATCATCATGGTCTTCCTGCAGCTTCCCCGTTTAAAAGTCCAGGTGTTACCGCCTTTCATGTGAACAGCCCAGTGTGTGCAGACGGTGGTGTCCGCCGAGCTTCCCGGTAACATTGTCTGCTACCGCATTAACGCGTGTCCCCGTCTTTTTGCAAAGCTAACACAAAAGCTCAATGGAGTCGCGCTGCGCTGAGAAAGTGGCGCAGGCAGTGGACTCGCTCTCCTTTGGCGGCCGGTTTCAGCTCGCTAGAGACAACCTCGGTGCGCCTCGTCTCACCTATACGTAAGGGACAGACCACGGGATCCGACGGGGCTCACGTCGTTTCCGCTATCGGCTGCTGGAGCTTGCGCGTTACTCACCGAGACGAAGAAGGCAAACGAATTCGCGGCAGCGCCAGCTGTTGCCTGTGCTGCCGCGCAAGCAACAGCACACTTCCCAGCGCAACACTTCCTAGCGAATTCCCACACTTCCGCAGCACACTTCCCAGCGCTCACTGCGCCGAAGCAGTTGCGTGGCAGCAGTAAAGTCTGCGCCAGCGTGCCATCTTCACTGCGCTTGACAGTAAATCACGTCGCATTCAATGAATTTTGAAAGGACCCAATACGCTCTCCATGCTTCTAACCAGCCATCGCGTGCGCTGATCAGCCGATCCCGGCGATAACGGCTGTGTGACAACGTCTTAGCCAGTAAATAAAAATGGATAAGAGTACACAGTGGAATTAATCGTTGCAAAATACGACCAGTGTTTTGTAACGACCCATTTCACTTTCTAATCTTTGTTTTCGCCATTCACGCGAACGTCCCAGTGCAACTGTTACCACCGCTGTCAGCCGCCCGGCACGATCGGTCGTAGGAAAAATTGCAAAGAGGAATGGACCGTCACAAAATACGGATCCTGGTTCAGAGGAGTGCGACACGCCACCAATGTACCTTGGTTGGCTTTCAGAGCAAAATATTGCCAGTCGCCGACTTTTGCGGCGTTCAGCAAGTGTTCTCGCGCCAACCGAATAGTCGTGCCTGTACTACCGGAAGTTGCACGCCAAAAATTTGCAGTTTCGCCCGAAGGGCGATGCACAGAAAGCTATAGAAAGGTTCATTGTTGCGATTGAACTCTTCGGGTGATGTTCTAACTACACGTTGGTGCGACTCAACGCCGGTGCACCAGGACTTCTGGCACAGTTAAAATATTTAAGACGCCTTGTAAGGACTGTAATGGCATTGCACAGACCCTGCTGTGCTGCCCGCAAAGAGAGACACCGTTGAAAAGTCATCACTTTCAGATTACGAGCACTAATATTGTTTTGCACGTTTTAGCAGCCTAAGATTTAAGGTAGAAGGCGTGCGCTGTGAATTAAAGCCTTATTTTTATTTGCGCACTGCAGTTTTCAGAAGCTCTGAGGAAAAATTTAGTCAAAAATGTAAATCCGGTTTTGCGCAACTTTCGAGGTTCAATTGTACGTATATATATATATATATATATATATATATATATATATATGTATATATATATATATATAAATATATATATATATATATATATATATATATATATATATATATATATATATATATATATATATATATATATATATATATATATATATATATATATATATATATATACGTTCCTTACACACTTAAGTATATAAGGAACATCACAGTGGCGGCGAAAACCTGCCTGGAGTGTCCATAGTATTGCTCTCGCAGTAATAAATTTGGCGCTAGACTACATGCACAGCAGCAGAAAGATATCCAGACGGATCGTAGAACGCATCTTAACAAAGCTCCATCTGCTATTCACTTTGGCGAGAAAATTTCGTTGCTTTACACTTACGTGCTTACGCTGCCATTGAACGCAGGTCGCTTCCAAGAAATGTATTTCAGATAAAATAAGCACAATAGGGGGGGCGCACTTATGCAGTGTACATAGGCTTAGGGGAAGAAACAAACAGGAGGTAGTAAGCAAAAATAAAACAGGAATTTCAACGACAGAAAGGAGAAATAGCACCGCTGCGATGAATGCGTTAGTATCTCTGAGATCCTCTAAAATGATTCGGTGGCAAAGCAATTTCTGACAGAATCTAGCATGTCCCGATCCGTCACGTTGTCTGTCCCTTTCAGAGCGTACTTCTCTCTCTTGTCGAGGCGCGCCCCGTGCGTCCAGGGCGGGCCGGTAACCGGCGGCTGAAACCGCGGGGAGTAACGAGCCACCGCGGCAGGCGTGCACCTAGGCACCTGGAGTACAAACCCCGCTCTCGATGTCGTCGGGCGTCGTCGTGCACAGCAATCCCTTCTCTCCGTCCCCCGTGTGCCCCTACACAGTGAACATATTTGCACCCCTAATGTTGCTAAATTGCCGCATGGCTGACGCCCTAACCCCTTGAGGCTGTAAAAAAAAAAAGTTTACTGCACGTGACAGTGAGCTACCGTAAACGACAGGGCAGTGAATGATAGGTTTAAAGTGTTAGCTTTGAAGTTCATTTGAGGTTCACTGAGTCATGGAGTTTTCAGTTTCCCTTAATCTCGTGTCTTCATGGTTACTTGCCACCACAAAATGTGAAAAAGAAAACTTCATTTGTCCGCGTCAAAGATTCGAATGGCTTTAGCCATCGGATGAACCGCCACTCTTAAGGGTGCAGAAATTTTTACTGTGTACCTCCCAGCGTTCACCTTAATCCCGACAACTCACCCCCAGCGTGCGTACTGTGGACACGCCAGCTACATGGGTCGTCATCCCACGCGTCAAGCTCGCGTCGTGTCGCCTGGCGTCGTCATGCGTTTTACGTCGACACGAAGAAAGCCGTTAGCATTCGTTGTCGCTATGTGCTTAGAAAAAGATAACGCGATTGTTCGCCGCCGAAAATGCATCTGGTTAGCTGTGCCGTGACGTGCACACATGTGACGTAGGGACGACGCATGAATAAACGCTCCGTGTGGTTGGGGCTTGTGTGTGGCGCCCTCCATGAATGCCGTGTCAACCGCTGTTATTGTGAACCTCTTCCTCTACAAAAATATCTAACTGCGGAAAAGCAGACGTCGACCGGATACAGGACATGGAACACACAGCAGTGCATTCGGCACTTTCTAATCCTGTTATAGCATGTTCTTCGTTCCCTGACCTGTCGTCATGTCCTCTGCTTACTACAATTGGCTGGAAGACACATGCCACGTGACAATATCTTTTGCGTCTTGAGTCGCGTCACGTAAATAATGTTTGTTTTATCCTGTCCTGGTTCACCTGCACGCTGGTCCTCACACAAACTTAGCAACCAATTAGCTAATTCACAAGCTCCCCTTAACTGTCCCTGCCGAGTGACCGAAGATTCTGCAGATATTTGCAATGGTGTCTCCTTTGTGTCAGATACGGGCCTAGTTTGGCGTTACTGTGTGGAGTGCGTTAATGTGTGGAAGCTGAATGGTCTCCCCTCAAGGGTGTGTGTTCATGTCCGCATTTTCCAGCGACTGTATTAGAATGTGATGTGAGAAGTCGCCTATGCTATCCACTTCAAGGTTCCGAGGTTGATCAAAGCGTCATTATTCGTACTTATTAGTATTATTATTTGGTAACGTTGCTTGAGATTATGTACGAAATGGAGTGCTCCTATTCCTTTTCAAGTGCATTCCTTTTCTGTAGGCGTTTTTTTCCACGCGTATTTAATAGACATGTCATCCGGATAAAGCGCATTTCCTTTGCTAACGTTTTACGTTTGAAATTCTTGTTGATATTTTGTGTGTGTCTGTCAACAGTTTGCCTGTTAGCCGGCTAACTAACTTGGTCAGGTTTCCCAGTCCTGAGTGTGAATGGCGACTATTTAGAATAACAGATTGGGAAGCTTCCCAACTATTCCTAATTATCGTCACCACGCATACGAAGACTATAAGTAAAAGCGACCGATAGTTGCACGAACGCTGGTAATTACACCTTGTTAATACCTTGTTTTCTTTTTCGGGACAAGTTGGTTTAGAATTTCAAGCGCTTTTCGTATATGACTCTACGGCGGAGAACTCGCAACTGTCAGGTGTCCGGTAGCTTGTCGATTTGCACACTTTACCCAAGACCACTGCGACAACAGACCTGCGAGGTCCATCGCTTTTTCTTTTTTCTTTCTTTCTTTTTTTTTCTGCGTGTTCTTGTTGCGCTTTTGTAGTAGGTCAGTGAAACCAGGCCCCAGTGAACGAAAGCGCGAAAAACGAGCATTTCGAAGCGCCTACCTTCTATGTGACACGCCTGACAGCAGTTGAAAGAATATATTAGGATTAACACAATAATATCATCTTGTTAAGGGTGACATAAGTGGTCTCGAAACCAAAAGAGTCACACCGTTAAAGGAGAAGTTACATTTTTAAACGAACGAGTACGTAAGACATAGTGTGACCATTCAGAAATATTTACACCATTATCTCTTCGAATAGAGTGCTATAATTTTATCAGTTATTCGACACATAGTTCACAAACTTCGAGCGTCGAATACAGCCAACGTCCGAATCAAAATGCTTCAAAGGCGGTTGAATCGTTCCCGCATACGAATTCACGCTCATAAGACAGAGAACAGCGCGTAGCACTCTGTCCATCTAAACTCACTGTCACAGATTAATTTTTTTTTTCTTCTGTTCACAGTTATATATTTTGCGATGCCGTATCGCTATTACCGTCTGGCTTCAGAAAAAAAAATCGTTAGTTGTGCTTTTTTCAGCCAAAACGGGGAGGGGAGTTTGAAGAGGACAGACCACACTAGATGCAAGCTGCATGACCTATAAACGCAGTCGCCTTTCTGTCACTTTTTGTCTCATGGCCACCAGTTGGAGTGGACATATTCGGATAGCAAGTGGAAAATATATTGGGCGCCTTCATTCGTGCCATCTGACTTCAATAACGTATGCTAATGATGCGAGGAAAAACAATGCCCCTTCGAGGCCGTTCTGATGTCGACTGCCCTCATATTATGGTTGTTGATTAAATGTGTCGATCACCATCCTCGCAGTGGACAATCATGTCTGGGTGTCCACCGTTTGTCGCCCCA
Source organism: Dermacentor andersoni (assembly GCF_023375885.2). Lineage (NCBI taxonomy): Eukaryota > Metazoa > Arthropoda > Arachnida > Ixodida > Ixodidae > Dermacentor > Dermacentor andersoni. The sequence continues at coordinate 22,844,581 of NC_092816.1, read as the reverse complement.
TCCCTCCGCCTGTTAGCCTCGTTATTCAGCGAATGCCCGTTCCCTCTACCGAATAGAAACAACAGAACAACAAAACTGCAAGACTTCTCCGGCTACTGCCATTGTTTGTTTAGAGATGTGTGCTCCGTTTAACACTTTCATGGCTATGAGAACAAGGCAGAAGAAACGAAAAGAGATAAATGTGCAGCGTCCTGTTTGAACGCCTCCGGTTTCCCTAATGATTCCTCTTCGTACAAGGCTGCTTATGTCGTCCTTCTTCAAACCATTGTGTCTCCCGGCGCGGTTGCCATGGTTTCCTGTTTTATCCACCGCACTCTCGTACACTTGCGAGCGCTGTTCTTCCATGTAGTGAGTGGATGTTTATTCTTTTTTTTTCTCACTGGCAATACAATGACGCGATAGAGTCGCGCAGCCGCACAATCTCCAGCGACTGCGCGAACACATTGTTGAGGTGAGTGGAGGGGAGAGTGGCATGAAAGAGCCAAAAGAGCCCGAGTCAAAGAAGCCTGAAAAACCTGTGCCAAAGCCGCGCTGTTGCACCGCTCCAACTTTCGGTGATGCAGAGAGAGCGTGCGTTATTAGTGTATGTTGAATAAAGTGAAAGGCTTCCGGCGCAAGTTACACCGATGATGATGCTACGCCGGCAACCTAGACCGGAGTGCACTGGTGTGACCTAATATGGCGGTTAATAAAATTGTTGGTTTTGTTGCAACACGGCAGACAGTGCATATTGTGGATTTGTTTCTTTGCCTGTGAATGTTCACTTCAGTTGCGAATATTCGTCAGTTCTGTTTTCGAGAAAAAGACTCGTGATATGCGAGATTATATTGCTTCAACGCGTCGGTTGACAATGCTGGTTGCAGGAGTCAAATATTCCGGTTATTTCACTACAATTCCAATCTTAACAACGCGTGAGAAATATGGAAAGTTTACTGTTAACTGGGAACTGTCAACGTAATTTTTCGATTCGGAAAACTGACGAGTGTGACACTGGTGGTGCCTGCCCATTAAGTGAGGCCATTGCCACCCGTGGTGTCTAAGAGACGAGCTTCCATAAACATTTGGATCAGTAAAGAAGTTGGTCAACTGGCGCAAACTGCTGGAATTACTAACAAGCGCCAGTAGGCCGCTTCTTCTTCTGCTGCTGCTGCTTCTTGTTTGCCACAACATGTTTAAAATAAATCCGAGCGAAGCGATATAACTGGCCAGTTTAATATATTAGAGTTTCGGTGTGCTGTCGTTGGCTTCTCCAAATGGGTGAAACGGAATCTCCCAGCATGCTCGTACGACAATGAAGACATTCATAGCTGTACCGCACAAGAATAGAACTCCCAGCACTTTTTCAAGAGACAATTGCATTATGGTCATTTCAACGGCACCTGATTTAAGTATACGAGCACTCCTGTTGAATATTATGATAGAATGGTGTTCACTGACAAGCAGACGCTGCTGCGTGATGGCGCTGCGTCGAACTATCCATCTAACTCGCGGCGTAGAGCTAGACCTTTGGGGCCAAGAGTAAAAATTTTTCAAACCTAGCTAAGATTTCCTTAGAAAGAAGGGTTAAAAACCATAGTGAGTCATATCACAATCCTCCCAACTTCCTCTTGAAAATTCACTTGTAGGTAAGCAGTTCCGCTGGTTCAACTTCACGATTAGATTGAAAGGGAGGATCCCGCCACGAGACTGTCTTGTGTTGAAAGCATTACCCTGAGATGGGGTTTTGCATTAAATGAATGTTTACTGAAGGTCGATGACGAGCTTTAAGAGTTTCTCGTGGATGGTTTCAAATTTCCCGAGTTGAGATTAACTGAATGTAAGCGATGAATTGCATGGTGTATACTGTGTGAGAAGGTCAGCACGGGAAGCGGTGACGTTGAAAGAGTGCGTGAACCGCTGAACTCAGACCTGGAAATTCGCCAGCTTTACAAAAAAATAGAAGACATTCCCTTTAGACGTCTCTTATTATTTGTGTATGTACTATGTACACAGTGCTCATCCAGCGCGAGTTCTCACCTGAAGAACGTACGTGTGCGCGCGCGCTCCTGTGTCTGTGTGCGTGTTAGTCGAATTATTTTCTCCCTTGTTCGAAACGCGCTGTACCTTGGCTTCATGTACGCTTGTTGTGTGTCGGAAGTGTGACGAGAAATTGGCTGAATAAAAATAATAATGTTTCGTTTTCACCTGTGCCTATTCCTGTTTTTTCGTTGTTGACATAATAAAGACATGATGCTGGTGCGCGAACACAGCGCTGGCTACTCTTTCGATAAACACAACGTGTTGTACACCTTTACTTCTTCACACTTATACGTATACTATGCGTACAATACCAAGCTTGATGCAGTGGACGCACGCAGAGTGGCAGTACAACGCAACGGTCAAGCTACACAAAATTAGAAAGAAACTTTAATAACCCTCTTTCTATACTAGGTCGAATCACAAACATCCTTTTCGTGTTAGAATAGTTATCACGCCAGGTAAGTCCTAATGCACAAATGTTTCGGAACACTCGGAATTCATCTATTGTGTTTGAAAGTATCGAAACCATCTGGAAATCAACTCTGAAATTGCGTGAGTATTCTGCACGTCTTTCAGCACCCAAGGCCGGATTCAGGAATCTTTTGGTTGATAAGTGTCGTTTTCTTTGGTAAGGTGTTTTCTTTAAAAGTCTCAGCCATGAGTTCTCAGTCAAGATTGGTTGGTGCCCAATTATAGCGAAGCGACCACGCGTGTGAATTACATTGCAAATACGTGCAGCGGCAACTTTCTCGGCAGGATGCTTTACCAAGAAAAAGACATTGTAACGCAGCCAAGGCATGTTTTTATTTGAACAAGACGGCCACTGAACAGGAAGAATCTGCATTGATGGCTCTTATTATCAGACGGCCATATGTTCTGCGACTCTAAATGTCGATAGCTCTGTCCACGAAAGAAACAAAACAGGCATATGAAGCGCAATCGTTGTAAGAGCGACGGCGACAATAGTAATCTATACTGCAAGTAAGGCAACATTCACTCACCCTAAATTCTTTCTTCATTAGGAAAACGTGTTTATCTTGAGCTAGGCCCTTGTTTCTTTGTTAAAGTGCAAGTGAAATGCAGAAGCATTCTCAATGAGCAACGACTGAACAACTTTGAACAAAGCTTTCCACGTCTATGAAGTTATATTTTAGTGACGTGACTGCTAGCACTAGATTTTGTTTCTATATTATATTTCCTTATTACTCTTGGTATTTGAAATACCTTTAAAAATTGTAGCACGCAGTTTTCAATTTTTAAGGCCCCCCCTACAAAATCAAGACAGATACACAAACCGTAAATTTGGGAGTGTCTTCTGTAGGAACCTTTTAAACTGGCGAACAGCATGCATTAGTTTTCGATTCTTGTAAAGCCGCCACTTCAAGATAATTTTGCAGAGGTCTCATTTAAAGGTCGCTGGCACATTATGGAGCACTGTGTTTTTTGTGAGATTTGTTTGCTTCAGACGTTGTAATATCTCCAGTTTGTAAAATTTTGAAATGTTATTGTTGCGAAGTTGCAAAGTCGTATCATTCATGCATCATTTCTTTAGGTTCTGCTATTTTTGAAACAATATTTATAAACAAATGAGTACCTAAATACAGGTGTTCCCTCGATAATCACTAGCATTTAATCTTATCATTAAATGCAACAAATTTAATTGGAGTCAGTACAACATTGATCAAATTAGACCAGATATGTTTTTTTCCTGCTTTTGAATAGGAAGACGAACACCTACAAAAGGTACATGTTAATCAAAGTGCCGAGATGTCCAAGTGGCGCAGACATCTGAACTCAGAGTTTACATTTTTGTTTCTTTGTTATCAAAACGTTACTTCCGGTACAAGTGGCGTGCCTCCTTTCCAAAGATCATAATTTGCGAAGCGCATTTACTTTATTATAAGTCCATTTTGCATCCATTCTTCATTATTGGCAAACTAATGCAAAATGGTGAGACCAGTCGCTGAACTCTCAAGTCTTTGAGCGCTCAGGCGACATCGCTTGAATGTTTGTTGCAAAGTTGTTGGCTGGAAGAATATTTATCCTCTATCAGGAATCAGGGGGCGCAGTCTCAAATAATCATTCAACCCGCCGTGATTGCTTAGTCACTTTGCCGTTGCGCTGCTAAGCACGATGCCGCGGGATCAAATCCCGACCCCGGCGGCCACATTTCGATGGGGTCGAAATGGACAAACGACCCGTGTACTTAGATGTAGGTCACCTTAAAGAACACCAGCTGGTCAAAATTAATTCGGGGTCTCCCACTACGGCGTGCCTAATAATCAGATGGCGGTTTTGCCACGTAAAACCCCTTATTTTTTTAATGACCACTCGAAATTAGGTACTTAGGACAGTGTAGTCTTTCTGACGCACCGCTGATGTATCAAGGACCTTAGGCAACTCTGTCAAACCTTCGTAAATATAATTGCCTTTCTAGAACTAACTACTGGTAAGGGCGCCTCTCTGTGCTTTTATTTATATCAGCACGAGCAAATACCAAAACTAATTCCCATGTTCTGGAACGTCCCTGTCTTTTAACACTTCACCTCGACTCAAGAAAATGTATGAGTGGTGAAAAGCATCGAGAACCCAGAGAGAAATGGTTGCTGTGCTTTATTGACACACTACGGCAATTTTCGACATTTATAGCATCTTCTTCAGTCGAGGAATGGCGATGTGCTTAACTCGGTGGGAAGAAGTTCAAGTCTAGGAGTGTTTGAGAATATCTGGGTAAGACATTCTTCTCAGAGATAGTATTCTTCGGCACCGCATCAATACTCACCACTCAACCCGAAGAAGTAAAAGAAACCGCCATCGCTTTGACCTACGCCTCTACCGATGCACAATGCATCATCAGCGATTCCAAAACCGTCATTCGCAACTACACAACAGGACTGATAGCACCCCAAGCACAAAAGATAATCTCCGGCACTCCTCCCTCAAGGCAACGCTGCGTCTAGATTATCTGGGCCTCTGGTCACTCGGGTCTGGCTGGAAACGAAGCCGCCCACGATGCTGCCCGAGCTCTCGCACACCGAGCGCATCATCCTTCTCCTGCGTCTTCCGATCCCGACGAGCCCTCTGTTCTGCATCGCGGTCACGCGCGGGACCGAATGGTCACGTTCAGAAAAATCCTCCTCCACTACCGCAGAGAGCGGTTACGCTGCAAAGCAGCTTCGTCACCTGGCACGCAAGCGCTCTTTAACAGAGTAGAATACCCCAAATATACGGCACACCAGGTTGTACGAACTGAACCTTTCGCTACAACTCCGACCTACAACCAGAGCTTCACCGACGTGAAGCATCGCTTCTACACCAGCTGTGGCTAGGAGTGGCTTTCACGAAGGCGTACACAACTTTGATGGGAATGACCGACAGTGTTGCATGCGACGATGCGACGTCTGCGGCGTGGAAGAGAACATCGAACATTTATTGTGTCATTGTCATCGATTTCAGTCGGAAAGACAAACATTATCTATCGCATTGCGACGACTGGACAATCGGCCGTTGTCTGTGCAGGTGCTACTTGAAGACCGTCCCCATCGCTCGTTGGCCCACAAAGCTATGAAGGCACGTTTGTCTTTCTTGAGGGCTACTGGCCTGTGTGAACGTCTTTGACTCGCTCAGGCCCTCTGCATGCGTGCGCAAGCTCAAAGCGGCTTTCCTTTCCCTCCCCCCCTCTCTCTCTCTATCTTATCTATCTATTGCCTCTTTCCCTCCACCAGAGTAGGGTAGCCAACCAGGCGCATTTCTGGTTAAATCCCTGCATTCTCTCTGTATTTCCTCCTCCTTCTCCTACGCTACGCCCAGCGCAAAAAAAAAAAAAAACTCTAAGTAAATCTTGATACACCACTTGGCGACTAGTTCGGACGCGAACTTTCCCGCATTCACCCCAATACACACTTCCCACTCTGCAAAGCGTGCGAGGCCTGCGCTGACCTCGTTCACATTATCTGGGCATGTCCCAAAGCCTCACCCACAAACACCCCCACACTAACACTACACGCATCATAACTACGGCCGAGCAGTGGGAAACTTTGCGGCTCAGCTTGGACCCAGAAGAGCAGCTCTGGGCCGTCTGGATGGCCGAAGACGCCGCCAGAAAGCAAAGACTGACCGCCATCTGAGGAAGGGGGGACTGCCGGTTAGTCTCCCAACCCGCGCCACCTCTGGACCCCATCAAGGACACAATAAAGTTATATCACTCGCGCGCAAAATAAACTTTACCCCTGTAAAGGGTGCATTACTACACAAAGGGTATTACAGCGGAGAAAAAAACCCACGAATACTACTTGAAGGCGGGACAGCGAGCATGTGGTAATATAAAATTAGGGTTCTGTATGAGCTATAATTTATGCAAGTGGAACCCGTTCATTGTGATTATGTCTCAACAACGCAATTTGTTTTTTCAACATGTTTCTTCCGAGGTGTTTTTATCATTTTCTTTTCTACAGCATCCCAAGCTGTCAAACGAATTGGAGCCAAAGTGATGATAACTTCTTTTACGAAAATCCTGCGTCCAGTTACTCGCTGCAAGTTTCAAAAAAATCTGCGTGTCTTATTTTTTTTCTCGGCCAGTGGGAGCTAGTGTCGCCGCTTGTCACACATTCGTGCGTGTCCATTCATCACTGCGAAAGACCCTTTCGCGCTTTACGCGTCAGTCATAGAATGCACCGTTTGAAGATTTTTTACCAGCTATATGTTTGTCCAACATTCGCCCAATGTTATGTCGGGGGGGAAGGAGGGGTCCTTTAAGATAAGGACACAGAGCTAAACAAACAGGATTTGTGTCCCGTATTGTGTTCTTGTTTTCAAAGCGCCCCTCACTACTGTACGCAACTCCAACACGTCCACAAAGTCGCCCCCTTGAACAATCGCCTGTTTGACATTTTCTAGAATATTTAAAACAAAAAAAATAACTCAATAAAAATTATTTCAAAATAGATAATTACTGCATCAAAAAGTTAGCAACGGAATGTCTACTGTGCAGTGATTATTCGTAGTCTTTCCGCGTCTTCCATAAATTCCTTGTCCTCGGAAGGAAAAAAATTAATCAAGTGACGAAGGCCATGTTCCACGATTGGCTTCTTATCAGAAACACTGTTCGACCCGTGCTCTAAACAGGTATCACGGTAATGTTATGTTAGCACACTTCGTGTTGCCTACCTACACGTTTGTGAGAACTTTTACGTTCAATTTCTTTTCATTTGTCAACATTGGTTGGTTATAAGGGCGCCAAGATAGCCACCGCTTCGTTAGCCTTTCTGACGTAACTTTCGCCACGTAATAAATACAGCGTGCCGCCCGCTGACTCGCAACAGCTATCGTAGCGGCATCGCATTTCACCTAGTGTCATTCACGACACAAACAACTTTAATCGTGCCATTGGTACAGGTATGTATGTTTTTTTTCCTTTTCTTTTTGTCAATAAGCATGCACAAATCCTGATGAAAAAAACTGCTCGCTCTCCTGTAGTCGAGAGTAGATGTAGCCTGATATGGCAAATGGCAAAGCACATTGGTTGCAGATGATACCAGCCACAAGTGCGTGTTCACAACGGCATGCCCAACCACACCACAACTCGCCATACCGCATACTGGTACATATAAACGCTGGCCAGCTAGAAGAAGAAAAGCGCCTGAAGGAGGCGCCACGCAGCGTGGCGCCATCTCTCGAGGTGACGAAAAACCTACGCCGTGGAACTCACGGACCACTGGCGTTCAAAAGAGCACAGGCAACCCAGTCTCAGCTCCAAAAGATGAAAATGAAGTGTACGGTACACCGCATTGCCTTTTCAACGTCGCTATTCGAAATAACAATTAAATCTTCAGTACATTAGAACTTACAGCTTGAGTGATATTGTGAACAACATTAAGAAGAACTCGGAAGCAATATTTTTATAACTTGTTTAGGCAGTAACTGGCGCATGTAATGCGGTCCTGTACAAAGGGTTGGGGACAGAGACCACGTTTTCTTAAGCTTTGACTGGTTGCCCGAATGTTCTCACTTGAGTGCCCGAATAACGGTTCTGGCTTTTGGATCAAAGTCACTTGAAGGTCGCCGACAACGGAAGCTAAAAGTATTTCATGCTTAAAAAACGAAAAAGAAACCTTGTTCAGATTACGTCAGAGTCTGTACGACCATGGAAGCCAACATGCAAGTCAATTTTCAGGTATTTCAACGCAGCTACGACTAGCGTTTCGTGATTAAAATTTTCTCCGGACAGTTACATTTGCCACATGCTGTAATGTATGGGCAAAACTTGGCTAGAATTGTGGCTGTAAGAGGACTGTAGTGCTGTTCATTTTAACTAGGGGCGTTTATTTAGGACCGGTCTCTGGAATTTAAAATGCAGTGCTGTGTTAGTTAACTTACATCAGCCACCATTTTTTGCATCATTTTGTACCTTACGCTTTCTTCTTTTGCGCACTAGCAGCAACGTGTCGGAAAAAAGGCTCTCTCAATAGAAATATTCTAGAAATAAGTGCCTATCTTCTTTTAAACAAAATCCTCTCTCAACAACCATGAATTGCATTCCTAGTAGATCGTGAAGTCTGAAATTGACTTTTACGAACTTTTCTATTTTAGAGAATGAAGAGCGCAAGGGCGTAATTTATTAAATCATCGGCGAGGAATGTCTACGACGACGATCCATCTGAAAAATGGAATCCGGTGCCTACGCTAGTGCAAATGCCAAAACACAAATGCCAGTGCTTGCTTTTCCATTCCTTTTCAGTCTTGGGAACATTCCGCAGCATACCAAAGCGCATAACTGCGCTCCTACGCAATGTGGTCATAACGCCGACATGTGACAACATTATTGCGCGTGTTATTTCGTTTCACGCGAATGAAAGCGTCCAGTGTTACTTGCAGTCGCTTATCAAAACAAACAAACAAAACAAATAAAATGTTTTATGAGCGTGTTATTATAACCCAAATGGGGTTTATATCTCATTAGCACAAGAGAAAGAACGTCCAGTTATGTTAAAGAACACAAAAATTCTGAAAACCCAAACCCAGATGCTATCCAAGGATGCAATCAGCATCCTTGGAGAGCGACCATTTAGCGCTTCGTTTGTCATGTACCCACCCCTTTTCTTTGTCCGCGTACTCTAGTGCAACATCATTTTGAAAAGCGTTCAGCATGCTTTGTGAGGTGGTGCTGCGTCTCAACGACAGCGTCTCAAAAGGCTAGCTGTCCGAAGGAAAGAATTTGAGAACGCTTCCTTTACCACTGGTACCACTGCATATGTCTTTACCGCTGCGTTAGGCTTCACTATCTTCTGGATCGGCCATGAAAGCATTGAGACAGTCACATGGAAATGGCGGTTAGATTGCAAAGAATGCTAAACGATTTAAAAAAGAGGTATATATCAAGACAACGAAAGACTAAAGAACAACTCAAGTATTTAAGAAGAAACATCGGAGAAGGCAGAAACAACAAGAACAATATATAAAATGCAGTTCATTTCGCAAAATAATTAGTTATAGCAGTCTAAAATGACAATCCATCGGCTGTGACGGCGATAGAAAACGGAAAGTGGTTCCGCTCACTGCAGGTTTTTCGCAAGAAAGGACGTATATCGGAAATGTATATCGGTACGAAAATGAGGAGCGGCTGCCTTATTCTCGTCTCATATCTCGTCTTCGCCTTTATGTGGGAGCCCTTGTGCTCTACTTAATTCCAATGCTCACGCGGATCAAAGAGATTGGTTAGACGTTGTGGCAGTTGTATCAATAACCGGGGCGCTCAAGTCAAATTCGCATGCATGTGTTACCTGTGCCGAGTGATATACTAAAGCGAACAACTTTGTTCGGCTCATCAGACCAGCTTTCTTTTCTTGTATCTAACCGTTCTCGTGGGCCGATCTCGAAAGCAGTGTAGCTTAACCCAGCGTCCCGAAGCGCTAGCTGACTCCAAGAAAGAATGCAACAAACTGGCGCCCAACGAACGCGCCAGACGTTTCAAAGCGCTACTTTGTCACGATGGAAGCACGCATGTGCTTGTGGCCTAATGCTTAGAACTTTGGGCTGCTCTGGTGGATGACATAGGTTCGATACTACCATCATCCGTGCTTATAGCATCGTGGTGGACCTCACGCGCTGGAAGTATCTAGCACCTATGCATCGCGTGCGTGAGCCCGTAAGAGTTCATGAAGTTGCAATTTGCCTGACAGGGCCGTGCCGGCCGCACAGTAGCAGCAATACGGCAAAACAGTAGAAAGACGCTCAAAAGAGCACAAGTGAAAATAAACTTAGTATACACGTTGCTACACAGTTGAATACATAAGTCACGGGAAAGGAAAACTTGCCTTGTGCAGTTTGCTACGGACTTTGTAGTGCTAAAAGAAACGTTCCATATGTTACCAGAGCTGTTTTATAGCGCCTTTGTTCTGTTTCTTATGTATAACCTATACATTGCTTATAGATAAGGAACACAATATCCTAGCCACATATCTGGCATACGTCCATCAACTCTTTCTAACCAAGCACTGCGGCATTTGTTTCGCGTCACCATGGTGGCTCAGTGGATGTCGGGTATACTGCTGAGCACGAGCTCACTTGTTCGATCCACGGACACAGAATAAAAAAAAAGAAAACGCCCGTATTTCAAGCTTTGAGTACACGCTTATCAACCCCAAGAAGTCATATTTCATTGGTGATATTTGATTATATCATAATCACATATCAACGCAATGGCGTCTCTCATATCGATCGCCGTTGTTCCTGTGGAACGTTGAGCCCCGTGCGCCATAAATAATCACTTTTGTTCAGAACCTCTAAGGTTTTGCGTTTGTTGACCTCTTCTTGTGTTGATAGGGTGGATTTTGTGTTGTGTAGCAGTTTTCTGCACATATACTCACGCGACCTCCTTATTTATAGAGCTTTCTTTGTACATCATGGTCATAGTGCATAGAATCAGATTAACTTCGCCGTAAACAACCATTACTTAAGTGATAAAACACTCCTCTAGTTTGACGTAAAAGCTTATGCTCTATGCGGAGACAGTATGATGTGGAAGCTGTTATCACTGTATCATCTTTACATATTAAGGCGATAGCCGCGACCGTTTGGATGTTTTCTTAATTTTTCGACACATCTAAGGGCAATATCGGTTCGAGCAAAATTTACAGGGGTAATTTCTGGGTAGCTGTGGGAAGGGGCGCCAGGGGTGTTATGTCATTGAGCGTGCAACACAATGGCGGGAGCCGCAGTTTGCTACTGTAAATTTTACTCGTCTCGGTATTGCTTTTTAAATCCGAAATAAAAAAAAACAAGCATACTATCGAAACGAGCTACGGCTGTCAACAGTTACTTAGAAAAACATCACAGCTGTGGCCTTTATATATGAAAGCCCTTTTGAGTCTTATTATTGACTCCGAAGGGGCCTTGCTCCAAATATCCTTGAAGTAAAGGGTTAATCTAGGCGTCACGAGGCGTCATGCAGGCCCTACACATCAGACCTGCATTGGCCATTTCTTGTTCAGTTTTAAATTAAGAACACCCCTTTTTTTTTTTCTTTTTAGATGCTGCAATCTTTTGCCCAAAGCAATTCTGGTCTAAGGTGATGTCGGAATCGGAATGACGAGAAGCTTGCTTAAGTTAGCGAGGTTGGCGCAGTAGCGAATCACACGCGCATGGCGTCGGTGCGCCCTAAAATATTGGTCGCGCCTTTGCAGGCCCTGCAGTGCCCTGCAAAAACTCGAACACATCGAGGACTCAAAGATTCTACGCCTCAGCCACTCCGCCAATTCAGCAGAAAATACTAAAGTAAGCGAGCAACACTGCGCCTGTCCTCTTGAGCAATCACTGAAACGATTGGCTGACGCCACGCTCCATAAACCAGCGCCGAGATTATAGAATACAAACGATACATGGCTCCCACAGCGAAAGCCAGAATAGGAAAGCGAATGAAGAAGGAGTTTTGTCACTCCGCTTCTCTGCAGTGACTCTATTTGAATTTGATTAGGATGATTATGATGATGATGATGATTCATTGGCATCCCCTGCGAAACAGAACGGCGAGAAATAGTCACCTAGCCTCTTTGAGTTAATCAAGTATTATATATAGCTATTGCAGTCTAACACTTTCCCAACATTCTCTAGATCTTTTTTTGTTAATGTGATATAAGGAGATGTTTATGCACAATTTAAGGCTCCGGCTACTCCCTATAGCTCTTGAATGGGTCTAGCCTACAACATACACGGTTCAAAGTTGCATATCAAATAACCTTTTCATAAAGCACTAGAACTTGTCAAGCAAAGTTTTCACAGTAACACCATGACGTAAGAAATACATGGTGCATACAATATACAAGTGACTCCACAGTGCTGTAGGAGACAGTCTCAAAAATACAAATAATACTGTTGCCTAATAACACAGTCTCTAGTCAGCGGGCGGTGCACACATCGTGTAAATGCCTTGACCCATACAGTCACAACAGAACAGTCGACATAACCCACAAACACATACATATATACAGCGATATTGAAATGAAAGGAACATTAGAAGCGTTAATAACGGCCAACAGTGTCTCTGTCTTCGAGAAAAGTTTTTAATGCTTTTAAAGTGCTCTTCTGCAAGGCCGTTGTTGTCCAAAAACCCAAAAGTTCCTTTAAACTGAAAGGTCTGCGGTCTATTATCATTAGAGCTGATTTAAGTCGGTGTCTTGGCGCGTCGTGATGTGGGCTATCTAGAAGGAGGTGATGTATATCTTCATCTACACATCCACAATCACATTTGTGGTTACTATGTAAGAAATGTTTTGTGTAGGCAGTGCCAAGACTTAATCGATGAATAAGGGTTTCCATATTTCTGTCCAATGATGATGGAAATTTTAATTCAATAAACGGATCAGTATGGCACAAATCCGAGCTCTTAGACTTCCGGTCAGACCACGTGTTTATACACATTTTGAAACACGTTGCCCTTATAATGCGGCGTAATTCATTCTTTGATATTGGGTGCGGAACCACATAACCTTTGAGGTGTGCTTGTCATGCCTTTTCATCGGCTGATGTGTTGCCAGGAATCTTACAATGCCCTGGTATCCACTGTAATGATATTTCATGCTTCGCTTGGCTTGCCTTTGTGAGTTCTTTAAGTGTTTCGTATTTTATAGTATGAGCGATTGTTTTTCCTTTTGTGCTGCAGAGTGTTGTTAGAGGTGTCTGTGAATCGCTGAAAGTTACCCATATTTGCGCATCTCCTACTGACGTTATAAAGCTTATCGCAAATAGGTTTGCAAATAGTTCAGCCGATCTTGGCGAAGTCGCACGAGATAACTTAAATGATTCTTGTTTATTGAGCTGCGATATAGTGAAGGCTGAAGTTGAAGAAGCCATCTGTAAAAACGTGTCTGTGTCCTGAATACCGCATATATGTCTGGTAAAGCGCTAGTTGTTTAGCAGCTTCAATGAACGTGTTTCTTTTTCTGAATATCCCGTCTACTGACAATTCGATATTTAGAAGTGTAAGCAGCCATGAAGGATATTCGACGTCTGAGTTCCAAAATTCATTTCTTTGCAGTACATGAAGGTTCTTTCTAATTTCTTTATGAACATAACTTCTATCTCGTTTCATTATGTCTGGAGCCAATGGGTGGCTTTTGTGCTGTGTTTGAAGGCAGAAATAATGTCGGCATGCTTCTGTAGTTCTCATAACTAGAAACAGTGATTGGCGAGCCTCAGCTATTACAAGACAGTTAAAATTCGCTCGTGGAACTCCTAGACATATGCGTAGTCCTCTAGCTAAAAGTCTTTCAAGTCGCTCTTCTGAGGAGTGGGAAAGTCCGCGTAAGATGGGCACGGAGTAGGCAATTTTTTGTCGTGTTAATGCATTGTAAACAGCCAGCATAGACGATATTCATCCGCCCCGTTATGTGCCTGCAAGTCTGCGAAGTACACATTCGCTATGGCATTGACCTCGTTTTCGAGTTTTTTATGTGGGGTGCCCATGATAGCTGTTTATCAAGTAATCACACCAAGAAATCGATGCTGTGTGGCAATCATTAGAGGCTGTCCTTCCAGATTAAGAGTGAAATTTTGAACTACCTCCGAGTGAAGGGCAATACAGCTGTCCTTGCGTGTGACAGAACCATTCCTCTCTCCCTCAAAAATTGGTTAATGATATTCATGCCGTCCTTCAATACCATCTGAAGTAATCGAGCATTAGACCCAGACGTCCAAATACATACATCATCTGTACACAGTGAAAATCCTAACTGCGATGGCAGTCTTCTTGTTAAATCAGCCATGACCCAGTTAAAAAGGACAGGGCTGAGTACGCTTCTCTGTGGTGCTCCCTGTTTGACAACATGTTCAGCACTCTGTCCTTCATCCGTTTAAACAACTATTTTGCGACCTGATAAAAATTCAGAAATCCATCGCAAAGACCTGCCAGACATTCCGAGTTATAACCTACTACTTAAGAGAACAGGAATGTGACTGAAATTGTCAAATGCCCTCTTGATGTCCAGGAATACTGCTATCGTCAAGTTTCCACGTGAACGTTCGCGTTCCACACAGGTTACTATATCCAGTGTTTCATCCACTGTGCATCTCTGTTTTCTAAAACCTGCTAAATAGTTGGACAGCACATGCGTTTCATTACACCACCATAGAAGTCGCGCGTCAATCATTTTCTCCCTTACTTTGCATAAACAACTTGTCAAACTAACTGGGCGGAAGGATTCAAGGCACAAGGACGTCTTACCCGGTTTCAAAATTGGGATGATTCGTGCGACTTTCCAAGAGTCAGGTACAGTTTCTTCTATTCATAGATTATTACACAGGGTGACCCACATAACTTGAGCCAAGAATTTAAAAATGAAAGGCGCGTCGGAAGCGAATTGAACCGAACGCATACTATTCGCAATAGCCTATAGTAACTCAGACAATTTTTTTGTTTTCCTCATAGCTCACTAATTAATTAAGGTAATTACCCAAGTATTTATTTATTGGCTGAGGACCCCTAGTATGATACGCATACTTGTAAAGCACCTTCAGAAACCATCGATCGAGTTGTTTCCTTTACAATACATCTCACGTTTTCCAGGTTGCAAAGAAAGCCCGCGAAATATGAAAAAAGCCACGTGATGGAGCGATTGCGCATTGGTATTGTGCTGCTGCTCTCAAGCGTGCGACCCGCGGTAGAGGTGAACCTCCACCGCTGGTCGGCGCGGCATTGCATTATCTTCGCGATCGGCCCACGTGTATGTGCTGAACGCCTGCTTCACCTCCGCCACGGGTAGGCCCGGCATTGCACTATTTTATAGATTTTTTTCTACTTACGGACACGATAGTGGGGAAATAGCCCTTAACAGCTTCGCTGTAAAAAAGTAAAACCGGAATAGACACGGTTTAGTATGGATTGCGGTTTCACGTCACAGGCTCCAGAGGCAAACCACGTACCCTTATCTCAGTTCCCTCCCACCCGCACAATGGTCAGGCCGCGTGCGGTGAGTACTGCGGAAGAACAGCGCGCCTACGAAGAATACCGTCGTGAACAGAAGTCGCAGTGTGCGCCGCGACGGCGTTCGGCACGTAATACGGGCGAAGATCGTGCCGCAAACGCCAAGCTTCGGTTGGATCGCCACTGCCAACTGCACTCCCATCGTAATCGTGGGTGATTTCAACATAGGCGTGTCTCGGCCACAGGGAAAGTTGTTCGTGGCATTTCTCTTGGAAACGTTCGGCATTCAATGTTACACAAACATCCGTGTGCGCTTCATCGGTCGTGTATAGACGCGTCATCAAGACGCGTCATCGGTCGTGTATAGACCTCCCATTGGCCAAGAACCTTCCCAGTGTCGCCACAGGGCTATTGGCCGTATATCATAGCGATCATAAAGCAATACTTACCTTGGTGACCAAATAATAAATAAAAAAAAAACGAACAAAAGAAGGTTAAAATTTAAAAAAAAAGAGCATGAGTATGCAATTTATTAAAACAACAAAATATGTGAAAAAAACGAAATTTATTGTGGTATGTGTCTTTTATTTTCAATCAACATGTTTATTATCGGCATATTTATCACCATATATACAGCTCCGATGGTCATCCACCTTAATAGAGTGGAATGGGTCTGCATTTCTTTTATTGCACTATGTAAGCGAGCATGAACAATTCCTCTGCTAATCAGTTTCGAATGGGCGGACGCATAGGATAATACAGGCTTATTGGCACACGGCTCATACATCCAGCATACACGATGCCGAGTAAAGGACAGTCTCAAATCTAGGAACCTGGGACAGTGGCGTAGCAACAGGGGGGGCCGGGGGGCCGTGGGCCCCGGGTGCACGGGGCCAGTAGGGGGGGGGGGGGGGGGGGGCGTTGTCATATACGTCGGAAGACACCCGAAAATTGTCGATATCCTCGCCTTCCTCGACTACACACGGGGGGGGGGGGGGGTGACAAAAGAGCTAAGGGCCCCGGGTGCCAGACGACCTAGCTACGCCACTGCTTAGGGATCCATTCTCCGGAAGTTCATGCGTGAACGAAAGTGGAGCTAGGCATTCTTCAAACAGAGCCAACGTCTGACGAACGGAGGCCGCACCGCAGTAGTCCTCACAGTTAAGCAGAATAAAAAAATCGTAATGTTGCACCAGCTGCCGCTTCACTGATTCACATTGCGGATTAATCTGTAATAAATTTTGGCAAAGAACTCCGGGATCGCAGTGACGGACACCGGCATGGACCAGCGGGCAAAACGACTAGCGGAGTGAGCCCATTGCAGCTGCCACTGCTAATAATAAATAACACAAAAAGGCAGCATTAAATAGGGGTAAGAATAAAAAAAGCAAGTAGATGCTTTTCCACTCAGGCGTGGTCCCTTGCCCGGCGCCAGAAATATCGCGTTCGCTTCATCGAATAAAAAACGCTCTTTGCTGGCAGATGATCTTGAGTGAATATGAAAAAAAGTATTCTTTGACACGACACACTGCGCATCCAAACTGGGATCGAGTTTTAGCAAAGGCGTTAGAAAACACTCACACGAATTTTTCTCTTTTAATCTTTTAACAGTGGCTTTTCACAACCGGCGCGAAGTGTGCAATCCCGAGCGCAGTAAATATTGCACCTCCCGCGGTAATCAGCGACGAAATCGAGTTCGTCGAGAGTAAATAAAGCGTTGCTTTTTAAAGGAAAAGCTCATAAAGTAAGTGAACGTGGCACTGCTGTTCTCGCTTCCATCAACGCGAATAAAGCTCGGCATAATTACGACACAAACAGCGCTGTCGCTGGAGCTCGCGCGAAGCAGAAAGCTGGGCGTGCGTCTGACGATCCCGCTGCTCACAGAAGTATAGGCGCGTTTTAAAAGCAGCAAGCGAGCATTGGCGCTGGTAGAGCTGTAGTTCTTACCGTAAGGCACCAGTTTGAATCTCGGTTGCACCGAAAGGGAAGTTCTTTCATCAACATAATTAATATTTGTTAACAGCTGGAACCTATCTGCGATTATCCTCCGCGGTATTTATGCCTCCCAAAGGTGCACCCAATTTATTGCTTGTGTTCCTAGTCAATCCAAAAAAAATGAAATTCTGGGAATTTACGTGCTAAAATCTCGATCTGAGTATGAGGCACGCTGTATTTGTGGAACCCCTGATTAATTTTTATCGCTTGGGGTTCTTTACCGTGCACTGACATCTCAGTACACGAGCGTTTTTGTCCCCATGTAGTCGCTGCGGTCGGGATCGAACTCGTGTCCTCGAACTCAAGAAAGCAAGTCCTTAGTCAACTTAACCCGGTATAATGCCAGCTAATCTCTTATCGCCTCTATATCGTATTTATTGCAATTGCATCGCTATTCTCTTGAAATCGGACTGTGTTACTAGAATAAACCATATTCTACCCATTAGATGACCTGCCTCAGCTCCTCTTTTTGCCCTTATTCTCATTGGGAGCTGTGTTCACGCGGTTGATGCAACGTCGAAGCTGATTGAGTAATTTACTGGCTATTAAACGCATGTATAGAGAGGCTGGCGCATCATAGAGCCCGGCTGCTCATTTGCTCCTATGTGCGGTAACTTATTGGTTGGCTGATAAATAACTGATTTATTGATTGTAACATTCCAAAGGAACGCAGGGACAGTAAGTGGCGACATAGTGTAGGACTGCCGAATAATTATGACTGCCTCGGTATAAAGAGAGTTGTGTGTGTGTTTGCGACCGCCACCGAGGGTCGAACCCAAGTCACTGTGCTCATCAGATAAATGACACAGCCAGTGGGCCATGGGACGAAGCAACGCGTTGTCATAAGCAGCCAAGCATTTCAGCCTCAGACCTGCCCGCTATTAAATCAACGACGCCATCAATTAGGATGCCCGTAAATAAAGCCCCGTCTGGCCGGGCAAAGCACTCATTGCGACTAAGCGGCACGCCACCGTTCTTGTCCCAATTGACGAGAGAGAGAGAAAAAAGACGGGAAAGCAAAAAAAAATAAAATGGGCGCGTTGATTCCCGCCATCACCGCACGAACCGAGCAGCCGCCGTAACGAGGCAGCAAAAGGCTTGGAGCACGTTTGGCGAGTCCCTCTCGCCGGCAAATAAGTACGCGCTTGTCAGACGCAGCGGGCGAATGTTGGCGCCTTCGCTGGCCGATATGCTAATGGTGCTCGCCCCCCTCTTCCTTTTTTCGCCCACCTCCACACTTTGGCACGCGCACACCGCTCTCCGTTCATATGCGGGGCGGCGCCGTCACTATCGTGGCCGCCGTGCTTTGCTGCTCGTGCGGCTGATGGATGCCGGGCGGCTACTAACGACGCGCATGCATCATCGAAGGCCCTCCATCAGAGCCCTCGCGCCCGGAGAGGGGAGCCGCTGGCCTCCGTCGTTCGGGCCACGGAGTTTCGCGCAAACGCCGTGAGCAAACTTTATATTATAGGGGATATCTGACGCTAATACTTGAGGGAGCTTTAGCTGCCCGTTCGTGGCGGCTCGCCCTACACAGGTATGCTTCCGTTTTGGGGATGATCAATCAGCCCCGGGACGCTAAGTGCCCCTGCGGCGCGCTCCAGTATCATTGAGCCGTAGTGTGCTCAGTATTGACCCGCGGTTTCACGAACACTCGATCGTGCTAATTTGAACACGACTGAAAGTGAGCACGAGTTCCACATTCCGTAAAGTTCTGAAAACTTGCAGAGGTGTAGGATATAAGTTTCTTATCACTCGATAATCTGATCAACGCGCCAACCCGCATTCCCGCAACACCCTACAGGAATCGAATTGAATATATCTTGAGCTGTCCCGTATCCGCCCTATCAATAATTGGTTTTTTAAGCTAAGGCAGGGAGACTGGGCCAAGCGTTATGCTTATCATCTCTATCCTACGAACTTGACATATGGATTATATGCTCGCTTCAGTATGAATTGTATGTTCCTTTTAAGCGTGAACTGTATTGTAGTATGGTTGAGCCGGCTGTGCAATCTTTAGTTTTTCTGTATAGTGCAGTGCAGTGGACTGCGATAATTCTACCGTCCTCGCCATTTCTCTTTAGTGAAAGGTTAATGGGTTTATGAGTAAAGTCCTAGAAGGAAGTACACTCACGAGAGAATTGCTCCAACTGCCGAAAGCAATTTCGCTTTGTGAGAGAGATGTACTGGCTTAGATGATGACTATTCTGTTTCATCATTCACAGTAAGCAACTTGCTGCAAATATGTTTTCTTTGTAGAGGTTTCTATATCATATTTAAAGAAACTGTTAATTCCCTCTACGCTTTTCTCGTTCTCGCGCTTCGTAAGGTGTTGGCGAAAACCCAGCTTTTCGGAACATTTCATCATTTTCGCTCACCGCACGAAGCTTAGCAAAATTGTCAGTTCGGGGCATAGGTGTTATTCTCTACAAGGCACCTGGCGATAGCAGGTCACCAAGAGACCCGAAGTTCCACCTCCAGCGGAGCTTAGCTGGCTAGATTGGGCAGAGGTTATCCAGATCTGGCGGTGCAGCCGCGTCTTGTGTGCCGGCGTAGCGCTGTGCCAGGCTTAACTTTTTCTTTTCCTAAATGCTATCAAACAAGGCTTAACTTTATTTTTCTTAAATGCTATCAAAGAAGGCTGTACTGACCACGACCACGTCTCTCCATCTCCCGAGAGGAAATAAATTCAAGCACTGCTGCACTTCTTAAAATGTAGTCTATATAGTGGCCGTCAAACTTATAGAACCCGATCAATCAAGAGCAGGGGTGTGCGAATATTCAAAATTTTGATTATGCGTCTAATAGTCTCTGCCGTTCCGTGCGTATTCGATACGCTAATCGAATTTTCTATGTGGTTGAGCATTCGTTGTCTTTTCCTTTATGATAGTTAACAACGCTTTATTGTAGTCCCAAATGAACACTTCTCCAAATGTTTCTACTGCTTGAGAGCTGCGGTTTCTGCGCGCAGGGAAATCTAGTCTTGAGCATGCGCACGGGCAAGATGACTTCTCGGGAGGGGGGGGGGGGGGTATTCTGCAAGCGTCTACCTAGTGGACATGTCCTTTTCGTCTGGTGCTAAAGTGTTGATTGGCTGGGTGCACCTTTCTCCTTCTGACGCGTGCCCCTGCCCAGTTAATCGGAACTTCAGCAGCAGACGGAATGGATAATTCTGCTAGATGGACACTTACAGAATACCCCCCCCCCCCCCCCCCCCTTGCTCAATCATTTCCAGTCATTCAATAAAGATGGCTCACTTTTAGACAGCGTCTATAAGAATTTGTCTCGATTTCTTATTTGCCTATTCGTGTTTTATGGACAGTTAAATACTGCTGTTGTGCTGTTGCCGCACAGTCAAACTTTTCTCTTTCGAAGAACACAACATTAAACATTGAACACAACATTAGCGGTCACTCTGTTCCCCGTTCCCTTTGATTACCCGTTCCACCTTCCTTTTGCTCTTTCTGAGCTGCGCTACAAGCCTAAAGAAAGTCACGACATTGAATGTCCACCTGGTGATGTGCTGTGTCCTTCGTTCGCTGCTGCCCTTGTCATGGGGCTCCAGACATCTGGAAGCACTGATTTTTTTTTCTCGTTTACAAGCTTCTCGATTGTCCGGAGGTTAAATTGCAAACAGGATTACGTACTTTAGTCAAATACTGGATATAAGCCTTTCTTTTTTCTTTTTGGTGGAATGAGCCCAACGCAAAATTTAATGTCATCTTGTTGAGAAATGAAACAAAAATACTCCATATTCGATTCGGTATTCGAGTCAGTATTTGGGGGTCGTCTTTGTAGAATATTAATATTCGATTCAGTTCGGGAATTTCACTATTCCAACATCCCTAATCGAGAGACATCTTTGGCGGCTTAATTGTAACAAACGCAGACTGTAAGTCACCACCATCGAAGACTTTTGAAGGAATGCGTATTAGGCTTGCATATTTAAGGGATCTCAACCCAGAAATGTACAGCACGGTCCGTAGAAGAAAAAATGGGAATGTGCTGAAGTCATGTTGGGTTAAATGTGACGGAGGCTCTACATCGCCGTGTGTGCGTGCGTGTGTGCGTGTGTGCGTGTGTGCGTGCGTGCGTGCGTGCGTGTGCGCGAGGTTTACTGTCCCTCGTTTTTCTGTCTTCTGTACTCTCCTCCACTCATGTAGGGTGTCAAAGCGGAGGGCCCTCAACCTCAATTGCTTTCTGTTTCGCTCTCTCTCTCTCTCTCTCTCTGTCTCTCCTCTACAGTTGTCGTGCCTTCTGTTGCTTTTGTTATGCAGACACAGCGTCTGCAAGGAGTGAGTTGGCGAGCGCCAAACGAAGAAAGTTGTGTAATTGAGGCTTCCGGTGACACGATCCAATCCCGGCCAACTTCCGTTGGGCGACCCTTGCGATTCCCTGTCGCACACGCAGCAGGAACATCTGGCTCGACACGTTAAGACGTCCATCAAAATGACGTTAACACGTTGGGAAGAGTAATGGCTGCACAGCTGACCGCTCCTTTGACGGCGCTGGCCGTGTAAGGCTACATGCCGATGCAAAGCCGCTTGCGGAATGAAACCAGGACACGCGTAAAGTACCGCAACTTTGGTTCGCGAACGACTTTTCTGTTGTTTAACTTGCGCCTCTCGTTGTGTGCGGCGATCGTATACAAGCCACGTCTGTTTTACGATGGTCTCCGGGCTTGCGGCTTCAGCGCTGCGGGCGGCAGCGCACCACGGAGCTAAGTGCTCCTATCGGACGCGCTCGGCTCTCGGACAGCGCGTCTGGAAAATTACGAACCACGCTTGAAGACCGGGTATGCGAATCGATGGGGCCCCCGCTTTGCGAATGTGTCACCAAACTTCTTTTGCATTCATGCATTGGCTCTCAGTCACTTTTTTTTTGCTAGTAAAGAGCCACCATTCCGCCATCGGATTGGTGGTCTGTCATTTCGCTGCGTCGGTAATACATCACTCTTCTGTCTTCTCCGATCACCGTACCGCTGGCTTGAGTCCCTCTCTTTACCGCAAACGCACGCTGGCGAGCGCCGTTTGATTCAGTAAAACACTTTTGCTTTCGTCTTAGATCGGTTGTTTTGTAACAGCCACTCAGCATCTCCGGAGTTTTGCCGCTTAGTCTGGGGAAGGAGTTAAGATTGCAGACAACAGCGGCTGGATCTCAATAGGACCGAAACGCAAAGATGCTTATGTGACGGTAGTTCGGCGCAGTTTAAGTAATGTATACTCGGTCACCAAACTAAGAATTCCGTATCCGCCCACGAAGCCGCACTACACCTGCATGCCATCTGTGTCTCTACACCTACCAAACACAGTTTCCTGGAAGAGGTGATATTCAGAGAAGTTCGCTTCCTCAGAGACATCACGGAAATGAGTGAACGTAATTGGTTATCGCATTTCAGTTATAAATTACATATAAAGTTCACCACAGCGTTCTTAGCTTTTGGGTGGGAAAATCACTCCTCAATGGAATTGTCGCTTGGTCGACCTGTCTTTCATTCATCCTATCCTTGCGTCGGTAGGTCGGTCGGTCAGCCGTGGCCGCCTTCCAGTACCAAGCTTTTTTTGCGCGTTGGCAGGTACGCTAACAGGCAACTGGTGTGGTATAAAATTCCTTCCAGATTGCAGCGAGGCCATTACCCCCCTTGTGGCGTCTCTTCCAATCACCGTGCGCGAGCTCATCATCATCATCATCATCATCATCATCATCAGCTTGGTTATGCCCACTGCAGGGCAAAGGCCTCTCCCATACTTCTCCAACTACCCCGGTCATGTACTAATTGTGGCCATGTTGTCCCTGCAAACTTCTTAATCTCGTCAGCCCACCTAACTTTCTGCCGCCCTCTGCTACGCTTCCCTTCCCTTGGAATCCATTCCGTAACTCTTAATGACCATCGGTTATCTTCTCTCCTCATTACGTGTCCTGCTCATGCCCATTTCTTTTTCTTGATTTCAACTAAGATATCATTAACTCGCGTTTGTTCCCTCACCCAATTTGCTCTTTTCTTATCCCTTAACGTTACACCTATCATTCTTCTTTCCATAGCTCGTTGCGTCGTCCTCAATTTAAGCAGACCCCTTTTCGTAAGCCTCCAGGTTTCTGCCCCGTAGGTGAGTACTGGTAAGACACAGCTGTTATAAACTTTTCTCTTGAGGGATAATGGCAACCTGCTGTGCGCGAGCCCACCGCCGACTTTCTTCCCCATCGCCTCCCTCCCTCTATCGTATAGTATTTCTAATCCCACTTTCCCGTCCGCAGGAGTAAAGTAGCCAGCCCGACGCATTTCTCGTTAACATCCCTACATTCTCTCTTTATTTCCTCCTCCTCCTCCTCTTCCCCCTCCATTCACAGGTGCGCCTTACTATTCCGTGGACAGCTAGAAGTCCCGATCACCCAAGAATTTTTTTTTTTTTTCAGTAAACGACGCTGCTATTATCAAATGAGACATATGAGGTCCGGATGCAGATTTGTACTGATGGGTTGGCCTTGTCCCCCAGTTCGACAGGTAGGTAGGCAGGTAGGCGTAGGTATGTCTTATTTCCAAAAAAAAACAAAAACAATAGAATACAGTATCGCGGACGGAAAGTGGGGGAAAATGTTGCTCGTGTCAGCTTGACCAGCCCAAATTACCCGCAAAACAAAGGGAGCGTCAGAGCGAAAACACAGTTTTCTAATTACTTACAATTCAAGCGCTACTACATACCCCGCATAGACATCCCAGTTGAGAAAGAAATGAAGCAAGGTGCAATAAAAATAAAAAGTACAACATCTCAGTGCACTGTCCAACCTTATACAATAGCATACAATTCACATAAGAGAGAAAAAAACATGAATACGTTGAGGAGAACAAAATACAGTATCGATGTCACTAACAATAAGTTCATTTAGTAACCTGGGTAATTCCTGTTGTAAGTGCCGTTGTCATTCCGGTTACGCTGGTCACAATGAAATTTAAATTGTCGCACACAACAACATTGGTACACCGGCTGCGTTTTGGTACTGCATTTACGAAACACTTCATGTACAGGATAAAACGTGTCTCTAGTCCGCAGTGTTCTTGTGGCCATCCAGACGAAGATGTGCATCATCTTCTTCTCGAATGCACGAAATACGATACACAAAGAACGATACTGCAAGCTAATTTGTTTATATTAGACAGAAAACCATTCCCTCTTAAAAAGTTGCTTGGCCCATGGCAACTGCGGGCCTTCAAAAAAAGAGCACTTCTTGCTCTGAAAAAGTTTTTAGAGGACACCAACATTTTGGGAAAATATTAAGTATCAGACGATCCGAATACGCTAAATGAGTTACATAAACGTTGTTCGTGGTTCATAATTGGTTCATGTGGTGATCGCAACTTTTACACAATATGTATAATTCTGTTCTGTACTTGCAGTGTATTACATGTGTTGTGTGTTTTCGCTGTTCAAAACATCTGACTTTATATATGCGTACGTGGACTGAACTAATGCACAGAACTTTGCGACTCATGTACTGCTGGACTGTATATTTTTTATTGATCCGGTGTTCTACTGAGTGTTATATTTTGTGTCGCTATTCTTCCTTTCTACGCAATTTTGTTTCGTTTGTCAAGTGACAAGGAGTAGCCGGTGCCCCCATAAAGGCGCCAACCTCTTCTAAAATTCACTTCAATAAAAAATATATATATCTACGGCGGCAGAGCTTGCTTACGTACAACTCGTAGTGTAGAAGAGCGACCACACAAATGGGTCATTTTGTTAATCAAAGGCAATCCTTCAGAATTTGTAGTTTGCCCTACGGCACAGCAATCACGAGCAATTTTTTATTTATTTACATATACTGCCATCTTGCATAGCAAGATATTGCAGGAGTGAGTGTATACATATGTGAATCAATTGAAGAATACATTTGTGTGGCAAAAAGAAAACAAATAGAAAAAACAATATCAGGAATAGCTAGTTGATTAATGAACATGATGAGGTAATAGGTTGGCAAATACATCACTTGGTAACTCGCGCAAGGACCCCTCAAGGCCATTCCAAATCACAATTGTATGCGGTAAAAAGGAAAACCGAAAACAATCAATCGCTGCATTCAAAGGAACAATGTTAAGATGATGACTTCTTCTGGTGGGCCGAGAAGAAGGGTTAGTGAAAACAATAGGTGCATTGACATAAGTTTTCCCATGAGCAATTTTATGTAGCAGAACAACACGGTCACGAGCACGTCTATGGGCCAGAGGCTTTAGTAGTAGCTTGCCCGCATGAGATGTCGGTGAGAAATGGCGGTCATAACGATTATATATAAACCTTATGGCCTTTTGCTGAATAGACTCAAGCATGTCTATGTCTTTGGAATGATGTGGCGACCAGACTACCGACGCGTATTCAAGTAGAGGCCTTATTAGTGATCTGTATGCCGTTAATTTACATTCTTTAGTTGCATCTCGTAAGTTTCTTTTGTTGGTTATACAGTTAATGTGAGCATGCCATTTCAGATAACGGGAGAAAGTAACACCAAGGTATTTGAACGTGTGGACGCTTGCAAGCTTCTGCGCTTCATTAAAATATGTAAATTGTAATGGTTGTTTTTTATTCGAAAAGTCATTGATACGGTTTTTTTAAAATTAAGTGACATTTGCCATGTTCTGCTCCATTCGCAAAAACGGGCGAAGACTTCGTTCAGCTCCAACTGATCATGATTACTACTTATAGTAGAATAAAGGACGCAGTCATCAATTGGTACAGGAGATAAGAAATTATCACCATCGAGCTCCTGAGAAAAGACATGGCATAATATTTCAATGTGTGCCAGGACAAATCGGTATTACTAGTAATGACTTCGTCGACGAGGAGGTCCGGTTCGCCATGAAGTAATTCAGCGGTTTCGATCCGCGGCTTATGGGGTCCTGGACTGAGGGCTCCACCCACGCCCAGGGCCTAGCGAAGGGCCCTGCGGTTCCTCCTTATTTTAATAAATGTTTCCTCTCTTTCTCTCTCCGATCCCTCCCACTATCAAGAACCGACACTGCAAGGAAACTTTATTTCCTGGCTCAAACTACCAAGCGCACTTATTAGTCATCTCCTAGTTCCCCGAATTGTCGCCTAGATAAACTTCTTCCCTCTTTAAACCTGCAACTGCCATCGCAAATTTCCCGCTCCTCTGAAACGACGTTATGCCGCTTCCGGATCGGGGAAGCGTTCACGAAGGCTTATTCGTTCCGTGTTGGAATGGCTGACAAACCTGCGTGCGACTCCTGCAGGATCCAAGAAACTATATGGACCACGTCCTGTACTTTTATTCTCGTTATGACGTCTAGCGCCACCCTCTCTGGACAGTTTTAAACCGGCTGGACTCATTACCGTTTAAATAAGCCAATATCCTTGTACCATGGTCGTGCGCATCACTTGCGCAGAAGGCAACGGGGCCGTTGCTGTACTTGAAGTCGGCATGTCTCTTCAACCGTTTGTAGACTTGATGAGCGCGACTTGTGCTCTCTCTCTCTCTCTCTCTATCTATCTATCTATCTCTATCTCTCTCTCTCTCTCTCTGTCATCTTCTTTCTCTCTTTTCATGCCCGTATTTCCTTCCCCCAGCGCATGGTAGAACCGAACGTGCATCTGGTTAACTTCCCAGCCTTTCCTTGCCTCTCTCTTTCTCTCTTGCTTTCCATAATGAGATCAGCGATACATTACAATGAATTTCAGCATCAAAGCCAACGAAAAATCCGGGAACAAAAATGGGATGCACGTTCGCAACCGCGTTTATCTGGCCTCCTTTTCGCGCCCACCTTTCGTAATTTCTTGTCGTCGCTGGTGGACGTTAGAGAAACTCACACTGGTTTCGCGTCCGTGTAGCTCTTTCTTCGCGGTGGTGTAGGCCTTGACTTCTCCTTCTGACTGTTCTCTTTATTCTGTTCTTCATCAGAAACCCTCCAGTATAACGTTCTTTCACACTTTCCTTACAATATTTTATGCACTCTTCAATATGTTCCACCATATTTTTTTCTTCTTTTCTTGCACTCGGCTGTTCTTTAACTTTCATGATCGCCTCTACCCGTATTTCAAGAACTGACGCTGCTGGTAGGCTTCGCAAGCTGTCACGTGAACTTGCGCACACGTTATCCCACCTAAATCACTTCGTATGTTCGTGCCTGTATTTGCCTGTATTCGCGCCTTTTACTCTGTAGACTCCCGCCTGCAGCCTCGCATATAGACAGGCTGCTATGACGAAAACGACATGTTAGGGATGGAAGTTACCCAGGGTCTTTTCGCCACTCGATCGTGGCTCCGTCATACCTAGCAAAGTGTGCGTACCGCACATTGTCCACCATTGTATGTTCTTCTTTACCTGCCGCATCCTTTCGTAAACCGTCGGTCAACTCTGAGAAGTTCCCGTCACGGAGGGCTCCGCGTCCAACAAAGATGTGCCGCGTGGTTGCGCTGTATGGCGGCCAAGCATCGCTGGCGTTTTAATTGCCGCGCCGAGATAACTTCTATGAAAGACGTCGCGCTTACAGTGACCAGAAACGAGCGAGAGCATCGGGTTCAAAAGTAATTACAGCTTCGGTCAAACGTCTACATCGTGTCTGCTTTATTATGAGGGCGTCAACAATCACCGATATTACAACCGTGTTTCATTTACCTTCGATTCCACATTTCTAGGAGGCAGCAGTGGGTGCCTCCTATGTAAGCAGATCGAAATGCACTTCACCTTGCGCCCCGATTCAGTCCAGCCTTAACACCTGCAAGGTGAGCTGAAGGCGGGTTGGGTTATGACCGGTAAGTAACGGCTGGCGGGTCCTGCGCCTGATGGTTTTCTGCCGAGTGCTCGGCGCTTCCGTCCTTTTATGCTGCCGCTTCCGGTCCACTGCTCTTTCTTAGGGCCAGGAAGGGCTGAAAAAAGGCGTACCGAAGCACCTGCCCGCACAAACGCACGCACGCACGCACACACGAGCACATAAACAGGCGCGCGCACACAAATAAACAAACAACACAAATAAGCACGTCCTGAAGGGCGGAGTAGAGATCGATTGTGAAGTAGAGCTAAATGAGCATGGAAGTATACTCAGTGGGAACAGGAGCATTCCAAGAATAAATGTGCAGGCGTGGTCAATACGCTGCGCCTCAAGGAAGAGCAATTAATGCAAAATGTAGGCAGTTGAATCAATTTTTACGTTTGTTGACTAAAGAACGTCTGCGACACTCAAATATTAAGCGCGCACACTAACGAACTCATTTGTGTTTAACTGTCATTCAAACGCAAAGCGCAAGTAAATGTATAATGTACACGAAACAGTGGTTCTTCTCTAGCGGGCACATATACACGATACCGCATATACCATACCATGTGTACTAACCATATCGTACACTATACCATATAGCTTACGAGCAGGTGAACAACACCCTGAAAGATCAACTCTGTAAGATATCCGGTAGCTCTCTCTCTCTCTCCCCCTTCCCCATCTTTCATCGCCCCCATCCCTCTCCCATGTGTAGGGTAGCAAGCCGGTTACGCTAAACTGGTTAACCTCCCTGCCTTTCCTTCTCTACTTTTTCCTTCCTTCCTTCCTTCTGTGATGACGCGGTGACGAAGGGAAAAGAAAGAAACTCGGAGCTGATAAGCGGGGAGGTTAACCAGAGTAACTGTCCGGTTGTCTACTCTGGGGAAGGGCAAAGAGTAACAAAGTTGAGAAAAAAATGAGAAAATATATGAAAAGGATCTCTCCGCCCAAACACTGTACAAAGGCCTGACGGCAATTACATTGGTCTGGCCACTGTAATTGAAGGCCACTTAAAGCGCCCGTCCGGTCATGTCTTTCTGTGTTCTCGTCTAAAAAAGTAGCCCTGGATTACTTTCTTGTGAAGGGAAACAACAATTACAATCTTTCATACTCTCTCAACGTTGCAGTGAGCGGCCTCCTAAATGTGCTGGTGACGCGATGACGCTATCGCCAACCGACCTTTAGGTAAGTTATATTCGCCTGAGATTTTCTCCACTAACGAGTCACTGCTTTGAGAGCCATCTGTTGTGAGGACTGCATAACGTTGCACTTCAGAATCGTCTGTCCAATATTTCTCTTCCGTTTAACTTCTTTCTCTTTGCAACCTCAATGGTCTCTCTCTTCCCCCGCTCTTATCTTTTTATCCAACAAATGAAGCAATGAGATACTTTGAAAATAGTGATTTGTCGTTCTAGTTTTATGTGCCATTATGTTCAGGACCGGCCAGAAAAACATTTTGGTCTTGTTAACGGGTATTTACGTGTGTTGCGAAAGCGCTTCCTTCGTCGTCGAAGACAGCTATGTTCTATTAATGTGTTTGCAGTGTGCGTCAAACTAGAACGATTGGCTCAGTGAGGCCTCTGGTATTAAACCTTACGGAGAAATTATAGGCCTACAGCAGGTTTTACTTGAAGTTGCCGTTCCCTTTATTGATTCTGTGCTTCTTCCTTGACAGCTGAAATGCCAGAAGGAAGCGAGCACAGAATTATGAAAACCTAACCCAGTAATAATAAGATCCAAATATTCTTTCTTTCTTATTACTTTTCGCACACGTCAAGACCTCCAATACCGAAGTGACTCATAATTCGAAGTTTATCGATCAAGCTCATTAGTCCAGTGTTTGTACGAGATTTCTGTGCAAATTGACTTTATTCGCACTTGGTTCTCCAGTAAGCATGTCCAGGAAAACTGTCATAACAAACGTGAGCTCCTTTTTTTTTTAGCGCAGTTTCTCGTTATTTCAAGAAGATACTGAAACGTCGCAGTTGAAGTACGAAAGCAGTTGAAGTACAACCTATACGAAAGTATAGGTACGACAGGCAAAACGGGGCACTATCCCATTTATATTCGTCTATCCCCGAAATCCCTACGTTCTTGTCGTTTCGCCCAGCAAGCATAAACACGGAACTTCGCAGCGAGCTCACTCGTAGTGTTCTTTTTTATTATTAAAATCGCAGTATTTCGCGCCTGTCAAGACTCATATTAAAGCGCACGGCGCCGTAAGCCCGATACTGCGTTGAGAGAAGCCTTTTCGCAATCCGGCCAGCGCATGGGCGCCTTTCAAGTTTGCTTGCTTTTCAGCAGGTCGGCATTAGATGGGACAAGTTTCCAATTTGCTCCCGCCGTCAATATTTTCGGCGCCGCACGCACTCTGCTCGGGGCGTTTCCCGAAGAGAAGCAAGCAAAGCATGTGCGAGTAATTAGTCTCACGCTTTGATGCGCATGGTTAACGTTCGTGAGCCTGCGGGCGTTCTCTCGTACGACTATACAGCGACACCTCGCCAAAGTGCGATAACGGTTAACTAGAGGGAATGTACAAAATATGAAGGGGAAAGAAAAAAAAACGGCTAGATACTTCGCATGCCCTGCGAAAGAACACCACCGTTAAGTCCCGGGCGTACATATTTAATCAGGCTACAACTCTGCATCCCTGTCTCTGTTTGACTCCGCGGCGGCTGTTTGGAAATGCAGGGGGGACTAACGTTGCCATTTCCCGATATTTCCGTGCATGCGTCAGACTCAGCGATTTGTGTGCGTCAAGTGTTTCGGGGGCATAGGTTGGCATACCCATTCACAAGTACAATACTAGCTCACTCACTTCGCAGGTGTGAGCTTTAGTGAGTGATGAAGGGTGGGAGTGGGACATAGTTCAGATCATGGGACAATCTACCACAGGCGATAGAACGAACCCATGGTTCACACAGTACCGTCGAAGGTTAAGGAAAAAGAAGAAAAGGTTGTACACAAATGCGGAACGCACACACTCGCCCAAAGCTTGGGACAAATATAACCTACTTTTGAAACTTACCGCTCAACTGTAAGTGAGGCTAAAGCTAAATACCATTCTCACAATTTAACCTCCCTCCCAAAGTTCAACCGACAAAAGCTTTGGCAGGCAATATCACCTGATCGCGGTTCCCATCATATTTTGTTAGGTGGTGAGAATAAAGTCCCGCTTACTGATAGTGAATGTCCCGCGGTCTTTAACACGTTTTTTTTTTTTCATCCATATTCACAAACGAAAACCTTTCGCTTATTCATGAAGCCACTGATTTTGACTGCCAGCACATGGAACTCATCAATATAACTGAGTGTAGTATCGTATGACTCATTATTAACCTTAAAATATCTAGCTCTTCAATCGTCGATAATATTAACTATAAAGTTTTAAAAATACAACTTTGATATCTAGCAAAATTGTGTACCATTTATTCCGCCAGTCGTTATCATCAGGCCAGCTCCCCTCTGACTGGAAAATTGCTAAAGTGCTACCTGTGTACAAAAGTTGCAGCAAGAATTCCCTTGAAAACTACCGTCCAATTTCATTACCTAGCATATGCTGCAAAATGCTCGAGCACATTCTATCATCTCATATATATGAACATCTTGAACCAAATATTTTTTTTTCTAACCAAACCAGCACGGCTTCAGGAAAATTTATCATGCGAGGCGCATTTACTAGTGTTAACTACTGACGTAAATTCTCACACGGACCATAACCTTCAAACAGATTGCATCTTGCTCAACTTTTCTAAGGTTTTCAACCGTGTAGCTCATTGCCGTTTAATTCCCAAGATAACTGCTCTCGAATTAGGCTCTTTAGCGCTATCTTGGATCCGTAACTTCCTAACTAATTGTCAGAAAAGGGGAACCGAGGGGCTCGATTTTGTTAATCATGACCACATATAACCAACAGACAATTAAGTCAAGAAAGGCACCGGGGAAATTAAATGTAGTTTAAATTGGAATGTAGAAAATACGGAATAAAAGGGAAGTGAAAGTGGACGAAAAGATATCTTGTCGCCTGTGGTAGCCGCATCAACAACCTCCGCATTACGCGTGCGTCGCACTACTATTTGTGCTACGGCGATCAATTCGTCCACTAACTTGGGTGTTTATGTTAACCAGGTCCAGCACTAGGAGTGTTAACCAGCGCCACTCAGAGCCATGGTGGGCGGATGCGGAACATCCTTTTATTTGTATAATCGTCGGCAATTTACAGTTGCGAACACTTTTACATCACCCTTCACCTACGTGACTTCCGGTGTACCGCAGGGCAGTGTATTAGGGATTTTTTCTAATTTACATGAACGACCTTCCCAACAACACCTTGCGCGCTAATTTTTGCCGATGATTATACAATATACTGACCAATTACCAGCTTTGAGTACCACCTTATTCTCCAAGGTGACCTTCAACCAATTGGCGAGTGGTGCAAGGCCTGGAAAATGAAACTTAATTCATCTAAATGCAAGCTTGTGATGACTTTCACACGCAAACACGTTAACTGAAGTTTTTTTTTTATTATATAAATGCCGATCCAGCATGTCAAGCTTCACTGTAAAAACACCTAGGCGCTAATTTCGCACCAAATCTTTCATGGGCCTCTCATATAACAACCATACGCGCTCACGCTTTAAAAACACTATAGGTACATTCGTCGCAACCTACGTAAACCACGCGTACAAAATCCGCAAATTAGCCTTCCTGACTTTCGCCCGTCCGCAGGTTGAGTTCCCATCCCCGATCTGGTCTCCTCATCAAGAGTACTTAATCTGCATGTTAGAAGTCGTCCAAAACCGAGCTAGTCGATTCATTTCCCGCAAATACAATAGGCAATCAAGCATAACTTGAATCAGACTTGACCTTTCTCTTCATGCACTAAGTAGTCATCGTGAAGCGGCATTGCTGTCCTTGCTCCATAGATATGTTCACCAAATGAAGTCATTGTCTTTGCTGCTGTAACGCACAAGTTGACTATCACGACGACTGAATAATGAGTAAAGTGTCACTCGCATTTGCGGAAACACGAATTCATTTTATTTGTCGGTTTTGCCACGAGCCATCCGCTTGCGGAATTCCCGTCCTGGCAGGCCTGTCATGCAAACGGAAAGAGGTAAATTCAGGCGATTCCTGAACCTGAAATTTCTGTCCTAAAAGTGTGTCATTCTGTGTGCCATGTTCTGTATATCTATGTAACGTCACGTCTTTTTTTTTCTCTTTTATGCTTTAAACTACACTTTTTCTTACACGATGTTTGATTATGTGCGCGAGCAATCGGGATGGTAAAATTCATTCGATGTTTTGTACGTTACCCCGAACTATAATTTCTCTTTATCTTAGTATTGTGAATATTGTATTTTTTTATACTTTAAACTACACTTTTTTTCTTAGATGATGTTTGATTATGTGCGCGAGCAATGTGCGTGGTAAAATTTATCCGATGTTTTGTTCGCTACCACATCTTCTTCATCTGTAATCCTGTTTTGTAACGTTGTTTTCTACTCATCTCTGTGGTATTCATAGTAAGGTCCGTTACAGCGCAACACAAGACACGGACAAAAGGAAGGTATAAAATGGCGACATGGCGCTGACTCTCAACTGATGAATCAGAGCCGTGTCGTCGTTTTATGCCTTCCTTTTGTCCGTGTCTTGTGTTGCGCTGTAACGGACCTTACTATGAATCCTAACCAACTGGCCCAACTTGCCGTCTTGGTGCAGTATATTTGCGGTAATCACTTGTACAACTGTCTTGCAGAGATGTCCCCCTTACTCAATGTACCTCATGGGGCTTGTAAGGTACCTTGAAATAAATAAATAAATAAATAAATAAATAAATAAATAAAACATAAACAGGAATTAGTGGCGGTTGACGTGAGTACGAATGAAAGTCAGTGACGTTGATGTTGAGTCGACGTGAGTGACTTGGTGAGTGTGAATCTCAAAAAATTTTGTAATATGGAAATACAGCCTTTGCAGAACCCTTGCACACAACGTAAAAAATTCACGTAAGATATAGAATGACATGTTAAATTTGTCCGCTTTGAGTTATCTAATGGATGTCGTTTAGAACCACGATATGTATTCTTGATGCAGAGCTATTAATTTGTAAACTTCGTGCTTCTATGTATTTTTTTTTTACCTTTCGAATATTTAAAAATTTGTTTAACAAAATTCAGGCCCTAAATCGAAATTCTGCTTCCAACAGTCACTATAATTTACCTTTATCTTTCAAATGCAACACATTTCGTTAAAATCGGTTCGGGGGTTATCTCAGAAAATCGTTTCTGCGTTTTACATGTATTTGAATAGGCCGCGTCCGAGTTGGGCTCGAGCTTCTTCTTAAGAACACCATTATGTAAATAATCCTGCTGCTGCTGCTGCCGCCTCCGCCGCCGTAAATGCGAGTCCTGCGCTATACCGCTTGTCCGAACTGCACGTTATGTGTATGTGTGGCAGGCGCTTGGGCTGTGCGGGATGAATCCTCGGCAAAGCGCCGACTTTATTGTCATTTCGATTCGTTTCTTTAAAATGTTTTTCATCACAGCAGCGCGAAACTATAGGAGAAAATGAGTAGCCGACATCGACCAAGATATCAACATCTTAACAAACATTCTATTTTGTACTTTAAAAACAAAAAACGAAAAAAAAAAAGACAAAGCATTCTGGTTATGGCTGTATACCACCGAAGTAGCGAAGAGGATTCTAGCTTTGGAAAGCTCGCACGCAGCAGCATCCGTCCGTAAAGAACGGGCTCCGACTCGTCCAGGCCAATCCGGCTTAGCCCCATCCCCATCTTCGCTTCTGCCAGGAGTAAACTGGGCTCCGAAAAGATCGCCTCTTCTATAGCGCTGCAAATCTGCAACAACCCCGACTTGCACGTCACAAAAGTGTCCGTTTTACAACGACGTTAGCAGGTCATGGCTAAACAGCGCGTTTTGAAAGATGGCGTGGACATGTTCTCAAATGCAAAGTTTTTTTTTCTTCCCCTTAGCACTTGCCTTACTTCGTACATAAAACGTGTGTGCTGTAGCGCATTCTAGTCGAATAAAGGACTGTGTATTGAAATATACCTGCCAACTCTCCCGAATTACCCGTAACATTTACGAATTTGAACGCGTTTTACGATTTTGCGAATGTGGCGACAAGTATTAGGAAAAAAATCTTGTTGCCGTAAACCTTTAGCTAGTCGGTCTCCAAATCCCTTCCGTTGGCAGTCTTCTGGTGGTGAAAGGACGTAACAGGCTTTTTACTTCAAGCAATTTTGTACACACAGTTTCCTCAAGCCCGGGAAATCGGTAACATCTAAGTCACTGAAAAAGTCGGTTTAATGTAAACGTGTTGCTTGTCAGTATTTTCTGTTCCAAGTATGTTGCTGCTTGTGTGTCGAATATAAATTTAAATCATAAATAATAAAGTGCGGATGTAATTATAAAAAGGCGTGTGTTCAAGACAAGACAGAAAAAAAATGCGTGTTATCTCCCCGCTTTCCCTTCCCCCTCGTTGCTGTGTCCGCGATGTTTTATTAATGTAAGATTTAGCAGGTTGGCAGGTATGTTTTAAGCGTTATGTTAAACAATGACGATGTAAAATCGCAATGCCTGCGACAAGCACGTGCGCCAACGCAACGCTTGCGCAGGCGGTACTATAATGATTGTTATGTCAAGCTGCATGGAGTGGTGGTCGATTGCACTTCTGCGGTGATTAATACGTTTTGCTAAGTTTGACACGTCAGAAGATGATGTAATATGAAAGACAAGTGACGGCGTCGCCTACAGATTCCAGCAGCAGTGTCTCATGACGTCATAGGTTGTGGCAACGATTAGCTGATGGAACATGATTAACTTCTTACAGCGAAGCTGAATATACGGCTAGCTTCCAGCGGACCAATGTCTATAGACCAAAACCTTTGAGCCGACCCTGAAGCTAGTGAAATACCGGGCCGACACGCGGCGTATGTGAAGCAGGCTTGAAGCACTCCGCCATCTTGCAAAAATAAGTTTGATATTTTGGGTCCAAATACAAACCGTATCAGATATAAAGCTGATAAGAACAGATACTGCACTTTTACCTACGTCAGCCACGTCTACGTTCGCACCACCCTCTCTCTGTCGGCGTTCCAAGCGCTTGCATATCGCTTTCCCTTTCTTCCACTATCCCGTAATGGCGGTGACGTCGAAACGTAGCGCATGTCTAGTTTTCTCCGGCTCCTAGGGGCGGCGGTCCCGTCGTCCACGCGAATGTCTATAATTATGGTAAACGAATCCGTATCTATGTTCAAAATTATGTGTCGCCTCTGTGTAGTATGTCAAACAGCGTCGTTGGTCGTCCCCCTTCAGAGAGTGGAACGGCTCATGATTTTTTGTCGTACAAAAGGAAGCATTTAGATTCGGTTAAAATCGAAAAGAAAAAAAAAGACAGCGTAGTAGAGAGATCGATGACGCCAGGAAAATAAGTTATGAATGTTCTGGTTTGGCGGTGACAGAAAACGAAAAATTTCCTTCTCCATCGTAACGTTTCACCAGCTGTCAGGCCACCACCAGTCATGTTTTACACCAGTCAAATGCTATAAAAGTGAGCTAGCTCTCGCCCCTTCTCCTCTTCTACATGCGCACAAGCGCACACACATACCTTTCCTTTCTGTTCCCATCTCTTTTTCTTTTCACTTTCTTAATTATTTACTTATTCTTTTCTTTTGGAGGGGCAATATTGCCGGAAAACAAGGACGCTTGGATTTCTCCACACCGGGAGAACATGGAAAGATCCTGTTCTTTCACGTTCAGAGCGCCAAGACAAGGGCTGTTGGCTCCGGCTGCCACTGAACATAGCTTCTGGAAGGTTCGTACACACGCTACAGACGGAAATAAATACAAGGAAACACAGGAAGACGCCACACGGTGGCTCACCATCTCGACCACATAACTATATGACCGCTTACGTGGCGCAAAGTAGCCAAAACATGAAAACCAGAATTTAACGAAAACGTTGCCCTACATTTCATGTCTTCTTTACGCTACTTTTCTTTCTGGTTTCTGTATCTGTTACTATTTTTATTTTTTGGTCTCTTTTTTCCTTTATTATTTTATTTAGATGTCGCGATCCGTCAAGCTGCTGATCTCAGTTGCATTTTGTGGTTACTCCGTCCTTGAATATTGTGTTCAAGGGGAATAATTTCAAGAAAGGGGGGGCTGCGAGGCATTATCATCATCATGTTCTTCAAGTGCCTTTAAAATGTCGTGGCGATTCGTGTCTCCACCATTGCCTCCTTTGGGATTGCAGCATTTGGCTGCAGTCGTCTGCCACCATTCACGGTGCAATGTGCCACCTGATAGGTTGTACTCGTTCACTCGAGCTATTCGGCGCCAAGAGTTTCATGCAACGTTTTTATGGCGCCGATGCCCAAGAATTTTTTTAAAAAACGTAGAACGTCCGTGTTGTTTTCTGACGCAGGAGAACACAGTTAATTTGAAATCACAGAACCTTTACGGCGTGCGCCCGGATGAAATTGCTTATTTTGGCTCTATAGCGCGTAGCTTTTACCAGAGCCCCTAACTGCATCACCGAGTCGAGCACGGGCTTGACCACGAGCATGCGGCCGTGTCAAGTGGTTTATTTTGGTCCTAGTGGCTACTACGAGCTTGCGCTTGACCTCGATCTTCACACTGAGCGTACGGTGATAAGAAGGGGTTTGTTTCGGCCCTAGCGCGTGCCCTTGACCGGCGCCCCCAGCTGCGACGCCGAGTCGAGCACGAGCTTGACCACTTGGTCAACGCCGACCCCGTGCTTGGCCTGGCAGAAGAGGGTGGGGCCTCCTTGGCGCATGCGTGCTGCGTCTCGCTCCATGACGGCCAGGTCGGCGCCCACGGCCTCGGCCAGATCGGTCTTGTTGACGACGAGCAGGTCGCTCTGCGTGATGCCCGGACCACCCTTGCGCGGGATCTTGTCCCCGCCGGCGACGTCGATCACGTAGATGATGTAGTCGGCCAGCTCGCGGCTGAAGTTGGCCGCCAGGTTGTCGCCTCCGCTCTCGAGCAGCACCAGCTCGGGCCGGAAGCGGCGCGACAGCTCCCGAACGGAGTCCATGTTGGCCGAGTAGTCCTGCGCCAATGCGGGGACGGTCTCTTCGGTTCAAACAGACAAGCAGTGCGAGCACATGGTTGCACTGAGCGCACTTTCTGAAAACGACTGACCTTATTATTTACTTATATTTTCATATTTAGCCTACTTCATTCTTGGTTGACTTGATACTGCATCCTTACTTGGTCGGTCCCCCCGAATTGGGAATGTGACCATGGTGACTAAAATGGTATAGAAAGAATAAATATAGTTACACATGTTTCTCACTTATCTGTGCATACACCTCTCCTTAGTATTCTACCGTCAACGAACATCAGAGATCGCCTACGTTTTCCTGACATCGTTGCGTTGACATCTCAAAGTGTGCATGCGCATGAACTGGTGTTTGCATTCCGACATAGCTTGTGAACAGCGTAGTGAATAAACACTGCATGAAATTACACATTCGTGATCTGTGTGGTACAGACACATAAAACTTGCTTGATATTACACATTTTCACGCTATATAGTATGAAAGCAAAGACAATTGTACGCGTCGCATTCCATGGCATTCGTTATTCATGATACAGCATTTGTTTTAGCGACGACTGTCTGCAATTTACAGTATAAGCATAGGTGATTCAAAGCTAAATAATAATTAATAATGTTCAAATTCATAGCTACGGCTTTGTCAGCGAAAATTTTGTATCGATTCCTCTATTTTTCACTTTAGTTCAATTTAGTCATTTTTAAGCAGCTCAATGCTGTAGAGTAATAGCCACCACAAAGGCATGCTTCCATGCGAACCGCCAACTTACCTCCCGGATGGCAGCGTGCGGACAGCCTCCGGTCTCGATAGCGCGCATGCGCTCTTCGGGCAGCGCCTCATTACGGCACAGGAACTCCCAGTCTTCCCTGCAGGAAAAAGAAGTCAACAACTGAACTGAATTCTTCGGTTTTACGTGACAAAACCATGATTTGATTATGAGGCACGCCGTAGTGGGGGACTGCGAATTAATTTTGACCACCTCTGCATCTTTAACGTGCCCCAAATGCACGGAACACGGGTGTTTGTGCATTTCGCCCCCATGGAAATGCAGCCTAAACGGCCTGGATTTGATCATGCGACCTTGTGCTTAGCAGCGCAACACCATATAGCTGCTAAGCTACCACGGCGGGTAAGGAGAATCAGCCAGAAAACGGAAAGGAAACGAAATATGCTGAATGACACGACGTCATCTTTTTTTAATGCGTAGGCATTCTTAGGCTATTTCACGCACTTTCTGGAGGCTGTGCGTGTGTGTAGCCGTTTTCCCGCCTACCTGAGTCACTGGGTTGTCCATGGTCGAATGGTTAGCGCATCGGCCCGCTGTTCTGAGGTAACAGGGTTCGAGGCCAACTATCGGATAAACTTGGGTCGCTGAGTATGTACCAGTAGGGACGCACATGCAGCCTTTCAACGAACCTCTTTCACGCCGACATGGGTCACTGTAGATGCGGCACTGGGTTCCACTGGCACCACTGTTCTAAGAAACTATTTGACACCGATTTGGAGCCCTGGGCACGTGCCCCTCGGTCTGTGATGGCCTTCAATGAACCTCTTTGATGCCAAGTTGCGCACTGGGTATGTGCCAGGGGTGTTGCAACTCTCCTATGAACGTATTTCATGCCAACTTGGGTAACTAGGTATGTTTCAATGGGAATGTGCCGCTCTATAATGACGAAAAAGATCCCTGAAATTTATCCGATGGTGAGCGGAGTCGAACCCACGTCACAGGGGAATTCCTTAAGGACAGCAACCCTACGCAGTAGCAGGCTGTGCCACAAATGCCTTGGGTATGTGTCGCTTTTAACAAACGCCTTTCACGCCAAAGATTCAGCGAGCTGCGCCGTGAATGCACTTGAATGCACAATGAATGCACCGTGAATGTGCAGCTTTTTAACTCTCGCCAATTTGGGTCAGTGAGTATGTGCCACTGAGTGTGCGGCAAGCGAGGGAACAATTCTCGGTATTCGCAGGCACCACCGCGCCACGCTTCTCGTCTTGGAGGCTGCGCGTGGACTTCTTGGTGGTGTCACTAGATGGCGCAGCGTGTCCAGAAAGAAGCGCGAGAGAGGAGCCCAGTTGCCGCACAACGCGTTTTTCAGCGTTCGCACTCACGGGCGTGCCATGCATTTCAAAGGCCATTCTAGGCTTCGGGGCGCCGACGCCTGATGGCGTCGAGTGTTCTTAGGGAAGCGCGAAAGAGTAGTCCCGCTGCCGAAGACTACTCATGCATAAGCCGTTTCGACGGTGGCAATACGTTGTGTCGCTATATTGATATATCCGTCGACAGCCATCGTGCGATGGGCTCCGCCGCTCTCTTTATACGCGCGAAACTTGTATGTTGGGCTCGTTAGATTATTATGATGATGTTATGTTCCCTTTATCGCAGGCAGGATGAACCTTGCGGGCTCCACCTTGTGGACTTCCGCGCAACTTGATTTGCCCTCTTTTGTGCTTCCGCGTTTGCAGATGCCGATGAATTCGTCCTCGCTCTACGACATGCTGGCCTCCTGGTTAGCTCCGATGGTAGAGGGAACGCCCTTGAAAGGCATTTGCATCCTGGTCATCCTTGTCCCAGGTTCTGAAATTTCCCGAGTTGATCCCAGAAAGTCATCCTAGTCCCGGGTTCGATATCAGGACCAGGATGAATTGTTCTTCAGCTGCGAAGCTTTCTTTCTGAGGAACCCGTACGGGTTTCTTTTGTAGCGTGCTATACCCTAGGGTGAATGATAATATTTTCTTTTCATGAAACTTCCTCCACCTAGTAAGCTTTCACAGAACTGATGCAATCTATGGCATGTAAGAAGCCGCCGCTGTGGCACAGTGGCTATTGCATTCTGCCGATTGAGCACGAGGCCGCGGATTCGATTCCTGGCTGCTGCGGCCGCATTCCGATGGGTACAGAATTGAAAAGCACTCGTGTACTTAGGTTTGGAACGCGTTAAGACCTCTGGTGCTCGAAATTAATGCTGAGCCCTCAGCTACGGCCTCTGTCAATGACAGCAATATGCCTTTGGGAAATCCCACGATCAGGTTTTTGTTTTCCATCCTTCTCAAATACAGACGCTGTTTTTGCATATACATCACCGGGCTAAGAGAAAGCAAGGAAAGACTGATTCTTCCAGATGACAGCAACTGCTATGGGCCTGTGACGAGGCACCATCCATGACGATGGGATTTAATTTTTGAATACTGCAATCTTTTGTCAGAATTATAGCAGGCTCGATTAACAACATTTTATCAAACGAAACAAGCAAATGGACAAAACGAAACGCTAGCCAGTTCTTAGTTACGTAAAACAATATGAAAAACAAATGCATCAGAAAGAGCCATGCTGTGTTGAAATAGTGTTTATATAGCTAATGTCATAACATAACGACAGGACGAATGCCTTTCTCAGTGATCTCTCATTACCCCTATTTTGCGCTAGCCGATTCCAAGCTATGCCTCCAAATTTCTTCCTTTCATCACACCGCCTAATTCTCTGACGTCCTCGACGGCGCTTCCCTTGCGTTGGCAGTCATTCTATAACTCTAAAACTTCACAGATTATCTCCGCTACGCATTAGATGGCCAGCCCAACTCCATTTATTCCTCTTAATGTCGACTAGGATATTGGGCAACCCTGTTTGCTCTCTAACCCACACCATTGTCGCTGTCTTAACGTTGCGTCTAAGATTGGTCGTTTCATCACTCTCTGCCCGGTCCTTAACTTCTTATGATTCTTTGTTAACCTCCAAGTTCCTACCGCATATGTTAGTGTGGGTTAAATTTAATAATTGTACATTAATACACTTCTTCTTTTCAAGGATTGCGATAAGATACCAGTCACGATTTATCAATGCCATGTCGTGTGCATTCCAACCCATTTTTATTCTTCTGTAAGTTTCCCCCTCATGATCAGGATGCTCTACAGTTTGATAAACCAATAAACATTAAATGGTTGCTCCCTTAAACATCTACTGAAAAGCGATGGCTAATAAAGCATCTAGCAGCCATTGTCATCCTCCTCGGCTGCCTTTTGTATATAGCACGCTCCGGCGCGTGTGTCTTGTGCCTCGTCCTGCGAGCTGCGAAGTCAGAAGAATAAAAAAAGAGCTTCTTGGGCTCCTGCCACCGGTCCGAACGGTTCTCAGGCCTTTCGCACGCTGACTGACACATTGTGGTAGTAGATCTTATCTCGATCCCTATAACGTGAGGACCCGGATATGACTGTACGGCGAGAACGACGTCATGGACGAGGCCAAGAACGAGAGACCGACGACCAGCGCAGAGGGCCTCATCGCGGTGCAGATTCACCCGCCACCCGTATGGCCACAAAATCTTGCAGCCTGGTGTATTTAGGTGGAGGCCATATTCGACCTTCGGGGCATTGCTTTGCAGCGCGCGACGTTCCTCCACGCTGTCTGGGCACTCCCTACAGAAGTGTTTTAGGAGTTCCAAGACGTTCTGGACGCACCCCACAAAACCGCCTCCTCTGGCCACTTCAAAATCATGGGGCTGCAACGCAAGTCTGTGTGTGGGCGCAGGCGCCTCAAGTAACTTCTCAACGAAGAGGAGCTCGGCGACCGTCCGAACTTCGTCGTATGCAGCGGCTCCTCAGTGACTGTAGGCTGGACGCAAACAAACCGCTGTTGCGTGAACTGTCCTTCAGCGCCTGCGGCAGAATCTGGTGGTCACTAGGCTACCACACTAGAAGACATGTCCTTCGACATTCTTGCAGAGCTTGCCGACCGCATCGCTGGCTTCAGCAAGAGGTACTAAGGCAACAACCACCGTTCCGCTGTCGCACCTCAAATATCGGCAGTCCCGCAATGAGCAAAAGATTGGCGAACTTGCTGATACCATTACTGCACTACGATTATCGCCCCACTTTCATCCGCCTTCTCACTCCAGCTCTCGTTCTGGCCCTCGTCGCGGAGTGTATTGCTGGTAACACAAAAATTTGGAGCCAGTAGATGTCAGTGCCGTTCTTCTTGCAGCTGGCAGGGAAATATGCCGCAGAGTCACTGGTGGCGGCTGGTGACTCTTGCCGTACGAGAAGCCCCCTGTTCTACGTCACTGCCAGGATTGGCGGACAGCGATTTCTCGTGGACACAGGTGCAGCGGTCAGCGCCATTCCTGCCACGCGACTAGACTGCCAACTTGCGACTAGACCGCCAACTCTGTTCCAGTAGTTCCGTGCAACCCTGTGGAAGCTACATGCTTCTTTGACCAACCGGAGGGGCGAACACAACTTAAAGGGGCCCTTCCGCGCCCTGTCGTTTGCTAGTGGCGAGCGATGCAGCCCAGGCGGTGGCAACATTTACTAAGACTGCAACTGTGCAACGAGATCAGCTGTTCTGACCCCACAAAGGCGTGAGTCTTTAAGAAATTCGAGATACAGAGGAGGAGGGTTGCAGAGGCGGCGGTAGCCAGAGTGTCGCGAAGGATGGTGGCGCCATTTCTTTGTCTCTCTTGTAACATCCACTTGCATACATCCACTTGTGCTCTCGTTGACATTCGCAACTGCAGCCGTTTGAATTCGTGCACGTTTATCGCACTCCTTCTGCACTGTTCCAAGCATGTTCAACATCCTTATTTGTTATTTTCGCGTAAAAGAGCAGCTTAGAACGATACTACGCAAGCAAATCTGCGGACGCCATTTTTGCGAAGGATGAAGCACTACCCAGGAGTGAGTCCTTCGCGATGGCGTGGCTGTGCCGACTACACGTGTGAATTTCGCCACTATCAAATCAATTAATTGTTTGTAC
The DNA here is from genome assembly GCF_023375885.2 of Dermacentor andersoni. Classification (NCBI taxonomy): domain Eukaryota; kingdom Metazoa; phylum Arthropoda; class Arachnida; order Ixodida; family Ixodidae; genus Dermacentor; species Dermacentor andersoni. The sequence continues at coordinate 22,800,537 of NC_092816.1, read as the reverse complement.
TTTATAAGTTTAAATTAATGTCTGTACGGCAACGTCGCAGTTATATTTTTTTCTCTGCATGTTTTCGTTCGAACAACTGGAGAACCCTATTTTCAGTAATATAGAGCTTCAATGCATATATTATTGAAGAACGAAGCAAAATCGCGCCATAAACGACAGCCGAGACCTGCAGAGAAGCTTCCAATTAAACACCTACCGACGAGACGACTTGTCAAGGCCATTTAATGATCCAACTCGTTGCGAACTGTGGCACTACATCTCGCTTCGAAAGAATCTGTGCTCGAGGGTCGCGTAGCTTTGGCTCTGCTGCCCGGAACTACCGAAACGGAGTATGCGAGTATGTCTATGTTGTCGTCCCCACCTGGTGAAGATGTCGTTGGTCACGGCGCACACGCTGTGCTTCTCACGCAGCTTTCGGCACAACGCCAGCATGAGCGCCGTCTTTCCCGAGCCCACGGGACCGCCCACGCCAACGGTGAAGGCGCGCTGGTCCCAGTCGTCCCTCACCCGCAAGGCCTCGCGCTCGGTGAAGCTGCCAGGTCCGTCCATCAGTTCGTGCGTGTGGCCACCGAGTCCGCCATGGCTGTGGCCGTGTCCGGGCCCTTGACCGCTCAGCGCACCGGAAGCTGCAATGCAACGTTGTCCAAAAAGATGCGTACCTTGCGACATGGGACTAATATATGTCGTGCAGCATTGTCATCACTACAGCGCACCGAGATGTTCTCCGTTCGATGTGAGCTCGTCTCGACCTAGCACACGATCCGTGATTTCCTAACACACGATCCCAGAGGACTTGCGGTGTTCTACAGTCGCCATAGCCAAAAGCCGGTGGTCTGGGCTTAGCTTCCTGAGGCCCACAGACTTGTGCAAAACACTCTTATCCAGAGGGCTATTTTCGCTTGCGTCTCCGTAATTCTCGAAATCGGTGCTAGTCACAATCTTTCAAACAAAAGTTTGTAGTACTTTAGAGTACTGGATGACTTAAAATCTGCAATTACAACGTGCCCCTTGGAGTCACCAAATAAAATGTTAATTAGTGATGCTTTGTTCGTAGCAGCTGGCTTGCAGAGAAAACCGTTTGTGGCGCTAAACGTTTTGTTAGAAAATATGGGTATATTAGGTTTATAGCTCAAAATTACGAATGATATATGCGCCATGCAAGTTTAAGTTTGTCATTTCTTGTTATGTTTGTATGCGGTCCCTTATATACATCTATATCTATGTAATTGCCTGTACTTTTGTTGTTCTACTAGTCTGCAAAACTGTGGGCTTCTGTACTTGTTATCGGACGACATTTTTATTTATTTATTTATTTATTTATTTATTTATTTATTTATTTATTTATTTATTTATTTATTTATTTATTAAACAGTGCATGTTTATATATATTTGTGTATGTTGGTGCGTGTTCTTGTACTACATTTTGTGACTTCGTGGACTCGTGCGTGGAAAGCATGTTATGACTTTCAAGTGGCTCCAACCAAAAAATAAGTTTATTTTCCCAATGTTTCAGATGTAACTGGGTGTCTTCTGACTGTTCGGTAGAGGTGAGAGGGCGGGAGGTTTGGGTGGGGGAGGCTGTTGGATTCTTTTTGGCTACGTAAGGGTGGTACGCTGGGCGCAGCCCGAGATGATTAATTCCTTTTCCTGGCTGTGCTTAAACCCTGAGTATAAATTGGCGGCAGGTTATCCTTTGGAACGGTTCAAGGTGTTTCTGCTGTTTTGTATGTACCATGGCTCCGACAGCAGTCGTTTTTGTTGGTTGGTCTCGGTTGTTATAATTTCGGTTTCTTCAAAGGCAGTATTATGGCCCGCATCTTCTGAGTGGTCGGAAGATGCGGAAGTCGGAAGATCCCCTCGTTCCCTCGCCCACCTCGACCATGAAAATTTAAATGTTGCGCTTCGAAATCCCCGTCGTCACTCCCCCTGAAGAGAAGGAAACGAGTTGGCTCCGAAACGCGAGAAAAACAAACTTATTGTTTGGTTGAAGCCACTTGAAAGAATAATTAATTACCCAACCAGACGGGCAATTCTGTAAAAATGTTTAGCTTCAACTTGAAATGTGTCTATTTAAGGGGAAGCTTTAGCTCGGGCCCAACTCCTACGCGATCTATTCAAATATATGTAAAACGCAAAAACGCTTTTCTTAGATAATTCCTGGACCAATCTTAATGAAATTTGTTGCATTTGGGAGAAAAAGTTTAATTATAGTGACCGCTGGAAGCGGTATTTCGATTTAGGGTCCGAATTTTGTTGAAAGAATCTTCAAAATTCAAAATTTCGAAAAAAAAAAAAGAGAAGCACAAGGTTTACAAATTAATAGCTCTCCGACAAAAACAGATATCGCGGTTCTGTAAACGGCATCAATTAGATCATTCAAAAGAGACAAATCCGATATGTCAACTTATATTTTACGTTAACTTGCTTACGTTGTGTACAATGGTTCTGCAAAAGCTGTATTTACAAATTACAATTTTTTTTTAGATTCGCGTGTAACATATCAATCTTGTCCTCTTTAGATATGCTATGAGATGAAATTCACAGAATTGTGATATCATTTTCCATTGCTGAGTTACGGAGTTGTAAACTTGATAGTTTCGTTTTCTGAAATTGTGTGATTTTTGCCAATTTTCAGCAAAAAGATCGACGACCTAAATGAAAAATTCGAGACCAATAGTCACTAGATTTTAAGTTTTTCTTTTAAATGCACAAACCTCGTCAAGTTTGGTGCAGTAGATGCCGAGAAAAACGAGTTCTCCTTTTACATGTATTCAGATAGGAGCACCCGAGATAGAGCTTCCTCTTAACTGTACTTCAGGACAACATTCATTTGGGCTAGATGGTGCATACTTGAATTAGGAAGGAACAGCGCCAACTAAGACGATCACAAGTGGGGAGAACGACACAGGACAAGCGCCATGTCCTGTTCCAAAGGATAACCTGCCGCCAATTTATACTCACGGTTTAAGCACAGCCAGGAAAAGGAATTAATCATCTCGGGCTGCGCCCAGCGTACCACCCTTACGTAGCCAAGAAGAATCCAAAAGCCTCCCTCATCCTAACCTCTCGCCCTCTCACCTCTACCGAACAGTCAGAAGACACCCAGTTACTTCTGAAACATTGGGAAAATAAACTTATTTTTTGGTTGGAACCACTTGAAAGTCATAACATGCTTTCCACGCACGAGTCCACGAAGTCACAAAATATAGTATATTGGCGCTTGTCCTGTGTCGTTCTCCCCACTTGTGATCGTCTTAGTTGGCGCTGTTCCTTCCCAATTCTTAACTGTACATTTATGTTATTTCATTTTCTTTTGTCATGCGATGAGGCGCTGCCGGTGTCACCTAACGGTATCATGCAACCTCTCCTATATTATGTCATTAAAGAAAAATAATTGCGTTTCCGATTATCGAGCAAGTTTTGATGTAAGCCAGTTATCGTCACATCTTGGCTTCCCTAATATTAATAACCGGAATCACTCGTCGCAGAAACGCACGCTGCATACAGGCGTCACGATGACGTGACAAATGTGAAATCGCCTGCTTGCAGCAATAAATAAATATTTTGATAGTTGGCGACCAGTGATAAATGGAGGATGGTAATATAGATAGGAAAAGGACCAACGATGCCGAAAGTCATTGAAACAAAAAAAAAGTCTAGAAAAAGAAGGATAACTTTATTGGAAGGTCCGGGGGAAGTAGTGGCTATGTATTTAGTTAAAGAAAAAACACTAGAAATGGAAATGAAGAACGTCTAATGGGAGAAAACCTATATGTTTCAAAAGCTTTGTGTTCTGCTGAAGTAATTGAAGTAGAAAAAATTGAGGCCCCAGTCACCGGTTCACATCGATTGCCATAGCTACCTATAGTTGCTGTTTAATGATTGAGAGTGCCTAAGGGAAAGTTTTTCGGTACACAATTTAAACGTTCCAATCTTCAGGAGTTGTGTTTGGTTTATATGTCTATGCCCATTCCTTCTTTCCCTCCGTTGTCTTAGTAAACAAGAAATATAGTAACACTAGATAATGACGTCACTGTATGACAACAGCGCAGTACTCTTATTTTTTCTTCTTCTTCTTCAGTGACGTGATTGCATCAGAATGTGTTAGGGCCAGAAAACGGTGCCGACAACTCGTTGCCACATGGCGAAAGTAGAAATATTTCGCAAATATTCTAAAACATTTGGCACAATGTAGTACACCAACAAAGAATTACAGACACCAAACGAACTAACACAACAAAATAGTTGCAGTATGCCAGACAAGACGTACATCGCTGTAAATGGGAAAGAACACAGCATAAAACACCGTAAACATAAAATGTTGCATTGGAAAAGGAATACCTTACGATGGCACTGCTTTCAAAAAAAGGAATTAAATCCAGCAAGCAATATCATACCGATGAAACAAAATGTTATATTAACTTATATCTGCCTTTAATTCGGGTCAGTCATCTATACAACTGGCCTCCTCTGCGAAATTCTTTCAGCGCAACAAAAGCGCGTTTTTAGAGAGTAATTGTTGGCGACGGGTCGAGCCGGTTGTTTATTCTCATGGGTTCTCGTCAAACCTCATTAGTTTATAAACTGATAAAATGCGCGACGAGCAGTCAGAACAGAGGAGACCGACCGACCTTGGAGGAAGGTGCAGGACTCCTGGGACATGGTCACTCCAAGACGTACAGGGGCTGGGATGACGGCGTTTCTCCAAGGAGTGCGGCTCCTCTGTAACCGCGCTGCCGATAGCGGTCATCGAGCAGATAAGGCAGCCTCTCTGTCGGGCCAAAGATAGCGCGGGCTTGGCGGGTATTGCGGTCCTCCTGTCATACGACATGCGTGCTCCTCGAGATCATCCGTGTTAGTTTCTTTCCGCCAAGGGCGGTGACCGCATCAAGTGGCCTTGTCAGGGTTGAATATCAATGACTGGGAATGGAGCGTTGCTGTTTCATTCCATACAGGGTGTTCCACGTAACTTGAGGCAAACTTTAGAAGATATGCAAATGCAATGTAGCTGAGTCGAAACAAGGTAATGTTGTTTGCCGTCGCTTGGAGATGTTCAGATTATTTATTTATCTCGCGTTTCGCCGAATTAGATAATTATTCTTAAGTAATTAATCAACTTTTCAAATATTATAGTTGGATTAAAAGTGTCAATGAAAAAATTTTAGAGCAACATGAAAAACTCCCGATACAACTTTCTGTTGCTCAATACGTGCAACATAACAGTGTTTTTCCGAGCGTGAAGGTAGCCCGCGAATACACGCAAAGGGCCTCGAGCGGCCTGTCGCGCGGTGGTTTTGCGCGTATTCGCGGGCTTCTTTCATGCTTGGAAAAAAAATTTTTATGAAGCACGTATTGAGCAACAGAAAGCTATATCGGGAGTTTTTCATGTTGCTCTATAATTTTCTCATTGACACTTTTCATCGATTTATAATAAGTAAGGCGTTGTCAATTAATTAAGACTGATTATACACTTAGGCGGAATGCAAAAAATAATCTGAAAACCTCCAAGCGACGGAAAACACCATTACCTTTGTTCGGTCCAGCTAAGTGGCATGTGCAGATATTTAAAGTTTGGCTCAAGTTACGTGGGACAGCCTGTATGTATTGCATGCGGCTCCAGCGTGCGTAAAGCGCATTGAGCTGACAAAAATATTACTGTAACTTTAAGAGCCATATCTTCACAAACCGTTCAACGTGATCTGCATGCAAGGCTGCAAAGGTGAAATACTTTGTGTACTATGTTGCCACGGTGCAATAAAAGGTGGGTGCCTTTCGGGAGGTTTCAGGCATACATGGCTATCGGCGCGAAATAAAAACTTTACGTCGGGGAAACTTCGCCGCCAAAATGACATTTTCTCTTTCAACGGGAACAAATTAAAGGTGTATCTTTGCTATGTGTGCTTACAATTTACATCAAACCTATGCACGCGATTCTGTGGTGTTCTTGGTTGATGGCTATTGAAGAGTGTATACGCATATCCCGCACACATTTTGGAATCTACGTGAGGCGAAGCGTTCGTCAAGTGGTTAATGAAATGTTATGAATTGGCCGATTACATTGCCGCGTCTTTTGCGTAAAGGAAACTGGCTGGCTCTAATGTGCCCTAATACCCGTGCTACGCCGCGTGACAAGTGTTCCGTTCTTTATTTCTTCTTGTAAATATTTCTGCCGTGCACAATATACTATTTCCGGCTGTGTGACGAACGGAGATCTTAGATGAGTGGAGGATAGGTTGACTGGCAACAGGAAACAATATGTTTCCTTTACTTTTATTTCTTTAATATATTGGCTTAGACTGTATGGATCGCTGAGAGGCAGCGGAATATTGTGTGTCAGAAGATTTGAGATGTGGTTATTTTGAATTTTGAGTTCGTGCATGTGGAAGTCAGATAATGATGTTGCGTATAGAGGTCAACGTGTTTCATACTCCCTAATGTTCTGAGAAAAAAAAATGAAGAGATGGGTATGCACCCTTATACTCCTAGAGAAATGTGCACATACATTGGCTGTGATTCTATCCCAATGGGCATTGAAACTTCTGAAACATCCCGACTTCCAAGTCCAAGAGCAGTCAATCTAGGGACATCCAGTGGATATCATTATCGGACTTCTTATCCACTTCATATCCACTTCTCATCCTCCTATGGACGTCCTTAGGTCATTCGTGCTGAACATCTTGCCAATGTACCAAGCCGGACTTTGTTCTAATTTTAGTGACGAACTGCTCCCTTGCTGAGCATTTCTGCGCTTGCAAATGCCAACGTAGAACCGGCCTCGAGTTCATTTAACTATGTGAACCACATCTAGTTTTGTTCAATATAGACATCAACGTTTGTCAGTAAAATATCAACCAGTCCTCAACCCTTCAGCATAGTATAGACCAAATTTAATCGAATTCTAGCCGCCCTTGGGATTCTTTTTTTCTTCTGGTGGAGAGCATGCAGGCACCCACGGAGGCAGGTTTCTGGACTGGTTCCAAAGCACAGCGTGATCGTAAGCTACCAAGTTTTTGTGACCGTCTCATTATTATCTGTGAAAGTGATTGTCTGTTCATTTTATGTAAACATAGCTTGCTTTCGGAATCTGTGTTCCATAGGTGCAAAATTGTATTTTCATTGGTACATGTCAATACTGCATCACCTTTGCGGCAGAGATTCTACAGAAGGCTGTTTACACCAACTGTGCAATTCAGCCGATTATAAATAAAAAATGAACATCCCGCAGACATATCCCATAATGCTCCGCGGTTTGTATGGATGTCTGACTAACGTTTAGCAATGGAAACACAAACGAATTCTTGCGTCCATGGAACATCCGTATACCCGTTGTAGACATTCGCGGGACACCCCTCGAACTGCCAATTAGTAAACGCCTGGTAGTGCAGCGGATGTCCGCCGTGCGCCCTTAGGCAATCTGCGGACGTCCTACGGATGACCTACATATCCAGAAGCGGTAATCCAGCGGACGTCCACAGGAGTTAAAATGCCCATTGGGATATCATATACTTATATAACACCATGTCACGGGGCCATGGACGCAGGTCGTCAAGCTGCCTAAACAGCCTTTTCAACACGCGTCCTCTGAATGAATCTTTAATATTTATATCAGTCAGAAAATTAAACATGCGCCAACATCTGTAGCATGCGATGTGTAGTCGTCATTTAAACGCCGCACAGCTTCCCCTCCGGAATGATGGAGCGTTTGTGCCATGCGCTCGCTTTGTGGTTAAAAATTCCCCCGCAGAACCGTACTTGTGTGTATACCCCTTCATGAACCCTTCATGCTGCGCAGCTGTGGACAAATGTAAGTATTTCTTGTGAAAAAATTCAATAACTCCGAATCAATTAGTGAGACTCTCGTCTTTAATCATTTTGTTACTTTTCCGCAGCACTCTCGGAGGGCAGGTGGGGTTCCCCAAGGCCAGAATGTTCGCGAACACCTGCTCCAAAATCATCATCATCATCATCATCATCATCATCATCAGCCTGGTTACGCCCACTGCAGGGCAAATGCTTCTCCCATACTTTTCCATCTATACCCCGGTCATTGTGGCCATGTCGTCCCTGCAAACTTCTTAATCTCATCCGTCCACCTAACTTTCTGCCGCCCCCTGCTACGCTTCCTTTCCCTTGGAATCCATTCCGTAACCCTTAATGACCATCGCTTATCTTCCCTCCTCATTACATGTCCTGCCCACGCCCATTTCTTTTTTTTTTATTTCAACTAAGATGTCATTAACTTGCGTTTGTTCCCTCACCCAATCTGCTCTTTTCTTATCCCTTAACGTTACACCTATCATTCTTCTTTTCATAGCTCGTTGTGTCGTCCTCAATTTAAGTAGAACCCTTTTCGTAAGCCTCCAGGTTTCTGCCCCGTACGTGAGTACTGGTATGACACAGCTGTTATACACTTTTCTCTTGAGGGATAATGGCAACCTGCTGTTCATGATCTGAGAATGCCTGTCAAACGCACCCCAGCCAATTCTTATTCTTCTGATTATTTCAGTCTCATGATCCGGATCCGCGGTCACTACCTGTCCTAAGTAGATGTATTCCCTTACCACTTCCAGCGCCTCGCTATCTATTGTAAACTGCTGTTCTCTTCCGAGACTTTTAAACATTACTTTAGTTTTCTGCAGATTAATTTTTAGACCCACCCTTCTGCTTTGCCTCTCCAGGTCAGTGAGCATGCATTGCAGTTACTAAGCAAGGCAATATCATCAGCGAATCGCAAGTTACTAAGGTATTCTCCATGAACTTTTATCCCCAATTCTTCGCAATCTAGGTCTCTGAATACCTCCTGTAAACACGCTATTGAAAGCGTTTGACTGAATCAAACGCTTTCTCGTAATCAATGAAAGCTATATATAAGGTTGGATATATATTCCGCACATTTCTCTATCACCTGATTGATAGTGTGAATATGGTGAATATAAGAAGAAATAAAAAAAAACTATATGCTGCATTTCTAAACCAATTTTCATGTTTTTCCAAAATATATTTATAATCTATGGCAAATGGTATTGCAGTGGAAGCGGAATACAAGCACGCTTGCGTACGTAATTTAGGCACATGCTAGTTGCTAGAGAACGCAGCCTAGGCTGTCAAAACGACCGCTATAAACCGGAATATACCTCGGCCCAACATATAGTTCGACCCCTGGCCTTGACTTGGTGAGACAACGACTCACAATGTGTTAAAGGCCGTACATAAGACGAGGGGCCACTTTAGCAGGTATTGTAGGAGGAAGATTTCCACCTATATTCCAGTCTCCCGCCGGCCCTCCATTACGGCGTCCCTCGCAGGTCACGTAATGCCCTGTCAATTATCATACGAGATCCGATATGAAACCCGAATGATTATATATTATAACGTACGAGAGTTAGTAGCAATATTGATTATTTTTTAACGTCGAAGACAATGAAAACATCTGCTCCGATGTCCGCGACATCGGCCACTCCTTGGAGTCATTCCTGATCCGCACCAACATGTTCTTGAATCTTCTGGATGTTAGGTTTCTCCGCTTAAATTGTTATGGGTCGTATCATATTGTTTGCAGACCTGACGTGCTTTTCAGCACGGTTTATCCTACTTATCGAGAAAATGAGTTGAATGGCCTGACAATGTAACTTATGAATTAATTGTGGCCAGTGACGACCTTCGTTCCATGAGCAACTGGGGTTTTGCGGTTTGCGGTCATGGCGTAGGTGTGTATAAGAAATAAGCTGAACCAAAGTTTGGATCCGAGCTATTCGATCGGTTGCTTATGAAAGCGAAACAGCACTACAGGAACTGGCAGGAGGCCACAGGAGCAGACGACACACACACGCCTGTGTCGTCTGCTCCTGTGGGCTACTGTGTTTTGAGCGTTATTTCGAAATAGATCACATAAAGAGCTCATTTGTAAGCTCTGAGCACACGAACTACAGAAGACAACATCGCGAATTAGCCCATGTGCCTAAACATGCATTTGTACAAGGGTTGCTCGAACTCAATCATAGGTGTTCTGTGCTTTAGCCACCTCAATATTGCTGCAGTGTCGCCATCTAGTAGTGTTCACATAAAGTGCCACACACGAATAAAATATACAATACGTAAATTTAAAACAAATATTATTAATATTTATAAAGTATTAATGCCTTGAAAGTATATTTTTAACTTACTTTTGCAAAATTAATAATAAAAATGAGGTAAACATCATCATCAGCTTATAACGCTCCACAGCAATATGGCTGCCTCCTTTGCGATGTGAGAGCGTTAAATACCTCAAACGCAATGGAAAGTGCAAGACATAAATCCTCGGAGAGGTCCAGGCGCAAACACCGGTCACGTTCGAGTTCTCGGTCGCGTCATCGGAGTCGACATAAGAAAGAGAAGCAGTAAGTGCAATTACGTGTTGACACGCTTATTCTTTGGGATCGTTTGTAGTATACAGCGATATCGGGTCGGTATCTCGGATTGAAGTCTAACAAGAGACGAAACATTGGCGTGTGTTTACTTATTCTGATCAGAAAGCATTGTTGAACCCGTTACCGTCGGTTAGTCGGTGTTGTGACCGGGGCAAGGTTTCTAAAACGGGCCGCTCACATAAACTCCCTCACTGAAGCACATCGCATAATTTGTCAGTGTTTTCGCCTTGCAGTACTGATTTTCTTTAAACCAGTTTAACATGTTGTGATGTTAATGCTTTGATCACCGAAGTCCGTAGTGCTGGTTATTGCAGTCAGTGCCCGAATGTCAACAGTGTGGTGTTGTGTCATTGGCTTTTGCACAAATTTTCGAACTTCGGCGGTGTTCTCGCACTGGTAGTTCTGGGCTTTTGCGAAACAGAAGGCAAAAGATCAATTTTTTTATTGCGTTATGTTATCCTAACCAGTCGATCACCTACACCGCCTAAGAGATCGAAGGACAAGAAGCGCTCTCGGCGCAGCCGCAGTGACGAGCGTCGGAGCCGCAAGCACAGCAGACACAGTGATCGGCGACGATCTTCGAGCGGGAGCAGTACGTCGAGTCTGTCGAGCAGCAGAGAGAACAACTCCAGGAAGAGCGCGGTCATGCCCCTCATCGAAGAACTGGAAAAGGAGCGGCAACGCCTCAAGATTGAAAAAAAGTAAGAATTATCCACCTTCACTTATTGTGCTTGCATTATTATATCTGACGGCAGCTCAGTCATCCAAAACAGCAGTGAAACATCCGAGTCCTATGCTGAACGTTTCCCATACGCTAAAGAGGCCGTTGTTGTGGAACATCATGACTGAAACTAAATAAACACTTGTGGGTCGCGTCTGTGGTTCTTGCACTCAGATAGGCACTGAAAAAACTTGTCTAATATAACATTTTGTGTTTGAGTATTCCACAGGCGTCCTGCCCTGAAGGCTTACTTTAATCTCTGTCTTGTCCTTTTCAAGCATTACCAAGTTCAATTCACTCAATAGAACTGTTTTCGAAAGGCACGTTGGGAAAGAACAGCGGCACTTGAAGTTACAAGCACTTTGCATGACGGGGTTGGAGGGGAGGGCAACTGTTGTGACAAAGTGAAATCTTAATATATCTCAATATCGTCGTTTTTTTTTATGAGATAGTGTCATGGCATCCATTCATAGTTGTCAATACTCAAACTTTGCTTAAATGATTATGACTGAAAGATGGCCTTATAATTAACTTAACTTTGCTTTGGTGGGCAATATGATTTTTAAAGTTCTTGTGGTAATGATGCATGGTCACTCTTGCTGATATGCATTGCATGTCCCTTTTTATTGTGAGAAGGTCTTTGAGTATCATAACACTGCTGAAGTAAAAAGTTTGAAGTACAGAGTGAGTTCTTCTCTTTCATAAACATTCAGCAATTGTCATACTGATTTGTCTAATCACTTCATTTGATTGCCATGTGCTGAGGTTTCTTGCACTTTTTGATTACTGCTGTAAGGTTGTAATTTCTTAACATTTTGAATCTTTTATTGAAATTGAGCAAAATTTTAGAAATGTAGTACTCTTTTTGTCATGCAATACCAAAAATGTTCAGAATGTTTTTCACTGTGTTTTCTTCCATTCTCTAGAAAAGCTAAGGAGGCAATGAAAGCAACTGAAACACCTGAACAGAAGCGCTTACGCCGACTTGCTAAAAAGGTATCTTTTTTCCTGTGCTACAGGCATTTCCAGCATGCAAGCATTGCTGCACTCACTCATATTTCTTCATAAAACAGTCCTGCAATCTTATCCTTTTGCCTTGTTCTTGCATGCTTTCAATCTTATTGCAGGCAGTAAAAAGACTGTGCCATTATGCCACTTGCACTACTGGGATTTATTGATTTATTTGATTTACTTACATATACTGTATCCCAATATAGGGCTATAGCAGGAATGGGAACATTATACGTTACTATACATTACACATTAAAAACACACATATACACAAAAAGATGAATGATCAAAAAGAAGTGCTTTACGTGTTAGTGAAGTGCTTACCAGTGGTAGCTGTAAAATCTTTTAGTGGTAGTGTATGAATGTTACTGGATAGAGAATTCCAAAGCTCTATTGTACGGGGAAAAAGACTGTATTTGAATGTGTTAGTACAGGCATAAATAGGTGTAATGTTTAAGGCATGGGAGCTATGGGTACAACTTGCATTAGTAAATGTGATATAGTTACAATCAGAAAGACCAGAGGTAGAGGTATTAATTGCATATAAATGTTTTAAGGCTTCAATGGGATAACATGAAAGTAATAGCTTAATGTTCAAAGATTGTTGAGCCTGTGTTGGTGAGAAACTGCAGCTGTAATTTTGGCAAATGAAACAGATAGATTTTTGTTGAACGTTATTGAGCGAGCTTATTTCACATTGTTTGCAGGGGAATGAAACGACAGATGCATATTCTAGTACAGGGCGAATTAACATTTTACATAATAGCAGTTTAGTATAGCGGGGTGTCTTAGCTAAAGTGCGGCGCAAATAACCTGATTTTTTTAGGGCTTTCCCATTTGCATATTCGATATGTTTAGAGCTAGAAAGATGTGTTAGAATGACACCTAGGTATTCATAATGAGACACTCTTTTAAGTTGGATGCCATCCGGAAAATAATCGAACCAGAAGGGGCTCTGTCTGTTGGCAAATGACATCATGACTGTTTTACTACAGTTGATATGTTACTACAGTTGAAAAAAAAAAATTGCTTCTAAAACTTGCTGCAATCTTTCCTGGTAATAAACTAATTGACTGGATATCCGATTACCTGCACCTGCGTTTCCAATCCGTCACTTTTAATTGCAAAACCTCTTCTATAGCTCAGGTCATGTCAGGGGTGCCGCAGGGCTCAGTCCTCGGGCCACTCCTATTCATCATATATGTTAACGACATTATTGAAGTAGCCAGAAACACACAAGTGAAAATACGTCCTTACGCAGATGATTGCGTGATCTATTCTAACATTCGTACTCTTCGTGATCAAGAAGTGCTTAATAACGTATTTTCATCCTTTTCAGAGTGGAGTAACACATGGCAGATGAGCATTAACTTCAGCAAGACTGTGGCAATGTCTTTTACTAATAAGAAACAGCCCCTGAAATTTACGTACAGCACACAAGAATACAGTATTAACGAAGTTAACGAGTTCAAATACCTTGGACTAACTATCACAACTAACCTTAGTTGGCATAATCACATCAATATAGTGTGCTCTAAAGCGGTGCGAAAACTAGGGTGCCTAAAACGAACTTTAAAACACGGCACTAAAGAGTGCAAGCTTACGGCCTATAAATCACTAATTAGACCTGTTTTAGAATATGCTTCTGTAGTGTGGTCGCCTTATCGCATAAAGGATATTTCCAAACTAGAATCCATTCAGAAAAAAGCTGTTAGATTTATTTATGGCCGTTACAACCGTATGTTTTCACCGTCATCCCACGCACACGCTTTATCACTGGACCTGTTGTCGTTTCGTCGCACGTGTGACCGCCTAATCCTGCTGCACAAAATCGTACATGGATCGGCTAACATTGAAGCGCCTATCTCGCCAACCACGCCTACTGCGCGAGTAAACCGACGTACTCGCCCATTAAACATAGATCCCTTCGTTCTAAAAAAAGATTGCTACAAGTTTTCTTTTTTTCCACACACTGTTGAATTATGGAATAACTTAGATGGTTCTCTGCGTTCATTGCCGACTAATCAATTTCAGAAAGAACTGCCTAACCATGTTGGTTGACATGTTGTGTTCATAAGTTATGTAACCCACCTCTGCTATGTCTCTAAATGAGATAGCAGTATTTGTAAATAAATAAATAAAAATAATAATATTCATTTGCCATGTGTTGTGCCAAGTGCAGAAAGACATAAGGGATTGGGCAAGACGATGGTGTTCATCAGTGGAGTGAATAGATAATACACAGTCATCTGCATAAAGTCCGATTTTAGTTGAGGTGTTACAAGGTAAATCATTGATGTACATTAGAAATAATGAAGGGCCTAATACGGATCCCTGAGGAACACCTGACGTAACATCGACAGGAGTTGATTCCACCGAATTAAAAGAAACAAATTGTAAGTGATAGCGAAGAAAACTGGTTATCCAAGAAACAAGACAGGGATTATTGAATATGGCATTTAATTTTGCCAGTAGTTTAAAATGAATCACAGAGTAGAAAGCTTTAGAGAAGTCAATAAAGATGGCATCCACTTGAGTACCCATGTCTAGGTTAGGAGCATTGTCATGAGCAAAATCGACTAATTGTGTTACAGCGCTGTAACCACAACAGAAACCATGCTGGGCAGATGTTAGAACATCATTAGAGTTAAGGAATTCAATTATGTGTTTCGTGAATAATGTGCTCTAACATCTTGCATGAATGGGGTGTGAGAAATGTCGGCCTGTAGTTGGAGAGCAGTTGTTTATCACCTGATTTATACAAAGGCAGGACTTTGGCTGTTTTCCATTTAGTTAGTACTTCACCAGGGTCTAAGAATTTCTGGAAGATTACAGTAAGGTATTGAGCTGTCCGTAGGGAATATCTTACAAGGAAAGAATTCAGCATACCATCTGAACCGGTACACTTTTTAGTGTCGAGATTCAAGATTAGGTTTAAGACAACATCAGAACTTACTACGATATCGCCTAATTTCTTAGCTTGTGCAACATAACTAAACTTTGGACCTACATGTTCATCGAGAGTGAAAACAGATTGGAAGTACGAGTTAAAAGCATTCGCAACTACGGTGGGGTCCTTAGTAATAGCATCGTTAATCTTGAAAGAGGTACTGCACATTGCACTAGGTAAAGATTATGTCCAGAACCTGCGAGGATTTGATTTAAGTAGTACAAAGGGTTCCACTGAAAAATAGAAATCTTTAGCCTTTTTAGTACGGGTACAAAGTTCCTCCTTGGCTTTTTCAAAGGGAATGTCAAGCGCAGGATTAAGATGCTTTGATTTCCGTAGTCTACCTACACGGCATGACAGATACAAGATATCCCGGTTAATCAAGTAAACTTTATTCTTTATCTTTTTTGTTTTTAATGAAATGTAAATATTGATGCAATATTTCACTAATGACTCAAAACATCAACAAGACTAAACATGACATTCGGTACTGAGTGATAAAAAATGGTCAAAGTTATCTGCCAGAGTATCAGTGATAGACGTATTGTCAGCCTTCTTAAAATCAGTTTATATTTGTGCTATCAGCTTGGTTCTTGGGATACAAGGATAGCGTGATCCTGTCAGGTTTAGCATGATTAATTGCTGGACCATTTGTTGGGGAAGCATGGTGAAAATGTTGCATTGAAACATAGGACACAATAAAAAACACTGAGTGTTTGTGTTTTCTGCTGTTGTGTCGTGCTTTAGCATCATGTTTGAACCGTGCTTCCTCTCTTTCAGGTTTTGTTGAGTGCAGTTGAATATGCCACGAATTCAAGTCAAAATCAGAAACAGTAATCAAAGTAGTTGTGTTTCAGAAGCACTGCATGCGTCGTAAAGGGGCCCTGAACCACTCTTTATCTAAGTCTAGAAATGCATTGGAAGTTAAATTAGTCTATTTCAGAAATAGTTTGCCGTGAAAAGTTCTTCAGTGTGTTCAACAGAATGAAGCTTTATTATTAGACAAGGTACAGTACAAAGAAATATTATATTGGAGGATGTCCTAAGGTCAATGACTGTAATGGAACCTCCTATTACTTGCAGAGTTGTTGGCAATCATTCATACTGCTTGTGGTGCTTCTATTACTTCTTCAGTGATTTGCACTGTGAAGGCTATCGTGGAGCGGGATGTACCCACAATGCTCCGCCTACTGTACGTCACCTTAGCCCGCAATTCAAATTTGATTTTGGATGTTCATGTAGACACCACTATTTCCGATTTTGGCACCTATGGCGTGCGAAACTCAGTTGTCCTCAGCGAGCCGCAATGTGCTCTGCCAGTTAGGGTGTCGTGATGTCCTCCTCCCCTGCCAGCGAGGAGGACATTGAGGCACCCTTAGCTGGTGGACTCGATATGGCGCCCCGCAGCGGCTGCAGTTTCTACACTACATAGCATACTGCAGCGTTTGCCTGACTTGGCTTGAGTGCATGCCTGTGCTCATATGCTCCTGTCTCGCTGTGCTACATGGTGCGGACCGGCTTTGTCCTGCACCAGCTTGACCGACGGTTAGTAGCCACATCTAACTTGCACATATTTCTGTCAATAACTCATTATGAAGTAAAGTCTGCCAAGGCATCTACCCAGGAACGGCCGGGAGTGAGTGCGCACTGGCAAATGTGCGTGTGGTCTGACCTTAAGTTTCACAAGGTTCGAGGCTAGTTGAGTGTTCAAAACTAGTCGAAATTAGCAAGGCCCAATGGCCACAACCCCAACAAACAAAGTGGCCAAAGTTTAATTCCTATGCGTGCAACTGCAGCCGAATGTGGGAAAATGGTACTAGTCAGCTTTTTCTAGAAGTATGTAATTATCGAAATTCAAAAGCAGATTTTCTCTTACCTCAGTCTGTTTTTTAAACAGTGTCAATAAATATACACAGTAACAGTAGGAAGAAGCGTACTGATCCAAACACCTTTCTTGATTGATGTCAGCTATTGGCCAATAACAGCCACGTATGGGAATCTGCTATATTGTGAAATAAAGCTTCCATCATAAATAAATGAGAAGCAAGCTTCTGTTGAAAAGAGAGCGTTTAAGAGAAAGGTGACTTTGCACTCCGCTTGCAAGCTCCACGTGCCGCGCACGACTGCAAAACTTGGCTGAGGTGTTCACAGCAGCGTATGCTATTTGTGGACTATGTTTTTTCACCAAGCCTGTGCGGTGCTTCAGGGCCCCTTTAATAATTATATGTGCCAAATGTTTTCGTGAAAAGGGTTACAAGTCCGCATGTTGTAGGAGGCCAAGGGCACCTCTGTGAAGACGTTAGGAATGCAGTGAAATCTTGGTCCTCAGGGGACTGACGACACCATTTTTTCTACTGAGAAAATCTTTTTTAACATGACACTATTACAGATAGCACATGCTATTGTAAGAGTTGAATGCCTGAGTACGTGTCAGATAGCCTCATGCAGTACTGTAATTGTTGGTTTCTTTTGTTAAATTTCTTTTAAATGGGGTTCAAGTACTGATATGTGTGTCACTGCAGTATGCCACACCTGAGCCCATCACATGGTAGTCCTTGCTACCTTTTGCTCATATCGCACTTTCAACATTAGGAGGTATCTGAGTTTTCCAAGTTAAGAATGGGTTTTAGCAGCTTCAGGAGGCAACAAGAAACGTCAGCTAATATGGATGTGTCTCAGCATGGTGAAATCTTTCATCCTCGACATCTAGACAGGAAGATTTGCCTGCAGTGAGTAGTGACGGCTGGCACAACAGCACCACTTCCTTTTTTTTTTTTTTCAATTCTCACTGCAGTGCTTTAGAATAATTGGTATGGAACAATGCTATCTGCCACATGCTTGCATTTTTTCATTCATAAACCTCATTATAGTACTTCCTCATTTATTATGTAATGGGCATGTGTTGCACCTAAACATGGTATTAAAATGAAACCTACTCGAAAATTCAACCTCCATACAAAATTTCCATGCAGACAAGCCAGCAGTAGCTGGAAGAGGGGCCTGTGTTATATCTCACTCGCTAATTGATGTAAACTTGCAAAGCTAAGGGCCATTTAATGAATGGTGAAATCGAAAACAGTAGGTGTAATGTTAAGAAACTTAAAGATAGTGTGTACTAAAGAGCAGACGCATGTAGCAGATATTTCAGCTGAGATTAAAAGGAAGTAGAGTTGGGCAGGCCAAGTGATGTGCTGAGCATCCATGGTCTATTAAGGTTTATTTGTGTTAGATTAACTTCATTTAGGTTAATTTACGTGAGTAACAGATTGCGTGCCAAGATTAGAAGATGGGATGTATGAGGAGTCTCACACATGCTCTTGGCATAAAGGAATGGCAATACAGTAGTGCAAACAATCACAAGGACATTTATTGCACCTTTCACACACTAATGCCTGCTAGCCGAATTGCTATCCACAGAACATGCCGATGAGTGCGCGACAAATCTATGAAGTCCGACTAACCGCCACTGGATATCAAGCAGATATGTTCGCCCTATGCTGGACGCTAACGCCTGGCCGTTCACGTATACGGTCATGCAAATGGTGGCATGTTCACACGATCCTATTCATCCATTCCAGTGCCCTGCTCCTAGGCCTCGTGAGATGATCTCGCTTCTGGTCTCACAGAAGCATGGATCAGTGCATGCGTGGAATGTCTGTGCCGCTTGCCGACCCCGAGCCAAAGAGCTTACTCCATGTTGCGCCCAACTAACAATGCCATTAGGTGGCGATAGCAGCACACCACTCACGGCATCTCTTGCAATATGCTGCAACCTGTGGGATTCTCCTCCCGTACTCTTGGGACAAAGGAACGACAACACAGTAGTGCCAACAATCACAAGGGCATTTATTGCACCTTTCATAGATCAATGCCTGCTAGCCGAGTTGCTATCCACAAAACATGCTGATGGGCGCGCGACAAATCTAGAAGTCCGACTCACCGCGACCGGATAGCGAGCGAATATGTTCGCCCCATGTTGGATCCCAGCGCCTGGTCGTTCGCATGTACGGTCACGCGAACGGTGGCGCGTTCCAAGGCGGCCACGCGAGACGGTCTCGCAGAAGCATGGATCGGCGCACGCGCGGCACGGCACGTCCGTACTGCTTGCTGTCCCGAACCACAGAGGCAGCCTGTCCTCCCCTGCGCCCCCAAGTAACCCTGCCGTGAGGCGGCGTTAGCAGCGCAACACTCGCGCCATCTCTCGCACTGCGCCTCAACCACTCCGACCGCCGCGGGCGCCAGGCCACGCGAGCCGTGCGGGAAAACAACATATCAGGGGACGCGCTATGCGGGAAAAACATATCAGGGGACGCGCGAGAGTCGCGCATCCCCACATCCCCCCAACCTTAAATCACTACATATTCCGGTGAAACATGTCACACGGTCTAACATCAACGCGTGCTTCGCGAACAAGGTAGTACATGCAACATTGGCCGCGCCGAGGAAATGTCCATACGCTGTCCATAACATGCGAGCCGACATTGTCCCTGGGTACACCGCTGGCGTCTGCCGGTCACAGCAGCAGCTTTGCAGACTCGACGGCACGATTCCAGGCCAGGACTCCGGAAACGGCGACGCAGTAGTCGGCACGAGCAAGCGTCGCTCGCGCCGACGCGCCCCGCTGGCGAGAGCCGCAGTAGCTGTCGGTGACCGCCGGCTCTTTTCTCCGCCGCCGAGGGTTGCGAGCTGGATACAGGCGGCCGCCGAAGTCGCTGCGCCGAACCGGCCACAGCATCACCATCGCCCGGCGTGGCTCGATCGTAGTCCGGGGCAGCAGCGCAGACGATGTGCAGGTGACGGCAAACCAGGGGTGACTCCGCTCACGCTGCGTACACTCAACACACTCGGCAAACACTAAAGTAGTGCAAGGGAGAGGAATTTTGCATGCGCATTGCCCACGTGGTACGATGTTCAACTCTGCTAGCAAAATATCGGGCAGCTCTTCAGATGCTAAGTTCCTGTGAACGAAGCTCGCTTCCTTGAGTCGAACGAGTAATTTCAATTCGTGCGAAGCTAAATAGAATGAGGGAAGCAAATTGCAACACCTCAACGCCACGGTCCACCAGGTTGTGTCCCTCTACGTGCGACAGGCAGCTTCGTAAAGCCTTAGGCCTAAAACGTCGCTACCCTGACAACAACCGGCATCCAAACACACCCAAAATGAGCGCAAAACAGGCAGCCGCGAGGAGACGTCAGCTCTGTGAGGTGGTCCTACTCCGCTCGGTGCACACAGCATCCGAGTTGACGGCGCCCACCGTCCCAGACGGTGTCGGAGCGCCCGGTGCCAGGCCGCAATACCAGTCAGCCCGTAGTGGCACCCGTGGCCCGCGGCCACCCGGCTCCCAGAGCCGCGACTTCATCAGAGTCAAAGAGATAAAAGAAGCTATTTACATAAGAAATTCGGACCACCCACGAGGCTTCCGTACTCACTCGCTTCAGGCTTGCAAACGCTTCGCGGGCGCTAAGCCTCGCTCTCCCAGGGTGCAGACCACGTGGCTTTCGTACAGACGAATGTCATTAAAAAAACACTTGCGAAAAGGCTTAGCATGTTGACATGTTCAAACACAGTTCAGCCACCGTCGCCTCGCTCAAGAAAGCACGCCGCCAACGCTAGCGATCAAAATCCACGCTAGCCCTACGCTTCGGTTCAAACAAAGGTCTCGAACGAAGCAAAACTTAAATCTATCGTCCGATGCCCCAAGAGGTCCACGTTGGGCAGCCAGATGTGGGGTTCTCCTCCCGTACTCTTGGGACAAAGGAACGACAACACAGTAGTGCAAACACAAGGGCTTTTATTGCACCTTTCATAGATCAATGCCTGCTAGCCGAGTTGCTATCCACAAAACATGCTGATGGGCGCGCGACAAATCTAGAAGTCCGACTCACCGCGACCGGATAGCGAGCGAATATGTTCGCCCCATGCTGGATCGCAACGCCTGGTCGTTCGCATGTACGGTCACGCGAACGGTGGCGCGTTCCAAGGCGGCCACGCGAGACGGTTTCGCAGAAGCATGGATCGGCGCACGCGCGGCACGGCACGTCCGTACTGCTTGCTGGCCCGAACCACAGATGCAGCCTGTTCTCCCCTGCGCCCCTAAGTAACCCTACCGTGAGGCGGCGTTAGCAGCACAACACTCGCGCCATCTCACGCACTGCGCCTCAACCACTCCGACCGCCGCGGGCGCCAGGCCACGCGAGCCGTGCGGGAAAACAACATATCAGGGGACGCGCTATGCGGGAAAAACATATCAGGGGACGCGCGAGAGTCGCGCATCCCCACAAACCACACCAACCTACGCCAACGCTTAGCTACGGAGAGAAGCTGGATTACAGAAGAGGCGAGAGCCATGCGGGGAAAACATCATAACATGCGTGATAGTCGAGCATCCCCACAGATGAGATGAGATGATATCTGTAGGTGTAGGATGGAGTCACCTGGTGCAAGATTGCTGGTAGAAGCCAACATCATGCAGTGGACAGAAATTAGATGACAATGAGGATTATTACTGATGCAACAGTGCTTTGTTTCAAAAGAGACCTCAATTAGAGCACAGATAGTTCTCATATCTTTGTGAGACATCCAAGTGGTGGAACCTTACTGCAGCATAACTTAGCAGGGTGGCTGATTGGGCAAGTTGGGGATTCATTACATGCTGCAACAGTAGTGATTCACTTACTGCCCCATGTTGTGGCATCAATTGGTGGGATTCAGCAATACATATGTAGAACTCACAGTTGTAGCTGCTTGGAAATTGCCAACGAAGGATGTTTTTATCGTTTGCTTTTCCAGGAGGCCAAAGAGCGTAAGCGAAAAGCAGAAATGGGCTGGGATGAAGAATACCTGGTAAGGATTTCGAAAATAAATGACATTATGTGCGTCCAGTGCAGCATCCTCCATATTTTTCTAAATACCAAATCTGTGTTATGCAACTGTGGTTAATTGAAAGTTTTGACAATGTAGACAAAAAAGAAGATATGTGGTCCCTAATAGCTTGAATTAATGTGAATTGACTGTATCCAATTTCCGTTAACCACTTCTAATCATAGGATTGAAGGTCAACTAAGGTGATGTCTTTTGTACTTTGTAAAGGAAGCGGTTATTTGAGATTTACCTGTGTCTCCTGTTTTGAGCAAGATAAATTGTATCTTGAGAATAAGTATGCAGAAATAAGCAAAACAAACAGAATCTGCACCAAAATCAATACTGGATCAGGCAGCCCAGAAAGCTGCTTCTGAGGATGTCGGCAGCGACAGTAGGACAGGCATGTGCTGAAAACAGGAGCACTCGAAGCGGCATATTAAATCAGTGAGTTAAACCACCAGAAGCTGTAAACATCCTCGTATTGCACTGTTGTTCTTGGCAGAAAATATGAAGAAAAGTTGCTGTAAGAAATTGAAATATTTAGCCCTGGCTGGTTTTCTATTTCAGGGCTACACTAACACTGACAATCCCTTTGGAGATGCCAACCTGCTCAAATCATTTAAGTGGGAAAAGAAGTATGAGCGAGAGGGACTCAAACACGTTTCTGAGGAAGAGATTGAGCACAGGAATCGCCTCAAACTAGAAGAGAACAGGGTAAGTGCCATTGTTGTCGAACCTTCTCGGAATGAATTACAACTAATTTCCACGAGAGAAAGCAAGAGAAAAGAGAAGGCTCCATTGCATGCTCACTCAAGTGTTTAATTTATTTGTTCATTTGAACCTCAATATAACGAACATGGATATAACGAGTTAGCAGATATAGCCAAGTAAGTCTAACACGTTTCTCAGCAATATCAGCTTGTAATATGTACCGTATTTTCACGATTCTAAGCACCCCCCCTCTATTTTCGCGAAAAAATTGGGGAAAAGGTTGCATGCGAATCTAAGCACCCCCCCTATTTGTTAGGAAGAGCGTGTAGCCAAGGCCGCCAAGCACGCGTGCTCACTCTGTCATCGAGCCGGAGCCGTCGGAGTCCCGAGGTGGAACGGTGTCCGCGGCGCAATCTCGCCATACAGCGGGACTGCAGAGACGCGCGGGCTCGTGACGCCCGCGCGCCTCTTCATTTCAATCAACAAGCCCTTCAAAGCCAATCTCCTACAGGAGTACGAATAGTTGGTGCGAAACCCTGACCGGAAGAAGACCCCGACGGGAAAGCTGCAGAAAGCGTCCCCATCAACCATCGCAAAATGGATTTCGGACGCGTGGAAGCGGGTGTAAGTGGACGTTGTGGTCAAATCATTTAAGAAATGCTCGATCACAAACTACTTCAACGGAACGGAAGACAACCTGCTGTGGGATACCGAGAGCGGCGGTTCAAGCGGTGCGATGAACTCGAGTGGCAGTGTTAGTGGTTGAGCATCCGAGACAGGTGGTGGGTTCACCGTCTCCACCGATTTTTCTTTTGAATATTTGCAAAATAAAATGTTATTTCTCACACCCCTCTCGTCATGATGTCGCAGCGAAAAGTGGGAGGGGGTGTCATTCTAGATTTTTCCAATCTAAGCACCCCCCCTCACATTGGGAATCGCGATCGTGAAAAAAAAGGGGGTGCTTAGAATCGAGTAAATACGGTATATGCTTATAACAAATATTGCATACGAGGGAAGTGTTCTCGTGTTCAGGTTGACTTTGTTATAACGAGGCTCAACTTACATTCAACCCCACTGTGGTTATTGCAAGCATGAAAAAAAAAAAAAGGAACAGGCATGTACGTGCTGGTTATCAGCTTGACGCATGCCTCACATGCAAAGCAAAGAGTACAGTAAAATGCACAGTCTCTGAACAAAGATATTCAACTAGATGCTTTTCATACATGCAGACCAAACAGATGACTATCACTCATAGTCTTTGAGCACAGCAGTACGGACAATCTAAAATAATGCTCAGTGATGTGGCCAGTACAGCTGCATTGGGTAGCATGTTTCATTCCTGTTCCATTCCACTGTTCCACTACATGTTCTATTTGCATCTGTGTCATAAAAATGAGTCGGCCCCAGCTGACTGTGCTGAATTCACTGTTGATGCTTCATTGCTTGTGCATGCAGCGGGAGCTGGAGAAAGTGAAGCAAAGGCGCCTGGAGCGGGAGAGGGAGCAGGAGGAGCGTGAGGAAGAGATGGTGAGTCTTGCGTGTGCTGTTTTATTGTGTAGTGCAGTCAAGCCCACTTTTTGGCCACATGCTTATGTCATCTGCTTTGGCTATGGGAGGTGGCTGATTTGAAACCTACTGTCGGTCACCGACCGGAGCATACTAAATCAAGCATAAGCTTCCCCTGACCTGACAGCCAACTTTCTTCAGAGATGCTTGCTTAGGAGAGGCCTCCCCAAATCCAGCTGACCCCTCTGGGGTTAAAGCAAATGCAACCTGAAAAGGTGGTACTATCGCCACATGTGTGCCTCTGGCCTTGAATGATGCCCAGGCACTGTGTGAATCATTGCACGCTGGTGTCATGGCATTCTTCACTAAGCACCCTCATAGGCCAAATACCAGTACGACAATGGAGCAGTGGGAGGCACAGCTCGCCCGCTCCGACCTGGCAGGACAAAAGTCCTTAATTAGCCAGGTCAGGCAGGCGGCAGAGGTCAGTGGGGCCCTAGACTGAGAGGCTCCGACCACCCCTCCTTCAAATCTTTCCATTACAATAAAGTTTCTATCTATCTATCTACTGGCACAGTCTGTGGCAAGCTGTTCTGAAGCCAAGCACATGACCACTCCTAGTGGTCACCAAAGCCTTACACTGCACCGCATGTTGGTTAACCGAAAGCAGGATTCTCTGAGGTGCCATTGGAATATTGTTATTACGAAAGCGTCAAGAGTGCTACAATCATGGGCTGCTATCATGGGCGTTTTCTTGCTGTAGCAACCAGTGTGCAGTTGTACAGTACTCAGTAAATTCATGTGCATGAAAGTAGTGTTTGTACCAAATGCACTCAGTATTTCACGACCATGTTAACTTGACAATATTGGGCTGAAAATTGATAAATTGCTTGCATAGTAGCCTGGGATGACGGCGCTCATGAAGAGAAAATGAAATAATCTATAGCTTATCATTTCTGTAGTATAATTAGGTTGCACAGAAAAATCTGCATCGAGGTTTGCTTCTTTCTGTTTGGTTTAAAATATTAGTATATAAGTACAGTACAATAATTTGCAGTGTGTGCTTGCTGTCTTGCAGTAAAGAATTTGTAACCTGTCAACTTTGCCTACTTCAAAGTGGCAATAAAAAAACGAGCTTACGCTGACTACATATGTTAAGCATGTTCAGCAACAACACAGAAAAACGAGCAGGTCATGTGACCACACAGGGATGTGGGATGAAACCTGATGTCACCCAGGTCAATGTCACAAATTTGCAGTTTGCATGCTAGCTTATCTATTAATATAATTAATGTTGTTCCACTGCACAAGCATTGAGACAGTTCTCAAGAGCATATACTAGTAGCAACACGGCTAAATTTTATTCCTGGACCTGAGCCATTTCATTCTGTGAAGGTGGATGACTAGCA
The DNA here is from genome assembly GCF_023375885.2 of Dermacentor andersoni. Lineage (NCBI taxonomy): Eukaryota > Metazoa > Arthropoda > Arachnida > Ixodida > Ixodidae > Dermacentor > Dermacentor andersoni. The sequence continues at coordinate 22,774,958 of NC_092816.1, read as the reverse complement.
AAACTGTGTAGCAAATGACAAAGAGGTGATACAGAATTTTGAACAAAGGTACAAACACATTTATTGTCTTGATCAGTGGTCATCATGACGAAAGGTACGCACACACGTTTATTTTAATACATTCGCATTCATTCATGTTATACATTTGGTTTTTCATTTCGTGATATACTGAGGCAAAGAATTTGAGACTGAAATTACCGCACCGACTGGCAGTGGGCCAGAGCCATGAATGCCTTCGCAGAGGGAGGGGCAGTATGGGAATGCTGGCATAATAGGTGACATTAGAGTCAGCTGCTGAAGAAGACGGCAATGAAGGCACGAGCAATGTATTGAGGCAAAAAATTTGAGACCGAAATCACTGCACCAACTGGCAGTTGGCCAGTGCCGTCAGCGGCTTCGCAGAGGGAGGGGCAGCATTGGAACGCTGGCATGATGAGTGCCATCGGAGCAAGCTGTGGAAGAAGACAACGACGAAGCCGCAAGCAGTGCATGAGCGCAAGGGGCAGTATGGGAACGCTGGCATGATGAGCGGCATTGGAGCCAGCTGTGGAAGAAGAAGACGACGAATATGCGAGCAGTGGCATGAGCCATTGCTGATGATGATAGATTTTGCTCGCACACATGAAAATTTCACAAAACCCTAGTCATAAGCAGCTTCGCTGTAAAAACTAGCAGGTCATATGACCACACTGGGGTGTGGGACAATACCTGCCGTCACCCATGTTAATGGCGTAGATAATGTCCCAAGATTGCAGTTTGCCAGCGAAAATGTCTCATTCGATCAAGCCCACTTTTGGGCTTGATCCTCAGTCCTCAGCAGCTGTAGAGCACCTGACCAAGGCGGCAGTCAGACCTGTAACACCGCAGAGGGTGCTAAGAATCTCTAGACCCGGACAGGCCGCCAATGGAAACTGGCCCTGGCAACCTTTAACACCCAAACTCTGTCTAGTGAGGGTAGCTTAGCAGGACTCTTCGAAGAACTATCAGACATTGTTTGGGATATTATCGGCCTTAGTGAGATTAGAAGAACTGGTGAGGCTTACACATTGCTGACTAACGGCCATGTCCTATGCTATAGAGGTCTCCCGGATAAGAAGCAATGCGGGGTAGGATTCCTAATCCATAAGGACATAGCGGGCAACATTGATGAATTCTACAGCATCAACGAGAGGGTAGCAGTAGTCGTAGTCAAACTTAATAAGAGGTATAGATTAAAGGTAGTATAAGCCTACGCTCCAACATCCAGTGATGATGATGATGAAGTAGATTAGGTTTATGAAGATGTTGAATGAGCGATGAGAAAAGTGCAAACTCAGTATACTGTACTAACGGGCGACTTCAATGCAAAAGTGGGGAAAAAGCATGCTGGTGAACAAGCACTAGGCAACTACGGCATCAATTCTAGAAAGGCTAGAGGAGGGATGTTGGTAGGATTCGCAGAAAGGAATAAGCTGCGAATAATGAACACCTTCTTCAGGAAGCATAGCAACAGAAGGTAGACCTGGAAAAGCCCTAATGGTGAAACAATCAATGAAATAGATTTCATACTTTCTGCGAATCCCCGCATAGTGAAGGATGGTGAAGTGTTGGGTAAAGTGCAGCGATCATAGGTTAGTGAGGTCTAGGATTCACCTCAATTTGAAGAGAGAAAGAGTAAAATTGGTCAAAAAGAAACAGGCCAACCTAGATGCAGTAAGGATAAAAGTGGACTAATTCAGGCTGGTACTTGCAAAGAAATATGCAGCCTTAGAACAGGGGGAGGTAGATGACATAGAGGTAATGAATGAAGCCGTAACTAGGCCAGCTTCAGAAGCAGCAATCGAATTGGGAGGTAAGGCATCAAGGCAACCAGCAGGTAAGCACTCCCAAGTAACAAAATACCTAATAAAGAAATGACAAAGAATGAAAGTGTCCTACTCAAGAGATCAGACAGAATTCGCTGAACTATCAAATGTGAACAACAAGAAGAAAGTAAGGGATATACGAAACTATAACGTGAGAAAGACTGAAGAAGCCGTAAAAAATGTATGCAGCCTGAAATCGGTGAGAAAGAAACTTGGCGTAGGACAAGCCAAGATGTATGCTCTGAAAGATAAGCAGGGTAATATCATCAGCAATCTCAAAAATATAGTAAAAGCAGCGGAAGAATTCTATACTGACCTGTACAGTAACCAGAGGAGTCAGGATACCTCAATAGGAAACAGTAATGAACAGGATACAGGAACTCCTCCTATAACTAGCGATGAAGCCAGACGGGCCTTGCAAAACATGAAACGAGGAAGAGCGGCAAGAGAAGATAGAATAACAGTCGATATAATCAAAGATGGAAGAGACATAATGCTTGAAAAACTGGCGGCTCTTTATACGTAGTGTCTATCGACTGCAAGGGTCCCAGAAAACTGGAAGAATGCAAACATTATACTAATCCACAAAAAGAGAGACAAAGAATTCAAAAATTATAGGCGCATTAGCTTACTCCCATTATTATATAAAATATTCACCAAAATAATTTCCAATAGAGTAAGGGCAACATTGGACTTCGGTCAAACAAGGGAACAGGCTGGCTTCAGGAAGGGATACACTACAATGGATCACATCCTTGTCATTAATCAGGTAATCGAGAAATCTGCAGAGTACAATTAACATCTCCATATGGCTTTCATATATTACGAAAAGGCATTTGATTCAGTAGAGATACCAGCACTCATAGAGGCATTACATAATCAAGGAATACAGGCCGCTTACGTAAATATCTTGGAAAATATCTACAGGGAATCCACAGCTACCTTAATTCTCCACAATAAAGGTAGGAAGGCACCTATAAAGAAAGGGGTCAGACAAAGAGACACAACCTCTCATATGTTATTCACTGCATGCTTAGAAGAAGTATTCAAGCTATTAAACTTGGAACTGACAAAGAAGTTTGAGAACAAATTAAGGACCGTGCGAAGAGCGATGGAACAAAAAAAATGCTAGGCATAATGTTAAGAGGCAGAAAAAGAGCAGTTTGGATCAGAGAGCAAACCGGCATAGCCAGTATTCTAATTGACATTGAGAGAAAAAAATGGAGCTGGGCAGGTCATGCAATACGTTGGTTAGACAACCGGTGGACCATTAGGGTTACAAAATGGGTACCTCAGAAGACTAGGTGGGGCAATGAAATGAGGAAATTCACAGGTGCTAGTTAAAATCGGTTGGCATAGGACAGGGGTAACTGGAGATCTCAGGGCCTTAGCCTTGCAGTGGAGATAATATAGGTTGATGATGACGATGATGCAGAAATGTAACTTTCAGCATGTTTTTCTATTAATATAATTAATGTTTTTCCTCTGCACAAGCATTGAGAGAATTCTCAAGAGCATATAGTGTAGTAACATGACTAAATTTTATTGCTGGTCATCACAGGGCGGCATTGTAACAAGTGGTTTATTTTATAACAGATTGCAGGGTGAATGTGTTGGTGCCATTTTTATGTCTGGTATGTTGTTTTAACCTGTATTAGTAAAGGTGGTTTATACTAAATTGTTTGCTGCCCCTTTTACAGACACGTATCCAGAGAGACAAGGAGGCTGCTCAGTTTCAAGAGTGGGAGAAGCAAGAAGACAATGTGAGTTGCTCTTGTGCATGGGACCGAACCAAATGGTCCGGTCCCATGTAAGGGCCGGGCCTCGTCACATTTGTGAAAGAAAAGTGCGACCCTTATACGAGTCTATGCGGTACTCAAGTGAATTAACAACTCAACTTTTCACAGCTTCTGTGCAGGTTAAAGTAAAGTAAGGGCATTGCTTTGCCATATATGTATTTACAGTCAAAACTTTCGATAATGAAATCCTGCGACAACGAAATCCTCGTGACAGTAAAATATTTTCGTATCCTGTCGAACGTCCATAAGATTCGATGTATTTTGTACCTCTTGACAACAAAATGTCGCTGTACTACAATCCCGCATCAACAAAATTTGCGAGAACGTAAGCCAGTATATTACCCACTCTCGCAAGGCCAGCAGCTTCCAAAATGTGCTCAAATTCAATTGCTTTGCACTAAAATTGCACAAAATAACACCTCATTACAGTTGCGTGGGCGTCGCCGTTTTTGTTTACAAAAACAACCAAGTGCCAGAAGCGATCGTGTGAGCGTCATGGCTGCCACCTCGTTTGTTGCTCGCCTGTTTGAAGTGGTACGCATGTTGCTACCACCATGTGGCGACAGTTTTTGCACATCTAATGCAATGCGCAATGTATGCCTCGGTGAGAAAATGGCAGCAAGAACAAGGAAATCCACGTCCCACCGACAGGGAATTGCTTATGGCGCTTGAGATGGTTGTCGCAGCATCAAGTGCCACTCATTGGGCCATGATTGAGCAATCGTCCGGGAATACACATCCCTTGCTTCAATAACATTGATTTTGTTGCCACTTGACAGGCATTGCATGCGGATTCAGTGCCGGACGTAGATGTGCGCAAATGGGCCGTAATCTCGATCGATTACCTTCAGCTATACGAGATACGATTACTTTCATGCTCGGCACCAGATGTGTCGGCGCCTACGGACTACAGCGTGCAGTGGAGTAATGCCGCTGTTTGTGTGGAGTGCTGTTGCTCTGCGTCCAGTGCCGAGTAACGCAACATCTCTCAAGAATGATCGTATTTCAGAAAGCAATTGACCGAGAATACTGCTCCACGGCAGTCTACCACTGCTGATCGACATATGCGGCGCACTTTGTGATGTCGACAATGCGGTTCTATATCCTCGAGCAATGCTTGCCAAAGTAAGTTAGTAACGGAATTTTGACAGCAGTTTTGTTCTGCGACACATTACTTATCTGCGCTGTCTCATCTTGCAACAACAAAATTCTCGCGAAAGTGAATTTTTTCGCGTTCCCCGACGATTTCGTTATTGCGAGGTTCAACTGCCCTACACTAACCCTACATTCAGTAACATTGGAAGAAAGAAACCATTTAATGTCATTGTAATAACATTCCCAGTTTGGTCTATATTTGTTATGAGGTTGGGTAGATTTCACTTCTTCAATGTGGATTACACTGTTCACCGTAATTCACGTCGAGTTCTGTCTTTGCTCCGCTACTCACGTGTCATTATTCATAGCTTGCTGAGAGTTGTCAAAAAGCTTATAAGGAGCCAAGTACTAGTATTGAAAATTTTGTGCGGTCATGGTGGCACTTTTCTATATTGAAACCCACGAGCTGTAGTTCCAGGTTAGACTCTCTGAGACGCCTTTAATCTGTGGTTCAGAATATTAAGTCGCTGTGTGATAAATGTTAAGGTAGTAAGTATGTTCTAACCCTTGTTTCTGTTGCTGCTGTCACTAATGAAATATCACCGTCCCTTCATTTGTTCCCTGCTTGAAACCACTGGTTTGTGCCCTGTCATTATCGAAATCCATGCTTAAATACTTATTTCTCAGCTTCTTGCATGCAAACCTCAAGCTTTCTGAACCCTCCTGGGCAACATGCCAAAGCAGTTACATGACCAAGGCAGCGTTTCCTGACTTTTTTGCTCTCTCCTTCCAGTTTCATCTGCAGCAAGCCATCCTGAGGTCCAAGATACGCATTGAGGATGGGAGAGGTAAGTGGTCTTGAGAAGAGTTATCGGCATCTTTGACTTAACTGTGTTTCTTTGAACTATTCCTATCAGCTAAGCCCATCGATTTGCTGGCCCGCTACATCAGCGCCGAGGGGGAGGACTTTGGTGTGGAGATGCTTGAGCCTTATATCTACCTGAATGTGAGTTTGCTTTATCCTAGCCTCTCTATATTACTATTGCCAGGGGCATGCGTCAAGTGTGCCTAGTGGTTATAAATTGTGCACTATAAGCAGTTGCAAACTGTTTTTTCAGAGGTACTTGATTAGTTCGGCTTCCCGGTGCCACCGCCATATACTCCATAGAACCAATTTATAACAGTGTAGCGTCCTCCTTTGGGCAGCAAGAACCCAGTAGCGTGCACCCGCATGAGAAGAAAATAAAGGCGGTGCCTGGCCGTGGCATGTGAAGCCACGGCTCGCAGTTCTATTCTGGCATTGATTCGGGTCAGCTGTCTCTTCCCTTCGCTTCTGAGACATAAGCCTACAAGTGGTGACCCGGACGTGATGCGGTAGGGGCAGAATTGCGCCTCGATTTAGTGAAACCAAACTTGCGGGTTCTGGGGCCAGAAGGGTGGGAGGTGAAGCGTCCTGCGAACGCGAGTCCTGTTCCATGGAGGGTTCGGGCAGATCAGTCATTGTGTTCGCAACAGCAATAAAATTTTCTCACGCTGGTATTGTGTGTCCGTCAATTTTTCAGACCAATTTATGTTCATGGTGCTACAAACATGGCAATCACAAACAAAGTTGCTACCATTCAGCCTGCTGCTTGTTCCCTCAATTTCAATATAGCGGTGATTCATTAAGTTTCTTAGTGCCTTAAGGCCACCGTGAAGAGAGTTTCATTGAGTCTGCTCTGAACCTCACATCTGGTTGGCAACTCATGACGAAGTGATGCTGGTTAGGCGTAGCTGCCCGGTATGGCAGAAAGTTTACTCTGGATGTTAGAACCTGCAAACATCATCAGGGATCAGGCATGAGACCATATGCACAGGCTTGACCAACGGCCGCATGTATGATGCGGACTTTGTGGCTCTAGACGATCAGCCAGCACCTACACGACCAGATACATAATGTTTGTATATGCACATACTGGATAAACCAATTAAACTTGTGTGTAGGCACAAAGCTCAAAACTGAATTTGCGTAACGCAGCTTACATTGAGGGTGTTGCAGAGTCAAGGTCATATACGTAATGTCGGCACTTCAGGACAAAGAATGAATGCATGACCGGCGAATGCAAACACACCCGTGCCATTCACCGTCCTGAAATTTCACCTGACTATTATTTCATTGGAGCACAATGCAGAGCAATATTCTGTAGAAAGTTTTCAGCTGTGCTGGAGTTGTAGGAAATAACAAAATTATCTTTACCATCAATGTTTTCTTTTCTTTTTGGATTACTTGATTATTCAAACATGTTTTCAACTCCATCTGTGTCCAAAAAACTAGTTGGTGACTTGTCGTCAGGGCAACAAACTGCTTTACTTAACAGCATTTGTATAGCTCACTCTTCCCCACCCCCATTAATGGGCCCCTCACTAGGTCTGGCCATTTTGAGCTGACAAGCACAGAGCATACATTGCGCAATAATGATCGTGTCTGCCAAGTATTACATCGCAACGTGCTGCGGGAAGATCTGAAATTTCAAACCAAACGGCGTTTTTCCTTCTCCTCGCGGCCGCTGCGCTCCAAGCCGGAGAATAACGTACTCGTGTGCCTGCGCCTACGTACTGGTGTCCGCGGTGTGACATCGTGGTGACAAGTGACTTTGAGAATTATTCAAGACAGCATCTGTTATCTGTACGATCTGTTACTTGAATTGACGAATTGAAGTTTAGAGAAATAAGAAAACACACAAACGGAATGTCTGAGTGTTTTTTGTTTTACGTCGCACCGAAGCAAGACAGATGTACTTCCGTTTCGTCTGCTTATTCCCATGGTCGTGCAGTCATGTGCGCAGGTACCGAAACTGTGCCATTTTCTACCGTGTTCCAGCGCGTGATCACGCTCGGCGATCCACTTGTTCTGCCTCAGTATTCGTGTAGCACTGTATTATACTGCTAGTCATGTTTCCTTGTGCATAGCGTGCAAAATCGTGCGCTGCGCGAGTGAGACAACAGCTCGCATGCGACACCATCACTGGAAGTGCGTAGCGCTGAAAGAAAAAAAAAAATGAGGAGAAAAAGATGAAGGTGGGAGCCTGTGACGTACGCATCATGCGATCCTCGAGGTCCGGTATTGGAGAACGCAGGGAAGGAATTTCGCTTGCAGAGGCTAGACAGGGCGAGTGGAGAGAGCATCTTGCTTGGCAGTGGAGCCCGTCTGCAGAAATTGTGGATTTGCGGCACTGAAATACTAGTTCTATCTAGGCTATTAATGAGCTGATTTGAAAAATTGTTTCGGCAGAGTGCTCCCTAGAGGACATGTAACAACTTCCAGCATATAACCAAAATTTGCTATTGGGCCTGGTGAAGGGCCCTTTAAGAGAACTGCACATTTCACTTGAGACTATAACTGACACTCCACTGTGACTAACATGATGACTTCATTATCTCTATCATCCTTGGAATCATGTATGAAGATAGCCACACTGTTTATTGCATAATATAGCCTACAGTGCACACACAAATACCTCACCACTATTAAAACCACGTCGCATATCTCACATATTTTTACTCGTCTTTTTGGTGCTTCCACATGCAATTTGTCAGTGGAATGACCTCCCTGATGATGTCGTCTGGATTGATGGCCATGTGGCATTTATAAATAAAATAATAACCATGTATGACTGTTTTTGCTAACCATATGGCAACTTGAAATAATGTTTATAGATTTTGTAAGGATATCATGTAGGCCCACTCAATTTTGTATAATACCTACTAAGTATTATTATTATTATTATTATTATTATTACAATGTTACACCATATCTATACTACATTTTACCATTGTATAATGTCTGGTTCTCGAATTTCCTTCGTTTGTTTTTGTGTTCTTGTTTAAAATTAATTGTCTAGTCCCCCTCACATAATACTCCTACATGGAGCATGTGAAGTATTCATAAATAAAAATAAGCAGGCATGTAAAAGTAGGTGAAGAAAGTAGAAATGTTCAAAAATGGGATGTTTAGTCCAAAGGAATGCAGGGGAAGGAGGGGTGCAGCTACTTCTTTCAAGAAGTTCTCGGAAGAATCGGCACCATCATCCCCCCCTATCCGTTTCCTCCCTGTCACCAGTAAAGACACCCTTCCCCCCACCCCTTTTTTACCCACCCCCGATTTTTTTTTTAACATTTACGCTTCTCTCACCCTACTCTACACACCTGCTTGTTCTCTTCCTTTAATGGGGCTATGGTTGTGTAAGCTATATGAACACTGCCGAGGAAAACAGTAGGTTTCTCCGACAATGACAAGTCCGCTTGTCGAAATGTTGGCTTCGGAGCCATCTCTCGATTGACTACTGCTGATCTTGCTCAGGAGCTGTTGGTGGGCTAGTTGGTTGGCAATTATTCTTCTAAAGGCAGTGAACCTGTTGAGACGTGGATGAGCACTGTGAGCACTTGTGTTTGTGTGAGTTAGTGTTCGCGCATGTCTCAACCAGGGCATTGTCTAAAGAACAATACTGTTGAGCATTTCAAGTTTCTATCTTCTTGTGAAGCTTTGTTTGTTTTGTTTCGAGGGCATTGCATTTTTCATCCCTGACCGTGAAAATTGGGTGTACGTTACAATCAAAGGTGCATTAAAATTGAATAAATACCGTATTATATACCATATATAGCATACCGTTTTAAATTAAATAATAATAATTTCCAACTTTTATCAATAGCTGGTTGACTGATGCCTTCTCCCCCTCACTGCCTGTTCCACAGGGTCTGACCATGGAGGACTTGGAAGACCTCCAGGAGGACATCAAGGTGTACATGGAGCTGGAGAACAGTCGCAACCTGAGCTATTGGCGTGACGTCCAGATAATAGTCGAGGAAGAACTGCGCAAGCTCCGGCGTCTAGATGGCTCATCTGGTAATTGTCAAGAGCTTTTTGCCTCCACTTCACTGTGCTTTCTACAGTTGTTGCCAAAGAAACATCATTTTGAAGTTTCATCAGTGAAGTGTGATTGTGCCGGAAGTAGTTTGGGCCCTCCTACATCAGTACTGCTGCAAAGTGTGCAGTCTTTACAATCTTGTTTTCACCTCTTCGTTGTGACTAGCTTGTTAAGCTGTACTTTCTTTTCACATCAAATCAATTATATCAGTTCAAAATTACAGAATTATAAGGTAACATATATACAGTTAAACCTCAATATAATGAAGTCGGTAAAATTGGTACTTTAACTTCGTTATATCGAACTTCTGCTACATTGAAGTTTGACTTCACATTCAAAGAAGTACAGTTGCTGACAGGCTCTTTTTGTGTGTGTGTGTGTGTCTCTCTCTCTTTCTGTGTCTCTTTCTCTGTCTGTGTATGTGTGTGTGTGTGTGTAATGGAAGGGGTTACAATAAATGTCCCAGTAATCAGGCAGTTGGCAAAAAGAAAATAATTTCAACGCAAAAAAAAAAAAGAAAGAACTTTTGTTGAATTTAAGAGTGTGCAACAAAGTCACGGTTTAATACTGCGCCAATAAACGTATATCTTCACAGCAGCCATGGGGCACATGAAAAAAAAAAAAATGAAGGTCTAATGCATCTTGGAGATAAGTGCAAGCAAAGCTTTCGTGACCATTCCATCACTGTGGCTTACCAACTCACCTTCCACTGTCGCTCAGAGATAGACAACACCGAAAGCTACAGTCAACTCCGCAAACTGCCCTCCACACAGTAAGACCAACGCAGCATAAAAAAACCCTCGGATGCCCGAAAATAAACTTCACCTTTATTCACATAGAAGTGTGGGGACAATTTTAATAGGTAATGACAGCAACTTTGTTCATGGCTGCCATATTTGCTGTTCTGCAACATTGCACACACGCATCATGTTTGAAAGATCTAATCACTTTCACCAGGAATCGGTCCCTTTCTTCAAGGAGTCAAGGATAGCTTCTTTCAACTTCTAGATTACGGAGAGAGAGCCCTGTGGTATCCTGAGTCAAGTGGTGTAACATTTTTCTTCTCACCAGTTGAGATTGAGTGCAAGATACCAATCTTTCATGCAATAGGGCCTTGCTTTTAATACCACTACTCACGCTGTCAATGTTTAGCTTCAAGAGGCTGGGACATAACCGGCGAGAAGCATCAACAGAAACACAACATCAGGTGCTGACACAAGACGCGCCTAAAATACAAAGCTATGCATACTGAGTACAATGCACCTATATGAATTGTCATTGGGACGTGCCGATACGATGCGCCAATACATATGCCCCCTAGTGCATCTACTTGACACCACACTTGCCATATTATGGCCTCCGAGATTGTGCACTCTCCAATCTCTGAGGCCATAATCTGATTGTCCCCAGATTGTCGGTTATAATAATGTAACATCCTTGGAAGTAGAATGTTTTTATAAGTGGATAGGACTGTAAGCTGCAAACCAATTTTTCTGAGCTGCTTGCACTTAGCTGCAGCACTGCTACCTACTCCATAAAACCATACAGTTTTTCTGTGATAAAACCGACTTGTAAGGCTTCTGTTGAACCAACACATAACTACCAGCGAACTTCCTGACTCTGTATCGGATCTCACTCAATTTTATTTAACATGATGCACACAGATATTGCAATGCAGAAACTGTGGCTGCCATGAACAAAGTTGCTGTAATTCAGGTTGTCGTCTTGCTTCTATGCGATCTGAAAGCGAAGCTTTCTTGCGATGTCCAGTGGGTTTGAATGCTGCATTCATCGGACTGCATGGAAAGCAACGATTTGGTTTGGTAAACCTAGCATTCGGTGTCGTACCATTCTGGGCAACACTGAAGGTTATGTTGGCAAGCCATGGTGGTAGAATGGACGTGAAAGCTTCGCTTACACCAATTGCTACAGTCCGTTGGATCTGTGTTCCTTTCTTTTGGCTTTCTACGTACCGTATAGCCACTATCAAGAGGACTTCATTGGTGCGGCATCAAGCTATAGAAGTGGTCGCCGGCTCCCAAGTTAAACAAGATTGGTTTCCTTTTTTCGGTCAGCGACTGTACTTTGCACAAAAGGTCAAATTTCAATGTAGGGAAATTTAGTTATAACAAAGTAAAGTGCCGATTTTACCAACTTCAGTCTATCGAGGTTTAACTGTGTCTACCTCTTCAGTCGGGGACTCGACTAGCAGATTGTTACGACTCACAAGTTGAGCTGTGCATGAGAATGTGAATAGACAATGGGTGCTTGCCCATAACTGCCCTCGGCAAGGACTTGTACTTCTGAACTTGGGAATGTCAGTTGTGTTCCCTAGTTGAAACATTTCAGGGGCTCTGTGAAATTAGTTTCTGTTGAAGATCCCTATTTAGCTATCAGGTCAGGAGCCCTAAATGCTCGGCATAAAGAGAGAAAAAGAAGTTCATTACTTTAACTAGATAAATCGTAAGAAATGCACGCCAGGGTACATGGACAACAGAATGGCAGTGTTCTTGGAGAAAAAATTACCAAAAGCAAGGAGTTTAGCTGCACAACTTCTTGTAACCAAAACACTGCAATCACTAATGAATGCCATCCATTCTCAGTGCATGGCAAACACGGCTGTAAACAGTACATGAGGTCTGCTTTTATTATGTGTCACTTTTCAATGCATGTTTGGCATGTTCAAGCAGAGTACAGTGCTTATAGAGTTGTACAAATCATGCTCGGGACACAATGTGCATGCTATCAACATTTTTGTTCCCTCTTAGCCAGCACAAGACTCCGCGCCACTTGCATATGCATAAGAAGTATTGTTATGGGGTCCAGCACAAACTGTTGTTCATCATTCAGAAGCATCAACGTCCTTACCTGTTTCTATTGAAAAGGCAGCAAACTAAGCGAAAATGCAAAAGACGTGAAATTACAACAGTAATGTAGACTGACATTTAGTGTACTCTTAAAGTTTATAGTTATCCTTTATAGTTGGAAGCTATCCTTTATAGTTTTAAAGTACTCTTAAAGTCCTATAGTTTTCTATAAAAGGAAAATTGTACTACCTGCTGTGATCTAGATAGCTAGTTACAGTCGAGCATATATAGGAAATAGTCCGGTATAACTTATTTATTTATTTATGCAGGATAAAATAATGAAGGACATAATGAAATAAACCTAAAAAAATGTCTTGCTGATAAGAGCATGTAACAAATATATGTTTCTCACATATATTGGATCACAGAAGTACTATGGTATTTCATCGTTGTCATTAGCCTATATTTTAGTCGACTACAGAGATCTCCAGCTTCCATCGTGGTTCGCGAACCACACCCACACTATGTGTGAAAATTTCCTCTTTTCATTAGCCTTTATAATTCAGTTGTTGATGTTGGCCTGTGTTTTCTTTGGCTCGATACTCATTATGCGGCCTCTGTGTTACAGTGGATGCCCAAGTCGTGGAGAGGCGAGAAGGCATCAATGCAGCGGTCAGCCAAGACGTGGTGGAGGTGTTCAAGGGCAAGACACCGGGCCAGCTTCAGGCTCTGTACCAGCAGATTGAGCAGCGTATTCGTGCCAAAGAGGAAGGCCTGGATGTCCGTGAGTCTGCACACGTATGCAAGATATTGGGAAGAATCATTTAAAGGGGCACTAAAGAGAAATGCTAAAGAAGTTCAGACTGCTCAAGTTTCCTTTAAAAAGTTGGTTCTTTTTCATTAATTTTTGTAATAATAGGTTGATTATTATTGGAAAAAATGAAGGTTGTAGTTTCATTTCTTGATTTTAGGACTAAGACTTCAACGTCACATTGCAAGCTCCTTTTTTCTTTTTTTTTCTTATTTGAGCTGTCGTAGATCAGTAAAAGTTATTACAAATTGCAACGTTCAGTCTTTGGCTTGTTTAACGTACAGTGTAGTGCATCTTCACCAGGAAAAAAAATTAACTAGGCCTGTGTAAACGCTGTCAAAATTCATCCAGTGTAGGTGAGCTGGTGCAAGAACTTCAAGGCGTCGTTGCCACCCAGATTTTAAAAAATATATATTTTTAATCTTTTCTAGCTAACCTTGTCTCTTCTCGCAGCAAGAGTGGCTTTTTTGGTATTTTTGTACCTAGCGGGCTTCCGTAGAACTGATTTGCCATTTTCAGTGTCCCAGTGCTTTGAGTTGTCAATTAATTCGCCTTCATTCTGCGATCAGCTAGCCTCCTGGTTAGCGAAAAGTTAGCGATTGTGTCCGACACGGCGTTGGACACAATCATACCCGCCAGACGCCATATCAGATGCTGAATCGTACCGTGTGTCTCGTACTTCAAGGGAGCAAGTTCAGGGTGCAATCACTATGCGAGAAAAAGAAGAAACACAGTTCTTAATTGGAAAAGCGAGGGCTGCGCCCATTGTGCGAATAAGTAAATACAGTATTTCAACCTAGTTTTTGTGCCCGTGTAATCCCTTTGATATTTTGTATCAAAGGGACAAATGCTGCTGTTTCTTCACAGATGCATGCCATGCGCCTAATGTTCATCTGGTCCTGAATGTGGTCACTTTTGCTACTGCTCAGGCTTGATTTGGCAGCACGCTCGTTGATACAGCTGTCCTCCATGTCATACATGGCACTAGATATGAACAAGCCCAAATCAAGTTTCTCTGCCGACGCCAGCGCTTGTCATTCCCCTACTGGAGCAAGGCAAACTTTCACGGGTAGTCACACCTGTCTCCCCTGTCTCCTCCACTTATCGTTTCGCTAGCTGCACCCCATTCACATTGCGCATGGATTGCAATATTCAATTCATGTGAAACAACCGACATTGGTTAAAGAAGGGATGTCTCTCGAGCCAGCCTTTCAACAACGGGAGTTGTCTTCGTTGAGGTAGCAAATGCCACAAATGCTCGATGAAAACATGCAGCTGTGAAATTGCGTAGTGGACGTATAGAGTATGAAGACAAAAATTGAAATGTTCAAAAACGAAGGTGTTTAGTTGTGTTAGTCTCAATAGAAAGGGGAGGGGAGTTGAACGGGAGTTGCAGCTGATTCTTTCAAGTGGTAATAAGAATATGAAATAGACAAGTGTTCTCACGTGTAAGCGGGGGCTGTCAATCCCAGGGGCCTAATTTTTGGTGAGTACAGGAAGAAGAGATACAGTCAACAACCGATTTTCCGGATGCCCGATTTTTCGGACATGCTCGATAATGCCCGGACTTTTTGCCACGACCACAGATCTGAAACGGCGTTATCAAAGCTACTACCGCTGCCATATTGAGTATCTTACCGCCTCAAACAGGCACTCTCGCGCACAGATTGTAGTTGTCTATGGCTGTGTCTTTAACACTTTTCACAACAATGCCCGAAGACACTACACACGACACGCTCACAACCTAAAAACATACAAAGTTGTTTATTAATTTTCGCCTGTCAAGTTGGGGACATAGCTCTCACACGAGTGTGATGCTGACTCAAGGGTATACAATACGTTAGTCAAGACACAAGAGTTCTTTCTTGGCCAGGGCAACAGGCATAGTGCTTATGCATATGCTAGCATCTCTTTTAAAGTTTTGATACTAAAATTTCAAACAGTGGTTTGTTTATGGAATGCACTTTGAAAGTGCTGGTAACACTTGTGTCAGTGAATGATGAAGTGCACAGGCACCATTCACAGTGTTGATCTGAGTGCCCCCTGGCTACATAAGTTTGCAAGTCCATTAGCCTGGCCCTCTTGTTGAGCGAGATGAACCACATTTTGCCTTGCTAACTGTGCAGCTTTGCTTGAACAATTCCAGCCTACTGGGAGACGCTCCTGTCCCGTTTGAAGGCTTACATGGCACGAGCACGGCTACGTGAACGCCACCAAGAGAACCTGAGGCGCAAACTGTTCCAGCTTAAACAAGAGGTGAGAGACCAGCAGTAAGAAACAGTAGCATGTAGAGGTTTCATTCATGCCTAGTGCTGGCTGGGTGTTAGTGAGAATTGAGATAATCTTGTGAAATTTGTGGTTGCAGCAAGGAGTGGAAAGTGAGCCACTCTTCCCGTGCGTCAAGGCCGAGCCAGAGGAAGCTAAGTCGGAGTCTGCCGCTGAGCCACAGCCCAGCACATCTGCACAGGAGAGCAGCACATCAGTGAAGGAGGAGGAGCGTGAAGATGCTGGGGATTCCGAGGAAGAGCAGCCTGCAGAGGAACCGGTGCCTGAGTAATGCATTTGCACTGATCGTTCAATGACATGGGGAAGCCTTAAATTTACCTGTTTGACTGGTACAGCTGACTCCCTTTAATTCAACATCGATGGAATTGATCAAATTATCCAGCACATTGAATTGAATGAGGCAGAAAAATGAAAATGTGCAGAAACCATCAATGATGATTATCAGTGTAAGCAAATACCTAAATGTCTCTGGAAAGCTTGCAGGCATGCTATACCGTAGAACTTTGTTCATAGATTTCTGGAAAAAAAAAAACACAAGAAAGAAAGCATACTAATGGGAAAAATGTGCAATCCAAAATCACTAAAAAAATTTGCAGACTCAACTGTTGATGACATCTATGTAATGCGAAGCGTTGTGCAAATCATTGCAGCATAATACGCCAATGCCCACCGAGCTGGGAGTGCCTAAGCAGCACAAGACACGTGTTGTCGTGTTCCTATTGCATAGTGGACGCTATGGATGACTACGCTTTGTGCCTGCAGCTGTCATCAAATGGTGCCCACAAATTAAAAACGACAGTGTTAACAGGCATCGATATTCGTATTCCTTGGCAAAAAAAGTCAGTCTTGCCAGAAAGGTGACATTGATGGTGATAGCAAAGAGACAACTACATAAAGTAAGGTTCTTAGTTTTATCGACCATGTAAATTGTAGTAAACATTTGCTTGCTAATTAAATAGGCAAACAAGCTGTCACGCGCTCAAGCGAGACGACCCCAAACACTCGATCGTGTCATAACACTACTTGATGAAGAGCGCCGGCAAAGGGGAGAGAATGGTTCATGCTGCCTCTCGGCTCGCCATGTATCGGAAACTTGAGATTATGCGACCTTCAACCCTAGACACGCAAGCCATCTCAGCTCACACTCTGCAGTGGTATAGCCAGAGGGTGGCACACCGGGCAGGTGCGCCCCCTGAAATCCCCCCTCCCCCTCTTCCCGTCCCAGTTGCAAGTGGGTGTGCCCTTAAAAAGATGTCTCGCTACACCACTGTGCTTTTACACTTGCCGCCAGTAACCTCTGAGATATGGTGTGTGACCCGTGTATGCACTCAGCCACTCGGACGGCCATGCGCAGCCATGGCCAGGGTAGAGGAAATGGGCACGTGTCTCCTGCCCAACCCCTAAGGCATGCCCATCCCGTTAACGCGTACTCAACCCCTCCCCACCCAACCCTTGCGCCGAAGGTATCATCAGTTCTCGTGTTCTTCGTAGGGTGCCTCGATGTGCGTGCATCCAGGCACCCTGTAGTACCGTATTTACTCGCATACTGATCGCACTCGTGTAATGATCGCAACCCTGAATTTTGTCGTCAGAATTAGATTTTTTTCTTTCCCGTGTGATGATCGCACCCTGAACATGTCGCAGCGGTATGTCGTGTGCCGTCTAGCTAATGATGATCGCACTTACCATCTATCGAATGCTACACGAACGACTCTTGAAGACATACCAAGCGGTCTGCACGCAGCCAACATTCCTAAGCAGAGTCCCATTTCATTCCTTTCATCACTTTCCGTACTTTCATGAAAAAAAAAGCTACAACCAAACTTGCCTCGGTTATATTATTTGTAGGCTTCATAATGGTTTTGGTCAACAACAACAACATAGAGGGCGCCTTTTGATTATTTTCGTCTGCACTCGTGGGCACGCAATAAATCGCGAGTGGCAACGATAGTGGCCACGTTTACACTGGTACGTTAGAAGTGTACCCTATTCATACGCCGCTACTTCTAACGCAGCTAAGATATTCGCCAACGTTTAGCAGAAATGTGCCGTATTAGGATAGCAGTGAAGACAAATGCCGCAGTTTCCACAGCATGCCCGCCATGTGTTTCTATGTCACTGGCAGCTAAGCGCGCCCATCTCCGTTTCTGTCCCCTCAAAGTGAACATGGCTACGTTTTTGTCGCAAACTTGCCGATATTAACAATATTATTCATTACTGATATGAGGAAACTGTTTCAATGCACGTAATGTACTCACGAGAAGAAAAATAATCGCGTTCGGCGTGTTCGGCTTGCTCCGCCAGCCGCCATCCTTGTTTTGGTGTCCCGCACTGACAGCGGCAGCCGCCTGCTTGTCATCCCACAGCAAATGCGGGATGAAAAGAGAAAATGTTTCTTTTGTGGGAAATTTAACCCGCGTAATGATTGCACCCCTGAATTTGCGTCAATTTCGTTTAGAAAAAAGTGCGATCATTATGCGAGTAAATACGGTACTCTGAACTGCTGCTCTGCCCACAGCCACCGCAAGTTCTTTACCAATGCAACAGATGGCACAGCAGCGTTTCCTGCAAACCGTACTCCGGCGGTGTGCTTTGACAGCGTTTTTACTATCAAACTTCTCATGCAAAAAAATGCATGCAAATAAGTTCTGCCTTAGCCAACATATTTATAGTTATGGCTAGATTTAACAGCCATACAAGCTCGAAGTAGATGCTTGAAATGGCCAAAAACTTCATTAAATCGAAACAGTGTCACAAAATTGCTTCATTAAACCATGAAACAAAGAATACATGATTCCAATGGAACTAGGATAAGAAATTAAAATGGCTCCTTGCATTGTGGATTTTGGTAAATCGGGGTTTGTTATATCAAGGTGTGACTGTATTTGTGTTCAACTGTATCAAGGTTCAACTGTATCAAGGTTCAACTTTCAAGTTTCAGCTGTATTTGAACACTGCCTGTGCCGTTAACGTGACACAGAAGAATCGTAGTGTGGTTTGGTGACAGTTTTTCTCCTGTAAATCTTATTATGTTTTTATTTTGCTTTTGCTGTTTTCATTGCACCATATTTATCAGTCCATATATGAGTGTTCTTCCTGCAGATGATAAAATCAGTTGGAAGTCAGTGCTGTCCCCATTCTCCGTTTCCATCGATGTACCATATTGCGCAGCAAGTACATTCAGCTCAGGATGACCCAGTAACTAGCCTAAACGTTTAATTTGCTCAGCGTATGAAACTCTTTTTGTGTGGTCATCGTGGTATCTGAGTGCTGCATAATCATCTGCCTGGATTTTATAGGATCTCCATCTGCATTGCTTTTTATCACAGCCAGAAGTCACACTGGGCTACTAGAAATAATTCTATTCATACTGGACACAGACACAGTTGTAGACACATCAATCATGCTTCAAAAGGGGCCATCTCTGTGCAGGGACCCGCTGGTCAAATGTGAAGAAGAGTATCGGGCAGGAGGTTACAGTCCTCGGCTGATGCTTCCCGATGAGGTTGAACCAGGCACACTGTTTATCGATGGTGACGAGGATGAGCAGCGCCTGGAGTTTTCCCGGCAACAGCTGCTGGGCACTGGGCGCATCCAGGTAAGCGAGTGGTTCCCGACTTTGCATGCGTTGGGGGACGCTTCAACTAAATGTAATGAATGATTTGGAACCAAGTACTATAACCCCCATATTCAGAAATGCATCTTAACTTGAAGCCCACACTTAACTTGACTTAAATGATGCATGTCGTGAGCGCACCAAAGGAAACGCAATGAGCGTCTTGGGCACGTTCACACCAGGCATCATTTATCATATTTACTCGATTCTAACGCGCCCTCGATTGTAACGTGCACCCATCTTCTGTGACCAAAAAGAAGAGAAAAAAACCACCCTTGATTGTAACGCACACCCATTTGCCATGACGTAAAAAAATGAAAGGTCCATTACAGTACTGCCCACCTCATTCTTTCATACAGAAATAAAACTTTCTGTCATTTGGAAAAAAACAAAAATTTACTCGCAATGCACTAAAGTTGCAATAAATTTTTAAAAAAGTAGCAGTTTTGCCTGAAAGGTGAAGCATCGATTACGATAGCAAATTAGCTATATGATAGCTATACAAAGAGTAAGGATAGTAGTTTTATTGGCCATATAAATTTTTAAGCATTCGCTTACTAACTAAATTAACGAGCATGGTGTCATGCATGCACAAGCAAACACGAGCGCGTCTCACTCAATGACCGTGGAAAATCTTTATCAAAACGCTGGAGTGAGGAAGTGCGGTAGCAGGAGCGAGGGAATCGACCTTTGTGTGGCCTCTCGCTTCAACGCGAACTAAGTGAGGAGAACACATCGCGGTGCGCCTAGAAGCATAGACTCTTGTCTCCATCACAGATCAATTTCACGATGGGGGCCGCGCAGCTGCACCGTACGTAGCAGCTGCGGGGTGTAGAACGCCTCTCCTGTTTGCGCCAGTCCCGCACGCAAGTTTTGGGAACTCCGAACACCCGTGATTTGGCCCGATTTCTGCCCATCTCTGCACACGTGATCGCTTTCCTTTTAATTCTGGCATCGTGATGAACTCGGCATGTCATTGCAGTTGGCACTTCTTTTTTTTTCTTTCAATTTTCAATTTCAATTTTTATTTCAAGAAATACATTTGGTAATGATAGCATTCAATTGATTGGTATAAGCACATTGTGCTTGTTGACCAACCAGGCAGTAGATAGAGCATCTAAATGTACATAACAAAAGTGTGCCACAGAGTTATTGTATCAACATCACATGCTACCCATAATTTTTCCAAATTCAACAATTGAAAATGATATTCCAGATGTACATAACAGCATCTTCCAAAAACCGGATTTTATACACAGATATCAATGATGTGTTAAAAAAAGTGTAAGAAAAAATGAAAGTGTATTTGATGTCAAGGCAATGCAGTTCATGTAAGAACCTTTGTGTTACATTATATATTGGCCCCCACAGACACACACCATTTTCTAATTTCTTTATGCATTTTTTTCTTTTGGAGGTAATCCTGGACAGGTCATCGTCAATTTGATTAAAAAGACTTGGAACATAATATCCGTACCTATTGCTACCATAATTAGTGTGATAACGTGATTTAACTAAACACTCTGTTGTAAGTAATGTTGCATTTTTGCAAACTGGTATTTTGAAATCATCAGAAAAGTAATACCACGAACGCACAACAACATTAAAGAGTTGCTGTATTCACAGTACACCAAGAACACATAATTTTTCTATGTCAGCTGGTTGCAATGGAGTGCCATAAGTTACTGTATTTACAATTCGTTTAATTGTATTCTTCAAGGTTTGCTTTTTCTAGTGTGAGTGAGCAAAATGCCATATAATGTTATCGCATACATTAATACAGATTCAACTAATGCTTTGCATATGGTTATCCGCAAATTCACTGGTGTTCTCCCTCGCAAGTTGTACTTCCATGCTGATAGACCAGACGCAGAAAACGGGAAGACGGACGGTGCACTAACGTAAGCCAAACGAAGCATTGCCTAAGCACACATACTACAGCACATGGAGGAAGCTACGGCAGCTAGGCTCGAAACGCGTACGAGGAGGCCATTTTGAAATACCGATGGCAATATGCTAACGCATATTTAGGGTCGTACTTGATTCTAACATGCATGCAATTTTTGGACCCATTCTATAGGGAAAAGAAGTGTGCGTTAGATTCGAGTAAGTACAGTCGCCGACCGTTCATTCGGACCTCACGGGAACTGCGGAAATGTCCGAATAAACAGGTGTCCGAAAAAGCAGATTAAGAAAAAAAGAAAGCAAGAGATCCTTTATTTCCACGCACTTATTCGGGCTCGGCAGTAGGCTTGAAGAAATCATGAATGCACCGTTGCACGCTGCTCTGTTTACGCACAATCAGATAACCTGAATCTCGGAGAGGGTCGTACGGTCATTATAGCCGGTTAAAAGCACAGTCAATGCTTGTACACGCTCCGCATGCGACGGCAGTGTAGCACATGGTCCGTCATTTCCCAACTCTGGAGTCATTGTCCAGCGGTGCAGCAGAAACCTGACGAATGATCTCGCCATCATGGAGTTCTGCGCATGTCAGTACAGCAATGTCAGCACCTGTGAAACTGTCTAATGAGACGGTGTCCGGAATCGCAATGCAACCTCTGCGCAGGTCTCCGCAGAACATTTTCGGCCTCAGTAGGGAGCACATCGGAAGGCGACACATCCTAGGCCTCCCGGCACCCGCTTGCTGGCATGCCCCAGTGCAGTCTGCGCAGGCACTGTCAGCGCCATTAGACACTTGACGTGATGCTTCCGTATACTGTGTTGGATCACCGCAACCTCGACACAGCACACAAAGTAAACACCACCACGCCGTCACGCCGACACCAGTCACACAAACGAAAAACGTGGCCTACTCACAGCGTCGTGCACGAACAAACAAATCAGCTGCTGGATTGTCTCGACATGGCTTACTAAGCTGAGACCGGAACTGCTGTAGCAACTCTATCGAACCAGGCAGACACGATGATGATGAGCGGGGATTTCCAGTAGCGCCACTTCGTGGGGCAGCAAGGAGGCTCAGTTCAAAACAAAAATGCCGTTCAGCAAGTCGAACTATGCACCGGTCAGAGTCGGTGCATGGTGCTCTCGATCGAGTTGGCTCAAGGAGTGTCCGAAAAATCTGACTAGAGGTTGCAAGGTGTCTGAACTTTTGGCAGTTGTTATACATTATGGTCTATGGGGAGAATGGTGGTGCCGCGAAGCTGACTGAATAATCGAGCATGTCCGAATTTTTGGAGTCCGAAAAATCAGCCGGCGACCGTACAGTATACGTATTAAGTTAAGCATGGGCTTCAAGTTAAGAGGAAGCTTTAGCTCGGGCCCAACTCCGGTGCGGCCTATTCAAATACATGTAAAACACAAACACACATGTCCACTGCAGGACGAAGGCCTCTTCCTGCGTTCTCCAAATATACCTGTCCTGCGCCAACTGATTCCAACTAGCACCTGCGAATTTCCTAATTTTGTCGCCCCACCTAGTCTTCTGTCATCCTCGACTGTGCTTCCCTTCTCTTGGCTCCCATTCTGTAAGCCTAATGGTCCACCGGTTATCTAACCTACGCATTACATGACCTGCCCAGCTCCATTTTTTTCTCTTAATGTCAATTAGAATATTGGCTATCCCCGTTAGCTCTCTGATTCACACCGCTCTCTTTCTATCTCTTAACATTATGCCTAACATTCTTCGTTCCATCGCTCTTTGCACAGTCCTTAGCTTGTTCTCAAGCTTCTTTGTCAGTTTCCAAGTCTCTGCCCCATATGTCAGCACCAGTAAAATGCACTTATTGTACACCTTTCTTTTCACTGATAATGCTAAGCCTCCAGTCAGGAGCTGACAGTGTCTGCCATATGCACTCCATCCCATTTTTCTTCTTCTGTAAGTTTCCTTCTCATGATCAGGGTTCCCTGTGAGTAATTGACCTAAGTAAACATACTCCTTCACAGATTCTCTAGGCTGGCTGGCGATCCTGAACTCTTGTTCCCTTGCCCGGCTATTGATCATTATCCTTGTCTTCTGCATATTAATCTTCAACCCCACTTACACTCTCTCTGTTAAGGTCCTCAATCATTTGTTGTAACTCGTCCCATGTTGTTGAGCAGGACAGTGTCAATCAATAGCAAACCGAAAGTTGCTGAGATATTCTATTCTAAAGAGGGCTCTCCCTGCAGTCTCCAATTACCCTCTCTTGTATCAGATGACTTCACCTTATGCCTTCAAATTTCCTCATGTAATTTTATTTAGAAAGGGCGATGCTCTTGCCGGCTGTCTGTAGAAAACAAAACAAGGGGGGGTATAGCATTGGAGAGTTTGCTTCCAGGAGTGGTACCTATAACTGGTGCTGTAGCTCCCTGACGAAAGCCAAGATAATCATAGGCCACCAACGGTCCTCTACACTTCTCACCAGTCGAATCCGCTCCTCGTTGCCAGCAATAAAGTACCTGTTGTCTGCTTTACACATTATATGACCTGCCATCATGATTTCATGTAACCACTGCAACACTGCAGTGAAAGTTCATTAATTCACAACTCGTTAATTCGAAATGTTGGATAATTTCAAGTAGCCGCCGTAGTCCATCTAACAGTGTATTGAAAGCAGCATGTAACGCATCCCGCTAATTCACACTGAAATCCGCACCGCCACCGACTAATCTCAACAAGTCGGCTCACGATGCTGCGTGAGGGCTTACAGAGTGCGTGGCGCTAGGCAGCCAGGCTTGGAGGTTACGTACTGCTGGGATCATTTTCTCTCATACAATGAACTCACGAAACACTTTTACTTGGCACACAGGCCATATCCGCCTCCACACATAAAGCTAAACAGACGCCAAGCCCTCACCCTGAGGCTCTTGCAGACAGGGACCTATCCCAATCCCCTATTAATAAGCAAAATATTTTCCAAAGCCATGGCTTCATACACTTGCCCATGATGCGCTAGTGTAGCAGACTTAGAACACATGTTCTAGCGGCGCTCCGCATTGCGCAGCCACAAGGACAACACCAAAGAGCGTTGGGACGCTGCTCTCTGTAGCCCCGAACTAGAAAAACAGACATGTGCAGTCCATCGGGCTCGTGATGCAGCCAAGAGGCTTAGCCTTTTGGTCCCGACGTAAGAGCGGCCTGCTTCGGGCTAGAAATCTAGCGTGACCTGAAGGACCTGAATAAAGTTTTTCATACCATACCATACCGATAATTTGAACTCCGCACCATCATGGATGGGGAAAGTGCTAGCGTGCGGGAGCATGTTGGCGACACTGGCGACACACAGCTTTGCTCTTTCCATCTGCGGCCCTTTGTTTAGGCCCGATTGGAGAGAGACTCATTTGTGCCAGGCCAGCCATGGCCAACACCTCTGTTGCAGGTCGGTTCTCTCCCTGTCTCAAGACCTTGAAGATAAAAATGCGGACTTGGCGCTATGTGTTTTTAATTTTTTTTCTATTTCTTTATTTTATCATTTTACATCTTGGAGGCTATGCTCTTTCTCTACAAGGTGTTCTGCCAAGAAGCGGCACCAGGTAATTTATAAAAAATAACGACCATGACGTTCACAGTACCAAAAAAGCATGGCCTTTGAGATTTGTGGCTATTATTCAAAGGAAAGCGTCACTTCTATAAGTGTTTGGATGCCACCTGTAGCAGCGTGCAGCTGGTGCAGCAACGAAAGTACAACGGAGACCAACGTTGCAGCCGGTTGTGGTGTGTTTTGCGAGTGCATTGTAGAGCACAGTTCTTGTTCCTGCAGCAGCCGTCGGCGGCGCAAAGGCACGCTTATGTTTTCGCCGCAGGTCACTTGTGGCCAGTCACGCTACGCGCTTACGCTGCGCCAGCCGAAATGCCATTCTCTCTAGACACGGGCATCGCGCCTGTGAGCGCTGCTGTCTTTGAAGCATGCACAGAACGATCCCCAACCTACATGCCACCTTGAACGGCTGTCTGTGACCGTCGACGAAGCGGCGTGGGCACCTTTTTTTCTCCGTGCCATGCATTGTGGGTCGGCACGATGAACGCGCAGATGGAGCAAGAGCCATTTCGACATCGAGCACGGCAGACTACGTTGGCCGCGTCCAGTTATGTTGGCTGTGCCACTGCTTCGAACTATAGACGTTGTTCTCACCAACGTGACATAGTGTGCTTGCACGTGCACGCGTGCTCGCATTGAGTCAGACTATACGCCTCGTGCACCGCCTATAGAGGCGCCACTGAAAGCCACCTAGCGGACGCTTCCAACAGTACACGCGGGAGCAGTAGCAGACGACAGCCCTTTGTAGCAAGGATGGCTGAAGTTCACGGCTGCGATTTCTCGTTTGTTCGGGTGCCAGGCTGCTTCTGCGGTGACAGCTGTAGGGAAAATGCTGACCTCTGTGCGAGCGAGTATGAACACGATGTTACCGGTGTTTGGGTCAATATGGTCCCCATACGTGCAAGGTGTGTCCCGTAGACAAATGCCATGAACCCCATTTACATGACGTGGAGCTCATGTTGACTAGCCGATAAATTTTGTTCAGTGATGCGATCTCTCGATGTTTTTTTTTATTCTACCCTTATCGCAATGCTGCTTCTGTACCTGAATAATAAGCACCCGTCGATAGTGCAGACTTATATCAAACAAATCCGCACGGTGCAATCTCTGCATATGCCGTTGTGATTTTTTTGCCGATGAATATATGTGACATCGCCGAATAACTGCAGTCGAAGTCGCCTCAAGAAGAGTAATTGCCAATTTATTGATGGAAACGCGTACACTAGCCAACGAAGTCACCAAACACACGGGTTAATAAAAGCGCATGTTAGTGCTGTGCCGCCGATGCAATTCTGCTGCATACGCCGATGAACTACCGTTCCCGCTGCAGTTTGTGCAATTTTAAATTCCCCAAGGGAGCTGCTTGGAAACGTACAAAGCTAAAGACTGACTAGCTTTTCAGTACTTTTTTACTTTACTAGAGAGAGGTGCCACATGATATATTTAAAGGCAGAGCAGCGCCAGTCAAAGTAGATGAGCGCTGGCGGCAAGGCCCGGTTTAGTAGCGTAAGTATAAGAAAGAATTCAGTTGAGTACAAAACTCACATGCAAGAAGGGACTACGTTGTGAAACAAACAACTCACTCGGCGTGTTAAGTTTGCTCAGGCAGCATCGAGGTGTGATGACTTCCCAAACGGGACGCGAACGTTTCAGCAAGAAATGGAACAAAAATACCATATGCAGCAGCTATTAGCAATTCTCGCCCTCGACTACCTATTTTCTAAACACATTTCCAAAAACGCAAGCAATATCTAAGATGCCCTCGGGCGAAAAGAATAAAGCTGTTAAGAGGCACTTCATTGGTATCATTCCAATAAGACACAGCGTGATTCATACCCTTTACAAACAAGGCAGGGTGAAAACTTCGCAGCTCAAAAGAATCGACAAGAGTTATGCATGGAGCAACTAGCAACAGTTAAACATGTGCGAAGCCACGCATAATATAGATGTAAAAACATGAAGTGCGCGACAGCTGGTGCGAGGATTTACCGCGCCACATGAAACCAATTTCAGTTCTTGCAAACTTCAGTAGCTTTAACATACAACGCAATGCGCTCGTGCAGTCGTGCTGCCTAGCTAGCGCAACGCGGTAAAGAAGCGGAAAACAATATAAGCGGCCAACAGCATTCCGAACTTTAGCGAAATGCCTTTAAACCTCATGCTGCACTGCAGACAAACTTCGTTGCTCACGCGTCTAACTATGATCGAGTGAAAAAAGACACCGACGAAACAAAGGAAAGGATGAGAACAAGAAATTTCCTTTTGAAGCGACGATCCATTTTTCCTACCGTTGCTCCCGCTGATGAAGCTTTGCCGGGAATGATTAGAACCGTATCGCCGGCACGTTTTGACCGGTATTTGCGCCCCCCACCCTGCAACAATCCTTCTGCGACATTCCCTGAAGCTTTGGCCACTCCACACGTGCGAATGGTGTTGCCTATCTTGCTCTGAAAATGGGAATAAGACAGAGAAGCACGATCAACGACACAACAAACTACGGCGCGCGCTAGGCTCCTCTCCCGCGTGTTCTGCGCAAGGCCGCCACCAGTGGCGCGGCCGTCGGCGTGCACGGCGCCTATATACGCACCTTAACGGAGCAATTTTCTTTCTGGCTTTAATTATTTAGAATTTTGTACAATTCGAACTTTTGTAGCATCGCCGCAGAATTCAAATTAACGAGCTTGTACTGCAATGTAACGTGTGTGTGTGTGTTGTGTTAGTGTAAATTAGCTTTACACCATTTAAGCTTTCAGTGGAAGCAGCTCATCATCTTTCCATTCATTTTGTGAGATACAACCTTGCAGTTCCCTTACATTTCAAAATTTCCACATGTGCGCATGCATACACGTGTGTGTGTGTGTTTGTGTGTGCGTGCGGCCTGGAGAATTATGTGCTGAGCTTACATGTCTGTTGCGAATGGCAGGACCACACTGTGACGCCAAAACTCCTTTTGTCTGTGCAGAATTTGGGTGGGACGGAGGCCGAGCAAGCGTTTGAGCAAGAGGCCCGGCGAGGCATGAATGCAGATGAGGCTTCATTCAGCGTGGAATCGCCCCTCCAGGACAAGACGTACCTCTGGTCGGACAAGTACCGGCCACGCAAGCCTCGTTACTTCAACCGTGTTCACACGGTGTGTATACTGCTACCTTTGTCACTCAGCCTGTGTAAGAGGCCTTGTGAAGTGTGACACCTCGCCATCATCTGCTGCATAGCAGCACATTGCAGGCATCACACAGCCCATGCACAAGGCAATGTATAGGGTAACCTAGAAGCATTCATGCAAAAATCCGACATGTGTCTCAACCAGGCATTTTACATGCCTCATAGCGTTTCTGTAACTACATCGAAAAATCGTGTTGCTGTTGACTGCACCAGATTTGACAATGTCCAAAGCTTAAAGCAGTATGAAAAATCTGTGAAAACTAAATAGCACACGGTGGTGTGCTCTGTGTTGTGATCTACAATCTGCAACTGCAAAGACAGTAGTACTTAGTATAAAAACGAAAGCATGAAAATTTTGCTATCTGCACTGCTTCAAGGCAAACCACGAGCGCAAAGGAAGCTCCTGCAATGGTATCATTAACACACATCTAGGGGGTATTCTGTAAGTGTCTACCTAGTGGACATGTCCATTTCATCTGTTGAAGTTCTGATTGGCTGGGCTGGGGTAAGCATCAGAAGAAAACGGGTACCTTCAGCCAATCAGCACTTCAACAGCAGACGAAATGGACATGTCCACATCCACTCGGTGGACACTTGCAGAATAGCTCCGCTGTATGGAATTGTACAACAGCAAAGAAAAGAAACGCAATCCTAAAGACACAGAAAGGTGCCCTTATGACTGCATTACTTAAGTGGCGTGAATTACCAAACTGTTTTTAACATCACAACTAAAATTTTCGTGCTTCTCGTTGAAGTAAAGGTAAAATGGATTATGGTTTCACACACTTCTCCAAAAACTGCATAATGTAACCCTAATATGTAGTTTGTCGTGACCACTGGACTAATAGAATTCCCGTCTCGCTGACAGTTAGTCATCACTCACAGTGCTCTCAGCCTAATTTTTGTTCTTGCTAAAAGCTTGATAAAGTTCAGCAGTTTCTGGAGAACCAAGGGCCCTTGCATGCATAATTTTTAGCTTCATGATTGCTTCATGTTTCTGAGGCAGTGCCACTAATGTCAGCATCTCCTTACATTGTCCCTGCCAGGGCTTCGAGTGGAACAAGTACAACCAGACTCACTATGACATGGACAACCCACCTCCGAAAATTGTCCAGGGCTACAAGTTCAATGTAAGGCTGCATGTTGTCTTCTGATTGTATCAGATAGGGATGTGGGTATGTGCATAATATGTGAAAATTTTTCAGCACTGTTTTCAAGCAACAGGATAAACGAAAAGTAATGCAAAAGCTAACAACATGGAACATGTAACAAAAGTATTTGATCATGAAAGTAAGCACCCATTTTTCAGCAAGAATCAGATACTTATGGTGGGATAGGGTCAGTGGCATAGTAACAGTGGCGTAAAACTTTATCTGTATTAGCTGCCAAGCCTTACAGTCTGACAGTAGATGTGATATCAGTGCAGCACCCTGTGTTATTTGGTGCAGAGAATAAAACGGCCTGTATACTTGCTACATTAGTGATCACGGGGAACGAAGTGGCAAGTGGGGGGGGGGGTCCTAGGCAGCTGCGCTGGTACTGAAATATCATCCCTCCCCACACACACACACACTCCTCGGAAATTTTCTATATCCTCACCTTCCGACTACACCAGAGAGGGGGGGGGGTGGTTGAACAAAAGACTTATGGGTCCCAGGTGCCAGATGACCTAGCTACGCCACTGGGTAGGGTGCCTAGAATTTACTATTCAGATTTACATTCATTCAGTAAGTTCATCTTTCATTTCTTCTGAAATAGGACTGTCAGAAGCAAAAAGGATGCTTCAAATCGAAGCCTGCTTATTGCATCATCCTGAATGCTGCCCCATCTAGAGGTGGGACTATTGCGCGAATTGTGCCATTTTGATACAATCTCAAATTCTTACTCCAAACTGCACCGAACCCAGAAAATTGACCAAGATTGCGCCACACTGAACCAGAATGGCTTCAGCATGTGTTCTCCAGCAGTGGCCACGAATAGCGGGCGGATTTGTTCTCCGAAAAAGAGTGCAGCCACTCGCATGCCACACCCCGCTCGGCAGCGCTTCCCACACAGACGTTTCGTGCTTGCAGTCGAACCCACCTATAACAGTATTCAAGTGCCACGAAAATTCCATTGTTATAACCAATAATTGTTATAACCGGGTTGCATGGAAAAATCAAAATAGAGGGACGGCAGAGCTGATGTGAGAAAACTATAATGGCGGGGAGGCAGTGCCCCTTCCCACCACCTTCCTCCATCCAGCTGGTTGTGTTCACTCATTTAACTGCTTCCTGGGCACTCCGATCGCATGTAACAAGCCGAGGCTGTCGGCGTTAAAGGATGGCACTGCTATAACAACTGCATGTGTGGCAAGCGATATGCGAGCACCGCCAAGGCATCACTTTGGTGGCCCCAAAAGGGAGCCTTTTAAAGAATGTGAGAAGGTTGACGCGGCAGCCTGTCAGCTTGAGAAACCCAGAAGGAACGTTGAGGTGAGATCACAAGCATCTTGCCACATACTTCTCACTGGCTTGCTTGCATAAGAAAACCCTATGTCCGTCAGCCTTGCATGCTTTAAGCAAAGCTTGCCGACATCCTTCTCCAAGGCATCCAGGTGCTCCACGTAGTGCAGTGGAAGGTTCCTCGTAAAAACGAAGCCCCGCAGGGCAGGGACTGAACTATCTGCCGGGCCTCTTGTGAGGACAACGTTGAAGCAGCCTGCCCTACCGCGTCATCGTTGCCGTGGTCGCCGTCGCTATCCGATGCAAACACAATCGCAACGATCGCCTCATCAGCTAGAAGCACTTAGTTTCCAAATCTATAGCTGTGCGCTTTCTTTTCACTGGCAACGATTGCCGATGATCAGCAGGCAGATCAGCTATCTTCCGTTCCGGCGATGAGTCAAATGAGGCTGAGAATCCATGTGGCCAGGAACCATTTCAACGCAGCCAACAAAGACCAACGCGAGTGATTAAGCTGTTTGCAGAACTGCGCCGAATGAGAAGCCAGCAAGCAACAAGCGAGCAGCGCAGTTCGCGTGCTTCATTTGTGTTTTGGAGGGTGGTGCGGCATAGAGCTATGGGCACAGCCCATTCGTGTTAGGAAGGGTGGAAAAGCGACAGGAGAAAGGCACATGAAGAATGCTGGAAAATGAGCATGCGGCTGCTGTTAGAGCAGCAAGCCATCGTGCAGCAGCTTGAATTTCTCATTTTCTTTTTTCTTTTCAAGGATGTCTTATTTCACTACCTTTCGGCTCGGACATGCAGCAGCAAGACTTCAATCGTTATAACTTGTAATGCGGCATCGAGGCATTGTAGTAAGCAGGTTATTTCACCATGGTAAACATACAAGAGTTGACGATGCAGCAGCTTCTCATTGTTATAACCAATATATTGTTAAAACCGGTGTCGTTATAAGTGGGTTTTACTGTATAACACTGGACCTTTCGGTGCTTCCAGCAAGTGACAGCGCATGCGCGGCCACGTCCGGCTGTTGTTGCTGCTGTTGGAACGGCCAGGGCAGCTGTATTTAGAGTGTACTAGAATACGGTTGAGTGTGCCGAGCGGCGCGGCGCTCCCTATAGCTGAGGCACAAAATAACAAAATGTAGGCTGAGGGCGCTGCGAACGAACTAGATCACACTTAAACTCACACTTAAAGTTACATCATTCCCAAGGTTCGCAATGGTCTTTGAAATGCTTTAGTAACCTTTGAATGCCAAGAAGTACATTTAAATTTTATGAGGTGGCTTTTAACGATTCTTGAAAATTTTCAGCTATGCCTCCTAAGCTTTGTTAATCTTGCAGCAAAGTTTGTGCAATACAATAGCCAGGCCAGTACAATATGGTTAGCAGCTTTGTAGTGTTTCATGGTTGTTTCCTTGCCAAGATTCCTTCTTTGCTGTTTTCATTTGTGTACAAAAAAAGTTTGCTTAACTTATTGTTTACTTGATGTATATATTATTTAATCTGCTGAACATAATGTTGCTTTAAAGTTTAAACCTTGAAAATAACTTTCCAGGGCCTTCGAAAATTGTAATAAACACCTGCAACTTTTTTTTCCTTTTCCACAAGAACTGCTGCAAACCCTGCATACCAAATTACTGAATTTCTACAGTACAACACTGTCAGTGCCTTGTCTGTGCTGTGGCTCGTGTCAGTAGTGTTGCTATGTGTTCAGTATGTATTCGCCCACCCATTGGTCAGCGTTTCTGCTACTCACTAGATACTTTTGCTGCCTTCTTTTACAGATTTTCTACCCTGACTTGATAGACAAGAACCAGACACCGGAATACTTTCTGGTAAGTGCTCTCCTTGGTGTAATAGCAAGCCAGTTTGTAATGTGAACTCTGGCTGGCATACTGGGATAAACCAAGAACTTGGTGTGTATACTAAATAAGGCTGCGCATGAAATGCCCACATATTTATTTACCGTACTTCAAAGAAGTGCAAGCTTTCATGCAATGGGTGACTGGCACTCAGCCACAGACTCTTCGGCACTTTCTCTGGGCTTTTTGTTTATGCTCTACTTGTGTTCCGCCTACTCTGGTAATACTTTAGCGCCAGTTAATTAATTCCGCATTCTCTGCGAATTTTGCACCAGTTTCAAAATGTCTGTGTTCCTGTAAAACAAAGGTAAAGTAGTAAGTTAATACACACTCTACATCTCCTTTTCTTTTACTTTGTTTTTATTTGCTGTGAATTGCAAACAGTTAATGAAGCCCAATTAGGTAAGCTAGGCCACTGTGAGTGACGGTACGTTGGTAGGATCATCAGGTTGCTTCATACACTTAAATGACATTGAATGAAGTTATTTTTATCGCCCTTGCACGGTTATGCGCATGGCAGCGATGTGGCAAAGTTGTAAATATTTGAGGAGCTAAAATCAATAGGTAGTTTTACTTCAGGTAATAATGGCCACTGTCTTGCATCAAGCTAAGAATGCAACAATGAAGAGCAAATGTAAATTATAATAGCTGCCTTTCAATTCAGTGTTATGATGTCCTCCGTCTAAAGACTGCCATGTCCCAAATGATGTTCATATAATACCCTATTTAGCTTCCCTTTTCTAGCAGCAAGTGAAAGTACAGAAGTCGGGCAAAATCAATTCACTGTAGTGGCACCAGAACCACATATTAAAGGAACATGCCTATTCGCGTAAACACTAAGCAAGAGTATTCAAATTATCGCAGTTGTCATAATGCAGTTATCGTAATATGAAGTGTATGATGCAATATGATATGAGTGCATGCTTATGGCTCTTTTTTCTACTGCTGAGTGACGTTCACACCACCCCAACCCCATTAATGTTTCGTGTCACAAAGATTGCGTATTTATCAACCCATCATGACAAGTGACTAAAGCGCAGCAGTATTCACATTTCACTGCTACCACTTCATTTGTTTAAAACGAGGTAGACATGCTTTTTGTGATGTCCATTAAACACAAAGTGATAATAATGTTGATATGATTGTGTTGCAACAATAACACATCGCACACTTGACACAGGTATTTGCAGATCTTACTACAATGCAATGACGACAGCCGAACACTATATGCTTTTGTACACCTTAAAAAAGTTCAGACCAGCATTTATGACTGTGCTACGGCCATACAAGAAGCGGCGTTTTATAGATATTCACGCTGTACATGCACATGTAAGCACGTAGTGCCTAGCAGACAAAACGCGGTGCAATCCACAATATTAGTGGTTCAGCCAGTGCCTGCCAGGCAGTGAATCTGCTCAATCTCACGCCCAATTGCACTTTCTGTTGAAGTGTACCTTAATACAGTAGAACCACACTATAGTGAAGTCACATCTGACATGAAAATACCTTCGTTGTAGGCATAGAGCCTATGCACATTACAACGGACCCGTGTACAACAGACTTTCGGATATAAAGGACCATATTTCAACCTTAGTTTGCTCTACCTATTTTATTAATCCAATGAAGTTTGCTTTTAATGGACTGTGCTACAACGGACTGTCGGCTACAGCGGACGAAATTAGTGGTAATTTTTGTCAAAATCGGGCATATAAAACGGATTTTGCAGTGTCAACACGGGCTGGCGATTGACTTGCGAGGGTCAACCGACCATCGTGACTCAATAATGTGTGCGCGAGGGAGAGAGGAAAGTGGGAAAGTGGTCAATTCGCTCGCTGTTGCTGCCGCGCTTCCTCACTCCAATGTTTTGACAGCGACTTTCCGCAGTCATCGAACAAGATGTGTTCATGTTCAGCTGTGCGTGCATGACACGGTGCTTGTTAATTTAGTTAGTAAGCTAATGTTTACTACTTTATACAGCCAATAAAACTATTATTCTTACTTCGCATAGCTGTTTACTAATTTGCTATCGGAATCTATGCTTCGCCATTTGGGCAAAACTGCAACTTTTTTTCTTTCAGTTTTTTTTTTTTTTTTTTTTTTTTTTTTTTTTTTTTTTTTTTTTTACTTTGGAAATTTGTCACTCACTCTTTGCAATAATGTGACACATCATGACCAAGGTTTCGGAAGTGAGGTGTTTCAAATATTACGGACTTGAGATAAAACTGACATTTTTTGTCGGATTATGAGGGTCCGTTGTAACGAGAGTCAACTGTATGTTTGTTACACACTGATGCCAGTGAGAAACATTTACATTTACCTTGTTATATCCAATAATTAATTATATCTGTATTCGTTATATCAAAGTTCAGCAGTATTCCTCTTTTTGTGTCCCTGTAAAACAAGCTTTGTTTCTAAAAGAGCTACACACTGCACTGTCAGTTTCACAACTGAGTGTGCACACCGTACAAGATTAGCAACCTGTCATCAGTGCCACAGACTATCACTTTGGTGGGCTGGTTACGTAACTGTGTCATCTGCTTTGCCAATTTCAGACTCCCATTGAAGGCAACAAAGACTTTTCCATTCTACGGTTCCATGCAGGACCCCCATATGAGGCAAGTCAAATCCTATTTTAAGCTGTGGCTTGCCACAATGTTTTATGAGCATGCGTACTTATTCCTCGTATCACCCTTAAGAACTAGTACAGACAACTGCCATGTCCTGTTAACTCCATAATGGAACACTGTTGGACCTTTGATCGAAGCAGAATTTACCGAGTTAACACATACCAATCACACAAACTGAACAGATGTCTCAGTCATGTTTCTGAAAATAGGTGCCGATTATTCTAATTAGATGCATTGCGCAAAGTTTCTCATGACGACAAGAGGGAGCTATGCAAATTTGCAAACATTACTAGAGGGTAATGGCAAGAAAATCCTAACATACTTGTAGTTTTACTTTTGATCAGCACAATCCATTAGTGTTTTTCACTGTATAATTTCTCTTTATACAGCGAAGCTGTTAAGGGCTAGTTTCCCCACTATCGTGTCCACGCGTAGAAAAAAAATCCCGAAGATAGTGCAATGCCATACCGACCCGCGGCATAGGTGAAGCAGGCATTAAGCACTCCCCATACGTGCACCGATCCCGAAGATAGCGCAATGCCGGGCCAAACTGCAACAGAGGTGAAAGAGGTGTTAGGCACTCCCCATACGTGTGCCCATTCCGAAGATAGCGCAATACCGGGCCAACCCACAGCGGAGGTGAAGCAGGCTTTAAGCATTCCCCATATGTAGGCCGATACCGAAAATAGTGCAATACCGGGCCGACCCGCGGCGGAGGTGCAGTTTGCTATCAAGGGGCCCACATACACAGTTCATCCTTCTTCACAGAGTTTTTCTTGTTTCATGTTACAACATTGTGTGTACTACATTTGCTGTTTGCTCTTGATAAAGGTCATGACATCCATGTTTTGTGGCACCACCTAAATCAGCCTGTTGTTGTCTTTTACAGGACATAGCCTTCAAGATCGTTAATCGTGAATGGGAGTACTCATACAAGCGTGGATTTCGCTGCCAATTCCACAACAACATATTTCAGCTGTGGTTTCACTTCAAGCGTTACCGTTATCGACGATGATAGGCCACCACATCTGAATAATTTGCTTCTGTCCATAAAATTATGTAAATATATTACGAACACTCACCTGTCTCAGTGATCATGTAATAAACACAAATGTTTTACTGTAAAGAGCTGTCTTTGTCACTAAAATTGAGTAGAGGTTTCAGGAGACGCAAGCCAAGAATAGGGTTTAGCGGATTGGCTATCACACGTTGCTCACATAGCAGTCACATGGAACTGGCATCATGATGGAGAGGATAATAAAAATTATGCAGATCCCACACACTGTGGGAATCGATACTGTATAAGCAAAGTTTTTTTTGTTCTGTTTGCATTCATTGGTGATATTTGGCGGTGATGTTTATGGCATACGGCAGTCATGATTTGATGTTAAATGTTACCTTGTGTGCACCACTTGTGTTTGTTTACGTAGTACACAGAACATAGAGCGAGACCTATTTGCTTGAGGCGTTGTTGTGTGCTATTGTTTATAGCCTGCGAGAATTAGCACTGTCATTGCCTCACACGGCGCATCGCATCATGGCTTAAGTGTTGATTTGCTGGATGGCCGCTTGCACATTGTCCTCTTGACACTGTTGCTTTAATGTGGCTTTGCATGTGCACGTCCTGCGTCAATTATTCATATGGACAAAGTTGCACAACATTTATTTTTCAGAAATAGCAGAAACGTGCCATACTGTACTTTCAATTCAAAATTTTTACCATTTGTCCACAACTGTTGCCATGTCTAGTAGTAGCATTTCATTTCTTAAAGAGACCACAGACGAAACGTGCTTTCTGACGGCGTCTTTCCTTCCTCCTGCAATCCTCCTGTATGTATGCAAGCTGCCACGGGTGAAGAGTGGCAAGGCTGTGATTCACTTGTTTCATCATGCCGTTGGCTTCGCATATTCTCTGTCTCCTCTTTCTACTCTACCATTCTATCTCCCCTCTGGGCTGTTGTGTGTGAGTACGAAGTTAAATGCTGCAGCTTTTGCAACGCTTTTGCGGGGGTTCACACATAATGACACTCGTCCAGAGGGCATTGTGGCGATGCCTAGGGAGCTCTCATTGAAGTCTCGGACTCCTCTCCCGCGCCCCGGCCATGTACATAATATGCATTCTCAACTCCCCCACCCCGACAGGGCATGCAAGGTAACAGCAGCAGCAGCAGTAGAAAAGCTGAAGGAAGAGGCAAAGAAAGCTTCGCTTTAAAACAAATGTTAGCCTGCTGTTGCCACTCAGGATCAAGCTTATGTCACTGCTACAATACAAATCTGGCAATCAGGTGTACAAAGCTGAACTATCGCACAAGTTACTCTCAGTAGTTGGTGCAGGGTTTGTAGCGTGCAAAATGCCAACAGTTCTGATGGTGCATGTGCATATTGGCACAACTATATTTGGCATGACTATATTGCTGCGGGTATGTGCCAGTGGGGACGAGGTTCAAGTAGTGCAGGTTTTTGGGTTAGGCATGGAGATGAAGTTGTTGGTTTTCTTTGACAACTGTTAAAGTATTTGTTGGTGGTGCTGCTCTGCGTCTTCGTTGATCCCACGTCGTTACAATATATTTTGAAGGCAACAGTAGGCAGTACACTTACATGGCACAGCTTATGCTTGCAAGTCTAATGCCTGTAAAATAGAAGTTGTTTGACATATAATGGAGCAATAGTATAATATAACGATAATATAACGATAGAGAGAGAAGTTGTGTAACAATAGAGGAAGATGGCCAAAGGGGAGCAGCGAGACAAAGTGAATATGAGCTATGAGAAGGTGTGGTTGCCAATCAGATGGCCCAGAAAGTAAGAGTTGCACAAGTGTTCAAAAATGAATTGGCAGCCATTAGCCAGCAAAGTCGGTTCTTTGCCACTGCAGGTTTCAGTGATCGTGAAGTGAAACAGAGATCTCCCCAAATGTTTTATGAAACACCTTCATAGATGTCTTCACACCTTTCAATCAGCCTGACCAGAGGAGCTACACTGAAGGGCAGAAGGTTATGTTTCTGTGTCATTTTCTCCAACTTCATCCGTGTCCTGACGAGAGTTGCCATGGTGACATCAAGCTGCGCAGATGCCTCTTGGCCAGATGTGTCGTGAACTTCACTGCTAAAAGACAGCTCACCGTGGCACTTTACAAAATTATCCCAGTCGGAAAGCAACAGCTTGAGGTAGCGCACGAAGTAAAGCAACGCACAGGTTTCCTGGGATGTCAAAAAGTCAATCAAGGTGACATGGTCGTTTCCTAGTGAGCCAAGGAACTTCAGGAACATCCTGTGTGGATCTGCGATCAATGTGGTTGCCATCCAGATAGAAGGCCTGAAAAGCAGACACATTTTGATGAACCTGATTAAGAAGTACTAGTTTCTTCTTGGCTACTGAAGAGTACTAGAACAGGCACGATAACTGTAAGCTGTACTGTGATGCAAGAGATGGCACATCTTGTGTGTCTTTTTTCGTGATTCCGCTAAAAGATTTTCACGACGATGTACCAATTGGCTCGGAACCAGATAGTGTGGCTGGTATGCAGTCGGAGGCAAAGTTATAAATATCCAAGAAAGTGGACATTGTCAGCTAGCTTCATATAGTTGTTTCCTTGGACATGTTTTATGAATTGAAAAAATAATTTTGCTTTTGCATCTTGGCAGATGGTGTGAAATCTTGTGTTTATATTGTAATACAACACACTTCTGCTTTTATAAGTGAAAAAAAAAGGTAAAAACAGCAAGATGTGCGGTGTGTCATTTGATTAATCCTCAGAAGGTGACAATATGACAAGTTTTGCCTTGGAGGACTTAGTGCAAGTTATACACTCACAATGGCTTACTTTATAGAGATAAAGAAAGGAAAAGTGACTGGATTTGTAACTCTCAACTAGAACATTGTCCTTACTAATTTGCTCAGTACAACTCGCAATCCAGCTTAATATAGCCATTCAATGTAACCATTTGACAGACTACTCACTTGTGTAAGTGTAAAAGCAGTTCGCTGAGGAGGCACTCCATGAGCTGATCATCTTGCTCCAGGAACAACTGCACAAGAAGGTCTGCGTCAGGCACACTGGCTAATGCTCCTGTTTTTGACCGAAGCCAAGTAAGACCAGCTTCTAGGGCTTTTGGTAGGCCTTCCTGCACGCCTGCATTTAAAGAGAGAGTCAATTTATCAAATCTAAATTATGGGGCTTAATGTCCTGAAACTGCACCAGGTGTTATGAGGGACACCTCT
Organism: Dermacentor andersoni; assembly: GCF_023375885.2. NCBI lineage: Eukaryota > Metazoa > Arthropoda > Arachnida > Ixodida > Ixodidae > Dermacentor > Dermacentor andersoni. The sequence goes on along the minus strand of NC_092816.1, from coordinate 22,735,998 downwards.
GGATTTAATCAGACTTCGCGGGGTTTTTAAATGTGCACCTAAATCTAAGTGCAGGTGCTTTTTCTGCATTGTGCCGCCATTGAAATGCAGCAGCCATGAGCAAGTATCGAACCTGCATTCCCATGCTCGGCAGCACAGCACCATAGCCACTGAGCCGCCACGATAGGTTTAACAAAGGGTCACCGATATGGCAGGTCAGTTCTGCAGAGAACTGCAAGGTGGAGGAAAGTTCAGAAAAGGAAGAGTTGTGATCCACCGGTCAGCAGAATGGAGCTACAAATGAAACCCATACAGGTTTCTCAGAAAGTAAGCTTTGCAGTTTGAGAAAAATTTGTTCTGCTTTGGGTATTGAAGCCAGGTCTAATGCCTTTCCAGTGCAATCACTCTGCTATCTGAACTAACCAGGAAGCTCGAGTTTGCAGGGCAAGGCTTAATTAACTTACAACTCGAAGCACTGAGACAGTGAATATGGCAAATCAAACGTGTATAAATACACAAGGTGCTGATGGTCACAAGGACTGGTCCGGCAATGGCATCCGGTTGCACAACTAGTCAAAAGTGAAAAAACTATAATGCACACACAGAAACGAATTTAAGAATTTCAGTCTCGGTTGTAATAGGTTTATCAGCAGTAAAAGCAGCATCGAGTATAGTAAATTTTCGCACTCACCTTGCATAAGACATGCTGTGGAAGACTTCATGAGGACAAGCATTGCCAGTCGAATCACCCTGTTGTCTCCCTGAGACAAGGCCAGGTTTTGCCTGACAAGGACCGAAAAGGTTGCAGAAGAGCATGTTCACAAACAGACTGATTTCTGTTTCTTATGCACAGTGCCACTGTGCATGCATCGGTTGCCTGAACTTGAATTCACAGGGAAGAAAAACTCACTCTGAGTACTTGCAACTAGGCTCCCTGTTGGTTCCCGCAAAACCGCAATATCCAGTTCGACAGTGTAGCTGGTCAAGCCAGCCTCTATGCACAGCCTCTATCACTTGCTGTCCAATAAGAGGCACCCACGGTGGAACTTTGGAAAAGTTTGCTTCTTCAATGGCAGGCTGTAGACTCTGAAAATCAATTGACGTAAAATCACCAAAGTGATTCACTCCATTCCAAAAGATTTCTTTGCATTGTACCACGATAAGCGACACTGAAGGTTAAAAAAATGCAAAATTATTAAACCTTATTCTGCAGACCTGTGCATCTGCGTAATGATATCATGCAGTATGATGCATACAGGAATAGCTGTTACAGAGTGCTGTGGATACCACAAAATTATCAAGCATCTGTTCTGCATCTGTCCTCATTGCAACATGCAGCATCTCTTTTTCTATACTCTTTCTCCAGCTGGACTCCAGAATGTTTTCAGAGATGAAGATTCCGGTACCGTGACAAGATATGCTGCTGGCACAAGGAGCAATTCACATGCTTCCACACCAGCCTTAGTGGCTGCCTGTGGGCATCCTATGCTACTTCTTGTCTGTGTGCAGTGTTCACTCTCCACTCTTTTCTGTCACCTTTTCCATACCCTCATGTAAAGTAGCAAGTGGGTGTTAATCTGGCTGAGCTCCCTACCTACCCTCATTTTACTGCAACAGCAGTTGAAGGCCCGAAATTGGGTTTGCTATGTCCATCCATCTATCTGTATGTCTGTCCTTCCTCCTGAGCCAACAACAGCGCATCAAACTGCCATCATCAAACCACCTCCTCATCCTGAGCTTATGAAAAACAGAATTTTTGAGGAGTGTTTGTTAAATAAATAAAGTGTTTCTTTCTCCTGTCTCGTTTATGCATACTGGAGAGCTTGTGGTATGTTTCCATTTGCTTAAAGTAGTTGGTAACGTTTAAGTGCAGCAAATAAACTTCTGAACTAGTCACATGTACTGTAGTGGGTAGCATGAAAAAAAGGATGCATGGCACAGCAGCTGCTCTTCCTTACCCTGTCCAGTATTTCCAGAACGGTTCTTGCCACAAGCGGATCCTCTCCCGCAGACCACTGCACAAAATGCTGAGGTAACAAGCCACCTAACACCTCCATACTGGGGCGGCACTGCACTAGTTTGAGCCATAGGCATAGTGTGGGGTACAAAGTGTTGTGTGATGCTTCATTCTGAAGACATGGCAACATGTTATGCAGGCACTTCTCAGCAGCAGACGAGATGCCAAAGGAGAAATCTGAAATTGAAATACCGACCTTTAGTAGAAAGTTGTGCATTAGTGGAATCAGTGCAAAATGAGTGTACTCATGAAAGCAATAGAAGAATGCCCTCCTGATGTAGCAGATTCAGAAAAAGAAAAGAGAGAAGTTAGCATCGCGCTGAGGACATGAAGCTTCCTGCAAAAATTACGAAAGCAGTCTCTGGTGCTGTGATTATTCAGCCACCATGGGAATGATGGGTAGCATACAGGTTTGTCTAATCTTCATGCTTTATAGCTTTGAATGTTGTCGTGGTATTTCTTTGTTGCAGTTTATCCGCCTTTAGCAGCCTAAATTTTCAAGCAATATCTTAATGCAATTGTCATTTTTTGGAAACCTCACCTAGTTTTTGGTGCATCCGACGATGCCTATCTAACGTCTTTCACTCCAACTTGGGTCACTGGGTAGCATAGGCTATTGGGTAAAGCAGCAGGCTGCTGTGCTGAGTGAAGTGGTTTCGAAATCTACGTCTTTCATGCCAATTTGGGTCACTGAGTATGTGACACTCTTCAACGAACCTCCTTCACGCCACCTTGGGTATGTGCCACTTTTCAATGAACCTCTTTCATACCAACTTTGGTCATTGGGTATGTGCTACTCTTCAACGAACCTCTTTAACACCAATTTGGGTCACTGGGAATAAGCCTCTGGGTATGTGCCACTCTTCAAGGACAAAAAAACATCCTTTAAGATTTCTGCGGTGCTGGGTGGAATTGAACAGGTGCCATAAATATTCAGGCAATTTTGTCTGAATATATGCACCATCTGGTGGTGGTAGCACCGTTAGATGGTGCAGCGTGTCCAGAGGGAATAGCGAGAGAGCAGCCCGGCCGAAGTACAAGCCTCATACGTAACGCGCTTGCGCAATGGCAATACGGTATGTCGGTGTTAATGCTAATTGCACTAACACCGACAGTCGCCCTGAGATGCAAAAAGTTTTTCTAAGCACACAAAAGCAGTACGACTCTGCACACCTACCTGCATAATTACTGCTAACTTGCATTTCTAATGCAACACGTTGTTGAATAATCAACTTGCAAAGTCACCAAGTTGCTTAAAGCCAGACGTATGAAGTTTAGCAAATCCATGTACTATGCATCACTCCCACGCTGGCTGAACCTTCATGTTCCTGTAGACACTAGTGCTACATTTCCCTCTAGTAAATTATGTAGAGAACTCTAAGGCTGGGGATACCTTTCCTGCTCCCTACTGCAAAGTTTTCAGAAATACCCCCAGATCTTTACTTTTGTTCACCCAATCACACCTCCAAGGCACTTACACTGACGTCCCTGCAAGTACACCATTATTGTGTAGAACTGCTTTTCATTTACTTTTCTCTATCTTGGTAGCACCATGGTAGTAATTAATCAATACTTTACATGGAATTGCACATGATGTTTCTAGCGATCTATTAAGGCCATTCTGCTCACAGACAAAGAGTTGAGGAAGATTTTAAAAAGTACAGCACCTATATCTCATGCCTAATATTTTTTTTATGTGTTCATAGGCTGCATGCCGACAGATGTGAAATTTACAATGCCTTCGCACCCAGACTACATGCTCGTGTGCACTGCTTCAATCGCATGACTCAAGAATTAAAATTTATGAGACTTATGATTGAACATGCACATGATATACCATCTAGACTGGCTGCTTGCATGGTAGGCACTGCCGGTGCGGGACAGCTTGTATCGGTTACTTCTTCAGGATGGCTGCTTCTGATGTCTGCAGTCAACAGGAATGTGATCAGCTGGCAGAATCGTGTTTTCTCATTAACTGGAAGTGTGCCCAGAGTGTCGAGGCGCTTGTCAAGTGCGTCAAAGAAAGCTTCCTGTAGTTCCTTGCTGCATCTCGCCAAGGAGTCGAGCGTGAGCAGGCAACAGTGGGCGACAAACTTGTCTGGGGACAGCAGCTGCAGACTTAACTGCACAACACAGATGCGACAAGACAATTAACGTTGTGTTTTTGAAGGCTGCCAATGATCAACTTTAGAGAATGCGAGCAACGATGATACTCGATTCATTCATAATGTCATGTGCTTTGGCAAAATACTTAAAAAGAAATGAAGTGAGTGAACGAGTGTTTGCGCGTGTTTATTCTCCAAGCATGCACACACACGCGGTGTGTTGACGCTTTCACACAGCACACACATCATCAACTCCCTCCAATAAATTCTTCTGAAAGTTCCAAGTAGGGTCATATTCGCTTTTAACTTTGTTTCTCTAGCAATTGTTGTGTCAATTTCTTTGCAGAAGGAAACGTAATTTAACAAAATAGGAAAAGCATAAATACGCGGCTGTTTGCCAGCGCAAATAACCCTCCCTCAAAGAAACACCGCGAGAGGCCTTACCAAGTTTCCCCCGATTTCTTTTAGCACAAGAGTGGCCAATGCATCCTGAATGCTCGGGCATATCGCCTTCATTTGCGATGACTTCCGTAAGGCTTCTGACATCGCATACAAGACAGTCAACCCAAGTAGAGTCTCTTCCTGCAGCAGCTTGCCTCCTGTAAAGATGTTGACGATTTAGGTGCGCCTAGGTAAGTACGACAGCTTTTATTCTGGATATTGACATGCATGAGTTCATGATTCCTACCTAGTAAGTCGACAAATTCATGGTTGACCAATGAATTCAGCTCTTGCTTTATTTCGCAAGCGCATCCCATCAGTAGCCGTTCATGCACATCTTGAAACCGGACAGCCATGTCTTAACAGAAAATTTTTTTAATGCTCCATGCATGTCGTGAATTATACGTGCTAGGCGACAGAAGTTTCATTTTTCTGGCAGTTCTGGGAGCTTCAACACTGTTCCGATAACTCCATTAACAATTCCCGCTTTGACGGTTTAGATCACCGTGGTTTCGACGTTTCGACTCATTTTCGACTGCTTCAACTTGCAAGATGTGGGCGCAGCCATATTTGTTTTCCGTTGTTGCCGGATCACTTGATCGACTATGCCAAGTGCGACGCTGGGAAGAAAAGAAAGTTGTACTAAAGCCCCTCCGAAGCGTTTTCTGTCGACCACTTTTTGGGAGAGCTTCGATCAAGGGGCCTGCTGGATGAGATGGAAAAGCATGGCGTTGCCATGGCGTAACGTTTATCATATAGGTAGGGGTGGCACCTGTTTGATTTTTGCGCTATCTGCGCGGCGGAGTCGAAAATCGTACCAGCGGAGAAAACTAAGATTATGAGGAACTATGCTGTACCTGCAGTGGTTCTCAACCTGCTGATTATGGTAACTGGACTGCGAGAGCACAAGTGGTACAAATTTTGGAGGTAATTGAGCATAAGATGCTCACGAAGCGAAGCCCGTGCGATGATTGCAGAGGGATCTCATTGACATGCTGGTGCAGCAAATCGTATATCTCTTGTGGTCGAGTCATCGCTTATGGATACCGCAGCTTTATGCAACAGTTGAAAAGGCATTGAAAAAGGCAATGGAAAGTCTCTTAATGAGCCTCTGAGTCGTTGACACAAATGGTGAATACACAGATATGACTCAAATCCTTCAGGTTGAGGCTCACCCGACTGTGGCCGCTAGACTACCACCTACAGTTGCGGCTGACGCAAATACACCAAAACTTAGTCCTTTAAACATTCGGCTCAATAAAAATCTTGTTGACTATAATTCTGACCAGGAATAAAATTGTAGCTCTGACTGTGGTTGACGAGAAACGCAGATGGAGCTTGACTCCCGGGTCCTTAAACGCCCTGCGTCTCCTGTAGCACTGGGAAAAAAGATAAATACCAAAAATGCCATTCAGAAGATATGTAAAATATATTGTTTCCAAAAATTTTCTTTTGAAGGATAACATCTTGGAAAAGGCAGTCAATACTGCTGGTCTCTCTTCAACATAGGTACACTAAAAGTCTTGCAGTGGAATTGCCGTTCCATTTTTTCTGCTGCTACTGATTTATTTTACTTGTGTTGTCGACATTTCCCAGCCCGGGGCGGATCCAGCTGCCTACATTGGGGGGGGAGGCGAGGGGGGGCAGGCCCGGGGCGGTTCCTTAATGTGGTTGGGTGCGGGGGGGGGGGGGGGGGAGGGTTGCGCAACTAATTACCGCACGTGTGAAACCAAATGGTTATGATTTGTTCTCAATCGCATCACTTAGTGCATTTTTCATCAACAACGTCTTAGACAACCATGCGTCAAGTTTGAAAACAATTGGCACCGCGGTGGGCATGGTCAAACCTTGTAATAGCACTAAAAACTAAACACTGTAAGGAGACAGAAAATGGAGGTGGAAATTGCGCTTAACCTCTTCATTACGAAAAAAAAATGTAGGCAAGAAAAGCAGAAACATTTTCAGCATTTCATTTGAAATTGTTTCAGAACTGCAGAGCAAGAAATCGTGAAGAAATTTTCATTTTCAGACACGTGTCCACACACGTGGACATTAATTGGGTGCATGGTAAAAATAAATTAAACATTTTTGCCCTTGAAGGCACAAGAAAACATTGGATTTTACGCACCAAACTCCCGACTTTGCTTTGCAATCTTGTTTTCTGCATCGCATAGCATTTTGAATTTTACAACATTCGGGGAAGTGGTCAAAATATTTTTCTCGTGTCGCCGTCAGGCAACTAGGCTGGTCTGGTCTTGGAGCTGCTTGTCTACCTTTCTACCTTTATTCCCTGGTACCATATTGATTTAGGTTGGATCTGATTAGTGTTTTGGCTACATCCTGCTTGAAAGACTGGAGAGACCGCACCTCTTTCAGATGCAAAGCTGTTGCGTCGGGACAGTATTCGACCCACGCATTGCAGACAGTAATGTCGAGAAATTGTGTAAGCATCCTAACGGCCCATTTGCAAGATTTGACCTTCCTCCTAGCATATGAAATATACCTGGCGATGAGGTACGTCCACTCACCTCATCAATTGTTTAGTTTATATTCTGATACACTTAATTCCTATAGGTGCGGTATACTATTTTTTTTTCGGTTCATTCTGCGGTCATCACTTGCATGAAGACATAGGGTTTAATCCGACAGCATTGGAAAATAAATTTACGTCTTTGTTATCTTTCTATTTGACCAGACAAACATTTATGTTCTTGCACAAGAAGGAGGTCGATTCTCCGCGGCTTGCTTTGCTGTCATTGGGAAGGTTTACAGCAGTGCCCTCAGTGCGGTTTGGATTGCCTTTTCCGAGGATGAACTTTTTCCCTGGAAGAAATAAAAAATCTTCAATACGGTAAAATATTGATTCGCGAAAATATGGGACTGGTGCGAAGGTCACTGGCTTTCATGTCATCAGAGAGGACTGTACGTTATCCAGTCAGGGGCGTAGCCAGGGGGCGGAGGGGGGGGGGGGCTTTTGGGCCTACAGCCCCCCCCCCCCGAAATTCTTTCGTGCCGTCCATGCACCGCCGACCAAAGCAACCCCCGGCGCCGGAAATAATTCTGGATTTTGTCTAGAACGACTTTTTCACGCTCGAAAAGCCATTTCACCGCAAAAATTGCGAACTCGGGCGGGATTTCGCGGCAACGCCCATGCACCGGGAGTCACACAACGCAAGCAGCCCCATCCGAGCACAAAGTTTCAAGGACGTTTTGACGGCGAACGGGCTCGCCGCGGCATCTCGCAGAGGCCGCGGAATCTACAGTCTATCATGGAATCTACGGATCGCGTGGATGTCAATTCCGAAACTTTATGGGTATAAAGTTCTCATAAACTTTCGATGTGAAAGGTGCATTGCCATTTCCAAACGTGTGCTTTAGATTTTCAATTACGGAAATTTGTAAGTTTAATGTTCCCGTAAATATTTGACGCCAAAGGTTCATTAACTTTTCCAAAGTCGTACATCGGGCCATACAACGAGACAAGCCAAATCAACGCACTATAAGACAATTTGACAAAGCCCGCAGCGAGGCCCCGAGGCCCGATGAGATGGAGCGTTGTGGTGGTTCATTCGTGCCGTCATGTCACATAAAAAATATCAACATTCTTTTTTTCACCTGCGCCAAAGGATGTAGTGATGACACTAAAACCAGCTAAGGTAACTACGTTCTTATTTATTTTTTCTCCTTTGACTTTTAATCGCGAGGACACATTGAGCCTCTTCAATTTTTTTTGTTCTCGCTCCCCTACCCGCGGGCTGCCAGAGCCAGCGGGTAGGGGATGCGCATGCGTTTTTCTCGTGTTGCCCCGACCACCGCGCGGTGCACTACGGTGCGCGTTCGGTTTTCTCTGGCTGAGTGCATTTTCGCCTGGCAGAGTTTTGGACGCTTTCTAGATAGCAGACGAGAAAAATAAATAGTGGTCGCTCACCGCCATCACCGTGGGGACTCGACGGATTGCACCGCGTTTGCTTGAGCGCAACCTCTCCAAAAAGTCTTGTCTCGCCGGTGTAGGATACCGAGCAGTATGCGCATGGTTCTTGGTGGACCACGCGTCTCGTGTTTTCTTCGATATTCCTTTAATAGCCACGTTACTTGCCCAAAGTAGGCATTCCATTGTGACCAACATACTTTCCTTTGCGTTTTTTTTTTCCTTATGGTGCCCCCGCCCAACAAAAGAAAAAAAAACGTTGTTGCGGCGCAGAGAATTGTCGCGTGTTGAAAGTTCTATTTTGTTACTTCTTTTGCGGAAAGTAATGAGCCATGGGACGCTTCAGCTGCCGGATACTCTTATTATATTATTGCGATAGCAATTGTATGGACACTCTAGGCGCATTCCTGCCGTCGCCCTCATGTTCCGCATAACGTACAAGGGCGATAACATCGTGACCGCGCGGCGCATGCTGTATGTGCGAGTGAAAGCGTAGGAGGGGGATGGCGTGGGTGGGCCGACGATGGTGGCTCAGTCTTGTGTGCGCAAGGGAGAAAAGTGAGGAGCAAGAGCGCCGCCTTTCGTCGCACGCGATACATCGGGGGGAGTGGATGGAATGGGGGAGGGATTTAGGATTCTGTGGATCTGTGATTGCGAAACATGTTTATTTGCCTTGTTTGACTCATTATATACCGTGAATTTTTCTTAGATACGTAGATTTATTGGGGACTTATACGTATGTTTAGATATCTTGTTGCGAGGTTTTGTGCATACGTGCAGTGAACTTTGTTTCCAGTGGCACTTTTTTGCCCTTTATCAAGCTGTATCTTCGCATTTGTATATTCCATTGTATCTTCGCATTTCTAATGTACGAGGGCGAGTCAAATGAAATTGAGCCTATATACCCACCCTGCACAATTATGGTTCTCTTCATTATCTGCAAGGCCTGCGCGTAGCACACAGGCATCTCTCATTTACAAAAGTGACACGCAGGTGTGACGATAAATGTTCTTCAATGCGCTCATACACTGGGTTGAACATGGTTGCGTGACATAATGGACGCTCCAGAAGTTGAGCAGCGTGATGCCGTGAGGTTTTTTGACAGCTGAAGGTGCTTCCCAAAAAGAAATTAGTCACCGTATGGCTGCCGTGTACATTGAACATTTCATTTCATTGGCAACTGTGAAGCGTTAGAATAAGCGGTTCAAAGAAGGACGTGAAAGTTGTAAAGACCATCCCAGACCGGACCAAAGCCATCGTGCAATCACCCCTAACAAAATTGCAAAGGTTATGAGCTGATGACACAAGAACGGAGGATAAGCATCGATGAACTGCCAGAGCGTGTGAACATCAGTCACGGTTCGGTTCACCGTCACCGTTCATGCCATAATTCATTAACATCTCGGTTATCGGCTCTTGTGTGCGCAATGGATGCCCAAGATTTTGAACCACTGCCAGAATACGGAGAAATTCGGCGCGGCCTTTACTCATCTTATCCGGTATCACAATAAGGGTGACGATTTCTTGTCTGCAATTGTGATCGGAGACGAACAATCATGTCACTACTATGAGCCTGAAACACGACGGCAAAGCTTACAATGGAAACATTCGAATTCACCACCCCCAAAGAAAGCAAAGGCCGCCATTTCCACAGGAAAGGTGTTCTTCACTTTTATTTTTCGATCGTCAGGGGCCATTACTGATAGAATTTGCTAAATCTTGAGAGACTATCAATTGTTTCTGATATTGTGAAACGCCGGATCGGCGGCGTGTCGCAATCAAGAACAAACTGGGTGAAAAATTGATGAATGGGGTCTACTTGTTCCACGACAACGCCCGTCCCCACGTCTCTGAGGTGGTTAATACAGAACTGGCAAAGTTCAAGTGGGAAACGCTGCAACATCCGCCGTACACTTCAGACCTGTCGCCTTGTGACTTCCGCATTTTGGGGTACCTGAAGAAACAGCTCAAGGGAACCAGATTCGTGCCGCACGATGACGTAAAAGACTCCGTGGGAGACTTTTTAAAGCAGCAACCCAAGGAATTTTATGAGACGGGAATCGCGTGACTCGTTACTTAATGGGACAAATGTTTAAATGCTCATGGAGACTACTTTTAAATAAAGTACCCCGTTTGTCATATATTCCCACTGGCTCTCTTTCATTTGGCTCGCCCTCGTATATTATGCAGAACTCCTGCTCTTTATACGTGCTCTCTGTTGCGACTATAATTTCAATGAAACGTAACCTCGCGATACTCACGATACACGACTGGTGACAGCTGCTCCTGCGTAATACATTGGAACAAATGACAGCGTCATTGAGATTTTTCACTGCCGTTGCATATATACAAAAATGCAAACAAGGATCTTGAATGACAAAGTTTCATTAACATATTTGTCCTCAACTTGTTCATTTCATGGCCTTTACATTTTTGATGAGCGGCATGCACTGCTTTGCTGGTTTAGAACTGATGTAGTTCTAAAGTTCGTGTGATATTTTCTTTACTTATTAAATAGACAAAAAACATGGAAGCATTGATATCAGTTATTTTGGACACAATTTTTGGCACGTACGAGTATATTCTTTTATGAAGAATGATATATTTTACTTGTTTTTACGGTGCGCAGCGTTCAAGAATTCGTTTGCAGCATCTTTGGCAATGGCAATGTAATTATTATTCATGTATTTGATCCCTCGACAAATTGTTTAAGAGGAATCTTTAGCTCGGGCCCCACTCCAACGCGGCCTATTCAAATACATGTAAAACGCAGAAAAGCTTTTCTGAGATAACCTCTGGATCGCTTTTAATGAAATTTGTTGCATTTGAGAAAGTTGAATTGTAGTGTCTGTTGGAAGCGGAATTTCGATTTAGGGCCTGAATTCTGTTTAAAATATTTCGACAAATTTGAAAGTTCGAAAAAAATAGGAGCACGACATTTAAAAACTAACAGCTCTGCATCAAGAACAAATACCGCGGTTCTGTCAACGGCATCTATTGTAACAGTCAAAGCGGACAAATTTGGTATGTCAATTTGTATGTTACGTGAATTGGTTACGTTGTGTACAAGGGTTTTGCAAAAGCCGTGTTTCCATAATACTAAATTTTTTTAGATTCATGTGTAACATATAAATTTTGTCCGCTGTAGACGTGCTATTAGATGAAATTCACAGAATAGTGATGTCATTTTTCATTGTTGAGTTACGGAGTTTTAAACTTAATTTGCGATTTCTGGACAATTTTTAATCATACATTGACGACCTAAATGAAAAATTCGAAACCAGCAGTCACTAGAACTCCGCCCCCCCCCCCCCCCCCCCAAGTTTTTCTTTTAAATGGAACAAACTTCGTCAAATTTGGTGCAGTGGTTGCCGAGGAAAACGAATTCCTCTTCTACATGTATTTAGATAGGAGCGCCCGAGCTAAAGCTTCCTCTTAAGGAGGATGCCGCACGGCAACGTAAGCCCCCCCCCCCCCCCCCGAACGAAATTTCTGGCTACGCCACTGGTGGTGGAGGATTAGTTAGTGATCCGCCACTGTCCCCAGGTGCTATTGTGTTAGTTACAAGAAACTCAGCTATCAGCAGAAAAAAAAAACTTTCGCCTTAGAAATTACCGCACATTTCATTTAGACCGCCCCTGTCGCGGCGAGGGCTTAGCTATATTGCAGGAAAGTAGATAACCGGGCCAGTTGGTATAGATTCATGGTTGATTGGACGCGCAAACACACACAACAAGGAAGAACGAGACACAAGCTATATCTATTTCTTCGAAAATTGCTCACCCGGCTATATGAAGAATCCCAAAAAGATTTATTAAGCATCATCAATCATTCCTTTAGAAGGGCATGGCTTCTATTGGAGTGGAATATTGCCAAGGTGATATTCTTGCTTAAAAATCCAGGTGGAGGTCATGTGTTACACAATATTAGGCCCATTGCGTTAACTTCAAATTTCGTAAAAATTTTCGGAAGAGTCTTAAATATTCGTGTGATAAATTTTTATCGAGCGATCGATCCTAAGTCCGAAATACATTGGTTTCAAATCACAATGCTCAATATGGCAGGCTCATATTTACCTTGAAAGTCATCTATTCCGTTGGCACGACGCCAAAGGCAATATATGGCTATAGTAGCTCTAGACATTTCACAAGCATATGACAATGTTAAGCAAGTTGATATTGCTCAATCAGCTTCGATACTTTAACTTCTCAAAATATATCTTCAAGCATGGATTGCTAAATTCTTAAGGAAAAGACAATTTTTATTGCTTCCAAAGCGGCATTTCTTCGGCTAGGTATGTACGCGCAAGGAAAGGGCGTTCCACAAGGGGTAGTGGTTCCTCCAGTCTTATGTTATATACTAATGAGCTCCATCTCATGTCATGAGCACGTATATACCAACGTTGCGTACATGCTTACATGTATGCTGATGGATGGATGGATGGATGGATGCAAAACTTTAATAAAGGTCCTGAGGTACGCGACTCAGCGCGCTGCGGGCCGCTCCCACGTTGGGACAGTCAGGCCATGCCTGACCGCCGCATCGTGGGCCCTCTGGACAGCCCATAGCTGCGCCCCGGCATCGGGGCTCTTGATAGCGGAGAGCCACTTGTCTTCATTGATTCGTTCTGTGCCTCGTAACGAGGGGCAACGCCAGAGCATGTGGTCTAGGCTAGCGATGTCATTGCAGTGCCTGCAAGAACTAGTGGCATAGGTGTCGGGATAAATCTTGTGGAATAAAGCCGGGCTGGGATACGAGCCTGTTTGCAATAATCTGAGGGTCAATGCCTGCGCTCTATTTAACTTCTTGTGTGGAAGGGGAAAGTCTCTCCTGCCGAGATAGAAGTGCTGCGCAATTTCATTGTATGTGGTCGGTTGATCTCTGTTCTCCACCACTGCGGGCCGGCGTTGGAGTTCTCCATGGTCGCGGAAAGCGAGACCTCGCGCCTTGGAGTGGGCCAGCTTGTTGAGGTTTGTGGGGCCTCCCATGATGGATCCCATGTGAGCGGGGAACCACGTGAGAGTGTGGGTGGCGATGCTTTTGCCGTCGAGGATGCGACAGGCTTCCTTACAGCGCCAACGCTGAAGGAGCGGATGGCTGCCCTGGAGTCGCTGAAGATATTGGCATGTTTGTCGTCCAAAAGGGCCAAGGCAATGGCCACTTGCTCGGCCGCACGCGACGACGTGCTTCGTACCGAAGCGGCGTTAACGGTCGAACCCCTGTGGTTGATCGACACTACCGTGAAATTGTTGCTGTTGCCATACTGGGCCGCGTTAACGAAACAGCTGCCGCCTGGGAGTTCTGTCGCGCGGCGTAGGAGCGCCACCGCCCTGGCCTTCCTTCTTTCTACGTTGCGTTCGGGATGCATATTGCGCGGGGCGGGCGATATGATGATTCTATCTTTCTGCTCTTTCGGAAGGCCCTGATAGGCGTCTTCGACAGTGGCCGGGGGGACGCCCATCTCTGTTAGGAGTCGTCTGCCTGCCCTGGTGCCGGAGAGCCTGAGAATCTGTGCCCTTTCCTGTGCTTCTGCAATTTCTTCCAGGGTATTATGAATACCCAACTGCAGGAGTCGGTCGGTGCGTGTGTAGTTTGGTAATCCGAGCGCGCTCTTGATCCCCCTCCTTATCATGGCATTTAGCTTGTCTCGCTCGGCCCTCTTCCAGACGTGCATGGCCGCTACGTACGTGAAATTGCATAACAAGAAAGCGTGGACTAGCCTTATCAGATTCTCTTCGCTCAGGCCTCTCCTTCTGTTAGCTACCCGTCTGATTAGACCGATGACGCTATCCGTCTTTTTAGCCAGTTTGTGAATGGTGATGCTATTCGTGCCCGCCCCTTCGAGTGTCATTCCCAAGATTCGAATGGACGCGACTTTGGGAATGGGATCTCCGCACTTGGTGTAGAGATTAATGTCAATTTCAGTGGGGGGTTTCCAGTTCTTTGGCTTGCGGCCCTTTCTAGTTGGGCTGTAGAGAAGGAGCTCTGATTTCTTTGGGGAGCACCGGAGTCCCGTGTCGGTTAGAAAGCACTCTGTAATGTCGACAGCTTCCTGGAGAGCGGCTTCCACTTGTCCGTCACTGCCACCCGCGCACCAGACAGTGATGTCGTCTGCGTAGATCGTGTGGCCGATGCTCTGGACCTTGCCTAGGTACCTTGAGAGGTATGCTGATGACATAGCGTTTCTCTAATCGGCAAATGGCACTCAAAAACTTTATCAATTACAGAAACACTTGTAAAGGTCGCATCAAGCCATCCCTGCCCCTCTGCTTTAGGAAAGGCAGAGGGGCAGAGGGGCGACCGCATCGAGCGTAGAGGAGGATGCGTGCTTTTTGCGCCTCCCAAACCGCACAATCACTTCAAATGCACAAGCGCCATGGCACTCCGGTCATCTAAAATGCTTATCCAACCGAAAAAAGCGCTTCTATCACTTAGCGAAATCATCCCCTTCTGACGCGCGCTGGGCAACTTATAAATCCACCTCAGATATCTATATAGCAGCTCTAAAATCTGCTAAAGACAACTACTTATCTAGGACACTACCTGAAATACTAAAAACAAATCTTGAAAAGTTTTGGCAAATAGTAAACCTAACAACTAATAGTGCTAGTTCACTAGAAGATTCATCTGAAATGCTGTTTCCGATATTACCACATGCGCGACCATTCTTAATGAATCATTTACAAGTAAATTTTCGAAAACTGGCAATGTTGGATGTCCTATCGCGCACCAGCACGAATACTTACCAATGCATCCTGTGATTGTTGAGGTACATGGAATTAACAAGCTAATGGATATTTTACCGTTTCATTCATCACCTGGCTACGACTGCATTAACAGTAAATTCATTTAAAGCACTAGCCTCTTTAGCTACATGATACTAACAAAATTTTCCGACAATCCCTTAACTCATGTGAGCTTCCAAAAGAATGAAAAATTGGGAAGGCGGTTGAAATCTACAAATCTGGCGCCCGAAACTCACCTCTTAATTATCACCCCATAGCCCTTACAAGTAGCTGCTGTGAATTATTAGAGCATGTAGTTTTCACGAATCTGGCTAGCTTTCTAGAACCAAACTCATATTTTACTAACACACAGCATGGACTTCGAAAATCATATTCTTGCGAAACACTCATTCATGAACTGCATCGCATCCTGGATCGCTCATCATGCACTGACTGTGTCTTCTTGGATTTTAGTAAAGCATTTGATAAAGTATGCCGTGAACTCCTACTTTTTAAACTAAGCTTGTTAAATATCGACCCTAACCTTTTAAAATTGATAGAGCATTACTTACTAACCACTTCCAATTTGTTACTGCTAACGTTCGTAACTCTCAACTCACTGAAGTTCAATCGGGTGTACCACAAGGGTCTGTGCTAGGACCACTATTATTTCTTATCTGTAGTAATCATCTGACCGCTAAAATATCTTCTAACACACACCTGTTCGCAGGTGATTGTGTTATCTTCCGGGAAATTAAAAGCACTGATGATACTATAACATTCCAAGGTGATCTGGATAATATAGATGCCTGGTGCGGGAAGTGGCTAATGGAATTAAATATTAACAAATGCGAAAAACGATGCGCGTATTCAGATCTAATTGTGCTCCTAGCACCTACCATCTCAAGAACGTTCCCTTAGATTTCGTCGTGTCATATAAATATCTTGGTATACACATTACAAATAACTCAAATTGGACCATTCATATACAGTACGTCATTAACAAAGCTAACCGCATGCTCGGGTACTTACGGCGCAACTTTTTCAAAGCATCGACTGCTTTAAAGTTGCAGCTTTACAAGACTCTAATACGCTCGAAACTTGAATATGCATCTGCAATATGGGATCCCAGACACGTTAATCTCATTACGTTACTTGACTAGTACAAGATAACTCTACCCGTTTCATTATTTCTAATTATAACCGTGCTGCGAGTATAACCTTAATGAAAACTAAACTAGCACTTATTCCACTCGCTAACCGCCGCAAAATTGCCCGTATTTTGCTATTTCATAAAAATTTTAATCACACTACGCTTCACGACGATTTCATCCTGCGGCCTCAGTACATTTCAAACCGCGTCGATCATCGCAGTAAGGTAGGAATTGATTCGTGCCACACGAAGTCCTTCTTTCAGTCTTTCATCCCCCGTACCTCTTAGGAATGGAACCACCTTCCCTCAAGTATCGTAGCCATCACCGATAACAAACTTTTCCGCGAAACATTAGCTAACATTGTATATGCAGGGGACTCATTGGATTAACAGAACTGAGTGCACTTGTTTGTTTGCTTAATACTACTACTCTGTAACCACTCCCCTCTTTAATGCCATATTGCCCTCAGGGTATGAATAAATAAATAAATAAATAAATAAATAAATAAATAAATAAATAAATAAATAAATAAATAAATAAATCTCTTTCTCAACGTTAACAAAAGCTTTGTGCTCGCACTTTCTTATATCATCTAGATGTCGTTCTACAAGCAGAGTCTGTCCAGTATCTTGGCGTTAGATATTGCGGTTCTCTGTCTTGGAATGCGCACATTGGCTGTATTACTGCAAAGGGTGTTCGTGCGGTTGGTTTGCTATGTAGCCAGAACAGTAGTCGACCAGGAAAATGAAAAAAAAAAACGCTATTATCAATGTACTGCATGTATGTTTGCCCTGTATTGAAATTAGGGTATGGGCTGTACTCTGGAGCTGCTGCATATAAACTTCGTCCCCTCGTTCTTCCACAGAGGCACGCCTAGCGGCTATATTTAGGTCTACCTAAATTTGTTGCAAATAAAGTTTTACATCTGGAAGCTAGGATCTCTTCTTTTGTTACGTGTTTTCGATATTTAGCTATACAGTCATTTTTAAGGCTATATGAATGGCCTTAAAACATAAGGCGTTCACAAACAGTTTTTTATCTCCCAACCTCAGTTGTTTTTTTGGTTTGTACTGGCCAAGATTCCACACACCTCAAATGATTTTTATGCAAACTCTCCTAGATCAGTGAAACGTCCAATTTCTTAAAGTGACTCCTGTTCTGTTTTTTTTTTTTTTTTTTTTTTTTTTTTTTTTTTTTTTTGAGATGCCAATTCCGCTAAAGTACATTTGCACGATATCTTTCCTGGGAACGCAGATGTGCCATCTTACCGCATGTTAAGCTCTATCTTAAATTATTACTTTTCGCGCATACCGATCACGACAGTTACTGCGACTGACGCTTCCCAGCGCGAAAGAAGTGTAATTGGAATATTTTCTCCTGATCTCGACTGGTTGTTTTCTTTTCGCCTCCCAGACTTCGCACCAATCTTTTTAGCAGAATTTTTAGATGTAATTCGAGCCCTCCGTAAAATAAATACATCAACTCGTTCCACAGCTAGTAGTCGTGCCGGATTCTCTGCCTTTAATAGTGCTGCTCTCTCACTGCTTCTTGTGACTCGCAGATTTTGCGAGCTGTCAAATCGTCAGCGCCCCCTCATTTAGCTTTGATTCGATTGGTTGGGTGCCAGGGCTGGCATGGGGTTAATTTCTGAACGAAATGGCAGATTCGTTGGCGAAAGCGTCTCTGAATGGTCCGGTTATTCAAATTCGACGGGCAGCTTTCATCTTAGGGGATACATTTCAGAAAAAAATGATGCTGCGGGAGTTTGTACGCCCCGTCCTTAACAAATTTTCTGCGTTTGTCCCTTCATTGGAACAGTAAACTCCGAAACACGAACACTTTAAGTCGCGATCACTAGACTACGCTGTTGAAGTCCATTTCTTATTTTTTACCTACGCAGGGCTGGTCTGATTCCCTCACCAAACTGTTCCTTTTGTGGGGAACATGAAACAGTAGATAATTTTCTTACCGACTGTCAAATATATTCTAATTTGCGAAAAAGAACCTCAGCAACACCGTTCCGTCTTTTTAAATTAAGCTTAAATGTTCAAAATATCTTTTCGGGGCGACGACCCTTGGGCAGAGCGACAGGAAGGTTTGCGATGCCATCCAGGATTTTATTCCTGGCTCAATGAGGTCGGACCATAAAGCCGGAATTCAAGGCTTCGTTGTCTTTCTGCAATATCGGTATTGACTACTGCATGTCTTGCTTTCATTTATTTCCTCATTCTAATGAAATCATTAGCAACATCTGTTAATTTTCAACTACATATTCACACATTTGTTTACATTATTTTACTTTTCCTTTTTTTCCAATCTTCATGTTGGACTATCCGGCTTTGGCCGATCCTCCTACAGCGTGGGTATGTGCCACTCACAGGCTCTGCTTCTGCATCTACATGTGCATCTTCTACTTGCGATGTTGTCTCTACGCCCGCTCGTTCATCTTGTAAATAAACCCATCTCATCTGTAATATGACCAAGCTGTAGCGCTTCGATGCCTCGTTGCGGATGTCGAATCACTGTAAACCACTGTAAAAGCTGTGCAAAGCAACAAGGCAGCGCCGCTGTATGCTATACAGTTGCATTATAGAGCATCACCTGCTTTAGTTGTCTCAGGCAACAGTTCCTTTTTTTGTAGCCACACCTTGAATATAGTACACTGTATCATGCATCTTAGTATGTGTCCCTATAGATAAACTTCTTTTTGAGGCATTTCGCAGGAAATAGCACAGGGAAAGGTAAGGTGGCGGTGGGTGTTGCTTGCTCGCAACGTTCCCAATGAAGCGACAAGGACTGGAAGGAACTACAATTTTCTAGATTGTATTACGATGCATTTGTAAGTTGTACTACTCTCTGGGTTGAGGGATTCTGAGAACTCAGCCACTTTATTAAATAAAGTGTTTTCTCTCTCTCTCTCATATTAAAAGTTGCTTCGTTAAGCTAGCGAGACTTGCAAACCGAGTAACGTCGGCTTCTGGTCGTGTGCTTTGCCAATAAATGTGGCTTATATGGCGTCTGCATAAATAAATGAACATGCAATTTCACTCCGAGGGAAAAACAAAGCCAGAAGGGAGGGGGTGTGAAGGGGGATAACAAAACGGCCTTGCCAACAGTGCGGTCCGCTTCCAAACTTCGTCTGCAAGATTCCTATCCTTCCGCACTATATACTATTGCAAAATTTACCCTAGTATTTAATTACATCTCGACAGAATGTCCACAGAAAGGTGTTGGAATTCCTGCGATTACTTTTGCAAGGCTACATTAGTGGCCCGTGGCCGTTGTCGTGTGAGCCTGTTGTCTTTTTCGTCCCGTCATCCGCAATCCTTTGCGGGATGTGCTCGTAGCGCAGTGTGTAAATCGTCGCCAAGCAACTGTAACCAAGCCCTTTCATCAACGGTATGGCACCCGCCAGCGCAGTGCATGCGTTTTGAACGTCGAGTTCCAGGACGCATTTTATTCTACTACGTAAAGGCAACTCCTCGTAAAACGGGCACGCCAGCAACCTATACAGGTCATCTTGTCCCTTACATATTGCAGGATAATTCAGAACTATTTCAGCGTCAGTTCAATGATAACCAGTGACGGCTCATTGAATCTATGACTTCATGCCTTCTTGTTTCGTGTGAGTATCTACAATGACACGCAACTGCACACGCATGCAAGCCCACGCAGGCCTCTCTCTATTTTTTTTTTAACTCATCGGTACTGCTCATGATCATCTATTCTTGTGTATCACGTTATTGTTGCAGTCGTGCTCAGCTCACGTTTTCAGCTTTTATTTTAAGAAGAAGCTTGAGCTCGGATGATTACACGTGAGACACATAAATTCTATATAACTAGTTGGCTTCATAACCGACCTGAATGAATTGAGCGAATTCGTGAATGAATTATGTTGCATTGAAAAGAAATCTCAGTGAATGGTAATTGGAATCAGATTTATATTTTATTTGCTCTCATTTTTGCACGCACGCACACACACACACGCACACGCACACTTAGAGAGAGAGAGAGAGAGAGAACGAACAAGTCAGACATGAAGTTAGTGATTCTACAGCAACGTATACGGAAAAAGAAAGAAAAACAGACACCATAATTCTGTAAACTGTGCCTAATGGCCCGCTTAAACGGGATAAAAGCAAGATTGATATATGTACGAGATTACGAGTATTACATTAAATGTTATTATTGAACGCATCGCTCTTTTCTGATTAACACTCTTGAGAAACTCATTTTAACCGACGTAACAGCTTGACATGAATTGTAAATTTGTTTGCTTGTTGTACCCGCTTTCAGTGTATTGCCAGACAAAATATACAGAAACCTGATAAAACATGTCGTTTTCGCCCTTGTAGCCGCTGTCCAATGAGAGCATTTATGCGCTTCACAAATGTATACGCAGAGTACGACCCAAAGCTTCGCGGAGTATCGAGGATAGCAAATCCACGCCGCCGCCGGTTACCCAGTGGTTAAAGTTGTACGCGCACTTAAGGACAAACGTTAAATAAAACCTATGTCAGCTTGGCATACATTGTATTGCAATAGCAATTCTGTGGGCACTCGATGGTATCCTCTATCTATCTTATCTCACTATTTAAAGTACAAGAAAGGGTTCAATAATTTTTTATGTTGATTGTTGTGAGAAAATACGATAAAATTGCCAGTCGCACCAACAGTGATAAGTAGCGATTGAAATGCTGAATTGTGGAAAGCTTTGACGTTTATGTATCTATGTGCGTGGCCTGTGGAATGAACTAGCATAAATGTAATGATATGTATATTAAGGAACAAGTCTCTGAAAACCTAAATAAAGCAAGAGAATTACCTGCTTTGACCACATTTTTATCAAAAATTATCAGTGACGTGAAGAAGTTCCCACTGATTTTATTTTTATTCTAGTTCGTTCTATGCATCTATACATAAGCAGTGAGTGTACAAAACTTTATTTCAAGATATTTATTCAGAAAAAAGTTATACTTTGCGTAACATAATGTAGAGCAAAATCTTGTTTTGAGAAAAATAAGCAACAAATGTTCTTCGGGCCTAGGACAGCCCCCTTAAAAATACATTAATTGCGCAACCAAGTATAATAGTATTAGTTAATATTACAGACATCAAATAATAAAAAAATAGTAAGCATCACATTCATCTATAATAAAAAATACTGACGTCACAATACCAGAGTAAGGATTTACAAGCTTGCTGTACCTCCAAAACTAATCAAGGTAGGAACGTAATTTTTTGCAACATGCTTCTGATTGTTTGGGGCTATTTAAAAGGTAAAAACAAAGAAAATAAACTTTTTGTAAGAAAATTGACACCTGAATGTGGCCTCGCACCTTAAATTATTAAAAATAGCAAGAAAATATTAACGATCACAATCTAAATGTGATCCAATTTCAGTATTACAACTTGTCCGCGTCCGATCTCACTTCGTGCTCGTCTCTGATGCGCCACTTCCACAGTTATGATTATAGTTGTGCTATCTTAACGCCATACTTACCACGGCATGTAGCCATGTTTACATTGAACTAGAGCTACGGCCTTTCACAGTTACATATTGCTGCACAAAAACGTAGCGGGAGCTCTTGCGTTAAGCGTGGTAACCGCACATATCTGTGCTATTTTCTCTGTAACTGAGCATAACCGGTGTAGCCTCGAGGTGTACTGAATATACTCGTGAGGTGCATAGAGAAAGAGAGAGAGAAAGAGAGAGAGAGAGAGATAAACGGAATGGGAAAGGCAGGCATGTTAACCGGATGAGATTTTGGTTTGCTACCCTGCACTGGGAGAGGGGTAAGGGGTGCATAGCTTTTGCTTACACCTATGCAAATTCGATCAGGGGGTGCAAATGTCACGCATTCATTCCTTTTTGTAAGACCACTCGCGTCAGCGAACTCGCCGCAATTTCCTTCTTTCCTTCCCTCCTCTCTCTCCCTGTGATCTTTGTTTCCCCCTTTCCCATTCCCCCGGTGTAGGGTAGCCAACCGGACGTTATTCTGGTTAACCTCCCTGCCTTCTACTTTTCTCTTTCCTCCTCCATTCCTTTTTGAACGCTATGCTTCTGATTTCTGGGCACTAGTATATTTCCCCAAAGACACTATATATAGTTTTACCTTCACTCGCCGTTGTTGCTCAGTGGCCAGTGGTGTCTTGCTGCTGTGCAGGAGGGTGCGGATTCGATTCCCTGCTGCGACGACTGCATTCCAGTGAGGGCAGCATGCCCTCACTGGAATGAGGGCATTCTTAGAGGCACGTTGACCATCTTCAGGCGGTGAAAATAAATCCAGAGATTTACGCGCCAGATCTACGACCTGGCGCGTAAAACCCCTGGATTTTTGTTCCATGGTGACCAGCATAATTTTCGGTCAGGATAGCGCCGGTATTACCGCGCAGTGTACCGAAAGTACGTCGAAACACGCTCCTGTGAGGGATAGAAGCACTCAGAACTACTAAAGAATGTTCTCGTAAGTACTTTCGCCGAAGTCAGCGGCACTACAGGACATGACCTCTGAGATCGGAGGCTGTAACTAGAATAGCTACTTTGGGAGCATACTGCCGGCGGGTCCATCGAGGCTAGAGTGGCCCATGGAATATTTCTAGTGAACTCTATATCGAGGCTAACGCGAGAACACTCGTGAGCGCTCGTTGTCTAACGGAGGGTTCCTGTTCACCAGTCGGAAAATGCGTCTTTCAGTGTAGTTGAACAACAAGGATGTCCAGCGTGGTTCAAAAAGTGTCGTTCAACAACAAGGATGTCCAGCGTTGTTCAAAACAAACACCAGTGATTTATTTGCTTCAACGTTTGGTTGGCGCACTTGTGTGACACGCAAAACAGCCCGCCAATGAAACGGGGCAGCACGAGCATTCGCATTGTACACTGGTCGCACGTACTCTTTTGCACATACATGACAGTGTGTACCAGGAAAGAAAACCGTGGAGTTGATTTTCAGAAACTAGACGATGGACGTATGGGCGAAGAGAAGTAATAATAAAACAGACGTGACAGGAGTACCCGATGTCGTATGCCTCATTTTTCACCCGTGCGTCGTCTGCGCTTTTGAAAATCAGCCTTTATTTTGCTCAACCGAGTGGTCGAAGGCTTCAATTTGTCCACGTCGAATGCGCAGTCGCTAGCTTGAAACACCTAACGCCTAGCTAGCTTGCTTTGACATTTTGATCCTCCAGCATGCCGAAGTCACGAATAATTTTAAGGAATAAATTTTTTCAGAATTAGGAGGCAAGAAACACGAAGGCGGAGTACAGACGGGGATAGTCATTGCTATCGATAAGAATTTTAGCGGCTTGCCAAATGATTCTTTACCGTAAAAGGAACTGAAAGATTGAAATGAAACTTCATCTGTCCACTTTATTACTGCTAATGAATTGACTGACAATACGCTAGCGCTGAAGCGAGAGTCAAAATTCAGCAGTCTGCATCTAGCAAATTCGTGCGCCTCCTGTACATGCCTCCTATTCCCCGTGTAGTTGCATGCGAGCTTGCCACGTTGCGGCGTTCTCAAGAGAACGTGATAACAGTGCCTATATATAAATCAAATAAGCAACAGGTGGATCATGTGTGCAAGTCTGGGAGCTATTCTAAGCACATGTCACGCGAGACTTTTACTTTTTTTTTTTTTTGAGCTACAAAAATGGGATATTTAAATGAGCAGAGTTTGAAAACTCGAGGAAATGCTGTAATACGATGACGCCGTTAAAGTAATGATCCAGATGCAGGGCTTCGGAAAAACCTCTCGTAAAAGACAGTATTCGCACGGACGTACGCCGCTCAACCGCCTGCATGCTCGGCGGTTAAGCCAACCTTCCGATTACGCGCATTCCTAGAGAATGAATATGTGAACGTAGAAACGAAAATCCAGAAAAATGTCTATCTGTGACTGACACATAATTGCCTGGATTTTCGTTTCTCAATTCACATATTCACTCTCTAGGAATGCGTGCAATCTGAAACTTGACTCCCACGCTGTCAAACATGCACCCTTCTGCAAGAGTTATAGTCGCAGTGAAAGCTAACGTCCTGGCCTTACACCTGATCGGCTCAGAAAGCCACACGAGCACATCTCCAGTGAGTGCCCCGACAGTAGACACACTACTCCTTTTTGGCCAGAGAGATTGATTGATCTGAACTCGTCTTCGCTTTTTCTTTTTCGCCCCCCCCCCCCCTCTTCTTTCTCTCTTTCAGTACCCCATCTCCCTGCCCACGTGTAGGGCACCAAACTTAATTTTATTTTAGCTCCCACGCCTTTCCTTCTATTTTCCCTTTTCTCTCACACAGTGGAAGCGTCGCTGATGACAACAGCGTTTTTATCATCGTTTTCATCACAAACGTCGCACCCACATTTCACTGGCCATCAGTATATCTTTCAGCTCCGAGAAAACATTATCGGACAACGAAGGCGTCTGCGCTAACGCCGTTTCCCGCAATCAAATACGTATCACACAAACTGGCGTCAACCTTTGCAACTTAAGAAAGCTTTAAAGGTTGGCGAAAGCTCTGCTTGGCTTGTCGTCTGTGTAATGGATAGAAGTTTCGAACGTCGAAGAGAAAAGAAACTTTTTCTAATGCTTTCCGCCAATGCAACCTTCATCGTCGTGAAGCCGGCGCCTTAGTTGTGAAACGTTAGGAATGCACGACGCAAACTGTACTAGAACTGTGCGTTCGGACATAGTCTGAATCACCGTGCCGTCAAGGTTCGAGCTAAAGAGGCGATAGGAGCCAGGAGTTATGCTTGTTAGCCGTATAGTTGGTTGTTTTGTAAACGTGTTTATCTTTCCTGTGTATTGAGTCAGGGTCCACACGGCAAAGCTAGGTGCGTCGACACACTGCTGGAGCAAGCCAGTATGCCACTTAGACTTACTGGTCGCGCGTGCTTTATGAATACTGTGACATGGTAACCACTGCACATTCATCATTGTTGAACAAAGGCCAAGAAATAGAGAGAAGGGCTAACTTTACGGGACGTGTTGACGCGTTTAAACTGAGCTTGTCTCTACAGCCTCGTCTCTAGTTGGCCCGAGGATAAAACTAAATGTGTGGCACGCTCTTGTTTGTTTAGGTGCCCGACACTGAATAAAGCGTACGCGTTCATCTTGAGGGTCAGGATAGGGCGCTCATAACGCAGCCACGACGGACACTACGCGACTTGAATGTCCGCTCGGAAGCGGACAACGCCGCGAAGCGTTCTCCTCCAATGCGATGTGCGGGAGCGATGGTGCACGCTGGCATCGTGCTGCTGTCGTCGACCACCGCTGCAGCGATCGGCACAAGCGGGTCGCAGTCCATCATCGTTGCAGCTCTGTCGCGATGAAGTCTTGCGCGAGGCCTTGGCTCCGTCACTCCGCCTTGTAGCTGCACTCGGCGCAGTGCCTGGCGCCCAGCATCTTGCACGCGAGATGCTGCATCGTGTCGTGCGTGTCTGCGGAACGCGGGAGAAGACGGGCTGTCAGGGACAACTGCCGCCTGGGTTCAGCTCGCGGACGTAAGCATTGCCAGCTCCACTGCTTACCGGCAATAATGCTTCGCTGCTGCATCTGCTGGTAGTGCAGGGAAAGCTCTGTGTGAGGAAGAGAACGAACAATAAGCAAGGCTGTTGACTGACTACATAAGCATAACAGGTGCAATGTGTGAATTCATTTTGCTCGATTATCTTTTTTTCTTATCGCCGACCGTTCAGAATCGGCCGATCCTGGTGACAACTTAGGTGGGGCGCCTACCGGTGCGCAAACAAGGAGAGGAACGGAATAGAATCAAAATTGAATTGTTGCATTAACCTTGCATAAGAATGTACTGCATGACTCGTTTGTTGGAGTCCAGCGATGTCTCACGTTCACAGCTCTAACTCCATGGTGCGATTCCTCGCTTAGACGCCGTTGTCTGTTCCTCTGCGACCGCCTGATAACATTGCCGATGCTTAAGCTAGTGGAAACGTGGGTTCTCAGACTCGCCGTGCCCTGCAAAAAAGACACCAAGACCACAACATGCAAGGTTTAATTTTCTTCCTGCGAAGAGACTAGCTCTGACCGCTGGACGCTCCGAGCGCCCACACGAGAGCTCGGATCGTGCTACGGGTCATGGCCAGTTCTCCCACAAGCCGACGAGAGGCGCCCCATAAGCTTAATTTTTAGTGTTTAGAAAGGCTGTAATTGACGTTCATTACGATTGTAGTGTCAAGACGGTAGCCATGTCTGCGAGAAAGTTGCATGAGGACACGGCCTGGTCTTTCGCTCGGGAACAATAAATTCTTGGAGCGTCAAGCGATGAAACTTCACGTGCTGGTCATACCTTTCAGCTTGGCTTGAACAGCGAATCTAGCCTTCCGTTCCTGGTCCAGTTCCTGGCACAGGGCGTCTAAAGCAATAAAATGAGGAAACGTGAGTACTTTCTCCCACGCACTGTTTCTACGCACTATGTTTATCAATATTTATCATGGTTGATAGCGAGGAAGGAATTGAGAGGGAAAAGGAAAGGCAGAAATATCAGGTCACTCCTTGTTTGCTAACCTAGCAAACCGGACATGCGTCTGGTTAACCTCCCTGGCTTTTCTGTCTTCTATTTTTCTCTCTCTACGCTTGGGGAGGGAAAGGTTGACCTAGAGAAGACTAAAAAAACATGTTTCTCACTCACCTCGCACGACTTGCAACTGCTTGGTGAGTTCTTCGCGGTACGCGACCTCTTTCTGCACTTGCTCCTCGAACGTTTCTGCAAGAACAAGACGAACGTGGGAGGAGTTCACTCACAGAACCGTGCATGCTTATTGTCCTGTCTGAGCTACGTTTATTTGTTTCTCTGCAGCTTAGAGCGGTATAGACAGTGCTCACGTGACACCACACATGCGCCGTATTGTCCTGCTATACGCGGCTTCCACAGCGCAGCTGGAACTCAACGAATCGCAATAAAGCGCAGCTTTAGAACACGTTGTCGACATCGATGACGTCACTACACATAACTTATTCTCAATCGATTGATGCAATTTCGGAGATATAACTTCCAGCGTTACGCCAGAGAGGCAGAATGCTCGTTGCGCCAGTGAATGGTCGTACCGCACGCTACGTCAAGCAACAGTGTAAGTATCCCCGAAAGTGGCCAAAGGAGATTACGCAGTTTTTTTCTATGAACGCAAGCAGAAAAGAGTACCAAACAAGCACTTCGTCACTAATGCTGAATACTCGTTTGGTGCTGTTGAAATGCCATAATTTATTATATCATTTGCTTCATTTGCTACAGCTACTGTGACTTAATTAACCTCAAGCGTGAGCACTGCTCGTCGTTATGTACCTTCGCGAATTGAGTCCCACATTTTGATGCCGGAAACACCTGCCTGCTGCCACCTCTTTCTTTCTCAACAGAACTACTACTATTGTTTTCAGCAAGCTCGACGCTCTTTAAATAAAGAAAACTTGCGTTTAAGCTCGTGCTGAATAAATTAGTTATTCAACCTTACTAGACAGCTGGGTGCATATCAAAAATTACTGACTGAGTTGCTCAAGCTTATCATGCAACCATGTAGGCAGTTGAACTCATAACAAGAGAGAGAGAGAAAAGAATACATAGAAAGGGGCAGGGAGGTTAACCAGAGGTAGTTCCGGCTGGCATAAAAAGCACGGGGGGAAGAGTTAAGAGGCATAAAAAGAGAAAGAGAGTGGGAGGGGGAGATAGAAAGAAAGAGAGACGAGCACGAACAAAGCGCGTGCACTATAGAGCGGTAGCCAGGTGGCGACGTTCTTAAAAAGATGCCACGTGTTGCACAGTAAACAATATTGACGTGAAATCATCAAATGAGCGAAAAATGCGGAGTCTGTAGCAACAAAACGACCCCATTGGCTGCGAAGCCACGTCACATGACCGCCACGACGGAGAAGAACGGGCGAAAGGGAACACCTGCTGCAGCGCTGGCGCGCCAGGTGTTGCGTTAAGGGAGAGGGCATCCCTGCGACATCACGTCACCCTTGCTCTCGGAAGCCTGTCTTAACCACGCGTTCCTTGTCCGCACAAGCTCTAGCCTGCGTTCCAACTGCGTCTCGGTAATCGCCGTGAAGAAATAATGTATAAAAAACAAAACAAATTCTAGAGTAAGATCGTTGGCGGTAGTGAGGACTCTTAACGACGTTCATTTGGACAGTAATGCCTTCGTATTCACAACTCATAAGAAGTGCTTTGGTATCCTCGGAATTTTTGCACCCGTGATCTAAGATATGCTATTCTTTAACTACGTAGGGAGGAAATGCTCTGTTTAAGCCACGTACTTAGATTTAGGTGCACGTTAAAGAACCCCGGGTGGTCCAAATTTCTAGAGTCTCACACTACGGCGTGCCATCATAATCAGACAGTGGTTTTGGTACGTAAAACCACGTAACTTAACAGGTTAAGCCATGGCTCCAGTTGGCTCAAACACTGCACATTGAATTAAGATACTCCGAGAGGCCCTTGGAAAGTTTCATTGGCCAGAGCTCATTCAATCACCTCTACTTGGATTTCAAAAGGCGAAGTCGTTAACGTCATCCTGCCCCATCACAAGTGTTCAAAGTCAATTCGGAACCGCGACTTCTGCACCGCTCATCGTCCGCAGCTTTGATATGTTTTGTGACCTGCCTATTACTATTAGCCTACTGTTGTCACGTCACCTGTTTGTTGCTGTCGATAGCGTTAGACGGTGCTTACTGCGAAGCTGAAGTGTCAGTAGTGGAGGGAACGTAATGGTTCGGCGAGGAAGCTGTACATAGTCGTCGCTATTGCGCTGCGCGGCAAGTATTTCTTTTTTTTTTTTTTCGTGCCAACTGCGCGGAGGGATCCGGTAGCTGTGCGCACCTTGAGCACCGCATGTTGATGCAAAACTCGCCTGCACGCGTTGGCGCAACCGCGTGGTGGTGCCGCGTACGCCGAGCAGCACGGCATGAGGGGGGGGGGGGGGGCAGGAAAAAACACTCCGGCTAATGAGTGCCGCGTCAGGAGTGCGGCATGGTTGTCGCGTGTTTAACAGTGTGCGGCACGCGAGCTGAATATCGGCGCTGCGAGCAGGGCCTTGGAGTATGCTGTTCTTTCTTTCTTTCTTTCTTTCTTTCTTTCTTTCTTTCTTTCTTTCATTGAGGATGCGTGGAATCTCGCGTATATACAACGGGCTAGCACACGTCGCCAGTGTGTGCAGAGCGAATGAGGCCGATAGTACACAGTAGCCTCCAGAGGCGAACACGCTGTGCTTGTGGCGACGACGGCCGGCGACCCTCGGTTTGGTGCTCTTTAGTTGCTGCCACCAGGGGGCGCAGCACGGCCACCTATATGTATGTGCGAGCGGCTTTGAGAGTTGCTGCGATTAACGGTAGTTCACTGAATAGATAAATGAACTGGTAGCAACGCACCGCGACGCAGTCTGCTGGGCACCATTTCGTGGTTCGCCGAGTGAGTTGTTTTTACTTCTGCCTATTTATTCCTCTTGTTGCCTTTCTTCTGGTTTTTGAGTACCTTAAACATTTTTTTGTTGTCTTGGTTGCCTTTGTTTCTTTTGTATTCAGTAAGCAAGGATGGTTCAAGTTAACGAGCTTTCCATTATTGTTTAACTTAGAATGGCGGAGCTGTTTTGAAGAAATAAATAAAAAGGATCAAGCTCACAATTTCTGGAGTTTCGGTTGAAAAGAGGATCCTATGTAGAGTTCTTTTTTCTTCTAGTTTTATTATAACTCCTTCACCCACAGTTATCAATATTTATGAACAATAAATTATTAAATGTAAACAGGTTACCTCGCATGAGGCGACACTCTCTTTCCACTTTTTTCCTGGCTTGTGCTTCTCTCAGCAGTACGTCCCGCAGCTCATCTGTGAAAGAGCAAAAACAGGAGGTGGAGGCATTCTTTATTCAAGTTTCTTGTCCCTCTCCCTTCTTCCTTGTGACATATGGTTGCTTCATTTACATAAGCATCCTCATATTCTAATAGTTCTTTATTTGATTAAAGAAGCATAACATTTACTTTTCTGTTATAACGCGCGTGCATAAGCAAGTAATTTTGTTTGAAGTATTTAACCAGTATGGACAAATAAGGTGTTAAATGAAAAAAAAAAGAAAGTGACTCGCGTTGTCTAGAATGTCAGGCCTTAGAACATAAACGCAAAAAATGTTGCTCTTTCAGCCGCACAAATAAAACACAAAGCAGTAGAAATTTTAGGCTGCACTGTCACGGAAAGAACTCCTACATTTATAATGCGGCAGTTCGAAAGCTCAAGCAGATTTAAGCCGATAACTAGGAAGTCACGGAACGTTAAATCGTTGCTCCGTTTATATTTATAGCATAAAACTCGCTATGAATACTTAAAGACAACGCTTTTGTTTTCCCCTTGACAACTGCAACGCTGAAATTCTCAGAGCCCGCTTTTAGTTGCTCTAACCGTAATGTGGGCAGCCGACGCACGAGAAACAGCTGGGACTGATAGTTCGCAGTGTGGCTTTGCTTACCTTTGCTAAGTGTGAATATGCTCGAAGGATCCAAAGAGTGGTCGAAGGTTTGCGTTTCTGAAACGACAAGGATATAAATGAGAAGAGTATACGGGAGTAGGCAAACAAAGTGGTTGCGAGTTTGTATAGGCCTACATCGCCGCTGCGGACGCAAAGCCACACTACTAAAGCATATCACAAGAAGCAAAAAAGCACTGGCACCTGTTTGTTGGCTTCTTATGATATGACTAATAAAAATCGGGCCCCTCGGTTAACCTTTTTCTTTTCGTTTACTACTAAAGCATGCCAGTCTAGAAGACGTAGCGTCTGCAAATGACGATGTATTTTATTTTTTTCTTTCCGCAGTTGTTACGCATATGTGGTTTGTATGAGCTAGCCCCACAGACCACGGTTAAGACTGAGTGAAGAGAAATAGAGTTGTTATATTGTCGATCGATCACCACTTCAAGGTGTCTCGTTCCAGTTGCCGATTTACAGAGTGAACACATTTCTTCAATCATAACAGTTCCGCAGCTGGGAATGCTATTGAGTGACTTCCCGTGAAGCCTTAACTGACCGACGCGCCACCACTGAGCAACCACATGAAATTCGTCGTCACCCATCGGCAGCTAATAATAATTGCTTGAAATGCCTAACGTGACTTAAGGACGGTGCTGATTGAAAATATTGTTTACTTGTTCGTGCCGAGATGTTATTTTGTTATTGTGCTAAATAAACGTGGCGTTTTGCAGTCAGTTGTGCTGTCCACAGGGGATACGGAATCCGGCGGACCCCTACGCTGTTCGCCAATCACTGTGTCCGAATTTCGAGACACGGGGTTTACAGAGAGTTTCGCAACTGCTGTGATTGAAGGGCTCGCTAAGCAAGCGCATGCGGACGCGTGGAATGAAATCTGTGGGTGGGCATATATACTCCTCACCAGCATCATTATTCCGCCGTGATGATTTACATTAAATTGACTGGACGAGCGGGGGGAAAAACACCGCAACATATAGTACTGCACATTTCTGCGCTAAAGCACTGCGTTGGATGTTCCGTCATTCGTGCGTGAAACCATCTCAAAAACCGGTGGTTAGAAAATAACGTCCCGCAACTATTACGCCTGCATTTGGCGGATACCTACTCTATTAAGAGAGTGGTGCGCTTTAAACGTGAGCGACCTAATTCAGTCACCGTAGACTAACAGACACTTCAGTATAACTAACGAAGAAAAACAGTACAAAACAAACCGGAAAGCGTATTTTCCGTAGGAGGCGTGACAATATACCTGTACGAGCAATCCTTTTGAAGTTACTTTAGGTAAAGAAAAAACAAAGAGAGATAAAATTAGTAGTGTTAGAGGTCTTGCCTACTATATCGGTCAATCAATCAATCAATCAATCAATCAATCAATCAATCAATCAATCAATCAATCAATCAATCAATCAATCAATCAATTTATTAATACAGTCGAGGTTAATTACAGCATATAAAATATACAGACGAAAAAAGTATTTTAGCTTTCTCCGCAATAATTACTCGACATATGGCCGCATTTTCCAAGCACCAGTTGCCACAGTGGTTTCTCTAACTGCGTGGCAAAATAACTAGCATGATGTCTCGCGCTAATATAGCCATGAATGTTAGCTTGAATTTATGATGTTTATGAGCTGCTCAATTTGTAAACTTACTGGACAACTGTGTGGTGCTCAAATAATGTTAATGACAAACGTGCCTGCTAACGAGGTTGTTTCGTCGTGCCCGCTTCCACTGGTTTCAGCCAATCGCCGACAACCAATAATCATACAGTTGAAATTGAGCGATAGTGATCACAATCGCCGTTCATCCGCATACAGATCAGTAAGCTTTGGAAATAATTTCCACAGGCAGAGGTAAACCGCAGGCAGATCACAAAAGCTTTCATGACAGCATCAAAAGACCTAGTCACACGCACGCAGGCACTTTTTGCGCCTAAGCTAGCAGAATGGGAAGCGCGCATGCGCAGTACGCTAAAGCGTGACGAGCACCTGAAGGAGGTGCGTGAGTTCGGGGAAGGTGCACTGCCCACTCGGACGCAACTAGCTGCACGGAAAGGTCGTGCTGATCTTGAACATGCGAGACCACAAGTGAACAGAAAGCTGTTCAGCCAACCCTGAGAACGGCGCTTAATGCTCAATGAATAGAGCTTGACTAATTTTGCTCGATACCAAAGATACGTTTTGACGGTTGCGAGAACCGTGCGGGCATTCGCAGCCAGTTCTGTACTCACTCTGAACTTTGATAGTTCGTAAGCGTTTGGGACCTCAGAGGTGTAGCATCCTTGCGGTATATAGCGCGTGATATATCTACCGCATATAGCCTGCGTACGTGTGGCCAGAAACG
The DNA here is from genome assembly GCF_023375885.2 of Dermacentor andersoni. NCBI lineage: Eukaryota > Metazoa > Arthropoda > Arachnida > Ixodida > Ixodidae > Dermacentor > Dermacentor andersoni. The sequence goes on along the minus strand of NC_092816.1, from coordinate 22,702,826 downwards.
TTCACTGTTTGCAAAACACGCTGCACACGAACCCGAATATGGCGACGCCTCGAGGGCGTCTCGCTTCCGGCACTCTTCCTTGATCAGCTGCACCACGGACGTCACGGCGTTCTCTGCACACAAAAAAGACAACATTGGGGAACAGCGCGACGATTCGTGGCGACAGTGTAGCAATGCGAGAAGCAACCCGTAGCACAGACCTCGCCCACGATAATAAGCAAACAATCACAGTGTTACGCTTGCTGTACTTAACAAGTCACGGGCTGTCAGATCGGCAACACGACGCCGTCGTTAGTTCTGGCCGCAAGATCGGCTTCGATACGAATCACCCAGTAAATCCAAGTGCTGGCGCCATATTTTGTGGCAACAAGAAAGATGAGAGACATTTGCACAGCATGATAGAGGAAAGTTGTCATCCACCTCAGCTGTATTTGGTCCTGATCAGTACATTTGTTCAGATCACTGAAGGCACAAGATCCATGGGATACGTATCACAAGGACGGTACGTTGGGCTCGTTGGTAATCCATACTGAAAACGTTGACGTCGTGGTGAAGTTTGACAATTTCGTACGTTAGCTGTTCGTGAGCTACACGTCGGAGAACCGACTGCATGGTGTGTAAAGCCGGTATCGAGTAGGAGAACATGGCCCATGTAGCAGAACTCTCTGTGTCAATAAATTGAAACACACTGCGCAGAGCCGTGAGTTCTGCAGCCGTGGCCGTGGTGACATGTGATGTCTTGAATCGCAGTGTTATTCCACTCGTCGGTATAAACACAGCATCGCCAGAACTGGTCGATGTAGTCAAAGTGTCAGTATAGATGTGTACGTGGCTACTGTATCTCACATATAACAGGTGTAAGCGCAATTGCTTTAGTGCAGGCGGTGCTAGATCTGATTTTTTCTGAAGTCCTGGAATTATGAAGTGTACTTCAGGATGGCACAAATACCATGGAAAAGACACCGGCCTGGCCGTAGCTGTGTACCTCGATGTAAGCGAGGCAAGATATGCACTGACAGTTGTGCTAAATGACGTGCGGGGTCTTTCCACGGTGAATGCGGCGAGGTGGTGGCAAGGGGTCCGGGCAGCGTGCCAAACATGTGCACGTAAGGCCACGAAATTATTTTCCAGTGGCTACCTGGCCATTGCAAGATCAGTGGAAATGACCAAGCAGACAAAGCTGCCTCAGAGTCACATCAAGAGCAACACAGCGTTCCCATTCCATTTTCCAGGACAGACGCTGCAACTCAGCTTCGTCACCTGGCACGCTAGCTCTCTTTAACAGAGTGGAACACCCCAAATATAAGACGCGCCAGGTTGCACGAACTGAACCATTTGCTCCAACTCCGACCTCCATCCGGGCTTCACCGACGTGAGGCAACGCTTCTATACCGGATGTGGTTGGGAGTGGCTTTTACGAAGGCGTACACTATACTTTGATTGGAATGACCGACAGTGCTATACGACGTCTGTGGCGTGGAAGAGAACATCTAACGTTTATTGTGCCATTGTCATCGATGTCAATCGGAAAGACAAACATTATCTATAGCATTGCGACGACTGGGCGAGTGGTCGTTGTCCGTGCAAGTGCTACTTGAAGATCGTCCCCATCTCGCGTTGGCCTACAAAGCTGTGAAGGCACTTTTGTCTTTCTTGAGCGCGACTGGCCTATGAGAACGCCTTTGACTTGCTCAGGCCCTCCACGAGCGTGCGCGAGCTCACGGCGTCTTTCCTTCCCCCTACCTCTCTCTATCTCATCTTTATATTCCCTCTTTCCCGTCCCCCAGAGTAGGGTAGCCAACCACACGCATTTCGGGTTAACATCCCTGCCTTCTCTTTTTCTTTCCTCCTCCTCCTTCATACTGAAAGCTATTGACAGCGTGAAACAATAGGAACGACACAGAAAAGATACAGCGCTTGTCCACGTATCGCTTCTGTGTCGTTCGTGTCATCTCGCGCTATCAGTAGTTCTCGATATGTATCATTACACATTGCAAACTTGCGCAAGTACGAGATAATACATTCAAATTTTGCTGAGTCAATATAAGAAAACTTCTTAAATGAATAAGCAGGGCTCGATACTTCGCAGCACCTCGGGTGCCTCAACGCAGCGCCAGCTATGAGCTCGCTAGATGTTCACGGCACGCTGAAAGCGCGCGCAGTTGTTGCGGCTCGGAGGAAACGCGGTTGTGTCATTTTAAGTTATGGTGCATCCTCACAAATTTGCGCCAACGGTATCGCATGGCAGTTGGAAATGGCTGGAAGAGCGCACACGTCACGAACCGTATACAGCGTTTCGCACGTGACATTAAGCTATGCGTTATACTTCGATGATGACGAATATATAACGATGATCTTGGTCCAGGAACGCCTCAAATAGCAGAGGGCAAGAAACCGTTGTAATTTTTTCAACTTATATCGATTGCCAAAGTAATAAGTCAGTGTCAGTCAGTGCATGGATTTACCAAGTGTCAAATCAAGGCGTTCCTTGAAATCTGTTCACATGCAAGAGTATTTGTGTTTTAGAATTTGTGTTTTCAAATCGAAACAAGCAGTATTAATTCCTGTTTCAGAAGTCGACGTAGCGATTTCAGGCTTAGGCCTGTCAAATCCGAAAACACAATAAAAAAAAGAAAGTACGAAGTGGGGTATATATGACGGGGACTCTGTTCATAAATGAACTTGAGGCTAGGTCAGCTGGTCCGTGATCTATAGTTGGCCGCTTCGTTTAAGTGCTCAAGTCTTCGAGTACGACTAGCATTGTCCTCGTCCTATCTGTGCTTCTCTATCCTTGTTTCTAGTGTGCAGGCCGTACTCTTAGATCTGTTCGTAAGCTTTTGGGGTTGTTTTAATTTCTTACAATGCCTCCACGGCGGTGCTAAGAAATCTGTAAGACAGCGATTGCATTTTCATACCGCTGCAGTAGATATAAGGCATATGTCGCTCGATGGCCAGGATGACTTTCTTATTGCACATTCCCGCCGTCGCCATCACCTCTCATATCGCCGACCGCATATTTCTGCGTCGGATATTCTGTCTCATATTATCTGCAAGATGACATTGACGCACTTGCGAAGAAGTCTTACCTGGCTCAGCGTCGCGCTTGTTCGTCTCTTCGTCCTGTAAAAGAAACCGAGAAAAAAATTTAAAGTTTGGTAACTAGTGATATGTCATAGTTCACCCCCGATAGTTAACAGTCAATAATGCACTGCTACTCACGGATGTATAATGAAATCTGTGTGTTCATGAACATCGACAATAGCATACCCAAAACAGCTTGCTTCGTTGCTTTCATCCAAACACCGCTCCCACCGCTTTCCGAACCGACAGTTTTTGTTTAATAACCAATGACCGCCGTTGCATGACGAGACTTGAACTGCAGAAGAATCTTAACTATTGTTGGTTGCCGTTTTTGAGTGCTAACTACAGGCGTTATGTTGAAGTCTTAAGTTCACTCTTTGAACTACGCAAACTATAACAACTCTGAACAATGTGGTATACACAACGACTCGTCAGAACTACGTCTTTGTCTCTAGTTTCGCAAAAGCTGCATTTTTCTGACAAGAAATATATGTGCTGTTTTTATTTATCCTCGATCTTGCGGCTGCTCTTCGAAGTAAATATAAATACCGTCGTGACGAATACTTCTTCGTCGACGCACGAAATGAGACCATTGCTGTAGAAATCAACCGAGAAAAGCCAATAGTCAAAGAAAAAGAAAAGAAACAGGTTCCGGTTGGCGAGGCAATGTTGGTACGTGTATGAATAGGGAGACGTGTTTTTTCAATAGGGAGGCGTGGGTGCCTAACGTAAGAACAAAAAATGAATAAAAAGTAAAAGAACGGAGAACACCCGTGGTTGGCATAGGGCGCCGTCGACGCGTGATTCAAATTGCTTACCGCGCACAAGAGACCTGCACGGCGACGCGACGATATTTAAATGCGCTCGAAATTCGCAAGAAAGAAGGCGCCCACAGCGAAACACGGAAGCGAGAATAAAGGCCTCGGCGCATGCTATGCGTGGCGAGCACGTACAGTGCCGAGAACCTCTCTCTGTGCGACTTGCCTCGTTTTCTCGTTCCCATTTTTCTTTCTTTTTTTTTTTTTTTTCGCGTACCGTCGTGCTCAAACACGTTTCTAATTTTTTTCGCCTCTTTCGCTGTCTTTAACGCGCAAGTATTGAAAGTATAGGTTCGCGAAAATTATTTTCGACGGAGCGCGAGAACACACATATAGGTTTACGCATTCCCGGGCTCTTAAAAGTAATATTAACTTTCCTTCCGGCTGGATGTCTTTCGAACGCAGGCTTTGGGATTAGAGGCTCACGATAATTATTACGGTCGCAGTGGTAAAGTACACATTGGTTTATATATTATTGGTCTCTTAGAAGGAAAAAAATAGTGTCGATAGGTAAATGGGGGAACGCGCGCGGAAGAAGAAATGTCGACGAAGGAGAAAAGCAAGAGCGCATACCCAATCCTGGAAGACTTCAGGACTTATTCGCAGCTAAGATTGTGTTCGAATATTTGCGAAAGCATCTTTACTGGCACAAAACGAATCGATAGGCGAATAAAAATAAAGTAACCCTGCGGAATATTTTAAAGCATGCTTTGCGAATTGTGGAGGAGAAAGAGATAAAAGTATACGATTCAAAGCGTGGGTGTAATGAAATCGGAGCTGAAATTAGTACGTATCTTCTGATCGAAATTGAGTTTTACGTCCCCGCGGACAACCGCCGTTAAGCAGAGCGCAAGCGCATGACAGTCACTTGTAATAGTTGTGCTAGTATTGAGACAACTAAGAGTTCGTCGCCTACTGCGCTGGCTCAATGGTTGTGGCATGCTACTGCTGACAACGAGGTCATGGGTTCCACTGCCGGCCGCGCAGGCTGCATTCCAATGAGAATGGGATGCGAAAACGTTTGTGTACCGGCTTTGGATGCACGTTCAACAGCAACAGTCGGTCACAATTAATGTGGTATTTCCCACTACGGCGTCCCTCATAAACCCACGTGTAGTTGCGGCACGTTAAACCCCACTTTTTAGATTAACAGTTTGTCCTGGTTTTTTTTTTCTCCTCTTCTTCTTTCTCCTTTTATTCCCTTTACCCCTTTCCCCAGCACAGGGTAGCCAGCCGGTACTTACACTGGCTAACCTCCCTGTCTTTCCTCCTCTTTGTCTCTCCTCTCCTTGTCCTGGATTCCACCCTAAAATTTAAGCCGCAGCATTTTAACGCACAGGAGAAGAAACGTTATTGGTTCCCGCATGCTTTGACGATTGCGCAAGTCTAGTTGCCATCAGGTATAAAAAAACGCGTAATAATTTTCAGAAGATTAAGTACCTCGAGGAATACACTGTTTCCTTTTTTATCAAGAGTGTTAAACAACCAGCAACTTTCGAAGGAGGACGGGTTGCATTTTTTAACATCAAAGTTTGCATGTATAGACTTGCAGTCACCGACTTCCTGTTCCAGCTCTTATTATTTCATAGTCAATTCACAATCGACGCTGCCCTCCCCCCCCCCCCCTTTTTTTTTTTAATCAGCGTTGCAGGCTCGGTCATGAACCACTTCGGACTAAACGTTTTCTTTTCTTATTTTCCTAACTGCAATGCTCTGTTACTCGCCTTTTTGACTTTGCTTACCAGCGGGAAAGTGTGGACATGATTCTCTTTATTCACCTAACTTCTTTTCGGATTTCTCGAGATGGTTTTCTTCATTCAAGTCACTGCTGATCAACGAATAAAGCGGGCAGTTTCAAGCTGTGCTCAGTCGAAGGCAACAAAGACCCTCTGACCAACCTTGTTTGATATGCCAACTTCTCCTCAAAAGTTGTGTTTATGTGGCAAAGCACGCTTTACAGATGTAACGTGCATGTTCACGCAGTGTCGAAAGTTTACAGGATGCGGGTTCCGCGAGAAAAGCCAAATATCAGCCTAGTTTGAGCTTGCAGCGGTCGAAATAGCACAATGCTATGTTGTTCGCGTGCGCTAGTACGTGTAGCACACTTGAAATCCAGTTAGTGTGTCCGGGGTCTGAGAATACCCTGCTTTATCTCCATCGCCACGTCTCTCAAACCTTGCCTGCACCTATATGTTTCTATGCCTGCCCAGTCGCTCCGCAATGCATGGGAGCCAATGGTCTACTTTGATGGCACCACATTCCCAGTGATTTTATCCTTGTTGTTGGTGGAGCATGGACAACTTTAGCTGGGCACTGCTGCCGCTCCGTAACAGTCCGTGCCCGCTCCTTGCATTCTGCAAGACGTGCGATCACGTGCGATGAAAGATAGGTGACGTGACTATAACCATCTCCCTATAAACTGCGACCAACTACAGTCAAACGCCTCTACAATGTATGCCTCTACAATAAAATGGCCTGTATAACGAATTAATAATTCTGTCCCGGTTCTATTGTCAGCTGTGCGGTGCACTGCCTGATTTCAACCTGACGGTGACGTCTGGCGGTCGCCTGTCGACAATTGCATTCTAAGTAGAGCTAGTTGGGAAATCAGCTCTAGTGAAGGTTGACTCAATGACGAACCAAATCACTGATTCACTTGTCAAACGAACGTGACGTGGCTCAATGCTACCGAATCACGCTGCATGCAAGAACGACAGAGGCTAGTAGCTGCTAGCGACACGATTTGCGACGTCACGCCTCGTCCGCAGAGTGACTCGACAACTCGGCCCATTCGTATGAATATGGCTTAAACATCATGATGAACAGACATGACAGGTCAGAAACAGAAAGAACAGCGGCGCCGCATCTTGTTTTAATCTCGCTTCTGCCCTGTCTTTTGTGACGCTTGGCGTTCCGGTAGGCGCTGCTCGGAACGTACTAGGATGCCGTGCTGCCACTTCGTGACGCGTACACAGCCTTTTTCTCCTAAAGGTTCTTCCTCACGCAGAAAGGAGCCCCCCGCTAGCTGCCGAGTGCAGGACATCGCGACTGTGCTCCAGCCAGTGGGCCATATAACTGCGACCAAATGGCGCAGGTGAAGGCGGGAGAGCGTGCGCCTCCACCGATGACTTCTTTTGTCCTCGGCGCAGCGAAGCGTGTCGTACATAGCGGTCCGGCGCGCAACGCTCCCTAGCAGGCATCGCGGTAATCACTGGGCTGCTCCGTAGGGTGATCAAGCCGAGGGCAGATCGCGACGGCGCACTGGGCGCTATACATTCTTGACGAGCGGGGAGCCCGATGATCCGCGGTCACACCAGCTGGCGGGCGTTGGCTCGAGCTGACACAATGGTGGTGCCTTCCTCTTGCCGGCAGCCCTGGTCCTTACGTGCGCCGTTCTGCCGGGGGGCGGGAGGAGCTCTCTTTACGAAGATGAACGGCAGTAATCCGACGCCTTTGAGGGACGGGCGCGGCGCCATTAAGGATTTGCTTAAGGGCTAACTGAATTCCCTTAACGGCACGCGGAAAGACGACATGCTTGGCCCTGTATCGTCGGCATGAATGCACCCTAAGCGTTTGCCTGTTTCTGCATGCTTCGCGCTTTTCTTTCGGCACCGAACCTAATGACATTGCGGGATGAAAGCACGGTATGTGTAAAACTTTCTCACATGAACGTAACTTTTCAGGACTCGAAAAGCCAACCTAGAAAGCACGAGGTTCTTTTATAACGAGACATGCGAAAACGGTATGTTTACGTAAAGCGTAAGTGTTTGTGTGTGTGTGGCTGGTATATCTCTTCACACGACATTCACTGCGAACTTGTCGAGCAATAATATAGCTTCTCTCAAATCGCGCCAGCGATGATTAGCTCATAGAATGCGCATTCAGAAGGCCATTGGACCAAGACTGACAGGCTGAGGGCTCAATTCTCGCCTTGGCCAATGGTACAAAAGTTTTCATTTGACTCTGTTATCAGATACGTAGAAATATCCCAACATGTAACTAAAAACACACTTTTGGTAAGTGAGATGCATGGCTTATCATGACTGTCAGATAGAATAAGCCTTTTCCTGGTGACAATAACAGTTGATCTCAAGCATGCTATCAAATTGACGTGACAGTTACCTGCAGCCGATAATATCAAACTGAGGGAGCGTAAGTGCGAGAGCGAACAATGTTTAGTACTGCACGAAAAATAATTTGCGTTTTGACATCAATTTAGAGTCAGTCGTCTTTTTGATCGAAATAAACCTGCAGTGCAAATTGTGTTTCGGCGCTACCTTTGCTGAATTCTTAATTACACAGTTCTCGTTCTCTAACACAAAATGCTCAAACTCTGCTCTCACTCCGTCTTTACCCTTCACTCTCCCATTCTTTGTGCTTTACGGCATTGCCTGCAAGTCTATAGTAATGTTCGCCAGTCAGATAGTCCGATTCGCGACTCTTGCAACACGTTTGTGAATTTATGTGTCTATGCTTGCGCGTCTGTCTGAGCGCTCGTCTGAGAGTTCGTCGATATACTAATATGTTCGCTGCAAACGGTAAGCAGTTTCCAAGCTAGCGCGAATAACTTGTACGTAACTTTATCTATACATGAAGTCGACGAGCAAAATACGCCCCGGAGTTCCCGCCTATAGGGCGTCAGGCGTGTGAACGGTTCGCGAGTTTCGCGCTAGCAGGAAGCGAACCGAAATTAGAGATCGGTGACGATGGTATATGCATCACAAGCTACTGATTACTCTCAGCTACTGGTACGAACAGCAGCAGGTGAGGCGCGCTCATTTCTCTCGCAGTCGTTATTTTTGTCTTCGCGTAGTTTTCGATTACCATGGTAATGGAATGACGACACGAGTGCGCAGCACCGGATGGTTGCACTCTCCCTGCGACCCTCCCCTCTTCCCATACACACTATCAGCTTCTCCCACCAAGCGCCCTGTTAGCATCGTCGTCGGCCCTCAGTGCAAGCGCGGCTATTTTGCTCTCGGCGTCGGAGCTGGACTCGCTCCCCAACACCATCACCTCCCCCCCCCCCCCCTCCCTTCACCGTGCGTCCATGCCTCGTCGCCCCTGAAAGAAGTGCCTGGCGCGTTTCTGTTCATTAACGGACGGCTCCACGCCGGGCAAACGCAGCCACGGCAGCTCGTCGCAAAGGCGGCTGAAACATCGCGCACCTTTTGTTTCCGGGATTCGCGCGCCGATCGAGGCTTCGTCGCCCGCGGCGCCGACGAAGCGCTCGCCAGTGTCAACAGCGCGCTTAAATAAAGGCGCTCTGATTTCATGCGCCAGAGCTCTTTGAAGCACCTCGCGTGCGCGCTGAACAAGGATGGCGTAAGAGAAAACGTATAATTCCCCACCACTGGGGAGAAACGAAAGAAGTAAAGTAAACCAAACCGAGAGATCAATTAAAAAGAATAAACGGAGGCGGCCTGTATTGATAGGGTGTTGAATCGAAAACTCTGCGTTGCGGAGTTTCGGGCGCGTCGCTACACTATATATGCAACTCGCGAACACCTCTTCTCTTTTTTTTCCCTACCAGCAGCGATTGCGGGCGTGCGTATGTGCGTACGGCGCGATCCTCCAGCTACGCTTCGACGTCAGCGTAGAGCCGGATCGTCTGTTTCAAAAGGACCGGTAAAAAATGCGCACTCGGAGCGAGGACCGGCGAGGACACTGCAGTGCCGACAAGGAGAGGGGGGAGAGAGAAGAGGACGACGCAACGCACGGCCCGAGAACGACGTACCGGGCTCTGTTTACCTTTGCCGCCGGCTTGCGATTTTAATCAGTGCTCAAGTACCCGTTGGAGCGCGCGATTCGTACGGGCGAAAGAGTTGCGACGCCTCGCTCCTCCCACGATCCTGCCGGGTCTCTCTCTCTCTCTTCCTAACTCGACTACACCGGCGGTCAAGCTGCTACGCGCGCGCTACCGTCTAGCGCTGGTGCGGCGACAATGCGCGTGTCTCGCGCTTCGATTAGCGCCGCCGCGTCGCCGGGTGAGTTGACACAGCGCCCCTTTTGTACCGCCGAGGCAGCTGGCAGGCGGCAGCGAGCACGACAAGTGGTGTCGCGTTTCCCTCCTACGCCTTCTCCTTTGTCGCACAACTGGCGGCCGCTTTCCAATTTGCGCTTGGGCTGCCTGTCTATGTGTGTGTGTGTGCGTGTCTGTGTGTGTGTGTATATTTATCGACGGCGCGATGTAACCCTCTCATCGGCGATCGGCCTGGGCCTGACTGCGGCTCCTCGGTGCTTCTCCGCTTGCGTGCGCCACGTTTACACATTCTCGCCGTCTCTCTGGTGCGCGCTCGTGTTTGACGAGAGGCGCGAGCCGAGATTGGATTCGGATGGGATCCGGTTGAGGAGCTCGGGCGCAAACGGCGCAGAGCGGGCCTCATTCTTTTTGCTTTTCGTTTCATTATTTCACTTTTTTTTTTTTGCAGACGCCGAAGGGGAAAAGTGAGGAGGAGAGAAATTCGTTCACCAACCTTCTCCTCCTTAACTGCTATGTCTCTATCCTCTTTTCAGTAACTTTGCCTATGTATTTCTTCTTTCTTTTCTTTTTCTCCTGCGATCCCTATTGTTACGCGGAACGGAATGCTTCCCTCGCTTTGTCCTTCCTACTCCCCGTGTACGTAAATGTGTAGGTAGACCGGAAATGATCAGCTTTGCTACTTCTCAGACACAGCTAATACGCGTTAGTTTCCGCGCGAATACAAGCAACTGAAGCAACTCGCTTTGCACTATGAAAAAAGGGTGCTGTCAGACCCCTAACCCCAGAAAATTACGAGAAGTATAGGCTCGGGGGTGGGGATGCTTGCAACAGGAAACCAGATTTCCACGAAAAGTTGTTTTTGTACTGGCCTCGCGCGCGTACGGTAGCTGGTCATGTTCGCGACCGCACGTATGCGCGCAAGGTCCTGAGTTGGCATCTGCCACTGTAACTATTTGGAGTTCACGCACACGTTGTGTTGCAATGCGCGCCGTGGTAGTGCACACTGCAGGGAACGCCTGGCATTTAAGAGTGTGCAAATATTACAAACTTCCGAACGACGAATCTGAGTATCCTCCTATTCGATTCGGTTTTCGAACCGAATAGTCACTATTCGCAAGCAAGAATAGTTTTTCGACTCGCTTTCGAATATCTGAAATCGTCGACTGTGATCGACAAAACATAATAGAGAGTTTTAGAATAGGGGCCTCAAACGTTTTTGGGCCCCAAAGAAATGGCGTCGAAGCCACTGCGCATGCGCGAGACGCAAACTGCGTTTGGGTTTTGCGTTGGGCACGCTATTTCACTGATTTAGCGGCAGCCCCAAAAGTTGCTCCAAAAGATTTGCGTAAACAAACATGACGGCACCCATTGAATCGACGGCTCTAACATAGCACCAAACTGGGTTCGATTCGTGGTAGCGCGTGAAGTTTGCAAGCTAGGAGAAGTGACTGCGGTTATCGCTTTCTCTCAACTAAAGTGTGTTATGAAGATTGATTCATTAGGCGCCGCTGATTCCGAATTCGATTGTGGATTTTATGGTTCGTAGGCCTAACACGGCTTAGCCCAATTGGCTGGTGAAGGCACGTAAAGTTGGTTACTCAAAACTAAGCGCAACTAATTGTTTGCTGCTTGAATAAACGCTAAATTCTAATTAAACGCGAATGCACGAAAGTCAAAATTACTATTCTTATCATAAAATGGTATATTTTATTTAATTATTTCTAATAGCTTTTCTTTGACGCCTTAGTGGCGCTTTCAGCGCAAGGGGCTATCCCCAAACGCAAAGCCCTATTCTAAAACTCTTCACTCCTGCGTACCTCAACGCCAACACCCGCAAAGCTCTTTGGGGCCCCAAACTATTGGGACCCCTATTCTAGAAATCTCTAATAGTGAATCGATAAATGTATATGTTGCGTAGTGGAACACACTATGTCGCTCAAGCAACCATATAATTCCGACTAAACTGCGATAATTCGCACTCGCCGAAGCGTCCTGAGTATGCGAACGAACCGCTTATTGGTCACCAATGCTGAATTTGTGCTTTTAGTAAACAACGTTTCAGGATGTACAATGTGACGACAGAAACTTGCTAACGTTGTGAATAGTATATGATGTTAGCAATTGTCTTATGTTAATGTTGAAGGCGGTTGTTCGTCATTCGAGCGCTACTCGAAAACTATTCGATTCGATTCTGGCACTATTGATTCGTATTCGATTCGGTCTCAAAGATTCCAACTCGCACACCCTTACTGACTTCCCGTGGGTCTGCATATCCGCGCCGTGCGCGTGATTCTCGCTTTTCCTCTGTCATTGTATTCTACGAATACGAGCGTGTTCGAGACAGCTGAATTTACGCAGTATAACTACAGGTTAAACTTCCCTACCGCAAACACACGCTTTCCCAGCAGGACTGTATGGAGATAACCATGTTTCCTTTCGAGGTGGTGTATTCGGATTAGCTAGCTGATAACTTTATACTTGTGGGTGCCGGTGTAAGGCCCCCAATGGATACCTAGCGGCGCCCGCACCAGGGGTCTCGCTTTGGATCCGCCATTGGGTTGCAAGATCGCATTCACGATTGCTAAAAGGTTCCTGTCTTCTTTATGGTGTCCAGGCCATTGTCATATAGCCGATGCTGTCCAATACGGTTATGTTTGCTTATAGAGTCGATCGGAGACGGTGTAGCCGCACTTTGAGCTCATCAGGGCAATTAAAATGGCGGATTGAACTATATGGCGGAATAGCCCCTTTTGGAAGAGCTTAAGCAGAGCTCTCTCGCATAGTTTACATGCCCAAAGTATGGCGGCAGCTCCCAGCACGGAAACGATGGTTAAGCGTTAAACACGTGTCGCTTATCACATGCTAAGCTATTTTGTGTGCTTCGCACGCGCATTGCGTGCACGAAGAAACCGTTACCAGCAGCCGCGGGTACTCGCCAGTCAAGCATCCTTTGCCGACCATCATATTTTGGCATGAGGTGCAGCAAGAAAGTCATGTCGCCGTCTACGAAGAGCGTTTTTCAGACAGTGTCTAGAATAGGCACATCAGGCGTTTCATTCGCATTCCGCCGATAAAAAGCAAGTATGTATAGACACTAACTAGCCCAAACTTCACGTCGTTCAGGCAGATGGATTTCCCCTGCAAACGCACGCACCTGCTTGTTGGCGATACCAGCGTCACTGGTGTCCGGCACCGGCGTGTGGCCACCGTCCGCTCGACTTTCGGCCGCCGTCTCCGAAGCCGCTGGGCTTGGCGGTGTCGACGCTGCGAGCACAAGTGACGTCGCATTACGTAAGGATGCCACATCTCGGTGCTTTTGTGTGGGCTCTGCCGTCAAAAGGGCAAAAGCTATTGGAGAGGTGAATTAGCTGTATGCACGTGTACACGTAGACACGCATTCTTTGAGAGTGCTTGCCGCTGCATTCTTAGCACGTCGCTGGACAAAAAGTATGCGAATCTGAGGAGCGCATGCTCGCTGCCCACATCACTCACAGCTGGTGTGCGCCGGCGCGGCGGCCGCCACCAGCGTGCGGCCGTCGTCGCTGCTGGTGTCGGTGACGTCCACCTCGCCGTGAAAGCTGTCCGAGTCCTCGTCCTCGGAGCGCGCCCCGTCGCTGGCCTCGGAGCCCGCTGCCGCACCCGTCGCACCGCCACCCGAGGCGGCACGGCTCGGGTCCGTGGTCGTGTCGCATGCGGGCGTCGACGACCGCAGCCTGCGCCGTCGAGTGCACCCGGCCGTCAATGCTTGGGAGAGAGCCCCGTATCGCTCGAAGCCAACTGTGGTGGCTCCAAATTCAAATGCATAGTGAAGGTCACGTGTTTAGCGCCACAAAAAACAAGCACTGGCAGAGAACGGGCAGCACAAGTGCTTGTCATGTCTCCTCTTTGTCAAATTTCTTTTCTTCATCTCCACTTTCTTTGCCACTAAAGACATGAACATTAGTATAATTTGTGAGCAAACATCGATAAGCAGGGGTCACAAGGAAGGAAGGAAGGAAAAAGTGGAGAAGGAAAGGAAGGGAGGTTAACCAGTTTAGCTTAACCGGTTTGCTACCCTACACATGGGAGCGGGATGGGGGGGAATGAAAGATGGGGAAAGGAGAGAGATAGAGAGCACATAAGAATAATACACCGTATACGCTGAATTGACTATACATGAGTTGCAATGTTTGTTGTCTGAAAGGCGGCTTATAAGCCTTAAAAAGACATGACGTAGTTAATAAAGTAAATGCATGGATATAGGAGCAAATCATATGCCAGATAGCGTAGTTTTTGTGTCTTGAAACTGTGCTGTCTCAAAGTATTAGCCCGGAGGAAGTTATGTGTTTCATCCACAAAATGTTTTCAAGAATTTGACTCGTTCGAATTAAAAAGAAATCACTTCCTTGCACGTTTTGGGAGGTTGATAATTTTCTAGAAATGTCGAGTAAAAGGTGAAAAAACCCTGCTCATGATTATTCATTGTAACATCGGACGTAGAACAGAAATACACAGTATCACAATCGCAACCCAGCCGCAGCGAACAGACGCTGTGGCTGGGCTGCGATTGATGTCCCGTGAATGTACTTTGCTCCTGTGGAACTCGAACGTCTTCACCGTGTCTCGTTGGCGTTCGTTGTGTCCGGATATACGGATTCACCTACCGCTTGGGTTACCACGACGTGAACAGACCATGCCATACTGTCTGTGGCTAGGCGTTGCATTTACGAACTCACATGCCTTCCTTATCGGAATGGCCAACAGCCCCACGTGCGACACATGCAGCAGCGATGAGACGCTCGCACACATTGTCTGTGTCTGTCCACGATATAGTGCCCAGAGACAAGTGACGTTCAGAGTGCTGGACCAGTTGTACAATCGTCCACTATCAGAACTAAAAGCTTTAGGTCAGTGCTCCCAAAGAACATTATTGCTGAAAGCCTTGCAAGCGTTACTAAGGTTCCTGCGGTCTACTGGCTTTCGTGATAGACTTTAAGAACCCCGCTCCCCTACCGCTCTATAGCGTACGCGATTTGTTTGTGCTCGTCTCTCGTTCTCTTTCTCTAGCTCTCTCTCCCCCTTCCACTCTTTTTCTCTTTTTATCCTCCTACTCCTACCCTTCCCCCCCCCCCCCCCCCCCGTGCAGGGTAGCCAACCGGAACTACCTGTGGTGAACCTCCCTGCCTTTCTATGCATCCTTTTCTCTCTCTTTACACAGTACACCGAGCTAAGTGCGAACTGAAAGGTTTTTTGCGTGGAAAATAGCTTATAGATCTTAAAAAGGACATTGAAGAAGAATAAACACAGGGAAATAGAGATAAAGCAACGAGAGCAAAGGCAAGGAAGTCAACCAAATGAGCGTGCGGTTTGCTACACTGCACTGGGGGGTAAGGAAAAGGGGGAATTGAAAGCGGGAGAGAGTGAGCGCAGTGTTCACATGCGAGGATGCACAGGAGGTCACTCAGGCTGGCGCACTTTAAGAACTGCAGTTGGGCGCGTATAGCCTTTTGCGCCAGCGTTAAATGTGGCCGTGTACCTTTGACTTAGAAAATGGTTTCGGGTCTATCCTGTTCAAAGTTTGTCTCCGGACAAGAAATACAAGGAGATGCAACAAATAATGCAAAGTAATGTATTACCCTTGTCTTGCGCTAGCTGATTTCAACTTGTGTCTGCAAGTTTCCTAATTTCATCACCCCACCTAATTTTGTGCTGTCCTCGATGGCGCTTCCTTGTGCTTGGAACCCATTCTGTAACTCTAACGGTCCACCGGTTATCTACTATGCGCATTACATGGCTTTTCGAGCTCCATATTTTTTTTCGCTTAATGTCGACTAGAATACCGGCTCTCCCCGTTTGATGTCTGATCTACACCTTTCTCTTTCAGTCTCTTAACGTCCATGCCTAACATTTTTCGCTCCTTCGCTCTTTGCGTGGTTCTTAAACTTGTTATCGAGCTTCTCTGTTAACCTCCTAGCTTCTGGTGAATGAACTAATGGTATCGAAACGTGAAGTCCCACCCATGGCTTAGTTTTGGCCACCTGTGGTTCTCTAACGTGCACCCACAATGCACGGTACACGAGCGTTTTTGCACTCCGCCCCCATTGGAATGCGCGGCGGCCGTCACTGGGATCGAGCCCGTGGCCTCGATCTCAGCAGCGCGACGCCATAGCCACTGGGATATCGCCGCGAGGCAAGTCCTCAGAAGATAATTGGTCACCCTGTCGGGGAACGGAACAGCTGCCACGGCGCACACTTTGACCGCTGAACTGCGGACACGAATGCGCGGCCTTCCAAGGGGGAGGGCATAGCGTGAAAGTGGTGGCCTCCTGCACTTAGACGAAGGCGTGAATGCGGCGAGGGGAAACCGGAACGTAATTGGCGTGGCGTGCGCCCCGCTAACACAGTCATCAACGCAAAGTGGCGGTTCACCGCCGAGAATCGCCAGTAATCGCTGCCGCTGACGCCCGAGAGGCGCTGAAGGTACAAATTGCGCGCAGTCAAGATGCGGCTGTTCGCGTTAAACAAAGACTCTAGAGCAGAAAGTGAGACCGTCTCTATTACGGAGTGATTAACGCCGCTTCTTGGTAATGATAACACCGCAAGGGAAACCGCGAACTTTCGTGTTGTTATTTTCTTCAGTGATGATAAGTGCATCTCGAGGTTTTTAGTTTAGTTTTGAACCGGATTTCTAGAGGAAGGCGAAGTATACCAGGCAACATTTTGTTTCGATCTCCTTCTCCTTTTCATTCTGTGTGTTTGTGTGGAAGCGTTGAACAATTGCGCCTTCAATGAAGTCACGTGCCGTAGTCGTGGCAAGCTCAGCGCAGCATGGAGGCTCAATTTACACGGCAGCTGTGGCTTTCTGTCGTGCGCTATTGATCAGCAATTGTTTCGCTTTTAGTACGGTGCTCGCAGCAGCTGAAATTTGAACCCGCGACCTTCAGAATCGCCAGCCTGGACATTTCATGAACCAACCAGCCCAAATCTAGCCATGAACTAACCAGGCCAAATGCATACGCTTCTGCAGCCTACACATACATATGCGTCTACGTGCATTAATTGATTTATTCGAACTTAACGTCTCAAACCAACTCTGGGGCTTCGAGATACGGCGTAGCGGAAGGTTCTGGATTCGTTTTGACCATCTGGGGTTCTGTAACATGCCCGTAATTCTAAGTATACTTAAGCGTTGTCGTATTCCGTTGCCATCGAAATGAGGTCGCTGAGGCCGGAAAACTAACCGGCGTCCTTGAGCAATATAAGTCTACATGCAGCGCGAACATACGTAGTATAGATGCATTTATGGCAGCCTTAGCGCAGGATGTGGAGCCATTCATCGCAGTATATTTTCCTTGGTGCGCTTCGCTCATCGCTGGTCGAACTCTTTGCCCAGAGGCAAAAACCGAGTGAGAACGCACAACGCGTATCAACAGGTCTCCAGCACGGGTCGATGAACTTGGTGTGCGTTAAGAAAAAGGCGCAACTACGCTCGGCGTCTAGAAATATAAGCTCACCAATTTCAACATATAAAGCGTGTGCAAGGAGTACAACCTACCGCATTTAGTATGGTCGGCACACTGCAACGTCTACAAAGGAACTAAATCAGTACTGGAGGTGTAGATTTATAGCAAATATCTTTGCTGGTTCCTACATGATATTAAAGCGCATACGGGCTTGTGCCGACCGTATATATAACGTACCGTATATATAACGATATATATATATATATACTTCCCGTTGCATTGGTTTCGCAAGTGCCGCGTCCTGTTGTTACAGCATAGAGCACTGACGGCCGTATTTGGATGAGCGCCGAATCCAAAAAGAAAAAAAAAAAAGCTCCCGTAGTTAGATTTGGGTGCGCACGAACGAACTCCGGTCGGTCGAAACTAATCTGGAGCGTCTACGTCAAGCCGGATCATCATTCCGTTTGTCGACATACCGCGTCCCGTCACCTGCTAAAACTAACCAACCTTCGAACAACCCGAAGTGGTCGCGGACACGAGATATTGCCGAATTCGCTGAAACAAAACACCGACAAAAAGACAGCTGCGATCACTTATCTATACTGGCTCATCTCGACTCAGGCACGACAAGTAACTGCGTACCGGGGAAAGGCGCAGCGCGGGCCGTATTGAATGCATGGTTGCAACCGCAGCTCACTCAGCGGCGTTCTGACAAGTATGCAACGCGCGGGCAACACACGTACTTCACCTGCACTCCGCGCATCAAGCAGAACACACGCGCGCATGCATTCGTATACACCGACACGAGAGAGCCACGGGGGGAGGCCGCTTGGCTGCATCGCTTGGCTGTAATCCTCTCAAATCGAGGCTTCCGTCGACGGCAGCACCCGTGCAGCCGCAGCCGCCGTTCGGGGGCGCGTGGTTTCGATGCCGCGGATTATCCCGCGGTCGGCCGCAATTTCGCGGTTGCTCGGTCGCCTCGGCTAATCCGCGCAAAAGGGTCCTCGCTGAAAGAGGAGAGCGCCGTCCCTTTCTTCGCCGCCGGCAAAAGCACCCTGTGTCGCGCTGCCTTTGTCGTCAAAAGGCCGCCGTTAATGAAACATCCTCCAGAGCCGGCACGGCTTTGCTGCTCTGTTTTGCCGGTCTTTGCTCGATGCAGGCATTATTAATTTGCGCTCGAAATGGGCTTACGCTGCGCTTTAAGAAGGGAGTGCGGCGGAGCACGCTTCGCTGTTTCGGGCAGAGAAACGGCGGGCTCTGTGTGTGTGCCGCTGCGCTAATTGTGGTAAGAAGCCGTCCGCGGGGAAAAAGAAGACGCCTTTAATTGCGGGAGAGTCAATCGTGGAACTTGCTTCTTTCACTCCGTGGTTGCGGCGGGCGCGGACGCTTTGAAGGATTTCGTGACTGAGTCGCGTGAACCTGCGCTATGCGCTCATGAAAGCATTTAGGTAATGTGGTTAGTAAAGTTTGCAATCGTTACGCTCTCTCTCTCTTAGTTAGCCGCGGCGAGCGCGCTTATAAAGTAGGCAGCTTTAGGAACTTTTGAGAAGCGAGGACTGGGTGATTCACTAACGGAAAGCCCAAGATCAGTCCCCGCAAATCCTCTATTCAGGAAACATAGCTTCAGTGTGGTTTTTAAGAGTCCTTTAACATTGTTGAGAGCACTCGGTACTTCAGTCAGTTTCAGAGAGGCGGCATAGATTTCAATCGAAGCCTTTAGAAGACCAAGAAAAGGCAGGCGAGATTGCAAACCACTTTTACGTTACTAAACTTGACTCTGATTATTAAAGACGCGGTCTCTCATCGTTACACTAGCGCTGTCCGACTCGTTGCCTCAACGAAGAGCTGGATGCTCTGTACGCGCACTCTGTTGCCTTGTTCCACTGCATTTTCCAACCGAGATATCGGCCTTGCCAGAAAGCAAGGCCGGTATTCACAAAAAAGTTCTTGCGCTGGGACATTTCGTAAGAGCGAATGCCAGCCAATACTGATGTAGTACTTATTAATAGCGAAGGCGCCCACCAATGGCGAAGAGCACTTACGAACAAGAAGCTTCGTGAATTCGGCCGTTTATGTAAGCTCTGTATGGTCGTGCCGTCTCTGCTCGACTACTCATGCGGTCCGCCCGCCTCTAGCCAGCCAGAACGAAACCATTGTCTCCGAGATGCTACTTCTCCTTCCGTAACTGCGAATGGTGTGAATGAAGCAGTAACCGGCATGTGGTGCGTAGGGTGTTCAACGTCTACCATCATTGGCCAGTCGTGCGCAACTCCGCGTGGTTGCGCACAAGTTTTCGAGGTTGTTTCTTTCCGGTGGGTTGGTGTTGACGTTGGTTGCCTAATGCTTGGCACGCACCCTAGAGGGGTACTGGCCACAAAGCGAGAAATCATATAACCTGCAGGCCCCCGCATAGCTCCTCAGGAGCCCAATAAAGTCTTTTACTACTACTACACTCCAAAATATGCCACAATCTGCAAAAAAAATAATTTTAGAAAGTAAGAAAGAACGATAAAAAATGGAAACATGATGCGCACGGTGAGCCCGATTGTCTTTTTTTTTTGTCGATGCGTTCATGTTAGAACACACTGCTGTACAAATAAATGTGCCAATGGTGGCTGTTATCATCCGCTACGTGGTTGAGAAACTGATGATTAAATGCTTGCTGGCGCTGGATAAGTAATGAAAGACTTTGAGTAAGTGAAAGGCATAACAACGGCTTTCGATGTCCATCAGCGGAACAGGAGAGACGTTTCTCAATGAGCCTTATTCACTTCCAGCAATCGTGAGCAACAGTTCCTCCGAGCGCGTTCGGCCTAATCCATATTTTAGTGAAGCGGAAACTCAGCGTCTTGAAGTAGATTCAAACTCGAAGCCTTTTGAGTCGATCTATCCAGTAACGGGACTCACGTGGGAGACCTGGCGACGCGGCCCACGGCCTTGCCGGCCACGGGCCTGAAGGCGGACGCGTAGGACAGCGGCGGCGCGCCGCCTCCCAGGCCTCCCAGCAGAGCGGCCGGCGGCGCGTCGTCGGCCAGCGAAGACGCGAAGGCCGGCTCGGCGGCCAGCAGCCTCGGCGGTCCTGGCGGCGGCGGCGGCGGAGGCCATAGGGCGGCCGCGCCGTACGGCTTGGCGCCGCCGCCGCCCATCCAGACGTAGTCGCCGAACACCGGTGCTCCGCCGCCGGTCGCCTTGCTGCCGCTCAGGCACAGCAGCGGCGGCGGGAAGAGCGCTGCCGGAGCGCCGCTCGACAGAGGCAGCACCGGAAAGTAGGGCGCCGGCGGGGCGGTCACCGGCTGAGGCTGCGGCTTCGGCGCCTGCGTGCGTGCACCGTGCCGCTTACGTGCCCGCTGGCCGGTGGTCGTGAGCACAACACGCGGTTAAACCTCGTTATAACGAAGTCACTTCCAACGTCGATACACAGGTCGCGCGGGGCGCTTTCAAGCACGCTCGAACCCGATCGGGATCGAACTTCTCGATTTCGGTTGGCTCCCTTCCGCAGCTTGCGCAACGGAGCCAATCGCAATCTAGAAATTCGATCCTGATCGAGCTCGATAGCGACTGAAAGTTCCCCGTGTGACATAAAATACCTCCGTATTATCTGTAAAAGAGTGTACTTGGGTTGGCTGGTACATCTTTTTGCTACATAATGCATAGGACGTGGGTCAAACGACAGAAAGGGACGAAGCGCGAATGAACAGCGCCTCATCTGCTCTTCCTCATTGTCGTGTTGCATGTGCTGTTAGTTACTGTATTTATCGTTATATATACGGTACTCTTTATAGATGTGAGCAATCATAGCGACGAAAAGAAATTCGCGATCGGTTCACTGTGTTTCCACAGATAAGTGACCTCGCAAGGCGCCTAGTGTGTTTCTAAGCGCGAATCCATAATCACCGTTACGGCTGCTTGCCCTGTGTCTTATTTTTCGGAACCTTCTGATGGTTCTGCTATAGGTAAGGCGCATCATTAGAAATATTCTGCTGATGAGTGAGCATGAGCTTGGTGAATTCGGTGATCACTGGAGTTGTACAGTGATTAGTACTGTGACGGTTGTAATGACAATACCCTTGAATTGTAACCATAGCACCGATACGTATACGTGCCATGAGAACGCACGTGTTACGCCGTACGGCGACCCAAGTGAGCGTTAGTGCAGATTAGGTTCGTTGCTTTGGCTGAAACCTGCCCTGCGGCCTTGTGTTGAGCGAGCGGGTACAGTGACGTCGCTGCGCCGGCAGGTGCTAGGTGTTTGTGCAACGACATGTACAACTTGTTACTTCGCTAAACGATCTCTAATTCGATTGCGAGCAGACGACCAAGAGCAAGACCGTCTGCCTCCTGTGAGACAGACATCGCTTTATACAACGAAAACGACGCAGCACACCAAGGAAGATACAGGCGAAAGGAAAGGGCGTCACTCGGAACTAACTTTATTCCTTGAAAACATCGCAAAATATAGCCACGCCATACCACCCTAGATCGGTCAATATCAAATATGTGCTAGTTTAAAGAGCATCTAAAAAATTCTAACTCACATTTCTCGATATGAGCCTCACGCTGTCAGAGGAACCTATCTGCTGGGCCTACTGTCCCCGATCATGCAAAGAGCTGATGCCCTCTCATGCCCTCTCATTCAAAAGCCATTAAGAGAGATACTTCCTCTATGGTTTTGGAAGGTACGCTGGTGAGATCTTGCCCTCACAGGATGGCGGAGCGATTTGACACTCAGGTCAAGCGGCTTCAGCTGGGTATATCCTCTCTCCGTCGTTGGTGCAGTAGCTGAAACCCTCCTTCGTAAATTGAAGGGAAAAAACTCAGTGGCCCTTCCACTCTGTGAAGAACGACGACTAGCGAAGCTGTGTATGTGGGCCTTTTAATGGCGAACTGCACCACCGCCGTGGGTCGGCCCGGTATTGCACTATATTCAGGATCGGCCCACGTATGGGGAGTGCTTAACGTCTGCTTCACCTCCGCCGCGGATCGGCCCAGTATTGCACTATCATCGGGATCGGCCCACCTGATGAGTTTTATTCTAGTAGGGCCGCGTAACTCACGGCGCGTACTGGACGGCACGAACGCAGGTGGCAGCTGACACGGACGCCGGTGGAGAAGGCTCCAGTTTTGTGTCGACATACGGACACGATCCTGAGGGAACTAGCCCTTAACAGCTTCGCTGTAAGAAGAACGAACGGTAGCGGCGGATGGAAATAAGGCCAATAGTTGTACCTTATGCATAGGGTTGTGCACAACCTTAAGACGCCACAAGGCAGCTTCGACACCTGGCACGCAGTCTCTCACTGACCGAGTGGAGCTCGCCAAACATAAGACCTACACGACTGCATCGATTAAACCCCTCACTGCAACTCCGACCTCCATTCGGACTTCCTTGAAGTGAAGCAACGCTTCTCTGTTGCCTTTGGTTAGGAGTTGCCTTCATAAAGGCATACTCTACATTAATTGGAGTGACCGACAGTGCAGCATGCGATGTCTGCGGCACCCAAGAAAATATCAACCACTTGCTGTGCCACTGTCCACGATATGCCCCAGAAAGGCAAGAACTTGCTAACGCTCTCCAAAAACTGGACAATTGGCCGCTTTCGGTGCAGGTGCTGCTGGAACACCGCCCCCACCGCTCGTTGCCCCATAAAGCGGTGAAGGCACTTTTGAGCTTCTTGTGGACGACGGGCTAGGTGAACGTCTGTGACTATAGTAGTGCAATTACATTAGCCCACACGCGTCAACGAACTCACCGCTAATTTCCCTCTTTCCTTCCCTCTTCTCTCTCCCTGTCATCTTTGTTTTCCTCTTTCCATTTCCCAGGTGTAGGATAGCCAACCGGACGTTATTCTGGTTAACCTCCCTGTCTTCTGCTTTTCACTTTCCTTCCTTCCTTAAGAAGGTAGCTAATAGATACAAGGTACATTTGGCCTTCTCTACACCAAGGAAGTTGTCGGGCCTGTACCTGCGGATTTCAAAAGCGCCCGAGCCATCTATTTTTGGTATGAGGCATGCAAGGCCACGTCACCTGTGCGGTGGGTGTGGTTTATGAAACTCCGCTCAGCTGCGGCAAGGTTTACATCGGCGTCACGGGCCGACGTGTTAACGAAAGAGCGAGAAAACACGAGCTTTCCATTAGGAATAACCTCTCGACACATTTACCTCTGAACTGCCAATCCGGTAAATGTAAGGCAAGATATAAAAGGATCAGCATTCTTGGCAGAAGCAACGAAGTGCTGGCACGAGAAATGTTCGAGGTATACTACATAAAAAGAGAAAAAAAAACTGTATTAGCGATAGGTCAGCAGTGTTGCGCTGCGCTGAATTTGAATTATTTAGACGCTTTTTAATATAGCACATGTTTGATATTGATCGATCTAGGGTTGTATGATGCGCGGGACTTTGCTGCGCATGTATGGCGTGACTACATCCATGTTTTCAAGCAATAAAGCTAGTTGCGAGTGACGCCATTTCCTTTCGTTTGTCTCTTCTTTGCAGTGTCGCGTCGTTCTCGTTGTATGAAGCATGTACCGACTAGCCCAACAAGTTTTATTTAGACATTGCTTTCTTCAGTAATTGAAGAAAGCGCACATATAAGACTTTCGTGTAGTTTGTGTCGAAGGCGCCGTCAACACCACCAGTGTGCAAACAGTGGGAACACACTGTCTCCCAGCGGTCACGTGACCCACCTGGAGAGCGTCCCTGTCGCCGGCCGAGGAGCGCGCCCTCTTGGAGGCCGAGGAAGAGGACGAGGAAGAAGAAGAGACGGCCACGCGTCGCCTCGAGCCCCCGTTGAACATGGCCTTGACGTCCTCCCAGGCGTAGCTGACGTCCTCCGGAGGAGTCCCACTGAGCTTGATGTGCCTCCGCCAGGAGTTGAAGTTTGCTGCGTCCGGTTGCACGTACTTGGAGTCCGGCAGTCGGTGCGAGTGGAAGATGAATTTGTTCGGGCTGAAGAAGAGCGAGCAGTAGGCGCACTTGATGCACTTTGCGCGCGACGAGTTGTAGCGCGCCGGCACGAAGCTGCCCCGGCAGCCCCAGGCGCACTGGTGGGTCACGTCGAAGGCGAAGTTTTCGGGCAGCTTCGGCGGCGGCGTGTCCGTCAGGAAGGACTTGCAGAGCCGCTCGGCCTCGCGCTTGGTGATCATGCCGCAGCGCCGCGACGAGACCGGCATGGCGCCCGCTCGCCGCAGCAGCTCCAGCTGCACGGGCGTGCACTGGACGCAGGTGATGCCCAGGGCCACGCGGCGGTTGTGGATCTCGTTGTACGAGTAGTCCTTGAGCAGCGTGTTCGAGATCTGCGCCAGGCTGAGCCGCTCCTGGCCCTCGATCACCAGCGCCACGATGGGCACGCCGTAGAGGAGCACGGTGCGGACCTCGTTGGCCGCGGCTGCCTGCTGCTGCTGCTGTTGGGACGACGAGTGGCGGCTGCCGCCACCGCCGCTGCTGCGTGCTGGTGGGTGCGGCTGCTCCTGCGAACAGCGCAGTGGCCTGCGTCACACGTTCCTCGAAGTCGAGCACATTTCTCCTCTTATGTCAAGCGCAACCAACCAGGAGCGGTGCTAGCGAGAGAAGCGCGGGTGTATGTGCTAACCGCAATGATCGAGCTTCGAAATGCATACGTGCGTGTTTGCGTGGCTCGCTAAGAAAGGGTGAGTTGAGGTAGGCTTCTCCACATCAGGATATGCCTGTCATGGGGAGATGTCAGCTTCACGTTCATTTCCTTCGTTTTGCAGGCAACGGTGGCATGCTGCAAGTATTTCAGTGTGTGGGCGTACAAATAAGCAAATAAATAAATAAATAACAAATAAATAAATAAATAAATAAACATTGTAAAGGCCACATTTTCGGGTTCTTATGTATTGACACGTGCTTATCTTTACCGGCTGACCGCGTTTCACCGTCTAAGAAATGTTATCGCTCGGCACAGGACTCGCCTGTATGTATCTGAAGTTTCTCGAACGTTATCGATGTGTCTCTCCGCTGTGTGTTGTCACTGTACTTCGTGTAATCTGGTTGCACGTATGCGCGACGCGAATTGTGTAGTATTTTCTGGAACACACGCGGGCACCAGCGATTTCTCTAGAACCTTCGATGACTCCTATATAAAAGCCGACGCGCTTGAGCCGCTGATCAGATTTTCGACGATCGCCCACAGTGTTTGCCGCTATACGGTTGTTATTTGAGTGTAGCCTATTTTTAGGGCACAGGTTCACCCACTGAAACGCTAATTTCGTCATTCACAGTTTTGCTGCTTTCTTCATCGTCGCTACTACGTGACAGTACGAAAACCTGCACAATCGTCCGTGGCATTGAGTAGTATCCAAATTTCCAACTCGGAGCTCTTGAAAGTACGCGGACACAAGTGGTTGACGTGCGTTAGCGTGTCACTGCTGCCACAGGCACAGAGCGTAATCTTTGCTCGTATTCTTTTGTGCGCCGGAGCGGCGGCGGTCTCTAATACTGGCTCCGCCGTTCCTAAACTGCCTCTCGTCAATGCGTATCAGTACGTCGCACTACATTTTCATCGAGTTAAACCGTCGCCGACAGGCTTCACACCGTCTTGTTGCGCTTGCCGGACTGCTATGACACAGGTTGAGCGCAGCAGTTGAACGGCCCAGTAATATTCGCATCTCGTATATACATTCCACATTCGCCTGCTCACCTGCGCCGTAGTTCGATTCCAGAAGAGGTCCCGTGGCTCCGGGCGTGTGGTGGACGGGGACGGGTGCTTCTGAAACGACAGGATGAAGTCGCCTGCTTGAGCGTGGAGGCATAGCGGAGGCAACAACGCGCTTGTATTTCGAATGTGTAGAAAGCTCTGTACCACATTATTCTCTCGCATAAAAGGATAGCACTTATAAAGTACGGAGAGCTGGAAAACATTTATAACAGCTTTAATTTGGTACGAAGGTTGCTGTCGAAATGCCGGAGCTGGCTTTATCAATATCATCGTGACATCACGGGCACAGAGCAAAATTTACTGACGTCGTGTAGCAATAAGGCTAGATATGGTTATGGCTAGATAGCATTAAAAAAAAAAAAGAGTGCTGTGTGCGTTTCTTCTGACCTCGCTCGCTTGTGGCAGCCTTAGCGATCGCAGGAACGGAGCAGACAAGTGTTTTATCAGGTCACTGAGACAGAAAGTGATCCTTAGAATCAAGTGATGTATAACATTATTTAGGGCACTCTGGTGCTTGCCAGGTCTTTATATTAGTATTGTATGAGGTTTTTGACCTCGTTTATTACACACACAAAGGAAACTACAAATCTAAAATGTCGTGTCTTTCTCTTTTGCGTACCGTGAAATTTAATCATGCACCGTATTTTTAAGTATATGCGGGTTTATATTGTCGATTGCCTCGGGCTCTATGCGTCAAGCCATCTCGAAAGAAACATCGATTGTGACTTTTCATCACAGTGAGAAATTCTTTCTTCGATTAGCTTTGGTCGCAAAAATGTGTAATGCTTATTAAAAAAAAAAACTTCACGCCGAACACAGTTCGTCGTTCCGTTTTTCTATTATTCTGTAAAGTGGCTGACAACGTTTGCGTCCAAGCTGAACATTTCGCTCACGCTCGTGGGTAAAGAAAATGCCGACAAACTTCAATACAGCGTTCAGTAGTTCTCTTAAACTATGACCCCTCCATTTATCGATGTCCCATAATTTCTGAAAGGTTCTTGCTGATCAGAATATTTATTCGTAGACGTGGTCCAAAGCTCCTCCTTTTTTTCCCTTGTGTTCAGAAGCAGGTTACGCTTCACTTACCTTACATTTATCACGTCATCCACTCTTTGTATGCACTTCTTAATTTGGTTGGAAACTAATATATATATATATATATATATATATATATATATATATATATATATATATATATATATATATATATATATACATATATATATAAAGAGAGAGAGAGAGAGAAATGTATTTACAACATGGCAGATAGGTTGACCTAAGCTTGGGCCTTCTAGCCTGCTACTGAGCGCCAAGATAAATAGAAGGGTAGAAAAAGAAGGTGATGTGTGGTGACAATGTAAACAGCGGGCGTAAATGTCTGTGAGATAGACCTCTTTACATTTTTAAGTAATGTATGAACAGTTTTGTCAACTGGATTTGCAATCTGACCGCGGTCCCAGTAGCAAGTCTTCGGTAAGCGGTTGATTGCCGATTTTGGATGAAGAATCAGCCAGCGTCTGCCGTCAGCGCATACTGGGGGCCCACACAAAGGATGTGGTGCGCTTTTCCTGGTACGTCACAACGACCACAGTTGGGACACTTTGCACGTTGAGATATTGGATTGGATTGGATTGGATTGGAGCCAACTTTATTTATGCCTGCAGTTGGGTGCTCGCGCGCCCCGACGAGGGCCTACGTCATCCTCGAAGTCGCCGTTACTCGGCGCGGGTCTCCGCTCGCCGTTGCCGGCTCGCTGGGTCCGTGCCTTTCGAGCGCCTCGAGGACCTGCTGGACGGCCCAGAGCTGATCGTCTCGGTCGTAGCTCTTCGCGGCTGCCTCGAGCCGCGGTGGGAGCGTTCTTGAGTTTGATTCTTCTGGATATTTAACGCAGTCCCACAAGATGTGCGCAGTCCCACAAGATATAGGTGCGTATGTCATTTGGTAAATTCCACACCTAATTATAGACTGTGATCAATGCACGCATGACTCCGCACAATATAAACCGGCTCTTTCGTGAACCTTTAGCCTCAGTGCTTTCTCTTCATTTTTTCGCATGGAATGCTAACATATAAATTCACAAAAATACGCACTATACATGGGCGCATCTGCAACCTATATCGTCATCCAACTCCGCTTAAAACACTCCCTGCTTGTATTCCTAACAGGGCGCGCAGATTTAAGACGGCTACAAGGACGAGATCGAAGCACAATTCCGACGGGACCCGGGCTCTCCGCAATGTACTCCCGGGGAACTTGTTCCTCCTCCCTACATCTCGAGTCTTTCTCCGGAGCTGATTTCTTTTGCGCCCGGTGCCGGTGGCAACGCACTGACTGTATCGGTTCGCGCGACGCGTCTCGCCAATCGCTGCGCTTCGCAGGAGTAATCCGGAATCCCCCCCCCCACATCCCATCTTTCTTCGTCCCACGCCCGGAGACTGCAGCGTGGCTCTGGCTTCGTCGAAACAGCCGCAGAGGCGCGCTTCCCCGCAACGCTTCCAACCCTGGGTCTTCGTCGATCGGGCTGCATTTCACGACCCACTGGCTACGCCCAACGATGCAGACCCCGCGCGTCGCTCCCCCCCCTTCCCCCCCCAAAAAAGAAAAAGCAGATGATAACAAAGCTGCAATGGCTGCGGAAAGCGAAGGAGATGCGCTCGTCGTTCGGACGGAAACCGTGGAGAGGGGGAGGGAGGGGGGAGGGGTCGGTGAAGTTAAGCCGGCGGTGGTTTGAAAGCCGCTGTTCGCGAAAGAGAGAGATGCACTGGCAGTATAACAGCGGTGACGTTATACAGCGCCGGGTTTGGGGCCGCACACACTGCAGAGACACACGCGCCTCCTGTCGGCGTGTTGCCCATCTCGTGGTTCCTTTGTACCGTGAAATGTCATTACACCGAGCTCGGAGCACAGGCTGTGCGGGAGAAAATCTGGTCACGGCGCACCGACACAGCACGACGAGCTATAGACCGGTTGGTTTGCGCTGGCGCTGCTGCGAAACAGCCGCGATGAGGTCGGTGGGGTTGGAGCTGGGGTTCCTTCGGCGCCGCGCTCTGCCGCTTCTCGCGCCCCTCCACCTCCCCAGCCCCCCTACTTCACCCTGGTTCTCGCTCCCGTACACGTGTAGAGGATTGGGCTCTAACTCGTTTACTGTCGATCAGGGTGCATTATCGGGGTTTTGCAAAGAGTTTGCTTTGGCGCGATTTAATTGTTTCCCCGTGGTTGGTGACCGGCCGCGCCTGCCTGTTGCCGCGTCTTTAGCACGGATCTCTTTCCAGTGTCGCTGCTCTGAACACTGGGTTTTACGCGGGCGTGCCTCTATGTAGAGAGGGTTGGGGTATTTTCTTCCTTTCTTTTTCCTTTCCGAAATGTCAATTCCTTTTTGTATATTCTTCGAACGTTTGAACGAACAAATTCATCTAGTATAGTTGATAATTAGTTGTGTACAAACAGATCGCTTTGGTGAAAGCATGCGCCCTGCATTGTTAAAACTTTCAGATTAAAAAAGAAAAACGTCTTTCTTTCTGCGCTGTTAGGACTTCAGTTCAAGTAACTCATACCTATAACACGGGATAACGCAGGCACATACTTTAAGGTTATCTCAGGCCGACATAGCTGCTTTTCGATAAAGTGCACGCACAAAAAGAAGTTTCCGACGGAGCATCCGCGCCGGCCGGCGTCGGCCGGCGTCGGCCGGCTTTCATGCTTTCCTGTATAGCCACTACTTCGGGCACTGGCGCTGTGATCTGGCCTGGTCGGCCTTCGGTGTCGAACGAGCGTCGCCCAACAGCGTCGCATTGTTCTTGACGATGCAGGCCGATGACGAAAATCCGTCGAAATTTTGCTACTTAGGCTTGGTGCTTATGTAAAATTCTTTTTCGCCCTCTCTCTGACACTTTTTTACATTGCGCAATTAAAATCAAATTGAATGAAATATAGTTGCCACATGTCAGTGATAATAACTACGCCGTGGTCGTGATAATCACGCTGACGATAACCTAAACGGCTAGAGCACCTTTGAGTCGTGTCGTATACAAATAAGTCATTCAGCCAACCGCGTTAAGGCGTGGATGTGGGCAGTCTGTGATCTGCTATATTACCAGAATTTTAGACAGCGATGTGAGTACACAACTGTGGAAATTATGAGGTCGAATAGGCACTACACGTTCGTATTACCAGCAGAAAAAGAAATTATTGATGTTGAGCACGTTTTTTATTATTAAGTTAGGTTCGTTCGCAGTCTTTCCCGCACGGGGGAAAAGAATTGGCGGCACACGAATTCAAAGTTGACGGCACCAATAAAACGAACGATTTCAAAGAAGCGCGCGTGCAAAAACATGAACACTAGACGCAGCTTTGCAAGTTTGCTAAAAATTTTCTAGACATCGAAACAGCACCTCAAAGCGTGAAACACGTTTTGCCCTCACGTCATCATATACGCACAGATGAACCATGCTGCGTTTCTGTTTCGTTGTAACTGATGATGTCCGTCCAGAGTAAATTTAATTTGCACGTAGACGACGAAGGTTGTGATGGAGTCGGTGCCCGCCTTATTGTCGATGCCATCCGATCGGCCCCGGCTGGGCGGTTTTCTCACACGGGATGCGTTCGCGGCGCCATGCACGCTTCAAACACCGAACGCAGCAGCAGCTGTAGGTATCGGATATCGTTTATCGCGTCGTTCCGAAACAGCGGCCTTCCTTCCGCCCTTTCTTCCTTTTTCAGGGCACCAGACGCGTCGATATAGTCGCCTGCCTGCAACTCGTTTCTTTTTTCTTTTTTTGGCCGTCTGATGAGCGACGGCCACGTGTTGTACAGGTGATACCCGATAACTTCTTTCTGTGCCGGAAAGAGGGAAACCGCGCATGAAGAAGAGGAGGTTATCCTGCCCGAACTACCGACAAGAAACTAGGGAAGAAAGAGCGCTCAAGACTATTTAATTACCAATCACGTAGATAATTAAGCGCAGAACTTTCCGATTAATCGACTGGCGAAAGTTTCTTCCTTCCTGACCCATTTATTTATTTATTTTTCATCTTGCAGATGATACGCTGTCACGCTTTTGAAGCATGTTGCACTAGCTAATGAGTGAGCTGCGTGAAACTATCTTGCTCGAGCTACTTGTCACGCCCTTATTAGCGGTAGTGGCAAGGAAGTCGCGACTGCTAGCCATGCCCTACGAGAACTTCTGGAATATTTCTTTTACGTTGGTCTTATAAAAAGAAACAAATTATGCAAATCCAGCTGAGATGTTGCAATCCGTGTGAAGCGAAGTTTTAGTGAAGCGGGTAATAAAATTCTGTAATATTAACGACAGTGCGCGTACAATTGTGTTTTCTTTCTTCCTATGCGGCGTGCAAACTCATGCAATGTTTACGTTTATCCACCACAAAGGCCACAACTTTAATAATATGCAATTGTATGTTAATGGACAGCATAGTCACGCGGATGCATAGTGCGAGACGACTACACGCAGCGATATCAAGAGTATGAAGAGTATGAAGACGCTTGTCGAGGGCAGAAGGGTGATGGCAAGTGCATGCACACAGAGGTACGACACATATTTAGATACGCTTAAGGATTGTGTACCTTGTAGAATCACACTGGCGCATACCCATTCTGGAAGATTGTCCAAAAGCGGGTATACACCCAGGGGCACATGCCAAATTGATAAATAAAATAAAGTAAATCAATTAATCCATCGAATATACTGTGCCATTACATTAACAGGCCGATGTGCTTTAGATATATCTGTTCGTCCACATTATTTTCAGATATTTTATGTAAAAATTTATTTTGTTTCTCTCTCTCTCTCTTCTTCTTCTTCTTTTTTTTTTTTTACGATGAACAGAATTGCGCTTAACTCGCACTATTTATCGGTCAACCTACAAAGGTTATAAAAGCCCGTTCGCTGTTACTAGCATTCGGTACACATAGAGACTTCGTATATCCACAAACATATCCGAAGACAGCAGTCACACCAAACCGGAAAAGGTAGGCAAAGAAAGCTTCGCTTTAAAACTGCTAAACGATGCCAGCTTGGTTTATCCAGGTCGCTGCAGCGTAGTACTATTATTGGAATACGGCCTGTTGGACCAGCAGTAGTCTTGGAGGTGTATTCTGTAAGTGTCCACTATAGTACACATGTCCATTTCGTCTGCTGGTCACAAAAGAAGGCCGTGCAAGGGCTATTGCGCTTTTTGCGATCTACCGGCCTTTGCGAACGCCTTTAACTGGAACGCCTTTTGTGTGTGTGTCTTCATGTGTGCGTGTTTCTTTTTTTTTCTTTCTTTCTTTTAGCGTTTTCCTCTCTGTCATCTTCCTAACCCCTATCCCCCATCCCCAGTGAAGGGTAGCAAACCGGAGACTCATATCTGGTTAACCTCCCTGCCTTTCCTCTTCATTCTCTCTCTCGTCTGCTGGTAAAGTGCTGATTGGCTGGGAGCGCCTGTCTCATTTAGACGTGTTCCCCAGCCCAGCCAATCAGAACTTCAGCAGCAGACGAAATGGACATGCCCACTAGGTGGACACTTAAAGACCCCCCCCCCCCCCCCCCCCACCTCACTGCTTAAAGGGGCCCTGAAGAGCAACGTTATATCAGCATATACTGGTAAATTTCGGGTCAAAACTAACTTTATTCACTTGGCGGAAGAAGAAAATATATGTATTGGTCTCTCATCATGTGAATGTTACTATAGCGGAGGAAATTAACGCTGGTTATTTTTTTTATTATTATTATTATATTAATTTATCGCAGAAACCTCAGCGCCGGTATGCAGATGTTTGGCGTCATGAATTGCGGCGTACTTTCTAGTATTTGAACTGTTGTGGTGAAGATAAGAAACGAAGATAGCCGGAATATTAACCAGAGCGTCATCTTGTTGACTACCTACACAGTGAGGGAATGGGAACAAAAGAATAGAAAGATGGGGGTAAGAAACAGGAAAGGAAAGAAGCGACGAATGGCGTGCGCGCGCCGGAAATGCCACTCAGTCAAAAGCGCTCGCACACGTCATTTGTTCTCGAAGAGCACGAAATCGCTGCCTTGTGGGCCGGCAATCAGTGGTCGGGGTTCCGCGTCTGTAGGCACACTGGACGGTCGTCTACGTGTGGTGATGCAAAACTATATGGATAGTACTATTGAAACTATAGATAGCTGAGTCATTATCGAACTATCGATAGTACAGAAACTATCGATAGAACCGTTGGTAGTGCACTTATTAATATTATAGTACTGTCGAGCGCGCTATCGATAGTACCATCGATAGTGCACTATCAGTTGTCTAAGATGACGCGACATACCACACGCACACACTGCTACATATACTTGGCGCCATTTTCCTGTGTGTCTCGAACCGCGTGGTATGCACACAGTGGTAACGATTGTAGCGCGTAGCGCTCTGGGTGGTCGCAGAGCACGGTAAAATACTATCGATAATACTCATGGTAGTAATACTATCAATAGCTTTTTTTGCATGTGTGAACATTTTAGATAGTTTCATAGCGAACTATCGTAATACTATTGTTAGTGTAGTCTTATGTCGGTATAGTAATGCTACACCAATAGTCTTTTATACGCTATCGACAGTTTTAATATCAGTAGTCAATTTACCAATAGTTTTTCAATCGCCTAGTTGCCGCATTGCATGAAACATTGTTTCTCTCTTTTTTTTTCTCTCTCTCTCTTTCTCTTTTGGTAAACAAAATCAAGGACAGTGGCACAATAAATGGTCGCTGTTCTCATGCCTCCTGCAGACATTACATGTGACACTGGCAGCCATTATAATTAATACTGAGTAAGTTCTCTTGAAAGCAACCCCGACCACAGAAGGGATGCCTCATGTCGGCGCATGCAGTCTATGTGAAAGTCCGAGTTGCAGCGAAAGGTTGACTTTTTCACGCCTTTCGAGACTTTATACAGTAACGAATGTAGACTGAGAGAAACTCGCTACGGCCACGTGCCCTAACCTGTTCCTGTCTCCGCAAACAAGGCCATAGTGTGTCCATCGAAAAATGCGCGTTAATCGCGTTTGCGCGCACCGTACCCTGTTTATTTCAATGGCAAGGCTATCAAACAGCAGGAGTCTCATCGCATCTTAGGTGTGATTATTGACAGGGACCTTTCATGGAGCCCCCACTGCATCTACCTGAAGCGGAGACTAATTTCGATTGTGCATATACTGAGGTTCCTGTGCGGAAAAACCTGGGGCACGTCGGTACGGTTCATACTGCAGCTGTACAGAGCACTGTTTCTGGGCTTTTTACGGTACAGCTTGCCGGTTTTGGCGAACACACGTAAAACAAACATTTGTACCCTCGAAAGTTTGCAGGGCCGGGCTCTACGGACATGTCTTGGGCTATCACGATGCGCCTCGACCCACGCAACAATCGTGATTGCTAGAGACTACTTGTTTTCAACATATATAATGATTGACAACCTTAACGCACACATTAGACATCAGTGTCGCGTACCCAGTCACTATATTGCTGCTTTGCCAGCACAAAGACCTCTAGCCACATTTTCTAAACTTGTTGCGACACATCAAGGCTACCTTTTATCGGGTTTTACACCATCAGCAAGACCACTGTTATTCCTGTGGTTCGTATACGACAGCCACAAGTGCGCCTCATGATTCCAGGAATTACGAAGAAGACCCGTCAGTCAACAGTGGCTGTACGTCAGTTCACACTGTCATTACTGAACGAGGAATATTAACAAAGACCGCACATTTACACCGATTAATCTGTCTCAGCCACGATCTCCACAGGCGCTGTTATCATCTCGGCCTTACAAGTTCCAGTTACGTTCCAGGTGTCCCATACAACGACCTCTACGGCACCATAGCTTACCGCTCTACGTGCCGCTATTAATTACATCGCACAAGCCAAACCTCCAAGGAGGGTCGTTTTTTGTGACTCCAAGGCAGCATTCAGAGTCTGCAGTCAGCCTTACGACTCAAGGCAACCGGTGTTTCACAGCAGAGAGGTTCTCTATCAAGCCCTCATAAACGGACATGATATCATCTTCCAATGGCTTCCGGAACACTGTGGCATCGTCGGAAATGACCTTGCTGATGATGCCGCCTGGTCAGCCCATAAAGAAACGTAGCCACTTCCTATACCCTTGTGAAGGAGAGATGCTGCGAGGGGTCTTCGTTTACTTGCTCAAACCAAGACTGAAAATTTGTGGAACACCCCAATTTTCTACACTGCCATCTCCACCGGCTGGATCCTTCTCCCGCCGTGATGCAACTTTACTGTGCCGCCTCTGGTTAGGGGTGGCTTTTACGAAAGCCTACTCATTCCTTATTGGAATGTCCGACACACCGATCTGTGGCTCGTGCAACTGTGAAGAGACGGTCGAGCACGCGTTGTGCTTTTGTAATCTCTATGACAAAGAACGCGACGATCTTCGGAGGGTGTTAAACCGGCTAAATAAAAGACAATTTTCAGAGACTGATTCTCGGACCATGGCCCCACGCGTCCCAGGCTCATAAAGCGACGCGGGCACTGATATGTTTCATGAAATCGCCAAGGTTGAATCCTCCTCCTCCTCCTCATCATGAAATCGACTGGCCTCAGTGACCGATTATAGGCGTGAAGTTATGAACAACCGCACGTATTCACACTGATAGTACCTTCTTCTCTCCCTCTCTTTTCTTTTCCCTTAACCCCTTCCCCTATGTAGGGTAGCAAACCGGTCGCGCGTCTAGTTGACTTCCCTACCTTTTCTTGCTTCCTCCTCCTCCTCTTCCTCCTCCTCTTTAAGCAGACTTGATCAGTTGCGGTTGAATATTTTCGCGTCACATGCAGGTGGTGCGCGAACGTTAGGTGGCATCGCCGCTCGTCTTTTTTCTTTGCACCTTTTCGGGCATATACCACGCTTGCATGCTTCAGAGGGGACTGCCACTGAATCGTCGTCAATGTGTACGGCGAGGAACTCTGGCAATACCTAGAAGATGACAGATCGTACAGCTTTTGTCAAAAGTGTGCAGGATACTCAGTGACTTCCCCATTGTATTGTGCCATTTGGCTGTGTGATACGGTTCCTGTGGCGCTACTGGCACTCTAATGGTGAACACGAGTGTTCTTTTCATTCGGGCGTTGGTAGCGTGGCCTGCAGTGCCCGGCCCTACTGTGTGTGACCTGTACTGTGTGTTCTCCTTT
Source organism: Dermacentor andersoni (assembly GCF_023375885.2). Classification (NCBI taxonomy): domain Eukaryota; kingdom Metazoa; phylum Arthropoda; class Arachnida; order Ixodida; family Ixodidae; genus Dermacentor; species Dermacentor andersoni. The sequence continues at coordinate 22,666,661 of NC_092816.1, read as the reverse complement.
ATTCTTCGAGATTTATCATCTTTCTCTTTCCTTGCTCTTTCCTCTCCTCCTGCTTAACTTCCACTTCTATGTTTCTGTCTCCTCCTTTCTGAAGAGTAGGCAGGCGTCGTGCCCCTTCCGGTGGCAGTTGCCAGCCTGGTCCTCGCTTTCCCATTGCTGTCAAATGCATGTATGTTTTCAAAACTAATAATAATAATAATAATAATAATAATAATAATAATAATAATAATAATAATAATAATAATAATAATAATAATTAATAATAATAATAATAATAATAATAATCAGCCTGTTTCATGTCCACTGCAGGACGAAGGCCTCTCCCTGCGATCTCCAATTACCCCTGTCCTGCGCCAACTGATTCCAACTAGCCCCCGCGAATTTCCTAATTTCATCGCTCCGCCTAGTCTTCTGCCGTCCCCGACTGCGTTTCCCTTCTCTTGGTACCCATTCTGTAACCTTAATGGTCCAACGGTTATCTAACCGGCGCATTACATGACCTGTCCAGCTCCATTTTTTTTTTCGATGCGAATTAGAATATCGTCTATACTCGTTTGCTCCCTGATCCAAACCGCTCTCTTTCTGTCTCTTAACATTATGCCTAGCAATCTTCGTTCCATCGCTCTTTGCGCGGTCCTTAACTTGTTGTCAAGCCTCTTTGTCTGTCTCCAAGTCTCTGCCCCATATGTCAGCACTGGTAAAATGCACTTATTGTACACCTTCCTTTTCAATCATAATGGTAAGCTTCCAGTCAGGAGCTGACAATGTCTGCCATATGCGATCCAACCCATTTTTATTCTTCTATGAATTTTCTTCTCATTATCACGGTTCCTTGTGAATAATTGACCTAGGTAAACGTACACTCCTTCACAGACTCTAGAGGCTGACTGGCGATCCTGAACTCTTGCTCCCTTGCCCGGCTATTCATCATTATCTTTGTCTTCTGCATATTAATTTTCAACCCCACTCTTACACTCTCTCTGTTAAGGTCCTCAATAATTTGTTGTAACTCGTCTGCATTGTTGATAAATTGAACAATTTCATTGGCAAACCGAAGGTTGCTGACATATTCGCCGTCAATCCTCACTCCTAAGCCTTCCCAGTTTAATAGCTTGAATACTTCTTCCAAGCACGCAGTAAACTATAATAATAATAGTTGGGACTTAAGGCTTGTCGGAGAAACTCCTTTAGACAGATTTTAGACTTCGTGGCGCTCGCAGGCACGGCAGCCCGTATACTTTTGAGAAAGAGTGTATACGTCCACTCCTGTTCAATTGATATACCGCATGATCTCGACCGATGGATCTCCAGGACGTATCGCAGAGCTCATGAGTATTGTGATCAGTCACATGCTTTCCCCGTTGTGCTATCAGTTTCTTTATTGTTACGAGAGCAATAATAGGGACACTCCAGGCGCAGTAGAGGGGGGAGGGGGGAGGCCGGTGAGCGTGCGTCTTGAATTCTAGTTAAGCCGTTGCTGCGTGTCGCGCAGTGGAGCGTGCCTAGTGTTGGAAGTCGCGTAATTTCAGGTTTTGGAGACGCCTTGAAACAGAGGCAGCACGAAGCGTTCGCTCGCCCCTGCTGCCTGTCTTCATGACGCCAGCGTCCTTAAGCGATCGTCCGCGGTCATAGAGTGAGATATGTTCATGTTTGCCTGTGCGTGCGTGACACCATACTTGGTAATTTAGTTGGCAAGCAAATGTTTACCGCAATATATACGGCCCATAATACTACGGACCTTACTTCGTGTAGGTGTCTAATAATTTGCCATCGCAATAGATTCTTCACCTTTCGGATGAAACTGCGACTTTTTCTTTCTCTTCTTGTTTCACTTTCTCTCTTTCTTATTGCCTTTTGTCATTCGTCACGCAAATTGGCATCGTGTTGTTGATGTTCTAATCTGTCCAGCTTGCTTTTTCTCGCAACTTCTTTTTCTGTGCAATGTCGACTCGCCCTGTCTTGTGTTCTGTTCAAACAAGCGGCGTACTTCAAATCAAAATTAATTTATGACGCCGGAGAACCGTGCGAGTGACCTCTCTTAGCACTGTGAGTTCACTTACATGTTGTGTTGTGCCAGTTGATGTATATTAAGTAAGCGTTCAGTAAAAAACATATACCTCTCAGCTTTCGTTCCATGTCTTTATTTTCTGTGCAATCTTGAGTTACATACACATAAACTGCGCATTTCCTTAATTCTCACACAAAGGCTCACACAAGGAAGTGGAGACGAAGACAAGCGCTTGTCCTCGTCTTCCCTTACTGTGTGTGTGTGTGTACGTGCGTGTGTGCGTGCATGCGTGCGCGCAAGGCCATGGTCGCTCACAATAGAGAGTTTAAGATTAGGGGACGCAAGCGGCTTGCGTACGCAGAAACTAGGGGCCATGGTAGACGTAAAGACCCTAGACGTAAAGGTCTGCGCATGCGTACGCAAGCCGCTTGCGTCCCCTAACCTAAAGCTCTCCAATAAGAGAAAGACTCTTTGGAACGCCGCCCTGAGTGCCTCAAACCGTCGCGTCTAGGGATTCGACCCTTCGATGAAGCAACAAATGCCGTGGAATGGAAGACTGTAATATAGGTTAGGTGGTGTTGTGAAGTCGGGGGTCCGTGCGGTCAACGAAGTTTATATTGGTGGTGCCGTGCCAGGTGCCGGGAGAAAGGGTTTCGAGTGACGTTTAAGAGAATGAAGAAAAAAGATTATATTAAAGAAAGTACGTGCCTCAGTTTTACAACACGGCTCGAACTCTCGGGCCACTATGGTAGCGTCTTTGCACGTTCGAGTGTCTCACTGTTTCCGAGCGTCCCCCTCCTCTCCTCACAGCCGTCTGGATCCACTTTTTATGCCCTGCGTCGTCATTGTTTCGTCGCTTCCTCCAATCCGGCGTCAGGAGACCGATGACCTCAGGTCCCACCAATCTAGAGGTTTGTTGCCCTTTTCCTCCGAGGGGAGTTTTGTCGAAACACACGCACATCACTGGACACAAACAGGGGAACTGGGATGGTACGTTGACTCCGTCTCCGGCGTGGTCGTGCCAATTTGTGCGGCTGACAGGTGCGAAGAATTGTAGCCTTGCACGGACTTCATCTCCGGCGTGGACGTTCAACATCCCATTTGACGAGGCCATTGGCTCATTTCCCATAATTGCTTCATCCGCGACCGGAGTTTTGTCGCGGAGTGAACGGCCGACCATAATGGCATTGATAGGCTCTTCGTAACGGTCTGGAGAGACGGCGTTGCTATCTTCAAGCCTTGAAGCTTCCTTGAAGTGAGCGATGAGGCGTGACAACTGCATGTCGCCGGGGTGGCATCCCCCGCTCTGAAGGGCCGCCGTGCACAACAGTGGTCACACTACGAACTAAATTGAGCTGTGTCACGAAGCACGTGCGACTTCACCTCAGAACATCCATTTCCGCGAGGCGCGATGAGATCTTCAGAATAAAAATAACTTTCATATCGTCATACTTGGAAGATCTACTGCAAGTTCATTGATGTAAACAGTATCGATACTCCTTGTAATATTCGCAAAGGAACGACAGACGAGCTGGCGTTGAGAATTCAATGGCCGATGTTTAAGGTGCCATTAACAGACAAGAAGCTCGCAAGAAAAATCTCTCGACATCCTCGCAAGGTGCATGATGTCACAAACGCATGTAGAGAAACTGCGACCACGTCAATCACCTCGTCGAGGCTGACAACCGAGGCGTCGCCGCGGAAAACGTCACCAATCGCTCTTGCGTTCGGTGTTTTCTTGCAGGATGGCCGCAGCGGCCCCGCACACTGCCGACACATCTTTACGACGACACTCCCGTCTGTGTTCGGCTACACGTTGTGGATCCAAGTGTAGACGCCGACGACGACTTCGCTCCTACGTTGATCCGCGTCTCCGAGAAGCGCGACATCCCTCTCGAATCCCCATCATCATTTGTGATGTGTACTCGGCGCACGTGCAGCGGGCTGACATTTAATGTACACAAGGACACGTGATCCTCGGTCGCATTTGTTCGTTCGAGCATCTATGCCCACGGCCTCCGACAATGTTCGGGTAGACCGCGTCCTACTTTCTTTTCCCTCATTCTTTGTTCTGTAAGTCGTAATAAACGACTCGATTTTGGCTGAGAAACAGATGTAATGCGCTTTGCGCGTACTTTAATGCGGAAGGCACGTTCTTGTCTGCTCATGAATGGCGGTGCTATATGAGTATATATATACTCATAGCGCCGCCTCCGTTTGACGCGGAGGGAACGAACGAACCATTATTCCACTAACGTTCGCGTGAATAGCTTTCGCGAAAAAGTGGCCAGCATCGTGCATCCATTCCGTAGGCTTCAACGCAACGCCTAGCAATGTAACGCTACCGTTCAACTATACACAGGTGTGCACTTGCGATGACCCCGTCCCAGCTACGTCTCAGAGAGCGTGCGCCGGTGTGCTCGTGTCGCCCCGTGCACATGCCGCAAGGACGTCACGTTGCTGGCTGCATGCGTGGATGGTCTCTACGTCGAAGTGTCCCCGCGGGGAATTGCGAAAAGCGATGCTTGTCACCGGACCCTGCATGGGTGACCGAGCGGCCGCCTCCGGTGTGCAATGGGATCCGGACACTAATTACAAGAGGTCCCCGCTTTGAGGCCCGGCCTTGCTGCTGCGGAGGCCTCTTCGGAAGCTCCATTAATTAGAAAAGGGTTGCCAGTACCCCCTCCCACCCCCACCAACAACCCGTGTCTCTGGTGCGAGCGTCAACGTGGCTCGTGGCTGATTACTCGTGTGCGATACATGGTGTGCGCTTGGTCTCGCAGGACAACACTATATATGCTGGCGTATAGTTCGCCGCCGCTTCTTCCCAGTTTCTCCCCCATCGACTCTCCCCATTTATTTCTTTCTCCAGAGGCTCGTATCACACGGAGGGTTAGAGTTTCCAGTTTAGTCGGTAGAGAACGATGCGGTGAAGAACTTAGGTCTTTTTCACTGTTTACAAGCGGCCCCGGAGATAGGCCTTGTCTTACTGCGCGTCCGTGTACCGACAACGTGAAGTTTCTTCGCTCATTTCGCTCGTACATCGCTTGGTGATTCGAAAAGGGCGGAGGGCGCGAGCAGTGCTAAGATGCTGAAGTTAGATATAAAAGGCGTAACAAGATGTCTTCAAAGCTTCCCCTGTCTTTCTTTCTTTCCTTCTTTCATGCTTGCTTGCTTGCAAATAAGTTTTCCCTGTTGGTGGGCATACCACAGGCTCTCTACGCAAGGTCAAAAGGGATGGAATTTTTTATCAAATTATTTTCATAGCCTAGCTGCGCACCTGCAAGTGGTTTATGGCTAACTGGTCCTCAACTATGGTGCTTTCGCACTTTGGCGGACACATTGAACGAATGCTTTAAGGAGAGAAAAAACAAAAAGAAATGCACAATGAAATACGCCAGAACGGAAGAAGAGTGTGATTGAGTAGTCAAGCCAACTCAAATCAAAACACAAAAAAGTTTTTTATACGATGTAAGGCAAGGGAGGGCGGTAAAAAAGAATTGGGAGAATAACAGAATTGCAGGGAAATTAGAGGTGAATAGGATAAGAATAAGGAATCAGCAAGAAAATTAACACGCTAATTGTTTTGTTTCACGTAGAAAATTGAATAGAGCATGAAAATCGTTGCTCGTTCGAGACATTATATATCTTCTTCATCGTCATCGTTGCAAGCGCCGTAGTCTCATCTCTTTTTTATCAACATCATGATGACTGGACAACAACATCGCATTCGTTGCAGGATGGAGAGCTACGCCATCTGTATGCCCGGTGCAGGTAAAGAAAGGTTTTCTAAATTTCAACCCGTGCTTGTACGAGTGAGGGGGGCACTTCATTACGCCCAGTCGTTTTCTTTGTTTCGGCCAGTATATATCGCGCTAAAGTTCGCTTTGTGACCTATTTTTATTGCTGGGGGTATGGTAGCAAGAGCAACTATCATGTAAAACGATAGCGTGCTTTCATAATATTCGCGTGGACGTGCACATAAAACCAAGTTCTCTGTATAAGCGAAATTTCTTTATCTTAAAAGCCTAACTTGATTAGTCTGTTTACTACCTTGCACTGAGGCATCAGTGGAAATCTTGGCCATTAAAAACGCCACTATCATCGTGGGATTCCATCTCCGATGCCATTTACTGACAATGCTATAGATATGGTAACCTCCGCGTGTATTTTACTCTACCATGTGTTAGTGGACGCGGTCGGGTCACAGTCAATGGTGTCTCCATTAATTTGACCGACACACCAAGAAGAAACCAGGCTAACCTGCATGCTGAATGGAGTTGCATGTCAACTGATTGGTAGCAAAGAAAGCTTAAACTGCGATGAATGTGTCTTTCAGAACCACAGTCAACCGTACACTCTTTGCGTGCCCCATAGGCAGTCAGAAGCCGAACCCGTAGTTTTAGCATAACTGGATATAGTCACTTTCCGAACCGGTGAGTGAGTGAGATAAAAAAGGGCAGGGATGTTAACCAGTCAAGAGTCCGTTTGGCTATCCTACGCCGGGGAAGGGAAAAGGGGCATAGAAAGGAAGGAGATAAAGACCGTCCCCGCCGATGCTCGGCGTGGACGGCACTTTCGTGCTTTCGAAGCGGTCACCTTGAATACACTGTGTTCACTTTTGGAAGCGAAGTTCTCGCCAGGGGGTAAGAAAACTTGTGGTCTCTTTGTGGAGTAGGTGAGCGAGAAAGAGCACCGGCCATGATTACCTCATTAGACGGTGGTGGGGCGGGACTTCGTGGCCTTTATTTCCGGTGAAAGCTGCCGCACTATCATTTGAGCGGAGGGCTGAAATCACGTGCGTGCTGAGACACTGGCGAACATAGAAAAAAGATTCCTCGAACAAGACGTCTTTAAGGCGCCGCTCATAAAACCAGGCGCGTGTATCTTTGGAACGTGAAACCATGTATGAACGAAATTATGTTGTTATCTTTAGACTATAGCGCGTTGCTTTAACGCAACGCTCACGCACACTAACACCGCTGCCGATAGCCCACTGGCAAACCTTGTGGCACGGTCCGGGACACGGACGCTTTCCCACGGTCAGCGCCTCGCGCGCGTGCGTCCGCGACCGGCCGAGAACTGCGCCGCAAACGAGCCGGCCGCGGCAGCAGCGGACTGTGCTTAAAATGCAGACATCGTTGCCCGCGAGCAACGTACCGGCCGATCCGTAGCCCGAGCCGTAGCCACGTGCTCGCCTGGCGCATGTGGCGCCGATCCCGCGAGTGATCAAGCCGGCCCACAGAAACCTGCGGTGCCCTCGTCCGAAGCGCGCATAAGCAACGCTCTGCTCCGCACCCCGTACCTGCCGGTCCGGCTTCGAGCAACGGTGGTTCGGAATGAAAATGCGTCCCGTGTGCACACACAAACGCAGTGTACACCGGCGTGTTGCACGGTTCGCTGAGTGGCAAGATTCGCCCGCTCGAGCGCCGTCCTCGCACTGTGTGAATGCCTGCGGCGAATGTTGCTTGAATAAACATGAGCCACCGGTTTGCCCCGTTTTTTCACTGCAGTGCGCTCGCTCCTGTGAATACTTGAACGGCGTGGAACGAACGATAGGGGAGGGGGGTTTCACCACGTGCTCGCGCGAGCCCCTCCGGCTCGGCCGCATACACGCGGCTGACGCCAAGTTAGCGTCCTGGTGTAGCCTATTGTACCCACGCGTTGCGTAATTCGTCGTGACGTCTCATGCGTGTTTATTGACCATTCGGAACATGCGCTGTTGTTTTAATTTCGGCCTATAAGTGGTTGCTTTCAGCTGGTATTGCTTTTCGCAGTTGATTCATGTATCGCAACTTTTTGCAGTTCTTTCTTCTTTCTTTTTTTTTTTTTGCACATTGCGCTTCTCCTACCGTTATTTATTCACTTTGGTATCAGGCTTTGTGTAATAAGTCTGTTTTATCGAACAAACACAGTGACTCTACGTTCAAGAATGCACTGCTTGGTGCGCTGCAGTTTTGGTGCACTTAGCGAGGTTTTCAACCTGACGGGAAAAATATCTGCTCGATTCAAGAATGACATTAGTATTCGTGCCTAACAGATATAGCATGATCCAGGACTCGTGCATTGTGTTAAGTCAGACCACAAGCAGGTGTTAGGTTGGCCTGAATGTTGTTCTTTGTTGGCTGACGAGACCATCACGCAGGCCAGCTCAGGCTTCTCGCATAATCACTTTCACTCTTTTTATAAAGTGCGCGCATAATAGTCGATATTATCTCTCACGCTCACTCACTCAAATTCTACCATTTTATTACCAGTTTGCCGCGAAGTTTAGCCCATGTTTACCAATACCTATGCAAATCAACGCGAATAGAAGTCTTGTGGCGCTGTAGGCGTGTAATACAGTCAAACGCCTTTATAACAAATTTCTAGGGACCTCCATAATCCTGCGTTATGCAGGTCACTTCGTTGTAAAGGTCGCGTAGCGTGCCGCTCACAACAGAGTCGGCTTAAGCAGGTTGAACAAAAGAAAACGTTAAATTACATATGGTAAAGAGAGACTTAGTGAAATGATCGGCTAATTTTCCTGTGCATATGCTTCGACTGACAGAATGGGCGACAGCAGTCCACAGCAGGCTCTGCGGCAAATCGCAGCAGCTGCGCAAAAGTAAAGCCACCTACTGCGATAGCCGTGACTTCACACTGGCTTCACTGGTGGACTGGCGCCGCGGTCATTACCTGCTTCTCCGCAGAACTTAAGTGTCGTAAAAATGATCTGAGACTTCTGATCGTAACGGCAATGAATCTGATGGCAATAAGATAAAAGAAGACAAAGTCGGCAATATTTAAATTATGGGGTTTTACGTGCCAAAACCACTTTCTGATTATGAGGCACGCTGTAGTGGGGAATCCGGAAATTTCGACAACCTGGGGTTCTTTAACGTGCACTTATAAATCTAAGCACACGGGTGTTTTCGCATTTCGCCCCCATCGAAATGCGGCCGCCGTGGCCGGGATTCGATCCCGCGACCTCGTGCTCAGCAGCCTAACACCATAGCCACTGAGAAACCACGGCGGGTAAAGTCGGCAATATATTCGAATTGACTCAGCTAACTGAAGAGGAATAAGAAAGGGCAAGAGGAGGCAGCTGATTCGCGCACATGTTGTTTCGCGCCAGGTACCATACATGCACTTTCGCTAATTCGGCTTGCTTTTTCATGCCACTTCGTGGCTGCCATTCGCAGAATTCTTATGGAAACGTACGGGTTAGGCGATTGCAAACAACGAAATTATTTATGCATAGTGACAACAAAGATAACAAAGTAGCAATTTGTGTGGAATCCTTAAATAAAAATAACGTTTCAAAATGGGGTCATACTGGTTCACGACAAGCGCGGTTACGGTTAAAAAATGTCAAAGAAAGATGCAGACACAGGAAGCGGTCAGCAGTGGCTGAAGAAGAGAAGCCAACATCGGCGCCAGCGTCCTGACTTGTCTTCGTCAGGGCAACGGCCGATTTCTTTGACAGCATCGATGTAGCTAACGCGTCCCTTCAGGCGCGACGAGCGTAAAAGAACACCAAAAAGAAAAAATAATTGACGCCATATCAGCAAATTACGCTTCCAAAGAAAGTCTCTCTCACTGTGAGAGGAGGCTTGATAAGCTAGAAATTAGGTGAAAACGATCGATGGTTATGGTGACGCTGCCTTCAAGTTCCCACGCCAGCTCACCGTAGGTCATGAGTTTTGACGGCGTCGGGTCCAGCCTAGTTAACTTTTTATCGACAAAACTAAATTAGGTTGTATTCTAAAGGAGCTGCACTTGCCAAGTTTCGAGAACTTTTTCTGCGCAAGTTACTTTTTCAAAATACTTTGAAATCTGTCACGTCACACCAACGTGTTTGCGGTGCGGATTTCGGCGCGAAGTTCAAGAAATGAAACTCGCTATATCCTATAATAACGAACTTCCTACCGCGAAATTAGCAAAAAAGGATCTTTGAAAGAATATTTCGTCAGTGTAAACTGATTTAGTCTTTTTTTTCATTAGTGTCCCTTTAAGCGTGTACGAAATGGTAAGGTATCTTATTACCCTTTAGCACCTGCCTATATGCGCTCCTATAAGTCGCCCTGCAAAGAGAGATTGAGCTCTGTAAGCACTGCCAAGAAAAGTGGTTGACGCCGTTAAGGCAAGTCCCCTTATCGGAACAATATAGAGGCTGGTTGGTCCACCATGGGTATGACTGTTAGTGCTTCGGCTCCGAGCGCTGACTACTTTAATCCTTTTCGTGCTATTGGATAGACATTGCTCGGGTTAAACTCCAGAAGTAGCCCGTGGCCGGTATAACGAGTTGCATTATTAACAAAAGAAAAGCGATTTCTCGGGAAGCTTGTCAAAAGTGACTGCCTTTTTCGTCATCGCCAAAACCCTACGACACAAATAAATAAGTAACATAAAATAAAGCGAGTATATCGCCGTTTATTAAACGACCGGGACGCAGATATGCACGGGAATCAGCGGGCTAAACATCAAGCGTGCATTTTCCTAAGCGCTATTACGCTAATAAGATCGATATCAAACGCACACTCTGCTTTCGTTCGCAGGCCCTGCCTGGCACTGGCGCTTTTCACGCACCATCGGTGGCCGACGTGTCTCCGCTCTTTCCGGTTGGGCACTTTAATCCGCGTCGTGCAGAGCGAATGATTCTCGAGTGTTTTGCATTTATCGATCTCTAATTATCTGCGAAATTACGCGCCACGTGACGCTTTGAGCCGGCCAGGGTCGGTGTACGCGCCGTTACATGTGAAAATTCGCTCTGAGCGAAATGAGCTTCCTTGAATTAGTTCGGCACAGCCACGAACAAGCGCATTAGAATTGGAGCTTTGCGTGCGAACGCAGACAACGTTTGTATGGAGTTCGTGTTTTCGACCTGCTTCAAAAGCTTGAAGGGAGACTCTTTGTCGATTGACTGGTTAATTGACTGATTGACTGCGGTTAATGCCCTTTGCTCAGAAGCAGAATACCGTAGCCTCTAAGCCACCACAGCGGGTTCTTTGTTGTTGTCCCAGATTGAAAAATACGGTCGAACTAACAAAATTGATTAAATTGAAACACAGCAGCAATACAAACAAAAAGCAATAAGTAAGCATGCACACTTATCAATCAGGATTTTACAAGAAAGCTTGCAAACGAAACGATTTTGAGGCTAGTCGGAGATATTGATGATTAATTAGCAATTTGTGAGAGCACCGAGTGAGGATTTCCATTACTCTAGCATGGGAATCCTATCCTGCCATGGAGAAAGCTATAGAGGGAGCATGCAGTGCAAGCATTCGTGAGGCTGGATCTCAAGGGCAGGAAAATGACCGGCTAACTTGTAAAATAGAGATAGAGACGAAAAGAGAAAAGGCAAGAATGTCGCTCAAAACAGAAGATTCTGTTTGCTATACCTTATAATGCCGTATGGTATATTGGGAGATGGAAATTCAAGAAGAAAACAGAAAGACACCAAGCACACGCACGGCGGTCACGGTCATTCACAGCGCACGATGAAAGTTAACACCAATCAATAAGCAGCTTGCACAAGTATGTTGCTCTTAACAATCGTGACAATGCCTTCGTTATATCAAAGGCTGTGACAGGTGCTGAGATCGCCATTCCAAAACGGTTGTTCATTCCGAAAGTGATCTGTCACCGACGCTAGCAAGCACATTCGCGAGCCGACATCTCTGTGCATTGGATCTTGGACAGCAACAAAGACTGTGCACAAGAGACTCCTCTCGACCACAGTCATCAAACGCAGTGCTGTTGACCCATCCAATGCGGAAGACAAAAGACTTCGTAACGGCTACTTAATTCTAGCCGTATAGTCGACAAAGCAGGGTCGTCTCACATCGGGAGAATCCAGATTTATTTCTAAGTAGTAGTATGGAGACCAGAAGCTACAGTTTGTTCCTTTGAAAACTTGGTGGCTTTCACGCGGCACATGATGTCTTGTCTGAGCACGTATTTCGGAGGCCAGAATAATAAAAAAATATGCGAGGATAACAACATGTGCGTCGTGTAGAAATTGTTCTCGACATGACGGCGGTATGTTGCCGCGCGATTCTTTGTTGCCATGCACGTGAAAGCAGCGTTGACGGCACAAAAGAAGCGCACATGACAATCGTGATTGTCAGCCTCAAATTAAGCTTGCTCGACACAGGCGGCAGTATGCAGCGTTGGTGACTCTTGATATAGCTAGGACATACGACAATGTAGAGCATGTCATTCTCCTGAATGTCCTAAAGAGCATGAAGTTTCCTCCATATAACACTAATTGGACTTATGAATTCCTAAGAGGTAGAAAATTTTGTGGCTCCCAAGGTGGCGTTTCGAAGTGAAAATATAATCAGTCCAGAGGAGTTCCACAGGGTTCCGTTCTTTCTCCTATTTTGTTTAATGTTCTGATGGATTAAATTACACTGTGTGATGGCGTACAGGTGCATGTTTACGCAGAGGTTGTTGCATTCGTTGCGTCAGCGAGTGATATCCACTCATTGCATAGAACACTACAATCAGATTTATCCATACTTGAAGATTGGCTTGAGGATCTTCGTATGTTGTTAAAGGGTAGCAATAGTGCCTTGATTGTACTTCCCTTAAATATACGTGTTAATGTGTCCCCCCAGCACCGTCAATAAATAATCCCTTATGACTGTATTAAATGATGTTACGGTGAAGGGAAAGAAGAAGGTGACATGAACTAGTGGAAGAAGAAGACTGGCCGTTGCCTGAACACCATGCATATACACCAGTTGTAAATTGTGAGCGTTACATACTATCCAAAGCTTAGCTGTCGCAGTCCCACCGAATATGTTACACCTATAGCACATTCATAATCATGGTATGCGTGCTGTTGGCATGATTCACAAACTCGGTCACCGCCGCTCTGGGCTACGCAAGGACACACTCATTATGATTTATCGTATGTATGCTTGATCCATATCGGAATTTAGGTGAGTTTTGTTCTCTAGTGGGCCAGCATATAAGAGTAACCCCCTCGTTCTTCTAGAGCGAGCGGCCGTGCGGATTTCTCTTAGTTTGCCAAAATTTCTTCCTAATAATGTTAATAATAATATCAAGTTTTATAATATCGAGTAATAATATCAAGATATAGTAATTATAATATCAAGAAGCCCCATTATCGACACTTGTCTGCAAATTCCGCATTCTCGCAGTAAAAAAAAAACGCACTTGAACATTTACGAATCTTCATTGAGACGATCGCAGTATATAATTATTAAGGAAAAATTCTGCGTTCATTGACGAAACATGGTGCCGTCTATGCATTTCGCAGGTTAGTTTTGTGCCAGCACAACTAGAACCATTAAAAGTTCATATACGCCTCCAAGGTCATTCCCCCAGAAATGCCCGTAAATACTATTAAGATTGAATTTGACGACATATTTCCTTCCAATGCTAAACTCCTGGCCACTAGATATTTAAGCGGCCTATTACAAATCATTTAGCACAATTGAAAATCAGTAATGTAATAGCAACGGATGCATCACTGTGTGAAGAGAAAACGGGTGCAGGCATTTTTTTCTGGGGCGCTATCCTTGTCTTATTCAATGCGACTTACTGATTTTACACCCATAATTTAGGCAGAATTATTAGTATTACTTTAGCTCTTGCAAAACTTCCTGTAAGTTCTTCGGCAGCTCTAATAGTGACCGATTCATTGTCGGTGTGCGCAGCGCTCACCTCATCCTCATGCAGTACAGTTTTGGATGAACTGGAACCACTAATCGCTTCGACCTTACATCTGGTGCGCTTGATGTGGGTATACCCGATTACGGTGGTTTGTTTTGAAATGAAATGGCCGGCACACTTGCGCTTACATCCCTAGATGGACCGGGCATGTATGTTATGCCAACTTCTGCTTATATCACCGCTGCTAGATTTCGAAAATACGCTCTTTTAAAATGCTGTGCTAAAGAGACATTCCAAATAACAGACTTAAATAATTTGCTTTTCCCTTGAGAAAATTAATGGTGCCACATACGTAAATTGGAAATCACCCTCACAAAATTACGATGCCGCATTCCACCGCTCAATGTTTACTTACATATGCCTGGTCTGGTACTTTCCTATTTGCGCCATATCTGCAAATAACCTGAGTCCATTGATCATCTTCTATTAACCTGCCAGAGATTTGAAATCCAGAGAAAAAGATAATTTCAAAATTCCATTCCGAAAGTTAGGCGTAGCGGTAAACACTGAAAACATTCTCTCCTTTGATGCTCCTACATTGGGTTTTAGCCACAGGAATGTATGCGTGGCCGTCTGCGAGTTCCTTTGTGACACAAGGCAAATACCTGGTTATATAGTTTACGGATTTCTCATTTATTGTTTTACAAAGTTCAAATTTAGGCTGATTAGAATTTATTACCTTTTAGTTTTCTTTCCTTTCAAAACGCACACGTTTCAAAACGACCCAACAAGCCTAAAAAGCAAGAAGCCCTTAATTCAGCAACTGCCTCATCACTTGTGGCTTAAGCATTGATTGGCAGAAAGAAACACCGAATTTTTTAAATGGTGTAAGGATGCTTCATATTTTAAGTATCCTCAAATGTGCACGCTGCTGACACGTCGGGCAGGTAGGTGCTTCGAAGTTGCATTACTGACCAATCTGACAGCACAACAACAAAAAAAAAAGTGACTCTTTATACAAGTTCTAAAAACTTGTTACGCTGACCACCACGCCACCTCAACTTGATAACACACAAAATAAACACAAATAATCATGACGCACTGTTATCTGAATCAAATATATTCAAACCGTAACATTTTGAGCCGCCGAACAAAGAAAAAAAAAGATAAGCTTACAGTAAGACTTTGGCCAAAGATCTGCGAATATAAAATGTTCCACAAAGCTGTATATTTTAAATAAATTTAGCCTTCTTATACAGGGGAAGTCTGAAGATTGCTAAATTTTGCATTTCAATTTCCACAGGATGCCTCACTATGCTCTACAGAAAGGAAGCTACATACAGGTGCACATACATCACTTCTCCTTGATGTTCGCACTTTGTGCAATAAAAGTTCAGTTGCAACTGTGCAGGTGTGCTACTCCTCTGTCGTTCTTGCGCTGATATTTTTTAAGGATGAATTACCCAACTAGCCTGACTTTTAGTTCTTTCATACTTGGACAGAGACAAGGACATCAGCCTGTTTGCGGTGTGAATTTGTTCGTTTGTTTTGCAAATACATATCGTGAACTAGTGCATAAGAGGGAATTGAGGATTGTGCTGTATATTTAATCACTTTGCCGGATTATTTACGTTCTTTACATCATTTACATCCTTTATTTACGCAACTGTTTGTGTGGAGATAACCTGTAGAAATATCTGAGCGATGGAGAAGGGAATGGAGAAACTAAAAGAGGAAAGAGAAAAAGCAGAAACATTAGAAAAGACAGAAGAGTGTTTGGGGGCTTTTGCGTACCAAAACCACAATCTCATTATGAAGCACGCCGTAGTGGGACGCTCCAAGTTAATTTTGACCACGTGGGATTCTTTAGCGTGCGCACAATGCACGTGGCACGATGGGCGCTTTTGCATTTCCTCCCCAGAAACCCGTCGCGGGGGCTGCGGCCGGAATTTGATCGTCGGCTTACCGAATAAATAGGATGAAATTAGGTATTAGAAATGCTGCAAGTAATCTCCATGCCCAACGTGCCTACGAATAAGAATATAAACTTTATATTGCAAGGAGTACACTTTCTTAAATAGGCATAAGTAGACGGCGCACGCGCATAATAATGATAAATGTGATGATGATGAATATGAAGATTCGCGATATATAGTCTCCTAGCCCGCTTTAGCTGATCAGGTTGATCAAAGAAATAGATGAGTGCCACCAACAGATGTCACAAACCTCATGGTTTTGGTCGAACGCTTTGTATAGGGGGCGCAGACCTTAACCTTCTGAAGTACAACATTTACATTTACATATAACATATGCATCGCGCGTGGATGGGATCTGGGCTAGCATCATGTAAGAAATAATCTCACCCAATTCTATTTCCTTCTTATCACCTACCGCTCTCGACCAGCCGATCCAAATGATCACCGCATGAGCAGATAGCTGCACAGATCCCTGACGGGTCGTCAAATGCAATAGCATCGAAATATAATCGTTGCCTTCTCCATAGCCTGAATTCGTTCCCTATGCCGCATCTTAGAAATTGCAACTTTTTCTTTCTCGACAGCGCGTGTGTCTAATGAGACTTACGTAAAAGATATTATGCTGCCAGTATTTGCGTATCTTCCAAATTAAAGAAGGAAAAATAAGAAACGATATACAGGAGCTTTCTTTATGAAATCAGGTGATGTTAAGTTTTAGATTTTAGAGAAGACCAATGTCAGGGATGCAAGAGAACAACAAATCGAATTCCTGTCAGTGATTTGAAGGACAGGGCATGTCACGTTATAAAGTAACGCCTTGATCGAGTCATTGCAGCCTGGGAAATTATCTCCATTTGACGTTCAAAACTCACAAGGATGGCTAAATTGTTCTCTTCTCTCTCTTTTGTTTTTTGTTGTTGTTTTGCTCGGTCTACCTTCTTATCGAACCTATTGATCATCTTCCCATCTAGTTGGTACTCACAGTAGCGTGTAATCAGTCATACGTACGTAGGAAAATATATTTGAATTTTTTGATGGAACGTTTTATATATCTCTTTATTTCTGTGTTGTCCGTGTTTCTGGAATTCTGAACTCTATTAATACAATAAACAGGCTTCGTTACATCGATAATGAAGCATATGGATAGCAAAACTAGGCACTCACAAGAGTTATCATTCGAACACGTCCCTCGATGCGAGTTTGTCGGCAGACTGACGGGAGTATTAGACGAAGCAGTAGCCCGGTGGCTGCTATGAATGAATTATGGGGTTTTACTTGCCAAAACCACGATTTCATTATGAGGCACGCCGTAGTGGGGGGACTCCGGATTAATTTTGACCACCAAGAGATCTTTAGCGTGCCCCCAATGTAAGGTACACGGGCGTTTTTGCATCTCGCCCCCCATCGAAACGCAGTCTCCGCAGCCGGCATTTGATCCTGCGACCGCGTGTTTAGCTGCCGGTGGCTTCTATCTAAACGCATGGTAAAAAATAATTCGTTTTCTCGCCAACCGCAGCACCGAACTTGATGCTGGTTGTCGCACACAAAATAAAAAAGTTTGGATGTAATGACTGTCAGAAAAAGATTTTTTCTTTAGGCCGTCAATTTTTTTATTTAGGATGGTTGAAAAGCTCGAATTCTCAGAAAACGAAACTATCAAGTTTACAGGCCCCTAACGCTGCATGCAATAAAAACGATATCATAATTCTGCAAATCGCTTCTAATAGTACACATGAATCGGACAAAATTTATATCTCATATGTATAGCTGTAAGATACACCATATACAATGTGAGTTGGATGTTAGCAAAATCCTCGTAAAAGTTGTAACGAATTCACGTAAGATATGAATTGTTACATCAAGCCTGTCTGCTTTGAATGTTCTAACGGGTGCAGTTTACAGAAGCGCGATTTACGTTCTTGGTAAAGATTTTGAATTTGTAAATTTCATGCTTCTAATTTTTTTCAACTTTACCCATTTTCGACAATCTTTGTTAAAGAAGTCAATCCCTAAATCAAAATTACGGGTACAATTGGCACTGTAATTTAACTTTTTGTCTCGAATGCAACAAAATTCATTACGATCACCTCATGGGCTATATATCTTTGAAAAGCATTTCTGCATTCCATGTGTGTTTTAATGGGCGGCATCCCAATTGGGGACGAGCTAAATCTTCCTCTTAAGTCGTCGTACACACAACTTGATTAATTCATGGGGTTTACAGTCCCAAAGCAACACTGTCGCTGTGAAAAAATGCCTCATAATGTAGAATTCTGGATTTATTTTGACCGCTTGAGGTTCTATAACATGCACCTAAATATACGCACACGAGCATTTCACAGTGAAGCTTCTTTAACTTTCAAACGAAGGGGCTTTATGTAACTAAGTAGCGTTTCCGCCGAATAGGCGCACCTTATATAACTTTAAATGTTGACCGTCAACGCAGTGCACACCCATGTTCTGAGTAATCAAACAGTAAATCGTGGCATGAAACGTACGTACATATAATGCCAGCTCATTCGGATATCTAATGCACTCATAGCTCTTACTGGCATACCGCTTGACGTCCAACGGCTTCCCTGATTTTACTTATATTTGGACTATACCCGTCGCTTCGTCAACTGGGTATGTGTCAGCGGTTGCTCCGTCTTTTTTTTTTATTTTTTTTTTTTGAAATGAATATTAGGAGAGGTTGGCGCCTTTATGGTGGCACCACCGGCTACTCCTTGTCACTTGGCAAAGGAAACAAATTTGCGTAAAAAGGGAGAATAGCGACACTCAGTAGAACACTCGATGAATAAAAAATATACAGTCCAACAGTACATGAGTCGCAAAGTTCTGTGCATTAGTTCAGTCCACGTACGCATATATAAAGCCAGATATTTTGAACAGCCAAAACACACAACACATGTAATGCAGTGCAAGTACAGAACAGAGCTATACATATTGCGTAAATGTTGCGATCACCACATAAACCAATTATGAACCACGAACAACGTTTGTGTTACTCATTTAGCGTATTCGGATCATCTGATACCTAATATTTTCCCAAAATATTGGTGTCCTCTAAATACTTTTTCAGAGCAAGAAGCGCTCTCTTTAAAATAGCATGAAATGTCTGCGTAATCAGACAATACATTGCGGCCTAAACTGGTGCATATAGAGAGAGAACCAGTTATAAACCAACTCAGTTATGAACCAGTTGTCGCCAAAGAAGTGTTCCACTGTGCATATAATGTACAGGCTCATAGGCAGGTGTCATTCACCCAACTGTATCATGGAAATATACGTATACTATATAGGAAACCCATCAAGGTTTCTCGGAAGGGAAGCTTCGCGGTTGGGAAATTCGTCCTGGTCCGGGGATAGACCCCGGGACTAATGCCTTTTCAGGGTGGTCGCTCTACCGATTGAGCTGCATGACCAGGCTATGGAGATAGCACAGCGACGACGAATTAACCGACAATTCGAAGCACAGAAACACTGAATACGGCAAATCAATTTAGCCGAATCCCGCTAGTTGAAGTTTTCTTTATGAAAAACCGGTATGGATTTGCTGTGTAGCTTCGTGCTATAGTCGGGTGTATGACACTTCTCCTTTTTATGAGCCTTCCCTCACCTTGCGGGCTTCCACATAACTGATTTGCCAGGTATCTCTAAAGCACCCGGACGATATTCAACGGCGTCTTTGATTTTTTCACATTCCTTGTTATTTGGTCTGTACCCTCTTCTTGGAGAACTGGATACAGTCAAAAGTCAGGATTCACTGTAATGTAGCTCCAAGCTATACAAAGGAACCCAATGGGGTTTCTTGAAAGAATGCTTCGTCTTTAAAACAAAATTTGTTTTGGTGATCGAATCCGGCACCTCCGTATTTTCGGGACGGTCATTGAGGGCCTTCGTCGAGGCCGGCATCTATCAGCGCGAAGACGCCTCGCGGACTGCATGCCAACTTTTCGAAAACAATGTATTCCTTAACGAGTTAGCTCGACTTTTCAGTATCGCGTATGTTGTTTCTGGCGCCTGCCTGTAGCCTCTTTCGTGACCCGATCCCGGAGACAGAGCAGCCTAAACGTAAGTGCCACTGGGGTCACTGGTTATGTACCACTGAGTATGTGTCGCTCTTCAATAAACTCCTTTGACGCCAAGCTGGTATGTGCCATAGGGCATGCGCCACTGGTGCCATTGGGTAGGTGCAACTGGGACCTCACGCTATCCACCAAGCACTCAAATCTAGCCTTCGACTGGACACACGCGGATTGATTACCCTGTGTCTCCTTTCTTCCCCGTAACCTTACCCGGGCGCAGGAAGCATCTCTTCAGGAGATTCGGGCTGGAGTGACCCTTACGTCATTCGGTACTTGGACTTGGGGACCGACTAAATACGACCAAGGAACGTGCCCCAAGTGCTCAACTTTTGTGTCAGCGTCAGATGCTGATTTGGATGTTCCCTGGAACGCGGGCGATCAGACTTAAAATTTTAACAAGGACGGAAGCCAGACTTTAGTCCGGCTTCCGTCCAACCTTTTTTGAAAACCACAGTCGCATATGCCGTGCAGCAAATCCCCCGAAAAAAAAAAAAAAAGACCCCGAGATTACTGGGTTACTGGGACAACGATGATGATGATAATAAGTGAAGACGAAAAGTTGCAAGGTGAATTGACTTCTGTTGAGGTCGATGTAACGATGTCGATCCGGCGCGGCTCTCATATATAGTAAGTTATACGCTTCATAACTTCATACATCCCATTCTCACTACCAGCTCGCCCAGAAAGACGGTGTATTTCATCGACTTGCATTACAGATTGAATGACCTTCCAACTTGTCCTACTTGAACGTTTCTTCGCACTGCGAATTCGAAGAGCTTGTTTGATTGACTAAAATGAATATGGGGTGCGCGCGAACATTTTCAGTGACTGCAAAGACAAGGCATAAAGAAAGATGGAAAGATAATAAAACGAAAACTGAACAATAGTGCTAAGCCGGACTAGCTGTCTGCCTTGAACTGAAGGCGGGTCAGAAACCCTGTCCTTGTTATGGCAGCTGCGTTGCAGCCGTTGGTGGTTTGTAGTGTCGTATACCGTCATCGTGTCTCAGTGTCCGTATCGCCTTTTGTTGGAGTAAACTTCTTTTTTCTAAGCATACTTAAACGACAGTATGTGCCCGTGACCATTGTCTCAATCGTCTGTAACAATATTTCATCTAAACACTTACAAACAAGAGTGTGGCACTGCGTTTCGGCGCCGTCCCACGGCTCATAGTCGAGCGTTCACTTGTAGACAAAATCAAAGGTGCTGGACATTCCTTTCGACTCTATAGTGTAGGTTCATCAAGAGTATGGGAGGATGTACGTGCAAGGCGTAGTTTTGCTAGAGCTGAGCATTTGGGGTTCGCTCCTAAAGCTGGAGTTTTGCTCACTAAAATGTGTGCTGCGTCAAATGGGACTTATGCAGCTCGTGTAGCTGTTATGCCTCGGCGAATGGTAGCAGAACTTCCAAGTCTAGCCGGAAAGTTTTCGTGCGATGGGAGAACAGCCTTGGTCTCAAGACATTTTCTCGCTCTTGCTATTGAAAGTGGTGGTCTAACTTCACCATCGTTGTAAGTTTGTGCTCGTACTTTTTCTTTAATAGAGGGAGATCATTAGTGATGTATTGGATGAGTACAGCAAGCTCCTCTTTTTTTTTATCTCGTAATACAGGCCCACGACCTGAAAGGCCTGCCAACTTTTATAAAATCGCAATGCACTTGAAACGCTTTTTATCTCCCGAGTATCCAGATTTACGTCGTGCTTCAACATCGGTTGCATGAACCAGTGCGGAGCTATCGCCCTTGGAACTCTCTCGCGATCAGAAATTAAAAGTCACTCTGGAAAAATGGCGAGGCCTATAGTCTCATGTACGTTACCTATCGTCAGTAATGTGATTTAGAATAACGAAGTAAATGACATGTGCTTCTAACCAGATAACCCTTTGCACATTGGGGTGTTGTACCAGCGTCATTCTGCATCAACTGTAAACAACGTTAAAACACAGAGACGCGCCCTTAAACACTGTGCCGTAGCGAAAACCTTGTGAAGGCAGATATACCGCATGTTTGAGGTAGTACGTGTGGACGTTGCCCAGTAAAGAAAACCTTCTTTGCTTAAAAGACCTGTCCTTGTCGCTGCCATGTATGCGTTATGGCAACCGCGCTCTTTAGCCGTTGTGCGAGAAAAGTCACTACGTGCTACGTAAACACACACTCGAAGATGAATTGATGGCCAGCGACGAGAAAAACTTCCTGCATGGATAGTCTACAAAATTCTATGGAAATGTTTATCTGAAACTAGTAATATGGGCTCCAAGTTCAAGTATCAGTAAATGGGCTTGTATAAGCCATGTACGGTGGCCGCCAAAGTATAGTGCGAGTAAGCGCACCTCTGTTTCTGCGTAATAAAAAAATAAGTTCCCATATAAAACTTGATCACTGCTCATGAGATTTCTAAGGCACGCTCACGCCTTAAAGAAATAACATATTACATATATTGAACGGTTTCATTGATTTACATGATTTTCTATGACTTAACCATTTGGTAAATGCCGCTATATCGCTATATCGATAGCATATATGCATGTACCCATTCTTGACTAATCTCTGAAATGGGTTTGTGCCGCCGAGACAATGTATATCTACCATTTATGTGCCCATGGCCACGTGACAAAAGTAATATAGAAGTTGTGACCTCTGCGATGCATTGACATTACCATTGCGTGAGGTAACACGTTGCATAAGATAATAAGCACCGGTATACTCATCGCCGTTAGTGGTATAGCATTTATTTAACCGCTTCATTAAAGCGTCAATTCACATGGACATTGTGCGCTGGACGTGGATAATTTCTTATTGCGATAGCAATTATGCGGACACTGGAGGCGCACTCGCGCCACCGGCGCAGTCGTGCTGTCCCGGTATCGACGGCGCATGCGCGGCCAGCGCGCAGAGGGTTCGAATACCTGCAGCGGCGCATAACGCGTTTCAGTGATGAAGCCAATTGGACGCACCGTCATGCTTTGCTCAATCGGCTCTGCCTGAGCTATAGCTACCGCAGCTGCAGCATTAATATTGCGTGTGCGCACGTTAGCGGAATGTATAGCAGACGTCATGATAGATCTATCTAATCTTTTTTTTATTTAGCGCCGGCAAACGCCGATTGTTTTCAGTCCCGCTTATTGTTGTTTATAATATCTCTTGTTGTGCATGTCGTATGCTGGAATAAATGTCCTTCACATGTTTGACGTATACGTCACAGGGCCGGTGTATACAGTGCTATATAGGATTTCCTTTTGCTCGATTCAACTCCATCTTATCATTGGCGCGGTCGGTCGATTCCGGTGATAGCGCGCGGGCAACGCTTGGATAACTGACGAAGCGCTCGAAGCAATAGCATCGGCATAGCATAGTTATATTATCCCGCAACTACGTGCGCTTAGAAATGTTGATCGTCTCGTACCTCTTGATATGCTATTTCTAAGCACACCCGCGAAAAAACGTAACGAGTGTGACGTGTCGACAAGCTTTAGTTTCCGTTGGCGGGCTCACTTCGTGGGCTCAAATCCCTTCCCATTCTGACGAGGTGGCCCTACGTTCTTTAGACACAGAGGAAGAAACAGGGCCTCGCGTAAGGAGTGTATACACATTTCCAGTCTGTACTCACGGATGCGGCTACCTGGGACGCCTGGACGCTCATGTCTGCTGCGCACCGTTGCTGCTGCTGTTGCTGGAGGCCTGCTGTAGTTGCTGCGGCGCTCATCGCGGTCCACAACCGAAATCAGAGGACACCGTACTGCTGTGGCTACCTGTCGTCGGAGCGAGTCAGCGCGCTCGCGTCACCCGGCCGCGCAGTCGATGGAGGCCAGAGTGGACAGCACAAGCCATGGTCGCTCGCTGCTCGGATTCGCCCTCTGCAGTCAGAACAACCTCGTGCGCACAGGTGGTCGCCAGATGCCGGGGAGCTGTCCTCAGAGCGAGACTGTTCGGGTGCACGAGCGAGCTTTCTCCTGGAAATGCGGTAAGATGCCGCGACCGTATTGGCACATGCAGCGCTAGAACAACGAGAGCACGCGGCACAGTTGTGGGTCCGCGAAGAGCTGCCAGGAGCGAGCAGAAGAGTGAATCCAGTCTTGAACTGTTCTTGGCAGCAATGATCTCGTTTATTATTTCTCTTCACAGCCGAGTGAGTCGTGAACTGTTAAACTGACTAACGCGATGGAGAAGTCCAGGTGTAGAAGGCGCTCGGACGTATGCAGTTGAAGAGGGCCAAATTTGCAGACGCCGCGGTCAACACGGTCATCGCTATCGTTGCTAGTGTACTACTCTTTTACGGGTTGAACACATTTGAAAACTATACGCAACGCAGGCCGTTCGGAACAAGAAAACGCCGTCTTAGCGTTCGACTTTCAAACTCACTGGATTCGCGCGCGCCGGGCTGTCAGCCTCGACCGTCGTCCTCACGCACTGCAAGCGCGTGGCAGTCACGTGGCCCGCTGTAGGCGCGCGCTGACAGCCGCCGCTCGTTCGCCCCGCGACGTGCGTTGTGTGCGTGCGTGGTGAGACTCGCTCGTGCCGACGGCGAGTGCGCGTCTCCCGACGGCTGAGGAGGTGGGGGAGGCTGGCTTCACCACAGCGCACGCCGTCGCCACGCCTCGCCGCCAGGCTCGTCGCTTCGATCCAGGCAGCCTCGGGGTATAGGGTGGGGGGGGGGGGGGGGGAGAGGCAGGAAAGCCAGGGGTGGTTACCGTTGCTCCCTGCGCCGTCCCCATTGGCCGGGAGGCGTGGCTACGTCACGTTTTTCCGCGACCGGACTGGCGGTTCGAGACGCGCGCAACGCGCGCGCTCCAGTTTGCGCGCGCCTTATTTTTTTTTTTTATTTTCGATTCGCGCGCTTTTCTTCTCTGCTTCTCCAAAGGGCGCGCGCGCCGCTCGCGTGTTTCTTTTGCCGGGCGTCGCGGTTTTCTCCTCGGAAGCGCGATCAGGCGCATCAATCGCCTTGCCGCCGGCGCGGTAAAGCTCGCAGATATATTTAGCCAAAGCGAGGGGAGGGGACCCTCGAGTTTCGATTAGGACAGCTTCGATTTTCTCTTAGCGTGCTTGTTTTAAAGCGCACGCTAAACATCTTTAATGAAGCGCAATGAAGTAATTATGGTTGCGGGAGTGCGGCTGCCGCCGGCGCTCCTGCTCGCTTCGTTTCGCTGGGCAAGCAATTTGATGAGCTCGCCGAAGCCCGCATCTGCTGGAAGGGAGATAAGCAACGCGCTCGCATTGCAGTTGATAAAACCTGCCGATCGGTTCGATTAGCATTAGAGACAAGCGAGGCGGCGCTCTTGCTAAAGCAGCTTTTTTGTCTGCGAAGCAATCTCTGCTTCGAAAGTAAACAAAGTTCGAGTTGAAAGGCAGTTTTCAGTGAACGTCTATCGAACGGCGTTAATTTCCATTTGAGCTAAAGGAAAGGGGGTCCTAATTTGAAGATTACGGCCATGTGTACCCAGCTGATCGATAGCATCGACCGCGGGTACAAAACAGCCGAACATCCCCTTGCTGAGGCAGGGCCGTTCGCAGCTCTGTTTTCGCCGCCCCGGTTGCTTGCTTCCGACAGATTTCGTCATTAAATACGAGTAAACAGCAGGTTTGATGAGTATTAACGTCGACATCGCCTATTGTTGTTAAATCGGGGGTCCGTGCGGCCAACGAAGGTTTCCGGAATGGTGCCGTACCAGCTGCCGGGAGAAAGAAGGGTTCCGAGCGACGTTGAAGATAATTAAAAAAGAGGTTATATTACTCAAAAGGTATTGCGCAACAAAAAACGACATGGACGTAAGAGAAGACGACACACCAAGCGCACGCGAGTAATGGATTACCAATTTGCCCGGAATGCTGCTCTCATTAAGATTATATTTTAAAAAATACACGATCAAATTTTCAAACACGGCTTCAACTATCGCAGCACACCACATGCTAGCGTCTTTGCATGTCCGAGCGTCTCTTTTTCTCACAGCCGTCCGGATCCGCTTTTTATGCCCTTTTCTTCTTTCTTTCACTCGTTGAGGGAATTCACTGGCCAATCGTAAACGCTGAATCGTTCAACGCCTCTATCGCCCCTCACTGGTCTCCAACGAGCTGCTCGTGTCTCCAACGTGGTGCACTTGTCTCCGACGTGTCACAATAGGAGGCAACCACGTGGCAAACTGAACCTGCCGTCGACGCTTTCCCGGGACTTCTCGACGATGACCCTGTCATTGATGAGTGGCCTCTTCGTGACGGTCAAGAGATGCGACGTTGCTGTCTTCAAGCGAGCTGCCTTGAAGTGAATGACGAGGCGTGAACATCAACCGTGACAGCTGCGTGTCGCTGTTGGGGCATCCCCCCGCTCTGAGACCTAACACTATCAATGAGCTTGGTTCCGCTGACTTGCTCTGAACGCGCCGACTCGTTCGTAACACGAATCGTATATATATATATATATATATATATATATATAATATAGCACAACTTGCATGCTGCGACTATTTGATCGCACGCTCGGTGAGCTGTTAATTTTGACTACCCGGTGGTCTTTATTGCGCGCCCGATGTTCATTACAGTGTTTCGGCATTCTGCCTTCATAGGAGTGCGTCCGTCACGGCACGGAATCGAACCCTGGACCTCGTTGTTAGCAGCGGAACTCCATTGGTCACTGAGCCTTTCTCTGCGTTTGCCGTTATTCTTTATGCGCTTTGCCGCGAACGATTTCAGCATAATGTAGAGAACATACTGAAGTAATGCGCTGACTCAGCATGGCAAATTATATATATATATATATATACATATATATATATATTATTTGCAACTTTACGCTATAGTCTCTTAAGAGCATGTTGTATAGGAGTTCCTCTTTAGAGAGGCTTCAATTATTTTATTTTTATCTTTATTGTTCTCTTGTTGCGTGTTCTTGTTTGTGTGTTTATTTGTTTGTTTGTTTTTAGCAATGATTTTGGTTAGCGCGCTTTCAGTAGCCAAACTCGCCATGAGATCGCAGTTAACAAACAAGAAACGGATAGTTTATACTCCGAAACTTGAATATATTTTTACTCTTTATAGGGCTTATTTCCTCCAATGGCAGTAATCGTTCTCAATCTTCTGTTGCAAATTATTTATTTAACATTCTGGTGCTGGCTCCATTCCTGTTGGGAGCTGCCACCGCACGCACTGTAAAATAATTTACACCTTTAAAGTGAAAAAGGGTGTAAATGTGTATGTTACTCACACCCTTAGGGTGGGATTTATATAACTGGCGCCCTAAGGGTGTGAGTTATAGACACATTTACACCCCTTTTCACTTTAAAGAGTGTTAGTTATTTTACAGTGCGCGCCGTTCCTGACAGGAAAGTGCGCAACAAGCGGTGTTTGAGAAAGGGCATGCACGGCTCATTGATGACGCTTTGTCGTGGGACAAGATGAAGTCTAAATGCCTGAAAAAAGAAAATCAGAGGTGGTATAAATAGAAAATTATGAATAATTCGCCAGTTGACGTACATTAATTATTGCATCTTACAACTCTCTCATTTATTAGTCGTGATTTGACTAGTATACAGCTCGTCTATGGACCATTTCTGGGGCGTTTCCTGATCAATAAATTGAATTGCTGCACACGGAGCTGCAAGTTCGACAGCCGTAGTTGATGTCAAGTACGATGTCTTGAATTTTATCGCTGTAGATTTCGCCAGGACATATATACTGCAGCTGCTGAACTCTCGTTCATGACCGACCCATTGGTTTAAACATGTAAGCGGTTACTGTGGACCTCATCTAATAGCAATAACCCTCCCTGCTTCAATGCTGCAGAAGGCATTTGTGTCTTCTTCGTGATGCCTGGAATGGTCAGGCATACTCGAGGTGAATGCAGAGTGCGATGACGGTGAGACAGTGGCAACGAAGGCCATGCTGCTGGGACAGTTCCGTACTCCAGGGTAGCGTGTATCGTACTGCGCCCGAGTAGTAGCGGCGCCTGCTTATCGAAGCTCGACCGACGTTACTTATTGGGTAGCATGGCGTTGTCGGCGGGCTGCAGGCATCCGGTAGACCATGGCGACCAAGCAAGGGCGAGACGATTTCTAGTGCGAAACTTGCACGGTTTATTCAAAGGTAGATGAAAATTGAAGAGAAGAGAATGAAGTGATCAAAAGTACATTTCGGACCCCCTTAAATAGGCTCTCTACAATCGTGGGAGGGATCTTGCTTCCGTCGACGTCACGTGACCGGCACAGAAAGAGGGCCCCTCCTCCTCTGGTCATATCGAGCTTTTGGTTCCAACGAGCCTGCTGCAAGGAGGAGGTCGTCCTGCCTCCTGGAATTGTAGACGCCTGTCCGTCTCTGCTGCGCGTTGCGGGTTCGTGGAAGTTCTCCTCTAGGTCCAATTCGAGGAAAGGGTCTCTCTGAACTCGCACGAACGCGCACGCACGCACGAACGCACACACACACACACAACACACACACGCACGCACGCACACAGAAGAGGCCTGTACACTGCGGGGCTTCCGGCAGACACTCGAAATGGTCATGGCGAATTAGGAAGTCACGCTTCATTTCGCCGAGGCCTGGTGGAAGAAGGTCGGGTGAGAGAAAGTTCTTTCTGCACGAGGTGCGGGACGCCAACAATAGCAGGCGAAGTCACGCCTCATTTCGACGAGGCCGGGTGAGAGACGGTCGGTTGAGATTCCTTTCAACATGTGGTGCCAGACGCCAACCCTAACAGGACGTAGTTCGATGGTAGCGATGCTCCGTGAGTAGTCATGGAGTCGGCTAAAACTCGTATGCGGCCTAGATGTTGGCAGGCAAGCAAGATGGTGAAATGGTATCCTTGCGCCATGTCGAATGAGCACTCTTAGAGCGTCGACTACAGTGCACGTTGCTATAGGGTGGTGTTACGTTTCGCCTACAACGCGCGGTAATGCCGGCGCGGATGCAACGGACGCCGGGGCTTCGTTCAAAGCGGCGGACATTTTGGCCCGTTCGACGCCGCCGCAACGCCTCCCCGCCAAGCGTGTCCAGGCGTGTTTCAGTGCCACGTGTCTTCGTGTGTGCGTGTGTGTGTGTGCCCACGCTTGTCAAAGCGCGGCAGCCGGGGAGCGGAGCTCCCCAAGTGAGGAGCCAGGAGGTCTGTCCGTCGGCGGGTTGGCGATGCGTCACTACACTCGTCTCAACATGTCTCTCGGCTCGACCGTGCTCCGCCGTCGCATGGGCTCATGCTCCGCCGTCGCGTGGGCTCATGCTCCGCCGTCGCGTGGGCTCATCCCGTGACCTTACTTCTGGCCCGCGACGCCGAGAGTATAAGAGCAGCTGCCCCCGGACGCCAGGAGAGAGGCTCCGATTTGTTCTGTTGAGTTACGTGCTCTCCCGTCTCTCCACTTCGGTCGACCTGACCGGCCGCTCTTTTGCTATGTTAGAATAAACAAGTTGTTCTGTTACCAGTCTACTCTTGCTTTGCCGGGACCTTCGGATGCTTCCAGTGCCCCAGGCCGCCAGGCCAACGCTACCCTTGGGGCTTGCGACCCATTGGCAATAACGGGCGTCAGCACCGAGACCCCCAACAGCTGGTTGCCAGCGGTGAGATCGCGACAACGGAGGCCAGCAGCGAAGAGATGCGGTTGACTGTATGCTGAGCAGCACAACGACCATCCGGGAGCAGTGCAACGAGCCCTGTGTGATGACTGGTTGCCTGCAGCGGAACGACTGCGCTGAAGTCTTGGCTGCGAGGTTTGGTGAGTGCGGGACTTTCTTCTTCTGAGTTTTGCCAGGCTTTTGTTAGTGTCAGAAACAGAGCTGGTAATTGTGGTTGTCGTTGCTGCCGGGTTAGTTTGCGGCAAGACAATAGTAGGCAGTAGAGAAAGCAGCATTCAGAGCAGCCATGGATTTGAAGTCGTTGCGCAAACCGATATTGCTGGAGCTTGCAAGAGAGTTGGGTCTGGATGTCTCAGACAAACTCAGAAAACCAGAACTGCTAAGGGCTATTCTTGAGTTAGAAGCTGAGGATGACGAGCTGTCGGAATGCCTTGAGACCATTGAGGAGAGGGAGCGTGAACTTAAAGAACAGAAAGAAAAAGAAGAGCGCGAACACGCTTTGGAAATGAAGCGTCTCGAGGTAGAGATGGAACGCGCTCGTAATGGAAGTCAGGCACACGGTGCAGGAGAACGAGTATTGTTCAAAATGACTGACCTGATGCGGCCGTTTAAGCTTGGAGAGGACATTGGTTTGTTCCTGGTTAACTTTGAGCGAACGTGCGAGAAGCAGGGGTTCTCTCGGGAAACGTGGCCACAGCGCTTGCTCACTTTGCTACCCGGCGAGGCGGCCGACGTAGTCGCTCGCTTGAATAGAGAGGAGGCAGAGGATTTCGACAAAGTGAAATCGAGTCTGCTAAAAAAGTACCGGCTGTCAGCGGAGGCGTTCCGTCGGAAGTTTCGGGAAAATGAGAAAGGCAAGAGTGAGTCATATACAGAGTTTGCCTACAGGCTTATGTCAAACATGCAGGAGTGGCTCAAAGAAGAGAAAGCGTTTGGTGACCACGAGAAAGTTCTGCAGTGTTTCGGGCTAGAACAGTTTTATAGTCGGTTACCTGAGAACGTGCGGTACTGGGTCTTGGATAGGCCAGACGTTAGTACGGTGGCTCGAGCCGCTGAGCTAGCCGAGGAGTTTGTGACGCGTCGGGCTCGTGGAGCTAAGGACGGTCAAAAGGGTGAATTTGGCTCCAAGTTTGAGAAGCCAAAGTTCACGCCCATGAGAGCAAAGGGGGACACACGTAGTTCGGATGCGAGTGAAAGCAGTCCGACCGAACGTACGGAGACGGCGGCAACCGAAGCCGAACGCAGAAAGCGGTTCGAGACGAGGCAAGCGCGCGTTTGTTATACGTGCCAGAAGCCGGGTCACTTTTCAGCGCAGTGTCCAGAAACAAAAACAAAAGTCGTGTTTTTGTCTTTATGCAGCACTGACGAGAACATGAAGCTTCTCGAGCCTTACATGCGAGACCTCCTCGTGAACGGGAAAGAGTGCCGAGTGCTTCGCGATTCCGCAGCTACAATGGATGTAGTTCACCCCTCTTACGTAGAACCCGATATGTTCACGGGCGAGTGCGCATGGATCAAGCAAGCAGTGGAAGCTCATAGCGTGTGTCTGCCGGTAGCAAAAGTGCTTATTGAAGGACCTTTCGGAGCACTTGAGACGGAGGCCGCAGTGTCATCTATGCTGCCCCCCCAGTACCCGTACCTATTTTCGAACAGGTCCGATCACCTCCTGCGCGAGAAGGGGCTTTTGTTTGGTGAGGCTAGCGTTCAGGCCTTAACCAGATCGAAGGTTCGGGAGCTCGCTGCAAAGGCGGTAGTTGCGGGACCAACGTTGTCAAACAATGAAAAAGGGTCAGAGGTGCAGCAAGCTGATATTCAGAGCACGCCCGAACTGAATAAAATTGAGCCTGTAGCGTTAAAGGCACCAGATACTGGAGAGGAAATTCCCGATGCGGGAAAGTTAGAAGAGCTTCCGGTCGAGCTTCCGGGACTAGGCTCAGTGACGAACAGGAAAGACACCGATCAAGTCATTAGTGACTTAATAAGTAAAGCATCGCTGTCGCCTGAGCAGAAAACCGAACTACACCAGCTCTTACAAGAGTTTCAAGGTCTGTTCTCTGAGAGGCCTGGTAGGACTTCTGTCCTTACTCATGACATAGAACTTACCTCCCCAGAGCCAGTACGATCCAAGGCGTACCGGGTGTCACCCCGCCAGAGCGATATTATGGAGGCTGAGGTAACGAAAATGCTACAGCTCGGTGTTATTGAAGCGGGTGAGAGTGATTATACCTCCCCTTTGATTTTAGTTGAGGTACCGGGCAAGGAACCTCGTCCTTGCGTCGACTACCGCAGGCTTAATTCCATCACTAAGGATCAAATTTATCCGATCCCTAACATCGAGGAGCGCCTTGAGAGAGTGAGTAGCGCTCAGTTTATTTCCACCCTAGATCTTGTCAGGGGTTATTGGCAGGTTCCACTTACAGAAGAGGCTAGTAGGTATGCGGCGTTCATTTCACCAATGGGGACATTCCGTCCTAAAGTTTTGAGTTTTGGTTTGAAGAACGCGCCATACTGCTTTTCAAGCCTCATGGATAAAGTGTTGCGGGGACAGCAAGAATTCGCTTTACCGTATCTAGACGACGTAGCGATATTCTCCGCATCCTGGCCTGAGCATATGGCCCACTTGCGGGCAGTGCTAACCCGCCTGCGCGATGCGGGCTTGACAGTCAAGGCTCCCAAGTGCCAGTTAGCACAGGCCGAGGTTGTCTACCTCGGACACGTGATTGGTCGGGGTCGTCGCCGCCCCTCTGAAATAAAGATGGCCGCTGTGCGAGACTTCCCGCAACCGCGCACGAAGACCGATATTCGGTCGTTCTTAGGTGTCGCCGGCTACTATCAGAGGTACATCCCCAGGTACTCTGATATCGCGGCTCCCCTAACGGATGCTCTAAGAAAGACAGAGCCGCAAACAGTCGTCTGGGACGAGACAAAGGAAAGAGCTTTTAGCGCCCTAAAGAGCGCCCTAACAAGCCAGCCTGTGCTACGATCGCCCGACTACACAAAAGGGTTCGTTGTTCAGTGTGATGCTAGTGAGCGAGGCATGGGCGTTGTATTGTGCCAACGGGAAAATGGAGAAGTAGAACACCCCGTCCTGTATGCTAGTCGTAAGCTGACGAGTCGTGAGCAGGCGTACAGCGCCACCGAGAAAGAGTGTGCGTGTATCGTGTGGGCCGTTCAGAAATTGTCATGTTACCTAGCTGGCTCGAGGTTTATCATTGAGACGGATCACTGCCCTCTCCAATGGCTGCAGACCATCTCTCCCAAAAATGGCCGCCTCCTGCGCTGGAGCCTCGCTTTGCAACAATATTCCTTTGAGGTGCGTTACAAAAAGGGGAGTCTCAACGGTAACGCCGATGGCTTAAGTCGAAGCCCCTAACGTGGGAATCAGCCTCAAAATTGCTTGTTACGGATGTTTTTCTTCCTGAGGCAGGATTTTTAACCTATTGCTTTTGTGTAGTGTTTCAAAGTGATGATGTGCTTTCTAGTGCAATTTTTCCGATTTGTGGACGCGTTCTGAGTGCTGCTAAACTACTGTAAGGAACTAGGCAGCAGTATAAAAGGGGAAAGAGCCTGGCAGGGCTTAGTGAGGGTTGTGCCGTGCTTGCTGACTGAGCGGTTGACTTTCGGCGTAGTTCTAACGCTGGCCGGAAACGAGAACAAAAATGTCAACTCTCCCGAAGTCACTTTGCAG
Organism: Dermacentor andersoni; assembly: GCF_023375885.2. NCBI lineage: Eukaryota > Metazoa > Arthropoda > Arachnida > Ixodida > Ixodidae > Dermacentor > Dermacentor andersoni. Next base: position 22,633,726 of record NC_092816.1, on the reverse strand, counting down.
TGTCCTGTGTGAACCTGAACGTGAGAACGAGGCCTTCTCTGTGCGCTGCGCTCAAGAAACGCCAAAGGACGCCCGACTTCGGTTATGAGCATCATCGAGCGACATCCCTCCGGACAGCGGATGCAGTCCCCTGACCATCGGGATCTCCTTCCCCCGGCGGGGCGGTCTGTTACGTTTCGCCTACAACGCGCGGTAATGCCGGCGCGGATGCAACGGACGCCGGGGCTTCGTTCAAAGCGGCGGACATTTTGGCCCGTTCGACGCCGCCGCAACGCCTCCCAGCCAAGCGTGTCCAGGCGTGTTTCAGTGCCACGTGTCTTCGTGTGTGCGTGTGTGTGTGTGCCCACGCTTGTCAAAGCGCGGCAGCCGGGGAGCGGAGCTCCCCAAGTGAGGAGCCAGGAGGTCTGTCCGTCGGCGGGTTGGCGATGCGTCACTACACTCGTCTCAACATGTCTCTCGGCTCGACCGTGCTCCGCCGTCGCGTGGGCTCATGCTCCGCCGTCGCGTGGGCTCATGCTCCGCCGTCGCGTGGGCTCATCCCGTGACCTTACTTCTGGCCCGCGACGCCGAGAGTATAAGAGCAGCTGCCCCCGGACGCCAGGAGAGAGGCTCCGATTTGTTCTGTTGAGTTACGTGCTCTCCCGTCTCTCCACTTCGGTCGACCTGACCGGCCGCTCTTTTGCTATGTTAGAATAAACAAGTTGTTCTGTTACCAGTCTACTCTTGCTTTGCCGGGACCTTCGGATGCTTCCAGTGCCCCAGGCCGCCAGGCCAACGCTACCCTTGGGGCTTGCGACCCATTGGCAATAACGGGCGTCAGCACCGAGACCCCCACAGTGGCCACGCGCTATGACGATTGTGGCTGCTGTGGGTGCACACTTAGGGATGGCCGAGTCACATCAGTACTACTTGGGCTTGCATACTCTGGAGTATGCGAAGGTTCGTTTTACTGGTGCTTCCCAGCACGGAAAGGCTATACCTTGGGAAGCCCATAAATAATGCATGGTATAGCTGTAGCAACGATTGCACATGCAGGTGCGCCCCAAGACTTTCCGCCCTGGCAACGAGCTTCTGTGATTCCAAGGCCGCCCTCCAAGGTTTGCTCACTGCATTACGCCGTGGACCCCACGAACGACTTGTCGCCGACACACGAGAAATTTACCATCGGGCAGTTGAAAAAGGACATGGCGACGTATTTCAATGGTTGCTATGGGATGCAGCAATAAGATGCAGCTGCTCGAGCTTCACATCCCAGTGCCAACTGTCACTATCCATCGCTGTCAAGAACAGACGCAGCGGGAAAGCTCCGTGCGCTTGCTCGCGAGCTTACGTTGCCCCAAGGGAATTGGGCAGACATTAAAAACCAGCGCATCTGTTCCCTGGATCCTGATCTGAAACTTCACCTGCCACGACGGGAGGTAACTCTCATCTGTAGCCTATGGCTTGGAGTAGCTTTTACCAATACGTTCCCTTACCTCATCGGAATCGCAAGTCCAGATTGCGAAGATAAGATTGTGATGATAGCGCACCTTCTGTGTGATCGTCGTCCTTTCAATGCAAAAAGAAAAGTCCTCAGCACCGTGCACGCTCGACTTCCTTCCTTCCTTCCTTCATTCCTATAGCTCCTCTACGACTCCGCAGTGTATATGCAGCTGATTCTCGAGTAATGTGTACAGTCACTGCCCCAACGTATACATGTATACTATATAACGCTCCTCGGCAATTTCTCAGACACAATTTCTTAATGAGGCACCCTCCCCTTATTTTGAAGGTCATTTTAATGAAGAAGTATTTCTCGAGCAACCCTCATCGTACGCTGTGACTAACTAAGCCGAGGGGTCCCGCGGCGCCTTGCGCTCGGTTAATATTCGTAAAGTATGAACGTTCCTCTATTCGCCACAACGCTTCAACTCGAGAACGTGGACGGTAGCGTAACTGCTCCCCCATCAAGCGCAATGATCAATGCGCTTCGTTGACGCTCTGGTGCGACGCTAGCAAGAATATTCTAACCGTGGCGCTCTCAGCGTCTATTAAATGCACTACGTAAGAAAAGTTGTGTTTCTCAAGTTGCTCCTTGTCCTTGGAATCGCCGAGGAGCACGTTTGTATGTCGAATGGGCCTCACCCAAACTTGTGCAGCGCAAGATGTGGTCATAGATATATTATAGCCGAGCCGTACGCAATGGCAGGCATCCATTATGCCTGACATGAGGTACATGAAAGAATTCGTCTCGCTTGGCTGGTTGGGTCATGTACTAAAGTTTTTAACAAGCTCACACTTTAAGACAAAGGAAGAAATAAGGTGCCCTTGTCTACGTTTCTTTCTTGCCTGTCTTATGTGCGTGCTTCTTAGAAACCGCCAAGCCTGACATGATTTCTGAGGGACGGCTGATATATATATATATATATATATATATATATATATATATATATATATCAGTCGTCTCTGACTATCAGGCGCTTCAGGCTACAGAAAGCAGAGGCACGCAGCCCATATATATATATATATATATATATATATATATATATATGAAGCGTGCTTACTGAACCCGCCGTGGTTGCACAGTGGCTATGGTGTTGGGCTGCTGAGCACGAGGTCGCGGGATCGAATCCCGGCCACGGCGGCCGCATTTCGATGGGGGCGAAATGCGAAAACACCCGTGTACTTAGATTTAGGTGCACGTTAAAGAACCCCAGGTGGTCGAAATTTCCGGAGTTCTCCACTACGGCGTGCCTCATAATCAGAAAGCGGTTTTGGCACGTAAAACCCCATAATCTAGCGTGCTTACTGCTGTTGTGGAGTCCTGATGTCCTCGATATCAATAAGCACTGCCTTGTACATCATGAAATTCGTTGGGTGCCATCACGACGGCTACCGTCGTGATCGTATCTTTTATTGCGAAATTATGGTCATTTGAATCTGTAATGCATGGGTATGGCGTGCAAGGCTCATAAAGGCGTTGTGGCATAACCAACATCCTCCATCGTTTTTACGTACCCCCCTTTTTTTTTTCAGTAACGAGTGTCGAGTAAGAGGCTGTTGAGCTGAATTGCTTGGTCCAATCTCTCTGCGTTTGAAAAAATATATTCTCTCTCTCTCTCTCTCTCTCTCTCTCTCTCTCTCTCAGTGCTAGGGAATGTTTGACCGCTGGCATCATGCACTTTCGCTTCCAATGTCTGGCATTCAATATTTTATTTATTTATTTTTATCGCAGTCTCACTCTGTCATAAAATGCGCAACAATCATTTCCTTGTATTTCGCTCGTTTCCTCTTTGTCGTCTTACTATTCGTTTGTCTTGCCACGTGGCCCGCATATTTTTGCAATCAGTACTGAATCTGCAAACGACGTGCCGTTGGTGACACGTGCATAGTCGGTATACAGCACTAGCCTTGGAATCGATCGAAGCGCTAGAATTTTATTAACCCGGTCGACCACGCAATGGTGAGCAACTAGCTTAATTTTCATGATCATCGCCTCATTAACACCGTGATGAATCAGATATAACGAGACTATTCAGGGACATCGGGATAGCTTGACCGTGACTTATTTGTTTATTCTATTTATTTAATACGTACTGCGGACTTGAGGACCACGCAGGGAGGGCCAAATAAATGAAGGAGAACAATGCACCGAACATCTTAACACAAAAATAGATGAAAAGTTCGGAAATGCGAATACAGTTATCACAAAGTTATCTAATGAAGTGACTGACCTTGCAATTTCAGTCAGCAATGGTGCATAGGAACGAAAGAACGTTTAAATGTGTTAATGTGTTAACGCATTTTGATGATGGTGACGAATTAGTCCCGTCGATATTAGATTTATATGAGTATTAGGGGTCGAGTGCTAGGTTTTGTTATGGAGTACTTGGGAAGGAAATTCCAGCCGTATCTTCTTTTTTTTTTTGCACAATTTAAGCAAGGGAATGTCATTAGATTTGAATAGTTTAGCTGGAGTGTCGATGGTCGAAAATTTGCTGTACACAAACTGGACAGCATGTCTTTGGATTGGTTCAAGAATATTCACGTTACACTGAGTGTCGGGGTCCCAGGCAATACAGGCGTACTCAAGTATCTGTCTAATGAAGCTGTACTAGTTTAGGAGCTTAACCTTTGGTGAAGCTATGGTGTTGGGCTGGTAAGCACGAGGTCGCGGGATCGAATCCCGGCCACGGCGGCCGTATTCCGACGGGGGCGAAAACACCCATGTACTTAGACTTAGGTCACGTTAAAAAACCTCAGGTAGTCTAAATTACTCCGGAGTCCCCTACTTTGCGGCGTTCCTCATAGTCAGATCGTGGTTTTGGCACGTGAAACCCAATAATATTTTGTTTTAAGTTTAAGTGCTAGCTTACTGTGGCGTAACTTATCGAAAGCTTTACTAAAATGTAGAAAGAATTTAATCTTTTTGGTTGTTGTGATCGATGGATGTTGTGCATTACCGTAACTTGCTCCGTAACTGCGGAATGTTTTTATCTGAAACGATGTTGAGGGTTATATATATATATATATATATATATATATATATATATATATATATATATATATATATATATATATATATATATATATATATATATATATATATCATTGTGCTTTTTTTCAGGAAGGAAACTCGTTGATGCGTTTTGCAATACCGTGCTCAATGTGCTTATATATATACATTAGGTTGATGTTAGTGCGATTGGACGGTAACTTTCTAAAAACAGACGATCGTCGTTCTTCAGAATTAGCACCACACTGCAGTCGTCACTCGGTAATTTTGCACACGAAAGGGAAGCACGAAATACAATAACTATAGGTATGTTGCAGGCGATTCGGCATATCATAGAAGAAATGCATTTGATATGCTATTAGGTCCAGATAAAGATGTAGTTTCCAAATTAGCTTCACGACAACGTACAAAATAAAGCCCACGACACTTCTATATACTGAGACCTTTGCAGCGCGTATATACATGTCTCGTAGAAAATGCGCAAGACGCTCGACGCCGCGTTCGCATTTCTCTTCGTTTTCCCGTCCGAAGTGCATTCGGGAGGGAGCAGGCCCAGCAGCGCGATCACCGTGCTGACGGGCGCCGCCGCGCAGTGCTTACCGCATTGACGGCACGGATAACGCCAGCCATCTGTCCCGCGTCTTCTTCGCCACAGCCCCGGCGCACCCTTGCGCGGCAGACCACGCGGCTCGCTTATCTGATTTGCGCGCCGCGTGTCCAGGGGGCCGACTGTTGGAGCCGCCATTACACGCGCTCGCCGATTAGGACTCATTGGATTTGCGGCTAAAGAGCGGCGAGTGCGCGCGTCCCCGATGACACGCGGTTTGCTTTGATGCGCTGGTTAAGCAGCAGCTAGCGCGCGCATTACGTCAGGATGCTTTTAATCCCGTAGCGCAGTTTTTCTTTTCATTTTCCCCTTAGTGTATACGCTCGCAAATGTGTGCGCAGAGGCTTTCGCGATGGAGCCTGACCTGCAGACCGAACTGCAGCCAGCGCATATAACGGGGCGACCCTGCTGCTGCATATACAGGGTCGAGCGGTGCATATCCCGACCTGAAACATCGATGAGCTTGAAGTGTGTGCGGGTAATTTGTCGGGACAGAGACCGAAAGAGGATGGGCGGGTGCGAGTGTGTGGCTTTGTGCGTTGTCCGCGCAGTGAGTGCCGGGACCGGTTGGCGCCGCTTTTCGACACAGCGGTGTCTCCTTTGTCGCCGCTGCTGCGTCGGGCGGGTCGCCATCGAAGGGAGAAAGAAAACGGGAGACAATAAAAGCGGGCCGCTAGTGTACGTGTGGAGATAACCAGTTCAGATAGCCATACTTAGGGCAGGTCATTGGTAGAGTAGGCCAGGTGACGACGTATTTTCGCGCATGTGAGTGGAAGGACTGAGATCCACGATATATACTTTGTTACATATATACACAGCTGGTGCTCGTAACTGCTTGAGTTGTTTTACATACGGCACTGCAATTGCATGCTCAGTGAAAGCCAGCTTTAGCAACATCAATGTTCGGAACAGAGGAATGCTTTATACTCAGCAAGGGCACGCAATTTAGAGCGCGTCCACAAGGACAGTGACTAAATAATAAGGATCACTTCGATAATCCCTTTTATTGTTTTTAAGAGATCATTCTTATCATTCTTTTTAACATTTTCATACGCACGTGTTTCGCATATTCGTTCATATTGTCATGTTCCTGTGGTTCTTCTGTGTGCGTTTGTGCGCGCGCTGTGCGCGTATACGTCAGCATGAGAACTCGAGCGCTTGCGAATGGTCAGAGACAATTGTTCTTTTTTTTTTTGTGTGTGTGTGTGTACGGGAATTTTAGAGCTGCTGTTACGGTAGCATTTGCTCTCTTCTGTGTTTGAAGCGTATTTCTTTTGGGCTCATCAATTAATTATAAGAAGAGCAGTATATCATGCGCCTTCCAACAGGCACCAACGTCTCCTTGCATACATGCAAGGAGACGTTGATGAACTGACGAAGTGATGAATTTGCGCATTTACTCGCGCACTGCACAGCGGTGAACGCGTTGGCCTCGCACGTACAACTGAGAGTCGCACACGAATGTTTGTGCGCCAGGTATAGAAGCGTGCAACATCGTGCGCGAGCGTGTAGTGCACGCGTAAGTTTCTCGCTGTGTGCTACGACCGTCATAAAATTTGGGACAATTCACCCAGAGCTCTATCCGAGTGGGCTGTGCGGTGTTTGTGCAGCGGGTCCGGCGGACCAATGGCACATCATGTGGGACTGTGCCAGGTTCCCGACGGCAGCTACCTCCAGGACTTACCCGCCCGAACTTCAAGGTGCACTGCAGTCTGCAGACAAGGAATCACAACTATGGGCCGTCCAGCAGGCCCGGGGTGCGCTCGAAAAGCACAAGCCTCATGACCCGCTACAAACGGGCCCAACTGGGCTAGTGCAGAGTAGGGTATAACCCCGGGTTGACGCTTGGCCAGCGTCACGACGCGTTAAACCGTCGTTTGCCGGCACTTCATTAAAGTTATCCCTCTCCTATCCTATTCATTTTACTTCTTTCTTTGGTAATTGCACGAATTGGCCACTCGGCGGAACGAGGAAAATACATCTTAGAAAATATGGCCCCGTTCTATCTAAAAACATTTGCTCCACGTACACTGCATAATCCGGTCATCTATACGGAACAGAAAGTGTTCTGCAGGCGCCGAATAAATTTTAAAGTTCTGGAAAAGAGTCTTATGAGATGAAACATTATACTTACCTTTAAATTTAATTTGTCTCGTTAGGTTGTCAGCGTTAGGTCGGATTCACACAATCCTCAAACTCCCCGTGCTGCCACCTTCACGGCACCGGCATTCGTAATGAGATAGTGTTCTCTCGCCAATTCCTCGTCAAAAAATAGCACACCAGTGACATTATTCGATGCTCCTAATGTCACCGGTGACCTATTTTTTAATAAAAACCGATGAGAAAACGCTGTTTCATGACGGACGCCGGTGCAGCATGGCGGTGACGGGACGGGGTGTTCGACGCTTGTGTGAATCCGAGTCTGAAGAGCTGAAAGCTGGCAACTCATTTTGCTTTTATTTATTTTTGAATGAACCGGTGAAGGTAGCTCTTTATGCGTCAGTGCTCAGAAACATCAGGTCAAAAAGGGGCACTAACCGTGACAGTGCAGGACAACATCTTAATTTGTTTCTCAAGCGATGCTAAGGGCAACAGAAGTTTCTGCGAAGACAGGTTGTAAATCGCGCGTAAAGTGGCAGTCGTTCAAGTGAGCGTCGTTCTTCAACTCAAATTGTGGCAGATTTTCTGTATTTGACTTTGTTGCATTTAACGAGAGCAATAAAACACGCCGAGGCCAAGAAATTATCTTCTTATTCGTGACAATTACTCGCGGGCATTGTATGATTCCTCCTAAGATACAACCGGACAGTTGTGCCATATGCCAATAGCCCTGGCGAACGGCCCTGATATAACAACGCGTGGTGAAAGCCAACAGTCGTTCCCCATAGCAGTTTTCCGAGCTGGAGAAACAAACGTCCGTGTTTTCCCAGCATCTGCTGGTTCCGCGGCTATTGGTCAGACTCCACGCGCTCCTCCCAGGCATCATGCAGGCAGGACAGGAAGGAGGGCGAGAGGGGAAGGGAGGCTGGCATTCAAGGACCCCTATGCTTGGAACGAAGCTTACAAGAAAGAAAGAGAGAGCGGGTCGGCAGCACAGCACAATAGGTCAGGTTTTTCGAAGGCAACCGTTGTAATGCAGAAGGGCGAAATAGTTCTTTCTGTTGTTCTCCCGAAATGTCCGATCACCAGAAGATTGGATTAACGCGACGATTGCGTTCCTCTTTCCTTTGCTCCGACCTGCCCATGGGAAGTCGTCCATGTCGCTACGCTGTCCTTTTTTTTTTCTTTTTTCTTGCGTTCCAGCATTGATGGTTCGTGTGACGACACGTGCTCAAAGCGGGTCGACGTGGTATTCTGCTCCCAGTGGACGCGAGCTTCTGGCCGCCGGCGGACATCGTGTGCTTGTCTGTGGCGAGTTGCGTGCAGTTGTTTCGAGAGTGGATTCGTCAGCGTTTTGGCATCGGGACTGACACTGCGTGCACAGTATATATATAGTACGTCGTTTTCACGCGCATAGAATTTCTCTATGCCATATTTGTATGCAACGTGAGCATATTGGCTGATGATGGCACTCAACGAATCTGAAGTACGCGCTCAACTTCGGAGAAGGGATGGTTCTGTTCCCTTCTATTCAATCGTATATGGTGTTCTGTGGGGATATTGGGTCGTGGATACCTCGGCTGCAGAGTCCATAGAAAATAAAAGGTGCCGTAATATATTAAACCAAGGAAGCACTGTGAGGTATATATACGAGTGTGACACATTGGTAAAAGCTAGTCAAAGCCTATCTAACTTACCAAAGCCATCGGCGACTAATAGCATTGTTCAGTGAGGGCTACTTGGTGACCCGGTGTTCAACCAACAGGTTGTACACCGTTTCGACCGTCTTGTCCAAGTAGTGTTTTCAAGTTACATAAAAGGAAATGGTAAAATTGCTCGCAAATACTAATGCGCACCGTTAGCGCATTTTTGGTCGTATAAGGCGAGTTTTACGATCGTCCGCGTCTCTTCGGTGCACGAACTGTGTTCTCGTGGCGGTGCATGGAACTCGGGTGGGGCGGAGCACAAGCTGTTTGTCGTTCGGGGCAGCCGGATAAGTGGCCGAACAAACAGGCCGCGGGCCCATTCGCGAGCCGAGGGAGTTGGTTCACTTGTAACGCGATTACCAACCGGAGCCCGCGCTCTCGCCCACTCCAGTCCGAAAACTATATTGCGCCATGCATGGACTCCTTTATTTTAGCAGCCACATTATAAGCGCAGTTGAAGTCTGCAACTACACCTAATTCACTGCGTAGTCTTTGTAAAGCAATGCGTATACGTTTGCTTAGGAGTGTTGGGCATTCATAAGTGGATTTCTTGTCGAGAACTCCGAGACTGGCGAGACACGGTTTAGTCGTGACACGTCCCTCGCTCGAAAGTCAGGCGTTAAGAGAAATACACTTTTCTGTTATAGCGAATAAGGTTGAATGTCAAGCACCACAGCAGAAAGAAAAAAAATATTCCTGAAATATGTGTAGTTTGGCATGACTGTCCGGCTATCACGCGACCTTGCATTCTCAGGTATGTATGTGGTTCAAAGCGCTTGCAACGACGGGAGTCTGAGGGCAAACTGCTGAAGCCATAAATTATCTAAATGCGGTTATTCAATAGCACGGGAATTATGGGTAGCACATGGAGTCGCCTAATCTTTGGGCTTGTGGCTTCAGACGTTCTTACTTTTACGCCTTATTTGCTTTTCATACCTGAATTTCTAAGCAATGGTATTTTTCTAAACACATGAAGGCAACAAAACTCTGCACACGAGCATAACAATTTCGAATGGCCAAATTTACAACGCATTATCTTGTCGAATAAGACCAATTTTCGAAGTCGCAAGGTCGTTCGAAGCGGGAAGAACGAAGTTTGGCCAGATCCCTGTGCCACCATTCAATGCTGACCGAGCTATGTGTCTGTACAGCTGCTAGAGGCACCAGCACTAGATTTCCCGCTAGTATAATTCGTGTAGAAAACTCTATGGCTAACAACGGCTACTCGGACTCTAAGCTTTACAGTGCTGCATCTCTGAGTGCAGCATTTCGTTAATCGAATTTCGATGAAGGCTATAATATGGCCCGCGTTTTACGAATTCAAAGGTATGCTTTGTGGTATCTGTGGGCCTGTACCTGACGATCACGTAGTTCAATGTTACACTGTACATATAGCGAAGACCGGCTTGCAAAAGAAGATGTAAGATTTTCGTTTCTCGGAGAGGAAGAAAGAAAAGGAGAAAGAGAGGGAGATTAAAAAAAAAAAAGGCAGGAAGGTTAACCAGAACGAAAAATGCGGGTCGGTAATATATAAACTGGGTGACGAGGAAGGTGTAGAGATAGAGAGTATACAATCACTGGCGGTCGTGTTCACCGCACGTTATATCACAGCGCGCGATCACGCGCCTCACACTTTTAAGGAACACCCTTTCAGGAATATGGTCAATATGAACTTGTCCAGGCCTAATGGCCATTCGACATCTTTGTCGATATTTTTTTGAGGTATCGCAAAATTTCCTCAGTGTGTTTGTATCTGTGCGGCACAAAAGTATAGACGTGAGCGTGACCACGCAAAAACACATATCGTTCGCCCTTTACTTCTGACAACGACCCCGATGAATTAGTTACACCGCAACAACCAGGCGGCACGAAGCCATCTGAAAGGAGCGAGCGTTACAAACTGTCTTCCGCGAAACATCATAAACAGCTAGGCTCTGTGATTAAAATAGTCGCGCGGCAAGCAGAAACCTCAGGCCAAATGTTATGGAAACGAGTGGCGGTGTTTCGTACGTCGCTCTATCGATGGCGTCGTATACGTGCGCGCACACAACAAAAGGCGAGCCTCGGCGGCAGCAGATACAAAAAGAGTCCTCGGCGGTAGCTTTCATTAAGCAAATCAAGTGTTCCGCGACTGTTGCTCTTCTTTCGGGCGGCGGCGCGCGACTGCTCGCGGGACGAGAGCGCGGGAAATAATAAGGTTAATCGAACGACGGTGGCAGGCTCCGACGGCGAAGAGGATAAAGAGGTGGGCGCCGCCGCTTTGTTTAATTCCGCGTATCCGCTATCGCAAATACGAAAGAATTAAACATGAGCTGATGAGCGTTACTCCTCCCCCCTCCCCCTTCCCCTCTTCCCATCACCGCACTGTCTCTTGTTCAGAGAGCAGCGGTTGCGGATCTTCCGGCTATGAAAGAGGACTCCTCGTTGATTGTGTGTTTTGCCGTTGTTCCTGCACTTTCTCTTCGTCGTTCGGGTACACGTACAAGAGTCGTCGCTGCGATAAAAAAGATGAAAGAAAGAAGGTTAGCGAGCGCTGCCGCAAATGTCAAGGGTCAGAGGAGAGGCATTTTCGTGCGTATATGTCTGCCGCAGCGGCTCGGCGTCATTGCGTTCCGCTCCTGTGTATAGAATGGATCGCTGGTCTTCATTTTCAGCCACCCGCGATTGCGTTCCGCTGGGGGTGGAATGCAAAGACTCCTGAGCAGACAAAAAAAAAAAAGATTGGCACCCCTGGCCTTACCCCTAAGGCTGTCGACTGCTTTTTTTTTTCCGAACTATAACCTGCAATGAGAGAAACCGTTGTTGAAAAATTGTATGTATTCTCACAACCCGCTGCGCACCAATATATCCGACATTGTAATTTTGCAGGAATAGCCCTGAAAGTTTCCGAAGTACTTTGTAGCGGACTAGCTGGTTCATAGTGAACAAGTAAACGTACTGTACCGCGCTCTGTCCTGTCTCTCTTCCCGACCTTCTTCGTGTACTTTCCGCAGTACGTTACTTCTTCAGTAAGGAAGTTTATTCTACACGCAGTTTCCTTGTAGTCATGTTTACTTAGCCACAAGAAGTATCCACAAAGAAAAACTTATTTTTCGCATCAGTGATTCAAACTTACCCCTCAAGTTTGTTGAGCAAAACGAGAACAAGGTGAAAGCTGAAGCAACATTACGACAAGTGGACTTGTCTTTTCCAAGGCGACATATGCTTTCCTCGGCACTATATATAGGCACAGCTATTTTAAAGGGGTGAGGGGGTAAAGCGGGTGGTCTAGGGTGGTCGAGGCAACGACCGACGGTATGTTAGCGGCGAGAGTGTAGAAATGAAGAGAAAGGTGTGCTATTCAACGTCGGTGGAGGAATGTGAGGTAACGTCGTGTGTCAGCCGGTTGACGTCTCACTGTAGGTTTCTTTTTTTTATGGAAGGGGCCGGGATGATGAGAAGGAGGGGGGGGATTATCTGCTCTTCTGGAGGTCAGCAGATAATCCATCTCCCTCGCCCCCCTCTGCAGTAGCTTCTACTGGTGATGAAGTTGGACAAGCGAAAATTGTGGTCTATGGCTTTAAATTGTTATCTCTCAGTAGTCACCCTCAGTGCTTGTCACTCCTGTTCGTTTTTGATCTCGTCATCTTTATTTGTATCACTTTCCTCAAGTACAACGTACGCTAGAGAGTCCAGAGCAACCGGACATTGGCTATAATTAACCTTCCCATCCTTTTTCTCCTATTTCTCTCCGCTCTTTGGCACACGACTGTTCCACGTGGTTCCAGCCCCTCAAATATAAACTTTATTTGCTGGCAGGTCGCTCAAGCTGCCCTGGCTTCCCCATTCACGCAGTTTGCCCAAATAAGGTTTTATATGGACACTAACTCGCGCCTATCACCCTCGAATAGACATTTCTGATCGTTATGGTCAAAACTGTTTCCTCTATCTATATCGGGATGATCGGGTGTTGTTTGCTGCAGGAGGACATAGCCTGGCAAAAGTTGCAGGCGATTACTTCACCCAAGCGGTCTACATTGAAGTGTAGACAGGTCTGAAACCTATCACGTTTTATCTGGTAACACGAGAGAATACTGACGGTGAGAAAGTATTTGAACCGCGCGCGGGGTGTCGACAGGCTGCACGCCATCCGTTTCACGTCAACCCATACCGCGGCTCACCCTTCACACTATGGTTCTGTATAAAGGAGGAATTTTTTTACGAGGAATCGAAGCATCTACCTCCTAAATATGCAGTGCCCTCACAGGAGCAAATTCTTTTGGCTTGTGCTTGAGTGCAGGATCATCCTGCGCTTCAGTCCTAACGCTTTACGTTCTGCGTCAAATTCAGGACAATCTAACAAATAATGGCCGATGCCACCAAGGGCTTGACACCGCACATACGACGATGACGTGTTAAGTCCGGTCCTGTACCGGCGCCCTTGAGTTGGCGCTGACTCTGCGGGGACGCGATAGAGGAGCGCGGCTTCAGTTCTGTGAAGTTTCTTGTCTGCATAATGTTGGTGTGGTGGAGACCACAACGAACTGGAGTGGCTTAAGACAACCTGCTACGTGCCGTCGTGTGAAGGTAGCCACTAAAGAAGAACAGTAAAACCGATCTCAATTCCTTAACAGCATGTAACGTAGGCTGAATTCAATTGCCAAGGATAACCCGTGCTGTAATAGTTGCAGCGCATGCGGCCTTGATGTTTGAAAAGGGAACAGCAGGCTGCAGCCTGTTGGACTTCGTCATATCCATCATACTATTTACGCCAAGCGCCTTACATATGTGGCGGGAGCAAGACATCAGTTATTCGAACACCTCGATAAGAGTGTACAGCTGCCGTCTATAGATGTGCACTGCCGTTTCTGTTGACAAAAAGAAAAAGAACTGGAGCTAGTGCAATGGTTTATCGATTTTGATTCTAATTATAACATTGGCTAGCAGACTTTACCGCGTCGTGTCTTCTACGGCGTGCATGTCAGTGTCGCCATCGAAGCCGTCAACCGCAGTCAGGAACGCCTCCTCTGCCTTTCTTTTGTGTTTCGGTTGGCCCCGTTCGCAAAAGTGGATCGATAATTCACATTACAGAGACATTAACGTGGTAGCGTACACAGGTCATTAATTAATTTTAGGAACAGGCGATGGAAGCTCTCGTTTAAGGAAACGACCAGCAATTGGCTCCTGTTGGTGGGCAACGCTAGTGGCATAGACAATCCGCTCTGGCGGGACAGGGGGTAATGATTTTTAGGGGGACGCAGAATAGCCCGATTCTCAAGCTTCTCCCGTTGGCACGACGGAGCTGAGTGCGTGTCGCCAAGGGAGTTCTCGCCGGATGCCGGAGTCGTGTTTGCTGTTGCGCGGCTCGTAAACCGCGCTGCAGCGCTCTTTGCGCAGCCCTCTCCTCTCTGTGTATAGGGAGGATAGGGGAGCGCAAAGGGAAGCGGTCAATTACGCGCCCGCGCCATATGGTCTCGGACACCGCGCCCTCCTCGATGCGGGACGCCCCGTCCCGGGACCGAGTCGCGCCTGGAGTCATGCTGCGACAGAGGACGGGACACACCACGATTCAACGCTGCCGGTGTGCCTCGTGTTGTGCGTCGATCGCTCGCCTAACTCGTGCATCCCCCCCCCCACCCCCCTGCCTCCGCCTCCAATACCCGTGGCGCGGCCCGTTGACTGCCCCCGCGCCGCTGCTGAGTGATGCGCGTCGCCTTGGTGGCCTTCTGTTCGGGCGTCGATGATGCGTGATGGATGCGGATTAATTGCCGCGGGGGTGGTGGGAGGTTATTTTCGCCGCGGAAGGGCCGGGCGCCCGGCTGTGTGAGTGTATACGCACGGCCGGTGTAACTGAATACTGCAGACCCAGTTTCCCGTCCAGCGAGTGTATGTATACTTCCTTTTCTAAAGCAGGCGGCACGCTCGTTGCCGGCGTGTTCTTTTATGCCGCCTTTCGGGGCGCGTTGATTAGGGAACCGAACCGTGCACCGCGCCTGCGTGGTTGACGAAGCAATCTCTGCCATAATATTTGAGGCTGATAGAGTCAACTCCTCCATCCGCCTGCCACGCGACGTTATCATCGGCGTCGCTGAAGTCGGCCTGTCAGTTCTCTAACGATGGAAACATAAACCGGAGGAAAGATGGTTGCGGCTTTTCGCGCTGCGCTGATACTTGATCACCGCGCACTAAATGTACAAAATGACTTACACGAGTCCCGCAAGCTAGAGCACACAATTACCCCGTTTCTGCCTCCGGCTCGAGCGAATAGTGCCTGCGTAAGTAACAATGAGGTATCCGGGTCCTGGCCAGCTTGCGTATCTGCGTCGAATATGCTACGGTATGTTTATGCCCGCTTTCACATACCATGCTCGGCTCTAAAGTTTTGCTAGACTACGCACGTTGGAACGCCTTTGACGGGGAGCGTTCACTTTGGTGTCCAGGTGGAGCGTCAAGTAAGTGAACGAGGACCACTGTTGAATACGCAGTTTAATGAACTATCATTCTGAGTGGACGTCGTTTTATGGTTGTAGAAGTATCCTCAGCGCTGAACTCTCAATTTGGCTCAGAGCGTCGCTTAGCGTGTCGTCGGAAGTTGCTACGTTATGACAAATTACGCGAGAAAAAAATTACAGACGGTTTGGCAGCGCCATCCACAGACCGAATTAGTCATTTTCTTTCTCCAATTTAGGCATTGCTAGGCCATTGTTTGACCGGTTGCTAATTAAATCCTTTGCAGTCGCGACGTAGTTGTTAAACTGTTGTTTTATTGCACACATGATACGCATAGTCATGCACACTGGGTTGCATAATGCATACATGGTTGCTCGGTGGACACAGGAGGAGGAGCAGGATTGCAGACTTGCACAAAGACCGTTTTGTGACACGCCGTACTGGCCAGCGTTGTAGAGCAGCCTTCGCATTTGCATGAAGGGTGTGCGAGGGAAAGTCATGCGCTCCGCTGTACAGTTGAGCGGAATAGAGGTGGAAAGGCTTAGGCGGATATTTATACCCATTTCCCCCTCACGGAGTACAAAGGCACTTTAGGCGAGCGAAGACTTGCACATTCTACACACCTTAAACGAAGAGAATTCTTCTACGTCGGGAAAGGCCAAAGCCAGGGTCGCTTACATGGGGGCCGTGACGCAGTCAAAGTCCTTCTTGTGCCGCAGTCTATCCCAGACAGAACACGCAAAGCCAAACGGGTTGTCGATGAAGTCCCGCTTGAAGTTGGCCGTCGCAGCCGTTTCCAAAGAAAGACGTTCCTCGGCATTGCGATGCTCGTAAGCAACGTCTACAGCTACAGTCGGGCTTGTCGCTGTTCGTACGTTTCGGCAGCGTGCTTGGCTCGCTTGTGCAATCTGTCGTTCTCCAATCGCTTCTGTCGTTCTTCGGTATTTTCGCTGGCGCGCTTTAATGACATTATAGTGCCTATCATCATCATCATCATCAGCCTGATTACGCCCACTGCAGGGCAAAGGCCTCTCCCATACTTCTCCAACTACCCCGGTCATGTACTAATTGTGGCCATGTTGACCCTCCAAACTTCCTAATCTCATCTGCCCACCTAACTTTCTGTCGCCCCCTGCTACGCTTTCCTTCCCTCGGAATCCAGTCCGTAACCCTTAATGACCATCGGTTATCTTCCCTCCTCATTACATGTCCTGCCCATGCCCATTTCTTTTTCTTGATTTCAACTAAGATGTCATTAACGCGCGTTTGTTCCCTCACCCAATCTGCTCTTTTCTTATCCCTTAACGTTACACCTATCATTTTTCTTTCCATAGCTCGTTGCGTCGTCCTCAATTTAAGTAGAACCCTTTTCGTAAGCCTCCAGGTTTCTGCCCCGTACGTGAGCACTGGTAAGTGCCTATAATGACATGAATTGACTTCGTCGTTGTCGTCGTTGTTGTTGGTCTTTCAAAACAACTTGCTGCAGTGGCAATGGCTTGGCCACACCTTCTTCGTCGGTCGACTGCCACTGCCTCTGTCGCTGAGCTCGTTATTTGCTCGCTGCGTTTGGCGCGACGAATCTCTAAGCATTTCCGACGACGATCCCTATTCACTTTCCATATTTATTTCACACATACGCATGCAGGGGTTTGCTTGAAAAGAAGAAGTGGCTGTGCACGCGAAACGCACGTGAAGAAACGCGCGTATGAAGAGTCTTCACACAGACGGAGGCTAAATCCAGGTTGGTAGACGAGTAGTGCTTTTGCACTAAAGAAGATGCGTAAGTGTTACCCAGAAAGCCTAGGTTGAGGATGTCACCCCCATCCCTCTATCCCCTCTCCTTCAACATGAAAAAAAGAAAATAAGGTTTTCACCACCACCGCCGCCACCACCGCCACCAGTATCCACAATGAATGGCCGGTGGTTGTCTTTCTTATAATCATACGCAAATTTTTCTTTATTGCTGAATAAGTATCTCACATATTATTCTATTATTCAAAATCACTTACGATATCAATGAATAATAATGAAGTAAAGCTGTTTACTGCTTGCTAGCATCCGATGAATTTGCCAGGAGTCGTATGGGGACTAGAATTAAAAGAGAAGAGCCACAAAGATTCTTCAGCGTTAAAGATACGACTGAATTTAGAACATCACTCGCTGGCGTGATTGTAATGGCGGCAAGCGCTTTACAAGAAATATTGCTGCATAACTTTCAAGCTCGCTTGTCACTTCTAATCTCTCTCTCTCTCTCTCTCTCTCTCTCTGAAATTGCGCTGCACTCAGTCAGGAAAAAAAAAAAAGATCTTTCTGTCAACACACTCCTGTGCAGAATTCACGCTAGACATATTGCGTTTGCTATTCATTTAAATGGCAGAGAGTCTTCAGAGTGAATCAATGACATATGTTTGATTTACCGGTATTCATTCCTTCACGGGAAGTAATGACAAGATAACATTGACTGGCTTACGACGTCAAGCCTTTACGTCTGATGAGCCGCTGCTTTTCCCGAACAAGCCCTCCCTACATTTTCCTTGAAAGCCATTTGCAAATTAACATAACCGTGCTTGTCCCTCAAAGCAAACTCTCGTCATTTCTGCTTTTATTGCTTTTCGCCGTGTAATAAGCATTGGTACTCGCATTTTCTTTTCCTATGTGCTATATTTCCCAGCATGTCCTTGGAGGTGTTCTTTCTCGCGCTTTCAACTTCCAGCTTACGTAGCAGAAACCTGCTATCTGGGGAGCCTACTAACCGTCCGTTGCCTCTAAAATTGACAAAAAAAAAGAGGGGGGGGATTTGTATTTCGCAGTGTAAACACTGAGATCACCGAGTGGCTATTTGAACTCGAGTACTTAAATTTTTCGTGTTCCTGTTTGGTGTCCGCAATAAGCACGCACGTAAATGAGGACGAAAACCGCCTGCATTAACACACGCGGATAGCAAAACTCTATCAAGAGCAGGACCACGAAAAAATAAAAAGGTATATGGGCTCACGAAGAGGTACACATACAACCCGTCGATACGAAAATATCGTTTCAACCGTCTGTCGTGTTCTATCTGTTCTGTGGTTGTGTTTGGCTTACGATATCGCATGAGCGTTTGAGAACACGCAACGAGAGAAAGACAGAGAGGGGGGGGGGGAGCTGAAAGAGATAGCGTAAAGAAAGAGCACCGCCGGCAGCGCTGAACGCTAAGCAAGGAACGGTGGTATACAAAGGAGACACACATCCGTGATTAAAGAAAAACAAACGAAAGCAAAAAGAAGAAACCAATAGACTGGCGCAGTCAAGGCGCAGAGAGAGAGAAACAAAAAATAAATGAATTAAAGCAACCGAGAGAGCGAAGACGAAGTGCGGCGCGCGCCGCAATCATCCTGAGAGAGAAAAGCGATCGCACGGCGCGCGCTGCAGTAGCGACAGCGCGGCTCGCGTCGCACGCGCCGTCGTGCAAACACTCTGCGACGCCGTGAATAATGATATTTGCCCGGATCGTCTTCTTCGCTTTGCCCGCGGGGCGCTCGGCGAGGCCGTCTGCGTGGCGTATACATACGGACGGAGCCAGGCGCGCGCGTGAGTAACCCCCCTCCCTCTCTCCGCACTACCCACCCCGACCCCCCTCGTCCTTCCTTCCGTGCCTCCTGCTTCGCTGCCACAACAGCGCCGGGCACTTGGGCCCAACGAGTCTCGGACGTTTGCGCGTGATTGGCTGGGCTGCGCATCTGCACCGCATGCCACCCGCCGCTTTGGGTTTTTCTCCGAAAGCCTCCTTAGGGGCGTGTTTTTATTTCCTTTTTGATCACCGGCTTAACCTTCTCGAATACGTGCGCGATGTTAGGAGTCTATAGAAAAATCACGTCCTCGCGGCGAACCAGGCTTGTTTACTCTTTCGTGGTCAGCTGCCTCACCGACGGTGTCTGCCACAGGGACAGGTATGAAAAGAACACAGACGGATAGAACACAGAACCAGTCAGCAAAGACGGCTGAGCGTCTTTCCCACCCCGCGTTCGCGGTCGAGGCTTGCCTCGTCGCTCTACAGCACGACTACTCAAGCTAAAGGTTGGCTGTGTGAACGTGTACAAACGTTTATACCGACAAGGACGTGTGGCCAGTCCATCGTGTACGTCTTGCCGTTGCTGCGAGACACTTCAACACCTGGTATTGGAGTGTCCCGCTTTCACTGCGCAGCGCACATCGCTATAGTGAGGGACTATCGTCCCCTTGGCCTGCGGTGTACGACACTCGACGAGTGTTTGTACTTTTCTAGAAGTAACTAACTTAGGTTCAAGTTTGTAGCTTATTTATGTTTTCAAATGACAGGACCTTAGACACTATATCTGCTATTTTAACATTCTCCAGTACCGTCACCTGCAGTGACCGGCCCTACTATGTGTGACCTGGACTGTGTGTGTTTTTTATTCTTTGAGATTTGTCGTCTTGTTCTTTCTTACCTCATTCCTCCCCTCCTTCCTATCTTTCATTTCTATGTTTCGGTCTCCTCCTTTCTGAAGAGTGGGCAGGCGTTGTGCCCCTTCCGATGGCGGTTGCCGGCCTGCTCCTCGTTCTCCCTTTCCTGTCAAGTGCACTTATGTTTTCAATAATAATAATAATAATAATAATAATAATAATAATAATAATAATAATAATAATAATAATAATAATAATTTTCATCGACAATTCAGCGCTCTTATATCTTCAGGTGTCGCACCAACTAGCCCAACGGCCCACGCTTCTACGACAGGTATGTTAAATGGCGCGAAAAATAATAGAAAAAAAGAACAGCTGACTTATCTACAGTGTGATAACCCTTTTGTCGAAACGAAGGAAGGAAATGTTAGAGAAGAAATTGGGAGTTCTTCGGGCTCGTGTCAAAAGCATAGCTACTGATATAAAGCTGAGTGAAATGAACATTGAACCGATCGTAGTTTATCACATGATGGCAACATGGTAAGTTAAATATTTCAGATTTGAGTTGGCTGTACTAAAGACATCATCGTTAATAAACCAACACTAATGCCCGTACGCACACATAAAAAGCTACATTATACTTGGTTGATTGCTATTGGTGAAAGGCAAGCGTTCCGCATCTATTTTTCGTTGGAGACGCGATCTGGCTTAAGACAATAGTCTCACTCCACGTTTATTACCAGCTGAAATCTAGTATAGCTGTACAACCACGATACTGCCATTACACTGATGCACTGTTACGATCTTTCTTCTACTGCCTGACGGCCGTGTGCTCTTTTTTGTCGTTGTTTTTTACTTTACAGTTTGCATTATGTGTCATCCTTTTCTTTCTTCCTTCTTTTATTCCCTCTTTCCTGTCTTCTAATTCTATGTTTTTGTCTCCCGGAGTATGAAGAGCCAGGCATGCGTCGTGCCCATTTCTGTAGCAATTGCCAAGTCTGCTCCTTTCCATCTTTTCGTTTCTGTCTGTACCTTTAAATATTTCGAAAGCTAATACAGGGTGTCAACCAAGTTGACATTTACAAATTCCCTGAGTCTTCCAGGTTTTCCCTGAGTGAACTTGCAATATTCCCCGAGTGACAGAGAACTATGTTTTATGTCAAGACGGGCTCTCTACATCATGTCGCCCAATGGTGTCACTCTCTAGTAAGCATGTTAAAAAAAAAAAAAAAAAAAAAACTTAGTCCAGTTTGAATATTTGAATAGTAAGGGGTAGTGTTTATTTTATTCAAAAAGAAAACCGAAGAGAGGGGCTAGTAAAATCCACAGCGAATAAGAAATATTTGAAACAAATAGTAAAACCCATTGCAGATAGAGTCGAACATTCTCAAATATGAATAAGAAAGAGATGCATGCAGAATATTTTCGAATATGAGCTATTTCTATCAACTGATAGCAAGCTAATTGGTATGAGGCCCGAACTTTAACACAAGTGAAATTATCTCGCAACAGCTGGTAAGTCAACCTCAACTCTCCTGACCTAGCCTGCACACAACGCCTCAGTGTTGCATTTCACTGTTTTAAAGAGTTTTTTTTTTTTGCTTGGATGAGGGACATCTGCATCTCGGCATCAGCCAACACTTTTCTTTTAGAGTGCAAGCTCCTTCAAAAAGTGGTCGCATGCTTCCTTTCATGTTCATTTCTGAATGCGTAGGTCCTTGTCTTCTTATTCTCCTTCGGGTGCGCGTTCGCCACACAAACTATTTGAAGCATCCTCCTGGACAATTGTACAGTCAGCGTCCGATTTTTTCGGACTCCCTAGGGGCCGCGAAAACGTACGAAAAAATGAATGCATGTCTTTTACAGCCCTCAAGGGTTCAGATCTCCGCAGCCACGTCCGAAAAAACTCTGAAGGCCGGCCAGTACACTTATTAGACATATCGGTACTTGTACTGTGACAGGAGATGACGGGTGCACGCGTGTATAATTAAGACATACATACTGTGTCCCGTGACAGTGGCCCCTTCCCACACTTGTTATGCTTCCCAGCGTAATATTACTGTAATGAGGCGAAGCTGACTTTCAAAAACCGGCATTATGCTACGCGTCGTGCTTTCCGAACTTCGAAGGCAATCGCGAGGACCACAAAGGGGGTATCGATGCCATTGATGGCAGCGGCGAATTCTTTCAATGAAAAACACGGCGAAGAACGGCAAGAAGCTCAATGCCGAACATCGAAGCAGCTAGGTCTAGCTTTGCCGCGGCGGCGGCTACGGCTGCAGGCGGATCTGCGTGCAAGTGTGCCGGGTCGAGGCGGCGAGGTTATCAAAATGACGGCGGTGGTGGTTTTGATTATTACCGTTTCGGATCTGCGGTCACAGCAAAAAGTCAGGAAAATCGGACGGCGAAGCGTTCTTGTGTCCGAAATTTTAGACGTTCTTATACATGGACCCTATGGGGTACGGGTACGAAGCTGTCCGAATTATCTGGCATCCGGAAAGTCAGTCGTTGACTGCACTCTGGCAACTCCTCCAGCCGAGGCGTCAAAGACCATTAGTTAAGATTCCTCTTTGTTGCTAGAGCCAGCATTACTGCAACTTTCGTTCCCTTTTAATAGAGTTACAGCTAATTTTCCCTGATAGAAGCACAAATTCCCCGAGTTTTCCCCGAGTTTTTCCATACTACTCAAAATCCTTGATAATTCCCGGTTTTTCCGGTTGGTAGACACCCTGTAATATTAGTACTCATTAATTAGCAAGGCGTGTTCATCACACTAATGCTGCTTAAATATCGATGCAACCATTATTGCGATGATGGCCAAAATGTATTTGTCGGCTGGCCACTAAATACGGCCGTACCTCGATTGAACTGAAACACCCACTCACCCCTGCGCCCCGTTTAAGCTCGAGCTGTGTATCCACAAAATTGTTTATCAAGCACTGATTGGAAAGGGTCCATAAAGTTGCTGTCTGCGATTCCGCTGCTACCACAGGTTAAGAATATTTCAAGCATCTCTTCGCAGTTTTCACAACCGCATCCACCGAGCACAAGTAGATGCTTCACCTCTAAATAAGCTTTTAAACAGCAAAGCACGCTTCACAGGCGACGAGAAAAATAAACGTTTCAGGCGTTTTTGTTTATTTTTCGTTTGACGCCAAGCGATGTAAGACACTGCATCTGACCCTTCACTAGTCCCTTCACGTGAGCTCCGAGCGTGAGCACCTATACTCATGGAACCTGACAGGCACTAACGCCTCAATTGCGTCGCCGTTCGGGAGAGCGACATGGAATTGGTAGCGGCTCCGCTTGCTTGCAAAGGTCTGCGAAATGCGCGAACATCGGGGTCGAACTTTAGTCGAACATTGCCGAGCCCGACTTGAGTTATTGCATACACCGCATGCCGGTTTGCACAATTCGTCAATCAACTGATCGGCAGAGAACACAGCGTATACTGTTTCTTGCGCGCTCATAGTGCAGAACACGAGCTATTGCACTTAGTATACGCTTAGCTGTACCGTCCATTATTATATCGCCCTCATATTTTATTATTCACCTTGTAAGGTGTTGTCGACATGTTTTCTGAAGATGAACCACTGCAAGAACCGAGCAAAGCACAATTTGTGTGTTTTCTTCATTTTTCTAATCATTCTTCTTCTTTTTTTTTTTTTTTTTTTACTAGCACAAGAGCACATTTGTCACATTCCAGTCTCGTGGCATGTGACTACGGCTATCTGTCCATCGCTGATCAAAGGCTTGCCCCGCTCTATTCCTTAAAGATTTGTGCCAATCTTCAGGGAGCAACTTCTTGGGACCACATCCTCGTACATAGATGATCCTGAAAACCACAAAAGCGGTTCCTGCGACCTCATTGAGGTCAGCCGGCCCCAGCGATGACCCATGACTGAGAAGCGAATTCACAGATATCCGCGTGCTTATTAACTATTTGTGCTCCCTTCCCCTCAACTTGCGTGCTTTTTTATCCCTTCTTCTAATATCGGAACAATCAACTGGGCTCAGCCAATATTTAGCTGTGTGCGTTTTTCTTGTTAAAAAAGCTACAGACTCATTGCCGGACAAAGTTCTCCAGTGCCTGTTGAAGATGATCTCTCTTTTACCTCTCCTCTCCTACTTTCTCTCGCTGGGCTGGTGTGTGCGCTTCTCCCTTCGCCTCTTTTGCACCGCTCGCGTGCGCAGTCAGTTCGGCTTGGGCGTGTCGCCTTCGTACGATCGCGGAATGATAACAGTCGCGCCGGGCGCTTCGCTTTCGCCTGTCTCTGGCCGAACGACCATGGTCGTTCACGGTGGTCAAAAGGCGTCGTCGTTTACTGCACATTGCGCGCACACGCCCTCCCGTCTACTGCTGAGCGGAGGGGGGGGGGGGGGGACAGGAGTCACGCTGTTTGCTCTCACTGCTCAGCAAGTCGCTTAATACTGAAACGAAAAACAGGGCAGCGGACATGCACAAATGCAAGTGGACAAAGGGAGGAGGCACTCCTTTTGTATACGGCTTTCCTCGGTTATCGGCTAGTTCCACTACACATCATATACGCTTCATATTTATACCTTCGCGCGAGTACGTCGAACGCGCTTGCTTCATAGCGCATCAATGGATTCTTTTGCGGAGCGTTCAAGTTGACTTTTCTGTGCAGCGAGAAACAGTTTCTGCGACCGCTAAGGTAAAAGAAACGAATCCACTTCTGCCGCAGCGCAAGATGTTTCGAGCGACAAGCGGATGCATGCGTTGGTCCTCGCACGTACGTGTCTGTTGAATCTTGCCGCCGCTGCGTTCATTATCCGTCTCTATAGCGCTGACTAATTAAATTACGTAATTCATGTACAGAGGGACAGGAAAGATCAAAAGGAAGGAGAGGAAGGTCAACCAGACGGGCGTCCCGTTTGCTACCCTACACAGAGGAAGGAAGCTAAGGGATTAAAAAGAGGAATACGAATCAGAGAAAACATTGAGGGGTGCCACTTCATCCGGAGGTTCACAGCGACACCACAGTTCTTCAATGAGGTCTGTATAGGTTGGTTTCTTATCTTGAGGTATTGATTCTTGGCATGGAGTTGCACCGCGTGGAAAATTATATGTAGGATTCGTGCAGATATAAGTGAACACTTCACTGTAGTCGCCGCACGTTTAAAAGGAAGTCCGTTGCTGCGGTTGACGCACGTCGCAGAGCTTATGGAACATAATAGTGGTCGGTGCAGATTATAAACAACCACTGCTGTGCTGTTTGTTGAAGAGTTGATGAATACGTCGCCGGATAGTGTAATGGAACTTGTTAGGTTAAGTCAGAGCCCGATTTGTGAAAAAATTACCGATGTATGGATGAAATATGAGATATCATGCCTCTAGCATTCACTGGCATGTCGCTGAACTTCTGACTTCTCTGAGGCCTATTGAAGGCATACAAGCACTGGATGCAGGGCGCCCAGTACTTGTAAGGCGCTTCGATCTGACCGTGTCTGCAGCTTAGGAAAAAAATCATGCGATGGTGCAGCTGTGCAAGAAATGAACGCAGCTCTAGAAAATTCTAAATCGCAATGAATGCAATTTAGCATTCATTGCAATTTACCGCTCCTACAGACTAGACCGCTCCTACATGGTGAGTACCTCACTTCACATGTTGTGTTCAAGAATATTCTTTCTTTCTTTCTTTCTTTCTTTCTTTCTTTCTTTCTTTCTTTCTTTCTTTCTTTCTTTCTTTCTTTCTTTCTTTCTTTCTTTCTCTTTCTTTCTTTCTTTCTTTCTGCACGTTGTTCTTTGTGCACTTCAGCGCGTTCAACGATTAGCCATATTCTATACGCACTACTTCGGGTTTAGCGTCGACATGAAGTCTCATAGAAAGAGTACAACTTTCTCCCGCTATATTTGTCTATGTGTAGGTGCATCTGTGTTCTGTATTTCTTTATTTCTATCACCTTCACGACAGGTGTCTCAGCTGAAGGTCCACTGACAACTCATTTTCTCTATTCCCTCATCCAACTCAAAAGCACACGGTCGTTTTTTTCTGCTCTCTACTAGTCGCGTGGCGCCTCGAACACGTGCCGTTCTTCGTTGTTTCTGCTAGTCCATTTTACGATAGCTAAAGGAAGCGTCAAAGAGTGACAGAGTGAAGAGCAATGTTCGAGAGGTTAACCAAGTTGCTCTTAGTTGCGCATCCTACGATTGGAGAAGAGAACAGGAATACAAGGAATATATGAGAAAGCAAAGTGTCAGCATGCGAGTGCCTGCGTGACAGCGCTTGTGCGGTATGTTGGCTAGATGTGAGTCGTGTAATTTTGTTATTGCGACAAGCCTGTAAGACACATTCTCTGCAACTATGCAGTTCCTTCTGCAACTAAATACTCTCCCTTCGTGCTATATTCTAAGCACATTTGGCGGCCTACGATTTAAAGAGCAATATATTCTCTAGCGTCGTTCATACATAAACCTACGATACCGCTCGCGCGGTTCTTAAGTATAACTGGATACTTGCTCCGACCCCATTTTCACGCGCGGTGAAAAGAAACGCGATCACTATGACGTCATGTGAATGCCATGAAATGTGTGCGAGTTGCGTCACGTGTCAAGGTTACAGCTGCGACTACGAGAGATCGCACAATGGAAGGCTCCAAACTTAGTGGTACACTTCGAGCTTTTTTTGACGCACACGGAAATCCAACTGTAGATGGGTATGTTATAGCATTTCATGCCACGTCCGGCAACCGAACTTGCGACATATTGCTCGGCATAACGCCACACATTCGTCGAGACAGCCGCAGCACGCTTTAGAACTTGGCAGAACGCACCGATCGCTTTACCGTTGTAAAGGTTAGCGAGGGAGGCTTAATCACATTGACAACGCTGTCATACAAGGGAGCGCATTTTTTTTGTTTCCTCTTTACATTCGAGGGCCAGCTCAATCCATCGTCTCCCCCGCAGTGGGCTCTGTTCGCATGGCGGCCCTCATCGTCCCCGCTCCGATGCGAGGGTCGAGGCAGCGCGACCCCCCTCTCACTGAGTGAGCCGCCCTCTCTTTATTATAGGTCACGCGTCATTGACCACCCATCGCTTTGCTCTTCGCGATGGTTCTTGGAGAAGAAAGGTATTTAGTTAATGAAAATGGCGGTCGCTTAGCCCGCGACCCGGTCGCCCCCAAGCGGCGGCTTCACGTTAAACGCGAGCGCCCCTTTTGTCCGTGCGCGTCACGCCTGCAGCAGCGGCAGCCTCTCGCTTCATCTGTCACGAGCGTAGATGTACGGCGGCTGCCGCAGCGACGCTCCTTGGCGGCACACGTCGTTGGGTGTTTGAATTCATACGAGCGCATTCCATTAACCTTCGAGCCTTATTTCGTATTCCGCTTTCTACCTGTACACCCCGTTTCGGTTAGCTTGTCGTGGACGGCCGATGGTTGTTAGGGTATACCGAAAGGCTGTTGTCAATCGCTGCAGAATATGGTATGTTTCGTGCAAAATTGAGTGAAGTGTTGTGCAAGACACTCGCCACGGGATGTAGAAGTAGCGCGATGAGAATGATATAATTGCTCTAAATTTCGGAGATGCACGCGATTGAAGCGAGGATGTTAGATATCTAAGAGCTGGGTTCACGCAGTCACTCCGCGTGTGCGTCCTCAGGATGTAAAAGTGGCCCAAAAGCAGCGGCTGCTCTGAGAAAACGAGTGGTGGCGGTGATGGTTTGTAGTCGGTGTTAGCCTTGCAGTATGTAACTGCCGTGGTCGCTCGGTGGCCGTGGCGTTGCGCTGCTGAGCTCGAGATCGAGGGTACGATCCCGGCCGCATTTCGACAGGGGGCGAAATGTAATCACTCTCGTGTACTTAGATTTAGGTGCACGTTAAACAACCCCAAGGGGTCAAAATTGTCCCGGAGAAGAAATTCCCCCACTATGGCGTGCTTCACAATTTTAAACCCCCGAATTTCATTAATATTAAGCCTTGCAGTGTTAAAAACCGGAATTGAGTCCGCCCGATTTACATTAAAGAGCCTGAACGAACTCGAGTCGCTATATAGTAAACAGTACTGCGGATAAAAAGCGTGTGTGTGTGGGGGGGGGGGGGGGGGGAAGAGACCACGAACTTTAATACTACTACGCTTATTCCTCATTCTTCCCGCTATTCCTAACGTTCTTATTTCTCTGTTCTGACCCAAACTTTATCTCTTTTGAATCATGTAACCACTCCTGCCTATAGTCGCAAAGAGCTGGCCGGCGGCATTAAAAAACTAAAGAGCAATAACAGTTAGCAGTTCTAAATCGTTGGTGCCGGACGCATCTATCGGGACACGGCACCGCCGGTGCGTGGTCGCCAGTTTAATTCGGAGCGCATGACGCCGGTTCATCAGATCTCACATCATTTGTCAGCTGGGGCATGATTACATTCGGCCGCCAAAAGTTTGTCTTGCAATTGACGTCTAGATGGAGAGTTCGATCGGTATAGAATGCAGTTACCGTCCGTCGCTGTCTGGCAAGTGGTCCTCTTAATCGGAGCAAAAAAAGCTGACGACTGCTTTGGTCAGTACCTGAAGGCTTCGTTCGATGTTAGCCATTAGCAAGACGCATAGCTCGTAGACGTTCATCTGCACGCACGTACACACGAATTGTACACGAATAGGCGTCGCACACAGCGGTGGCGAAGGCCTTGAGGCAACAGACCCGTCCGGCGCTAGCGTGCGCAGCCGGGCGTGCGGCGGGCAAACGTTGGCGAAACAGTGTTGTCCCATCGGCGACATTATGAGCGCTGTTTGTGGAGCTTCCAAGCGCGTCCAATCAAACGAAAGAGGGGGCATTCGCGGCACCGCGCTCCCGCTGAAGCACGGCGCGGCGCTAACGACACCAGCGCTGCGGTCGATGGCGGTGCTTTGCATTGGCCCACCTGCGAGAGACGGGATCTCTCTATTGTATATATATATATACCGCTGCTTCGTGCGCCTCTGTAATCCAGGAGCGGGTAGCTGTAACGCGGTGGCGATGACGGTGGTTGAGGGCCGCCGCGATGGCACATTTTAAAGGCTCACGCTGTGCTGACACGAGCGCTCTGTCAGGGACTTAGCGTTTCGTGTCTCCCGTACGGCTTGAGCCGCGAGAATCATTGCGAAACAGTCCCATGGAAGTACTCGAGAGAGAAGCGTGAGATGTAGGTTACGTGAACTATATGAATCGGTACGCTGGCAGTCGCGGGCCGTTTATACATACCAGCTGTCGCATAAAGATTGTGGACGGTAACTGTGCGTTTATGAAACATAAATAAATAAACTAAATTATGGGAAAGCCAGGGAGGAAAATTACTACTTACGGCACTGTAACTGTCTAGCTTGGAGGCTGACACCTGAACGGCAGTCAGCAGCAGGGCAACGGAGGTAGGGGAATAGAAGGACAGGAATAGCGATCGTAGAAAAACGTGAAATAGTCTTTCGCTAGATATTCTGTCGCAGTAAAGGCACGAGATCAAATAGTAGCAGCAGCTCTTGAGTCAACAACATTGTTCAGTTTCTGCACATTCTACGATATAGTCGTTCTGTGTGAGCGCCAAGGATACATACAGCTCAAGCTCAATAGAATTCGCTGCTGTCACAGGTCTTTCATGTTGGTCCTGCGTGGCGACAGAGAGCAGTTGTGTTATATGCAGTCCGAGAGCCACAACAGGTCACACAGTTCACCAGCAAACGCGTTACAGCGACCCGCCAAGGGACCGCATTATCTGCGCACACTGTATTTTGTGAACTTTATGAGTGGGGCCATTGTATAATCCAGTGTTTCAGCGAGTCGCTTTGGGAACGGGATGCGCTACGCAGCAAGTATGAAATATACCAAATTGTCAGCATCGCAAATGTGCGCCTGCTTTCAGCATTCTTCTCGTTTATTCATTCGTCTTTGTTGGTTTACTTAGTTCTGTTCGGCGGTTTCGATTTTCAGGCTTCCTATAGTTTGTGTGAAGTGTTTGAATGCAGGTTTGATTTCGCTCGTGATGTCTTTTTCTCGTATAGCAAACCAATCTCGATTTGAGTTAATTTGATTCGAAGTTTTGTTCAGCACAGAGGCAAACTCTCAAAAGAGCACGACTTAACTTGAAGTCGAATATTCCGCAGTGGCGTAGATTAAACGAATATTCCGCAGTGGCGTAGATTAAACGAGCTCAACGTATCTCCGCAAGCCACGTACATTTCTTTCTTTCTTTTTACTTTAATTTTAATTTGACAGGGAGCATCAATGTAGACGAAGATATCAAAGAGCAACTACAATACGAAATGTAATAGCCTGTTCCACCCCTTTTACCCCAACTTTTCCCAGTGACTCGGTGTAATTCATTATCCCGTGCGAGTGCCGCAGCCTGTTCGCCTTTAAGCGATCTGTGTACGACGCTCATGTTTCGATTGAGTGAAAACAAAGAGGCTCAGCGACTCGAGACGCGGCGGTTGCGTGGAAACACACTTCCCACCCCGTGCTCCGTGCCGATAATAAAAGATGCTTCGCCACGGAAGAGACGTACACTCCACTTTTACGGAACCACATCGAACAGCAGATTGGCACGCGCTGTGCACACACACACACGCACACACGTGATCGTGGTGGAGGGGGAAACGAAGGGGAGACATGCCCACGAGTGAAACAGACAGACGCGCTACGCTCCTATGTACAGAAGGCAAACAAACTGGCTTAAAATTGACTCTCAATTTCACGCCTCTGCGCCTCCTCGCATCAGCGCGAAGCGAACCGAAAGACACGCCTAAAAAAGGATGAACAATAGAGAAAAAAAAGAAAGGAAGACCAGAGGCAAGGAAGACGGACACGTCGTATACGCCTAAAGGCCACTTTGCGACGCCAGTACACCGAATCTCGGCGAGGAATTGTTTCTCCTCCGAACCTTTTGCCGCATTGCGTGTACTCCGGCGAAAATGGAAATGTACCCTCTGGGGGACCTCTTGCGACCCCGCCGACCCCTCCTCGTCTCATCTCCTTTGTTCTCTTTCTCAACCGTTTCACATATTTTCTTTTTATTTCTATCT
Source organism: Dermacentor andersoni (assembly GCF_023375885.2). Lineage (NCBI taxonomy): Eukaryota > Metazoa > Arthropoda > Arachnida > Ixodida > Ixodidae > Dermacentor > Dermacentor andersoni. The sequence continues at coordinate 22,602,981 of NC_092816.1, read as the reverse complement.
CCATACAGGAAGAAAGAGCCAGATCATTGTGGCAGTGAGAAATGAACGCTTGTCGTCGCGGCGAGGGTGGGATTGGTTGCGCGGAAGAAGTTCGACCGTGTCGTCTGTCCCTCCGTCTCTTTTTGGAATTGAGCGCCGTGCTACGCAAGGGCTAGGTATTGTCTCCGTAGTCTGCCCTTACTTCTTTTTTTTTTTTTCACCCGCTTCCCAATCTCCGTGTGGTCTTTGGCACGGTCTTCCACTGCACGGGCTTTACTTGTTTCTTACTGTTTTCGATTCAATGGTTGTCTTTATTTATGGCCTGGCGATTAAACATACTGCTCTCTTTTCTCTTCAGACATTCCTGTAGTAAAAGGAAAATGTACAACTGCAGAGAGTGAGCTATGTTGGCCCGGTTTAAAGGGCCGAGCACCGGGGCTGATTCCGCGTTGTGACTGTGTGTGGGCGATCGCAAAAAAAAAAAAGAAAAGAAGAGAAGAAGAAGAACAAAAAAGAGTGGTTCGTTACTCCGCGTTCTTATAATTTGAACACGAAGATTTGACTCGTTTGTGCCAGATGAGGATGCTTTAAAGTATTGGTTCTACGTATCATTTGATTTTCTCGCCTTACAGAGATTCGAGGACGCGAGCGATATGTTTTTGGCAAATATTGATTATAGTTTGTATTATACATTATGAGCTGACTGTACGTTCTTTATTTGTCCTGATTTTGTGTTCCTTTCTGTGACCTGACTTCGTGTTTTCGTTTGTAGTTTCTTTTTGTGCCCTGTATTTAGCGCATGTAGCGCGGCAGACACATCAGGGAGTTTCAGAACTAGCGCACCCAAACGTCCTTGGGTACCCAAAGCCCCGCGGCCTACTTGTGTTCTTTTTCACTCCTTTTCTGTTCTTGTAATTTGTACGCCCGGTGGTTTGCGTAGCCTAACTTTGGGCACGCGATAGGTAAAACTCACTGGTATATGTGTATACCCGCGTAATAGTGCTGAGAGGCAAGAGCACGGTGCGCAAAGTGCTGCACTGTAAGATAATTTACGCTCTTAAAGGTTAATAAAGGTGCAAATGTGTCTATAACTCACACCCTTACATCCATTTTTGCATATCTGTTTATAACTCGCACTCCTTTTGGATGTAAGGGTGTTAGTTATAGACCGATTTACCGATGGGGGCGAAATGCGAAAACACCCGTGTACTTAGATTTAGGTGCACGTTAAAGAACCCCAGATGGTCTAAATTTCCGGAGTCCTCCACTACGGCGTGCCTCATAATCAGAAAGTGGTTTTGGCACGTAAAACCCCATAATTTAATTTTTTTTTAGACCGATTTACACTCTTATTCACTCTTAATGGTGTAAATTATTTTACACCCTTAACCATGCACTCCGAAGAAAATTGTCTAGGCCATCTGCCAAAGAACCTCCACGCTTAAAGCTTTATTCACGCTACTCAGATTCCTAAGGCGTATGGCCGTTCGTGATAAGCTTCAATTGGGCCTCCTGCTACCGCAAGCGGTTACATTGAGCTCGTCTATCTATCTATCTATCTATCTATCTATCTGTCTGTCTGTCTGTCTGTCTGTCTGTCTGTCTGTCTGTCTGTCTGTCTGTCTGTCTGTCTGTCTGTCTGTCTGTCTGTCTGTCTGTCTGTCTGTCTGTCTGTCTGTCTGTCTGTCTGTCTGTCTGTCTGTCTGTCTGTCTGTCTGTCTGTCTGTCTGTCTGTCTGTCTGTCTGTCTGTCTGTCTGTCTGTCTGTCTGTCTGTCTGTCTGTCTGTCTGTCTGTCTGTCTGTCTGTCTGTCTGTCTGTCTGTCTGTCTGTCTGTCTGTCTGTCTGTCTGTCTGTCTGTCTGTCTGTCTGTCTGTCTGTCTGTCTGTCTGTCTGTCTGTCTGTCTGTCTGTCTGTCTGTCTGTCTGTCTGTCTGTCTGTCTGTCTGTCTGTCTGTCTGTCTGTCTGTCTGTCTGTCTGTCTGTCTGTCTGTCTGTCTGTCTGTCTGTCTGTCTGTCTGTCTGTCTGTCTGTCTGTCTGTCTGTCTGTCTGTCTGTCTGTCTGTCTGTCTGTCTGTCTGTCTGTCTGTCTGTCTGTCTGTCTGTCTGTCTGTCTGTCTGTCTGTCTGTCTGTCTGTCTGTCTGTCTGTCTGTCTGTCTGTCTGTCTGTCTGTCTGTCTGTCTGTCTGTCTGTCTGTCTGTCTGTCTGTCTGTCTGTCTGTCTGTCTGTCTGTCTGTCTGTCTGTCTGTCTGTCTGTCTGTCTGTCTGTCTGTCTGTCTGTCTGTCTGTCTGTCTGTCTGTCTGTCTGTCTGTCTGTCTGTCTGTCTGTCTGTCTGTCTGTCTGTCTGTCTGTCTGTCTGTCTGTCTGTCTGTCTGTCTGTCTGTCTGTCTGTCTGTCTGTCTGTCTGTCTGTCTGTCTGTCTGTCTGTCTGTCTGTCTGTCTGTCTGTCTGTCTGTCTGTCTGTCTGTCTGTCTGTCTGTCTGTCTGTCTGTCTGTCTGTCTGTCTGTCTGTCTGTCTGTCTGTCTGTCTGTCTGTCTGTCTGTCTGTCTGTCTGTCTGTCTGTCTGTCTGTCTGTCTGTCTGTCTGTCTGTCTGTCTGTCTGTCTGTCTGTCTGTCTGTCTGTCTGTCTGTCTGTCTGTCTGTCTGTCTGTCTGTCTGTCTGTCTGTCTGTCTGTCTGTCTGTCTGTCTGTCTGTCTGTCTGTCTGTCTGTCTGTCTGTCTGTCTGTCTGTCTGTCTGTCTGTCTGTCTGTCTGTCTGTCTGTCTGTCTGTCTGTCTGTCTGTCTGTCTGTCTGTCTGTCTGTCTGTCTGTCTGTCTGTCTGTCTGTCTGTCTGTCTGTCTGTCTGTCTGTCTGTCTGTCTGTCTGTCTGTCTGTCTGTCTGTCTGTCTGTCTGTCTGTCTGTCTGTCTGTCTGTCTGTCTGTCTGTCTGTCTGTCTGTCTGTCTGTCTGTCTGTCTGTCTGTCTGTCTGTCTGTCTGTCTGTCTGTCTGTCTGTCTGTCTGTCTGTCTGTCTGTCTGTCTGTCTGTCTGTCTGTCTGTCTGTCTGTCTGTCTGTCTGTCTGTCTGTCTGTCTGTCTGTCTGTCTGTCTGTCTGTCTGTCTGTCTGTCTGTCTGTCTGTCTGTCTGTCTGTCTGTCTGTCTGTCTGTCTGTCTGTCTGTCTGTCTGTCTGTCTGTCTGTCTGTCTGTCTGTCTGTCTGTCTGTCTGTCTGTCTGTCTGTCTGTCTGTCTGTCTGTCTGTCTGTCTGTCTGTCTGTCTGTCTGTCTGTCTGTCTGTCTGTCTGTCTGTCTGTCTGTCTGTCTGTCTGTCTGTCTGTCTGTCTGTCTGTCTGTCTCCTTCCGCTCTTTGTCTCTTTCGATCCCCTTACACCTTCGCCCCGTGCAGGGTAGCCAACCAGAATTGTACCTGTGGCTCCCTGCCTTTCTATGCATACTTTCTGTCTATCGTTCCAGAGACGCGCAACTCCTCAAAAACAAAGACATATTGCTCGGCGGCCGTGTTGTGACCCCTGCTGGCTGCACTCTCCGCCGCGCGATCGCAGAGCCGCAGGTTGCGGTCTCCCCGCGTTCGCGGTGTAGCGGCGACGCCCTGATGACCGTGCCGGCTGCAGCGCGTGAAACTTTAATCGAGCTCGCGCATGCGTCCTGTCCGCGTGCACGTTAATCACGCCGATAATCATCCGCTGCCAGGTCGCGCACTCATGCACCCCCCCCCCTCCCCTAAAAAAAGAAAAGCCGGCCACTTTCGCGGTGCATTATACAGCGAACAACACTACGCGTCCTCCCCGAAAAAAAAAAAAAATATATGATGCATACGTGGGGTTGCACGGTTGCGGCTGCGGCGAAAAAAAGAATGCACCGAGTCTGCTAATAGCAAGCGCAATAAGAAAAAAAAATTTGTGTTGTCGTTTTGGTGTTCTGTTATTGATGAAATAAACTGTTGTCAACTGAACCTCAAGGTAATTAATTAATTAATTAATTAATTAATTAATAAGTAGTCCAACTTTTTACCTAAATAAATGGATATATCGGAAGAAGTTAAACTGATTTTGACGAGGCTTCTTAGCCGTGCCTATTTTGGCTGTTGGGAACCATGCAGCAACAGGTAAATTGATTTAAATTTAATATATGCTCTCGCTCACAGGGGCCTGAAGCTATAAAGGCGTAAAACCTAGAAATGGTCTCAGCCATCATATCAACATTTACACCATCAGAGTTGTAAAAATAAGCCTTTAAACTCTTTTGGTGTATACGGCAAGGTGGTATGCAGGTTAACCAGACGCGCGTCCGGTTTGATAACCTGCAATGTGAGTGAGTGAGTGAGTGAGTGAGTGAGTGAGTGAGTGAGTGAGTGAGTGAGTGAGTGAGTGAGTGAGTGAGTGAGTGAGTGAGTGAGATAACTTTATTAGGTCCAGAGAAGACGCAGGGGAGACACCGTGTCACCCGGCTAGTCGGGACCGCTAAGCCGAGCTTGACGGCCCGATCGTGGGCACTCTGGACGGCCAGGGTTTGGTCGTTGAGTTCGGGGTTGCCCAAGAGCGCAGCCCATACCTATCCTCGCTGAAGGAGGTGCCGATGGCTTCACACTCCCACAACACATGATCCAATGTTGCCGTTAGTCCACAGGCAGCGCACTCCGCAGGTATATTTCATGCACAACCGCAAGGTTAGGATACGCACGGGCTTGTAAATGTCGAAGGGTCACCGCCCGCGCCCTGCATAAGGCGGGGTGCAGGAGGGCGAATAATCTGCAATGTATACAAAGAGGATGTAAGGAAGAAGAGAGAGAGAGAGAGAAGGCACGCACCAAGTCTACAAACATTCACAGAGACCCGTCGGATAGCACCCCTCTAGTTTGAATATACAAGAGCGGTTAACAAAACTGCCGTGTAGTTACAGGTACACAGCATTCAATATTCAACCCGTTAGGAGATAAAAGCCGCCAACATTTCCCCGAAATCAATTAGTGCCTTCACTTCCTCCTGCATGTCAAGAGCACGCTAAGAGCACGTGGTGCTATAACGTTATCCGTTCTGAACAACCTACACACACTATCACGTTGTCGGGGCTGTCAACGCACGGCGATCGGTGGACAGGCCACCGGACTCACCAAGGCTTGGCTGGTAGAGATATGGGAAAGGAGGCAGTGAGAGAAAGTCCCGGTCCGCGATGTCGTCGCGTGCCGTCCGAGAGCTCGGCTGAAGTTCCCGAGATTGATCCGTTTTATCGCGCCAACAACTCTCGTGTTTTCGAGCGCCTCGCCGCCCGCGCAGCTTGTTTGCACTGCGTTAAGTGAATTTCGAGCGTCGTTGGGCCGTCGTTCTTCTTCTCTCTTCGTTTTTCGGCGCCCAGCGAAAGTTTGCGCCCGAGGCGGCCGATGCTATCGCGTCGTCATTTCGTGTATGCGATCTCGCGCGCGCACCAACGCTGCGTGCTGTCGGCGCGCGCTTGTCGTGGTTGCGTTCGAAGCGGTGCCTATTGCCTCCGCTTACAAGATTGCCGCTTGGCTCCTGTTCACGGTGTTAGCATCAAGAGAGCGTGTGGCCTCAATCAAATCAGGCTTATAGGGCGGATATACGTGACTCAGTGCGACGTCGTTGTGTCCTTTTACATGTTTTTTTTTTCTCTCTCGGCTACCTATATATAGGTGAGTGGATGATATTGTTCTGACCTGAAACCGCGCACTGCAATATGAAACTGATATGCCTTAAGACTGCGACATTGCCAAAGTGGGCCTCCACTGTCGTTTGCGTGTGCGAATTCAAAGTACGTGAATTGCGTGTATTGCCGTCGTCAGGTCAGCGTATCGAGCAAAGACCAAAAATCGGCAGTCTTCAGCGCGTCCTCCGGCTTTGAACTCGTTTACTGCGACAGCATCAGACTCTCGCAGCGGCATATCCTCAAGAAAAAAAATTTATTCGCGATGCGCACAACGTCATATTCGTCTGCTAAAGTATTTCATTCCGTGGCTTCCGAAAAAGACGCGCAGGCGCCTCGCCCCTCTCGGAACCTGCGCGGCGCGCAATGCATGCCCAGCAGAAATAGCCCAGCTCCAAAAGCTGCGCGCGACGGCGCAGTAGCACGAGATTCAGAAGCACGACCTAGATCCCCAAACGTAAGGGTGGCTTTGCTGTTGTCATATAGCGAAGGCGAAGCTTAGAACGAGGCGGTGGCCTCACGATGACAACACTTTATGATGACTTATAACCCAAGGGGAAAATACGGATGTACGACGCCCAAATCAAAATTAGTTTCGAGCTTCTAACTGATGTGCCAGTAATAAAAATGAAAAAGGAGTGCGATGGAGGAAAGGAGGCCGAGCTTTGACGCGGGTACCTTGTCAAGGTCAGCGACAACATTCAGTCACGAATGGGCTCGTGTGGAGCACGATTATGTGTACATGTAGCGCGTCCTTGGGGCTTGTGTGGCTATGATGCCTAAACAGGACAGACTATACGCGCGCTGGAATAGTGAGTGAAGGCCTGGGCTAGAGAGCGCAAATATTTCTGCATTTCAGATCGGTTAAGATACAATCTCTATACTCGGGACTGGCAATGAATTGAATCGTTCCATTCAACTTCAACCTCCCTTGCTCGAGCAGATCAAGGGAAACCTCTTATGCGAAAGCCAATGCTCCCGTAGCGCTTACAGAGAAACTTCCTGTCTCTCTCTTTCCATTACCCTCTCGGCACCCAATCCCACGTCTTGGAGACGTTTTTCCCACCAAAGGCGCGTAAGCCGCGCGGTACAAATCACACCTCTAATGCCCGTCTTTCCGCGTTCGCGCGGATAAAGCCGGGGCCGAGTGCCGCTCGCGAGCGATGAAAGCCGAAAGCCTGCACCATCGTCGCCGAGCTTATGATTTATCTGCGACTGTGCAACGTGAGGCGTAGGCCGGGGCTTTCCCTTTCCGTGCGCCGATCGTGACGGCCTGTTTCGCGCCTCGCTCGGTCCTCCTCAACGCTCTTCTTTTCTCTCCTTTTTTTGTTCTCCTTCTGTAATAGTATTCTTTTTTCCAGTCGTCGCTGCTGATGCTCCCGTACACCGCTGTTCTCCATCCGTGCCTGCATGACGGCCTTCAGTGTCGGCGTATAGCGACGGCGGAGATTTATTCGCGGCCGCAATGGATCTGCACAGCTCGCGAGGAACTAGGGAACGGCGCGAGGAGCTCGGTGTTCGGGGGGGGGGGGGGGGGGGAGGTGTTGCAGACTGGCGGTTGAGAGCCAGCGACCGAGCGCGAGCGCAGGTGCCGCGATTCGAGCGCGCCCATTAGCGGACCCTCGTGGCAGCGGCCGAACCTGGGGTCTCGCCATTTGTTACGTCGGTGCGAACAGCGAGCGAGGAGAAGAAGCCCTTTCGGAGAACTGTGGCTGCGAGCCTAGACCGCAAGGTGGCGAACACTGCAGGATTGCGCATGCCGCATTGAACAAGAAGACGAATAAGAAAAGCGAAAGACGGAGAAATGCTCCTGTACTCTGTTCTTCGTCGTGTGTTTAAAAATTTGAATGCGTTTCCTTTTTGCTTTCTCTCTCTCTATACCCCGCTATGAACAAATTTCGCGGGGAAACAAACTGGCAAAGCGAGTCCGACGAGCGGTGTAATCGTTACGGGTGAAATTTACGGCGCAATATCGTCGTCGCCAATATATGTGTCAGCACCGAGATTCGAATTTCACCATTGTGCTGACCAGAAGTGTATGTTGTTTGAAGGAGAAGGCGCAGGTGTGCAAATGTGCAGACGTCGAACAAGGCGGTTGCTCCCGCTCGTGTACTCGCTTGGATAGCATGGAAACAACGAGCCATCTTGTTCGACACGCATACACAGTTCCAGTAGGTTCTTTCTTGAATGGCGAGGAATGCTTCGCTTCTTCATTTCGTTTCTTTGTTCTGCAGTCTTAAATATACTTTGTCACACCAAATTTGTTACCCAACCTTCTGGTTCTGTTACGATGCTTTCTTTTTTTTCTAGACGGCTTGAACACACGCGAAAAGTGACCGAGACTCACCGAAAGCTCCTTTGGTGCGGCATAGACCCCTGGTGTGCCAAACATTTGAGTTTTAGATGAGCTTCTTTTTTTCGCGATTCGTTTAACAGCAAAATTTTGGAGGATGATAGGACGTGACCATGCCAAAAACAAAGTAATTTCGACATCGGGCAGTTAGAATAACGCACTCTAGAAAAGTTGATTGCTGGGCTAGTTGGTTTTCCATAATTCAAGTACTAAATTCGCGCAATAAATATAGCAGAGACAAGAAAGGTGGACAAAGACAAGCGCTACACTCACAACTGTTTAATAGAAGGATGGAATCGTGCATACATATCCTCTTGTCACGCTTGCGCATGCCAAGCAAAAGAGAAAAGGCACATGTACATCAAAGGCGGTTGCACAAAAAGCCAAATTCGGCATCAAGTGATGAGATGGAAAGCTCACTTGTACACCTATCTCTATTCTTCTTGATAGAAAGAGACCTCAAGTGCAAGCCTATAAGAGGCGTTGCCGCTCCTGCCCAGAATGGTAGCCTCAGAAAATCGAGCGTCACACTCACACGCGGTAATATTAGCCATCATATGCGCGCCCTTACCCTCCTTTTTCTTTATCTTTTTGCGCATGTTCCCTCAAACGGTAACTCACGCAATGCTCGGTTTGTCCAATGTAGAGCTGCCCACAAGGGTGTAAGGGAATTGCATATACAAGCCCTCTGGAGCACTAAACAAATGACTTCTCATGCCTCATGCGTCAGCCACTTCTGCTCTCACAGCAAACTCGAGAGCACAGCTTCGAAAGCTTGTTGGGCGCAGAAGAAACCAGAGGTTACCGTGACGGTTAGCAACCTTTTTAAGGTTGTGTGACACCTTGTGCACGTAGGGTATAACCTCCAGTCTCACCTTCGGTCATTGGACCTCTCCTGTTGCTCTTCGTGCTCCAAGCTTTACCTGTTCCAGAAGAGGCTCTGCTATAGAGCGCTGACGACCGTCAAAGGGAAACCAGCTGCCAAAAGGCGTCCAACTTGGTTTGAGAAACTAGACCGCATTTGGTGCACGCACAACTTTCGCAGAGCTGATGCCAAGAGAAGACTACCTACTGCTCGCTTCACCACCTTAGAATGTGAGAGATCATACGGCAGTAAATGCTTCAGGGGCCTCGGTTGAAAGGCCCCGCAGACGTGACCAACCTCAAAGGACAGCTTTAAATCTAGGAACTGCAGACCTGTGGCGTCAGAGAGTTCATGCGTAAAAACGAGCCCTTGGCCTTGGTTAAAAGCTTCTAAAATGAAAGCAAAGGATGTAAAGTCACTCTTATTTTTTAAAAGCACTAAAAAATTATGAACATACCTAAAAACCTTTAAAACATGTCCCCCATCAAAAACAAGCTGCAAATACCTATCAACAAAAGACAAAAAAATGTCGCACAAGATAGGAACGACACATGAACCTATACACACGCTCCGGCGTTGCGGATATGGCTGCTCATTGAAAAGAATAAAAGTCACACTTACATAAAACTCGAGTAATGGTAAAAAGCTGTCCACTGACAGGCCCCCTGAGTTCTGTAAGTCGACCACATCATTGTACTCAATACATTCCCTTGAGGAAACCAGAAGCTTATCCTGAGGAATCGAGTAGAAAGATCTACACGTCAACAGAAAAACCATACTTAGTACCGTCATTACACTAGCTTAACAAATTTCGTAACCTCCGAAGAACTTTTCACGCCGGAAGGATCGTCTACATAAAGCTTCTTAAGTTTCGTGAGCCTTTATTCTATATGTATCGCATACGCCCAACTGCAGCTCTGCGTTCTTTTTCGCCACACAAAGCGGGCTGCCGATAACCGCGACATGTCGCCGACGCCGCGAGTGCAGATGCACTATCCATACAATTGTTATCGCAGTAACGCTTGACTGCACGAGAGCGATATGATGGCGCATTCGCCCGCTCCCTGCAGCGCTGCAGTTCGGTTTGCAGCGATGCGAAGCCCTCTCGAAATTGGAGCCACAGAAAGCGCGTCCCAGCCGAACTTGCTAGCTGCTCCCAGAGCAATGGGAGTGGCCACATGATCGAGGTTCGGTCGGCTCTCGGTCGCGCTATTGAAGTTGGGAGCACCTCCCAGTGCTGAGCTTGAGCGCGGCGCTGTGGATGAACCAGACGAATGTGTTCCTGAGCGCTCCACTTCAACCAGCCGAATGTAAGCCGCGCCTCGTTGCTCGAAAGCGACCAGTCGAATGTACCGTGAAGCCTTCTTATTTCGCAAGAAAACCACGTTTACGCACCCCACCAATGCGGATTAGTGGCTGTGGTGTTCTGACGCTGAAAACGAGGTTGCGAGTTCGAATCCCCACCGCAGCAGCCTCATTACTATGGTGGCTGAATGCAAAAACGCTCGTGTACTGTATGCTTTGGGCGTACGTTAAGTAATCCTGCGCGGTCAAAACTAATCATCAGTCTTTAACTACAGGGGTCTCTCACAACCCCTTGTCTTGCGCGTTGGCAGGTTAAACCTTATCATTTATTCAACACTTTCGCATATTTTTCAAAACATGAAACGCTCACGTTGCTCGACTTACCTGTTTGTGTGTTTTCACCACATTACAGAGCAGCAAGAAGGCAAAGAAAGCTTCTCTCCGTTTGCTATATCTTGCAACACGGCTCCTGCTCATGTTGAACACGTCGCCTCATTTACGCCCTTCCCATGATTACAGAGTTTCAGCTTGTACGTCAACGTGTAAACCTTCGCGTAATAATGAGCTACCGGTGACGTCAACTGCAGCTACAGCTCTGGTAACGGCAACTTGCGACGATACTTCCAACAACAATGGTTTAGAGACGTCACCGTATTACATGAGTGTTCTTGCCGAACAAAAATATTTTAAAAAGGGCTGCATCGGAACGGTTACGTCGCTGGCGACACCTTACAGCAGTGGCTAAGTGGAATGTAGTTTGCTACGACAATAATAGCTTTGCTGTCGGATTAAGGTCTGCGCCAACGGCGACGTCTCCGACAACCTGGTATCTCGCAAAGCACAATACGCTTAGGGACAGGCTAAGACTGCCTATTATGAGAGCAGCGATGAACGTACGGATTGGGAGTTGCGCGTGCATCCGACCTTGTCCCATTGACACCGGTTGCGCTTTCGCCCTCATTTTGGGTTGCCACGGCTCAGTCCGGATGCAAAGCTGAAATAGGAAGTTTTATAAAAGCTTTTGGTGAAGGGACTTTCGCTTATCGCGCAGCAAGACAGCTTGCGTACTATGCACAGTCGAAGCGAGTATAGGAAGCTCTACAACCGCGGACAACTTTCTGCGGCAATGAAGATAAAGCTACGGAGGCCAAGTGCTCACTAGTAAGAGCGCTCCCGAAGAAAGTCCCACTTTGTCATCCGTATTAGGTTAAGCAAGGTGGTAAATAACAGAAACACATTATTTACAATGGCAAAATAAGACAAAATAGACCACAGAGTGTAAAATTTGACTTGTTTTGATGCTTTTCTCTGCCGCGTTTGTACAAACGCGATATCGTCGTAGAGCTACGCTAATTCATTATTCCTTCTAAGAAATCGAGAGTGCTGTAGAACATTGCCGGAATACTCGGCGCACTTAACCATGGGCAGGAGCTCTGCTTTCCGTAGCGCTCCCTTTGTCGCCACAGAAAGCTGTCCGCTCTCAGATTTCCCTATATTCAAACACATCTAAAATGCGCGAATGCTCTCATGAGACGACCGCTGTACCGTTTCGAGTGATATTTGTTGAAATCAAGAGAGGAAGTCAAATTCTAGGCACATGATGAAGCATTGTGCTGTTAGGCCCTCATAACTTTAAAAGAAACTTGCTTGAAATCGGTTTCAAGAGAGTTGAAGCGCCAAGTTTACAAATCTGCAACTCTGCACGAAAAACCGACGTCACCGTTCTGTATATACAGCATCTATCAGTGCATTTAAAGCGGACAAACTTGATATATGCGTTTACTGCTTAGAAACAATTGTTACAGTGATTACAATAATTTTTCAAAAGTCTTACTCAGAAATTAGTAGTACGTTTAAGAGCGTTTTATCTTACGCCAATTTTGTCCGCCTTAGGTGTCTGAATAGGTGCACTTTACAGAATTGCGATATCTTCTTTTATTACTGAGTTAAGAGCTGAAAACTTGACATAATTCTGATTTTTTCGCTATTACAATTTTTAAACGATTTTCATTATAGTTTTCATGGCGTAATGTTTATAATTATGTAATGGCTGAAGAGCAACTGATATTAGAGAGCTCCAACATTCTGCTTCTGGTTACCGATGACGCGACCCCGAAGATACAGCGACAAAATGGGCGTCCTTGAAGTGGCTTAGCAGGCATTGTCAACCAGCGTACAGCGAAGGGTTACTCTGTGAAACGTGCTATAAAGAATTTAAAAATGGCGGAATAAACACGGGGTCAGAAAGGACGCCTTTCATCAGCCCTGCGTTTTTTTGCGCCATTTGGAACCTTTTTACATACACAGCTTTAGCAGCCACATTGTTTGTTTTGTTTTCTGGCTGCGCAAGCCACAAAGCAGCAGTCTCTCCTCCAATCGTTCCGTGACCTGATGCAAGCTTTTGATGGTTGACACCCTATTTCATTTTGTACATGCTCTCGGTGAAAAACTTGCCACAAAGTTCTGCTCATTAAAACAATCCTAGAAACAGGCGGCCTTTGGCCATCTTAAGCTGGGTAGGCATCTTTACTTTGCGGCAAGTGGTTGAAAGCGCTGCCGTTCGGATTACGGATTCAAAAATCTACGATACGTCGATCGTTAGTAGTACTTCCTCAGACATGCACAATTTCGCCTTCGTCGCGGCCATAAGGTGTGTGTGATAAAATTAATAAAGGTCAAAACCGAATGTGAGAGAGCGATCTGTTCTGATGACATTTGAAATGTTGGCAGCAGTTGTGTGTCGATGTCGACAAACAATAAATTGTTCATAGAGCAAAGGCTGATGACTTGAGGCGATTGGGAAGAAGAAGAAGAAGAAGAAGAAGAAGAAGAAGAAGAAGAAGAAGAAGAAGAAGAAGAAGAAGAAGAAGAAGAAGAAGAAGAAACTTTATTAAAGAATAGTCCGGCAGTTTTTGCTGTGGTGGCCTCAGGTGGCGGCTCGAAGTCCTTGGACTCGGGCGGCATCTTCGGCTTGCCGGACGGCCCAGAGCTGGTCTGCCAGCTCTGAACTTTTGAGAGCCGCCTCCCAGCGGCGGCGACGCCTACGGCGAAGGTCCCCGGTGGCTCCCGCATCCAGAGCGGCGTCGGGAAGAAGCGAGCTCGAGCGTTCCCGTACTCTGGCAACGGCCGCGATTGGGAAAAACGACCTGGAAATAACAATTTCGAAAAGATAAACAGCACTCCCCGCTTCCGTTGTCTACATGTGCCCGTCTTGCATGTCTAATTATTTGAGAGCGTAGCATATTTCTGCACTTTGACTGACATTGTTTAAAGTAAGACTCACTTTATCCCGCTTTCTTTTTTATTTGTCCTGTTTCTGGAGAGAAAACCGTTGTCCAACAATTCGACCAAGGACGGTTCCGGTCAAGCGCATTAAGAAATGCCGCCGATTCATATCGTTATGCCTGCCGCGAGGATAGCTCCACATTTCTTAAAACAAAATTTAAAAAAAATCGAACGCGGAACGGTACGAGAAACTTAGGCGGTGGAAAATCTCGCAAACGGACCAAACGGACCATAGACGTTCGCTTAAATTGGTTTCCGAGGGATTTGAGGCAAAATTTACAGTCGCTTCTCCCGCAGCTTGTACTGTAAGGGGAATACATCGCGCGCTCCCAGTCGCAGCGCTCATCGTGGGGCTGCGTTCATGGCGCGTGCGCTTGCAGCTGCCCGTCTCCTAATCCCGGTCGTTCTGCGGCGAACCGTAAGTGGGCGATAACTGCGATCGCGGGACCGCACGCGTTAAAGGGACGGGGGAGGCCGTGTTGGTTCGGGTGCGAGGCGAGGTTTTAAAACGGGTGCGCCAAGTATGGGCTTCGCTGTGCAGGAGCCGGACTCAGATTGAGAACCGCAGGGCATGGAGCGTATGTGATCCGTTGCAAGAAAATAGTTTCTCCACTCTTTGCGCGCCGGTCCCTTAATCCGGACAAAACAGCAAAGTGAACATTAAAATAAAAACAGCGTGTAGTGCCAAGTCAGATGCAGCGTTCAACACAACCACAGTAAAGATCTGGAGGAGTTGGTAGTTGTACGAGAGCACGGTTAAAGCAGTTCGAAGAACGACACCCGCGGGGAAACCCTCCAGGCGCAAGAGGGCGCGATGAGCGGGTGACCGGATTTTGTATTGTGCGATGGGCGAAACTGGAGAAACCCTCTTCAGTATTTATTGCAGCCGTATATTCAACCCTTGTCCCTGAAGAAAGGACATTTGCAGTGGTGTGCGGAAGAGCACGTCGTCTTGGCGAATGTCTCCAACGTAAGCGTGTCTGGCAGGAGTGCTGCGCACTGCCCGCGCCATTTCGGCGTTTTTAGGCCGCAGCGACTGGCTGCTCTTTCCTTCATCATATTTTTCTGACGCACACATCTTTCTTGTGTTGTTGCAAATAGAGTTCAATTGACTGATTGATTTATTTATTGATTGGTTCGAAATATTACTGCGCTAGTCACACTTGGAAGCCTCGTGAGCTGCGGCACGCGTTCTTTCCTCCAACTTCTTTTCATTTGTCGTACTCCCAGCCATTAAGCCATTGACCATACTGTCGGCTCAATCCTCAAGCTCCCTCAATTTATAAGCCTCCGTGCAATATTCTTTATGACAGCACACTTACAACATGTAGAAGTGAACGACCAAGCGCAGGCGCCATCTTACAATGTTTTCCCACCCCGCTTCGTGTTACAAGGCAAGTTAAATCATTTTTGTATTGCTGCTCTAGACTCATACCACCGCGGTACTTACACCACTGTACGATTACCTTTCTTCACCTTACGCCACCACTATTATGGCAGCAACGTAGATAGATTCTTCGCCGCTGCCCATCTCGAAATAAAAACATTGCTGCGCAAAAGGCGCTATAAACTCGAACCCCTTTTCACGAGGAACGACTAACGAATTGAGTCGCTTTAGCATCCGCCAAAGAGGGTGAAGGCGAAAGCCTGCGCGCTGTTGACATCCATTAAATTATTTGGCTTTACTATTCGAATGCGTTGTTACTTGTTTCCTCCCACTGAAGGTCGTGTATTCGAGTGCCTTAATTAAAGCTACCTTGATTAACTGTGCCTTAATCAACCTCAACCTAATCAACACTAAAGGTTGATAGTTCAAGTGCCTTAATTAACTATATATTATTTTGCTGTGCCTTAATCAACTTCACCCTAGTTAACACCAAAGGTCGTGGGTTCGGCTCCCACCAAAGATCTTCCGTTCGATTGCATTAATCAATTCTATATTAATTAACTGGGCGTTTTTTGGCATGATTAACGGCATCGACGTGGCAGCGATTTGGAAGAAGCGATGGAAGAAGCAGTGGCACGAGCGCTCCGATTTTCTGTACCTCACAACGCGGCCTTGAGACATAGATATTTAAAGCTTTCGCCTTAAAAAACAACAACAAAAAGTACGCTAATACCTGAAATTCAATGTAAACAATACTAAAGAATTCGACAAATATTCATTCCGTCATTAAATTATGGTGTTTTACGTGCCAAAACCACTTTCTGATTATGAGGCACACCGTAGTGGGGGACTGCGGAAATTTCGACCACATGGGGTTCTTTAACGTGCGCCTAAATCTAAGCATGCGGGTGTTTTCGCATTTCGCCCCCATCGAAGTGCGGCCGCCGCGGCCGGGATTCGAACGCGCGACTTCGTGCTTATATAGCAGCCCAACACCACAGACACTAAGCAACCACGGCGGGGTATTAATTCCGTCATTCATTAGCTAGGACCGCTGCACAGAAAGATGCACCTAGGTTATGAGAGTGGACGCGCACCGGATTACTTTTTTGTTTACCGCACTCGAATCTCAGCATGCGAACGTGAACACTTATTTGAATACAACCGGGAACCAAACGCGTGGTTCTGCTCAGCAGCACAATGGCCCATAGCCGCTGGGATTTATTTACTCTCTTTCTCGGGCTAAAGCACGCTGGAGAACCAACTCGTATTGACGTCTGTGCGTTTACAAACGAAAAAAGAAAAGAAACTCGCTCAAGAACGAGATAAATATTTGCCCGCGAGGATCAAAAACGTTGCGTTCTCTGTCCTGGTTCCGCCGCGAGAGTTGGACGATCGCGAACCTCCCGTAGCTGCGCCGCGCTCGAGAGATCGGTTCCCGTGGCTCCCGTGAAAGAGTCGCGGCGGTGCTCGCTCGTCCCGAGACTGATGGTGCGTCGGGCGCCACAGCGGAGCTACAGTCAGGCTTGGCTGGGTCCCCTTCACGTCGCATTCGAGTGGTGCCACGACAAATCGCTCCTGTCGCGCGGCCCTGCGTTCTATTCTAATCACGACGTCTCCTCGACTGCACTGGTTTCTCTCCCGAAGCACTGCGCTCCCCTCTCAATCCTCACCCCGTAGTTTTTATTCCTAGGTAAAAAAAGAAAAAAAAGACATGGGAATAGAAACCAGATGCCTTGATCGAGAGACAGCGTTAGTCAGTGTTTTATTTCGGTAAATGTGCGGGCGTCTGTTCTCTTTCCATTTCTGGCTCGCTCTCCCTGCATGCGCACCGACTCTGTGCGCGCTGTATATCCTTGGTGGATGGCGCACTCTGTATATATATACCATTGCCCAAAAGTCGGAACCGAGAGGCATTGGTGCGGAGCGCTCTCGCTCGCGAAAGCGGTACCGACTCGACGTCGGATTCCGTCGTTTCTAACCGCCGTCGCGAAGGCAGGTGTCTCGCATGGCAGACGCATGCCGTTTCGATCTTCGACGCGTCTCCGTCGTTAACTGTGACATATTTATTTGAGAGCTTGTCGCTTGGTAAATCTTAGTAGTATTCATCTTTGTATATATCTTAAGGAGTATCGGGTCGACTCGGGTCGAATGTTCGCCATTCTTTTCACACGCAAGTTCGGGTTCTGATTGGCCGACGCCTTCAATGTCGTCTGATTTACTAGTCCACTCACCCAGCCAATCTGACTGTAGTTGTCATTCTTGCCTGAACGCCTTTGCAATAGGCCTTCGAAATCCTCCGGAGCCACGCTGTCGGACATAGGAAGTTCCAGGTCGAATCTCATGACGTTTATGCAAACCCTCGCGCTGCATTCTTCTATCGGTGCTTATGTTGTTTCTCGCTGGTCATAAAACTGACAAGGTGTAGTTTACTTCAGATAGAAGTCACCAACGCAATACGCTTCTTGTGTAATAATGGATGAAATGTCGAATCAAGGCCTGTTTAACGTTCAGTTCGGATGTGGACATTGAAGGTGGCTTCGAATTGAGCACGCGTAGCACTCGGCGCCTGCAGCTATGACGCACACTATACGAGAGGATCATGTTAAGTTTGTATGGATTTTTTCAAGATTTTTTTGCCGATAATGTAATTCTAGTCCTTGACCTAGGTAGTTCAAAGAGGCGGACATTACTTGCACGAAAAATCAAAGCACATATACAACTAAGTGACAAAAATTCACTAATTAACCTCATAAATAATTACGTTACGGCGCATATATGCAATTCACGAATTGTAGCCGGTGAAGTTATCAGGCGTATTCACTTGGAGTTAATTTACAGAATGGCACCAGTTTGGAGATATGCGTCATCAAACATGCCTTAAGTGCACTCTTGTTCCACTTACTTCTTTTACCAAAACGCTCTTTTATGCACCGAAACAAAGAAGTAGCTGGAACGGAACGCCCATGTATTTCGTCTCACAGTCTGGCGAATACCATTTCGAAATTGGCGTCATCCCGGAAATTCATTTCAAGTGGTTGCGTCTTGCAAACTCACTGACTACAATTCGTAAATTGCAATATGTGTCGTAAAGTAATTAGCTAAGCATTAGTCCATTTTTGTTAATTACCGGATATGTGTTTCGATTTCTCGTCCTACTTATGTCCGCCTCTGCGAATAAGCCAGCTCAACAACAAGAGTTATTCTATCTGCCACAGGCGATCTTTAAAAAATCCATAAAAATTAAAAATTATCACCCCGTATGTAGGTTGGTTCTGAGTTTTATGTCAGGTGTCATGTGTTCCGCAAACTGAGCGTTGCCTATAGTTAACCTACTTGCCTTTCCTTCCTTCCTTCCTTCCCTCCTTCCTTCCTTCCTGCTTTCGTTCTCTTCCTCTAACTTTCCTTTCCCCCTTCCCCAGGGAAGGGGAAAGGTATCTTATCGGGCTCAACCTGGTTAACCTCCCTGTCCTTCCCTTATGACTTCTCTCTCTCTCCTCTAAACTTTCTCATTCGTTTTACTCTCATTTCGGCATTTCTGAGAGCACAAAAAGTGCCTCCACTGTATTTGACTAAAGCTGCCATACATGGGGGGCACAGAGTCAATTAGGCCTCACCTTCTCTCGCACTTGCGTGGTTTTCTAAAATCCTTCTTTTGTAAACTTTGCTTGTACGTTCCTATCGACAGCAGCACATTGTTGTACAAATGCATATTTATTTCGGCGGTGACGGTCCATGCATACGAGTGTGTCTACCGAGTCTGTTTCTTTCTCTGTCTCGTCTTTTTCTGTATCCCGTCATTACCTTTCCCAGTCGACGATATGAAATTTGGTAATAATAGTTCGGCTGACCTCCGTGTACTTACCGGGTTCTGTCTACTTTACCTGTGATTTCGAGTGTGCTAATTCTAGTAAGCATCAGAGTCTTGACTCGAGCAGGCGGTTCTACAGCCACGAGAACTTCTGGAATAAGCTTCGTCTGAGAGCATCCTCCTGAGTGAGTGGAACTCCGGAGTGAAAATCAACGCTAACTTGCGCAGATTTCTTTCTTTCTTTCTTTCTTTCTTTCTTTCTTTCTTTCCTTCTTTCTTTCTTTCAAGATTCCTACATCGTGTTTCGCGTTGTTTGCAATAGCTCCAGCCCATCCAAAGAAATCACCGCTGAAGCACTCCGTACAGATGGTTAACCAGCGAAGCTGCAACGTGCGCACCCGGTGTTTATCACTGGGTTAATCCCGACGGTTCATTAAACGACGGCTTCTTAGGCTGCCGGAACCTCGGTACGCAGCTGCTGCATGCGCTCGGCTGCACGAGCTTGTTCTTGTGCCCAGGCTGCAGCATCGGCACGGCGTAGACGAGCTCGTCCCCGGTTCTGCTCGTGGCGTTGCTGATCGAAAGCTGCATGCTCCTCAGGAGAACGAATGTCACGCGGCCTACCCATGTCGGATCCGGAGAGAAACTGTTGCGCGCGCGCTCGGCTGCGACGGAAGGCAACGACGTCACTACTGGCGCAGCCAATCGCTCGCCTCTCCTTACTTTCTTTGTTTTTCGCGCATGCGCATGGGGTTGCGCAGGAGGAGTTTTCGGCGTAAAGGCAACAGACGGATGGATGAATCAGCTAGCCATATACAGCTTCAATGTAACAACATTTTGGCAGTGCCAACGCCTCATACCTTCGAAGGCTGCATTTTTAGCACTAACACCCTACGAAGGTCCTATGTTAGTTAAGATGCACTGATAAGTCGAAGAAGCCTATAACGTGCGCAAAAAGTTGCGATATACTTACATTGCCTTTGCTCTGCACTTGGATTGCTGAAGTCGCTTTTGCGTTGATGTAGTTACCCCCTAGAAGACGCTACAGTGACTTAAATGCGCATCAACCTGTTTCTGTACTTCGCAATCAGCACCATCCAGCAAAACCTTTCGTGCACATACACCAAAGCGTCCCGCCGCGTTTCGGAAGCACTCCCCTCCAACAAAATCTCACTTGATTTTTCCTATTTTGACTACAAGCCTCCGAAATTCTTGTACGTACAATACAACGTTAAACCTACCAGGCATTTCTTTTTCTCGAAATTGCTCACGATGGTTCAAGCCCCCAACGACGTACACGTCTCTGCAAACAAGCAGCCCATCTATGTTTTAGAAAAAAAAAAAGGCCGACAGCTGAATACATTAATGACTGTCACAAACACAATAGTATAGGGCATCAAATGTACTGGTATACCATCTCACTCCAGTTTCTGTGGCGAAAGGAACTGGAGCGCGACCTTTATGGTGTGCGTACCAACGTGGCGCGATCCGCGTTCCCATAGTCTGCTCTCGTACCCAGCGCAGCGGTGTAACTCTTTTCTCTTCCTCCCCAGTCTCGTAAGCAGTGAGTGGATGAAAAGTAGCCGGGTCCCATGGCAGCCGCCGTGTTCTCCCCATGTGTGTGGGCACACGCAAGCACCGCGCAGAGCCGCGACAAGCATTCCGCAACACGTGCCCTCGGCGTCCCCTCGAGATGATTGCGTGTGCCATGATGGACGGCGGCGGCGGCCCAGCGTGCAGCGCTCTGTCGCGCCGGCCCCATGCAGCATTCATGCGGCTCGCTGGTAATTGAATCGCCCAATGGCCCTGCCGCCACTGCTGCATCGCGGATGCCGCGCTCGTATAGACGCGCCACCGGTGCGTCGCTGTCTCTCCCTCTCTCTCTCTCTCCGGTGTCCGCCCATGGGAGGCCCAACTTTGCCAGGGACGACGCTCCGCCGGCAAACACGCTGTCGTCGCCGTGGTTCCGCGTGCACGCGCTGTTTACGTTGGTGCGCCAAGGCTGTTGCGCCTGGCGGCGCTGCCGGCGGAATGCGCACTTATGCACGCTCGCTGGAAACGGTTGCCGACCAATGGGGTAGCCGGAAGAGAGAGAGTAAATAAGAGAGAGAAGGTGGGGATGTCAACAATACGAGCCATTCGGTTGGCTACCCTGCGCTGATGGAAAGAGGGGCAGGGAGTAGAACAATGGGTGAGGAAGCGAGAGGGAGACGACGTCAACGAGTGTGCGCAACGCAAGGGCAGTGTCACGCAGTCAAAAGCGTTGGCACAGATTTTTGAAAAAATTTCAGAGAGAAAGATAGAGAAAAAAGAATTATATCAGGAAAGGCAGTGATCGTCCCGAGGCAAAAGTTCTCTAGCCTACTACTTTGATAGATCTTCCTTGTGGGCTGACGTGTGGCGAAGTCGGTGCTTGACTATATTCTGAAGTAGCAGTGTTAGGTATGTAGTCCAGCCATCGCAACGTGTAGCAGAGGGATTGTATCTCCACGTCCAATTGAGAGACGTTCACAAAATATGTGTTCGATGTTCTCTTCGCAGCCATAGAGATCGCCATGCAGCACTTTACCATTGAGACAAGCAATTAATGAATGAATAAAGCCTGTATTTTAAGGAAGGGGACGGCTCTAGGCCGCTGATGGGGATTAGGAGGGAAGGTAATGTGGGTTCCCAGACTGTTGGCTGAAGCACATCTTCATGTCAGTCTTGGATCTTCCGCTTTATGCAGGCTCAGGTGCATGTTCAGTTCCGCCGCTCTCACATGGGCTGATCGACCCCTTCTACACTACTCGAAACAGGCCACTTTGTCTGCCATATGTCGCAATGACTTTCTGAGTTTCAGGGTTAGCTTGTATTGCAATTCCTAGTGTTCTAATGTCTCCGTGTAGTAAATGCTGAATGTTAGATCTCCCTTGTGAAAAAGCTGCAGAGCTCCAAATGAGGTGTTGCAAGTCTGCTCTGCATGACTCCTGGCAATGTGTGCATCGGGTATAAGTCTTCGCAATCGCAACTTGTCTAGGTGGGTGCCATTTCTCAAGTATGTGTGGTGTGTATGCAGCGTTGGTCATAACCTTATTCAAAAAAACCTCTTCCGTGGGAGTAAGCCCGCCCTTGTCGTCAAACACATGTACTGGTGTAGCTTCTGATAACCTCCGTTTACTGCCTGCTTTTATTTTAGTACGAATGTAATGGATCAGTGCTCTGCTAGGAGAGCCTTCGGCCAATATCTTTAGGTATGGATTTTGGTCAGCGGGGTTTGGCTAGGAAATGGAATGTGGAGAGCTGTACGCGTAATCAAGCCCACCCGCTTGAGAATGGATCCACACTAAGACAGCAAATTAAAAAATTCAAACCCCTTGTCATGCTTCTACAGGAGACAAGGGGACAATGCACTATTCGAGGTTACCGAACCTTTCAGCAGGCTACTATACTACACCAGGGCAAAGGAAACCAACAAACGCAAGGCCAAGCTGCTCTTTTAGTAAGACATGACTGCACCGCAACCCAACTGCAAATACCAGATTTGTGTAATGATTTTAGAGAAATTGTGGCAGTAAAGGTATGTCCACGCGGCCACCGGCCAATGGTTGCAGTCTCCACGTACTACAGACCCCTAACGTGCAAGCACCGGAATGACTCCTACCAATGGCTCAGTAAGGTGCAGGCACAAGCCGGAGGCCTTCCCATTCTAGTGGGGGGAGATTTTAACGCCAAGCACCAAACATGGAGCTACGCCACAGCTGACCCGAGAGGACGCATACTGCACGATGCAATAGAAATGTCAACTCTGATCATATGCAACACACCAGAAACACCAACCCGCATAGGGCTACACGCGCGACGACAGGACACAACGCCCGATCTGACACTAGCCACTCCAGGGCTCATAAGGCAATGGAACGTTGAATCGACGACAGGGGGAAGCGACCATTTACCAATAATTATCACGCTCAATCGCAAAAAGATGCGAGAGAGGAGAGAAACGGTGTTTTTTGACTGGAAAAAATTTAGAATGGCTACCGGGGACTCTTTTGCGGACTTTGAACAATTCAGCGCTATGATAGCGGAGGCACGGCCGGAGGCCAGAGAAACTATCCCATGCGATGACACTGCAACTCACACGGATATGCACCTTTCAAATCTATGGCGGAAGGTCAACCGCCTCACACAGCAATACCGGTATGAAGGAAAGCATCACAAAGATCTAGTGCGCCTTAAACATCAATACCGATTCATCAAGGAATACCAACAACAACTCGAAGCAGACACGTGGCACAATACGTGCGCGAAGCTTGGCCGGGAACCCGGCCTAAAAAGGCTATGGCAGATTTTAAGGAGCCTGCTTGGGAGACAAGCAATCCTTTGGTGAGATCAACTCCTAGCCATATAGCCGAAGGAGGAGAGGCGCCTGGCGATGGAGCTCTCAGAGGTGCACATGATGTCGGAACTACAGCGAAATGTTCAGAGCGTGCAGTCCAGTGAGCCAAATAATTGGAGTAGCGGAGGGGAGTGAGTAACCAAGGAAAATGGTTTGGGATCTTATGGTGGCTGCAGGAGGCAACAGGTTCGCTTGCAGCCGATATGAAGTCCATTAGATTCACCATTACTTGCTGAACTAATCTTGGCTCTTGACAATATATTTCGCATATAGCACGTATAGTCATTCGAATCACGGGGTGCAGGCTTCGTCCTGAACGAATTTTCATGCGGTATTTCTCGAAACCGGGGGAGAGAGGGAGCAGAGTTCGGGCAGAAGGTATACCGCACTCGTCCTGCACAAACACCACAATGAAGAGAGAGAGAGAGAGAACAAAAGTAGGAAAGTCGACTATACGTGCATCTGGTTTGCTACCCTACACAGTGCATACGGGAAATGGGGATAGAGAGAGGAAAAGCTGGTATTGAATGTGTGTGGCTAACGAGGGTGGCGATGTGGGCTTGTTGGTTGATTATCACGTAATGGCGTATAGTGTAACGCTTGTATCTGTGTTCGTTTCTCCTTGTGTCCTTGTTCTCGCTGCGTCACACTACGTACGCGGCTAGTTCGCAAAGTACCGGGTGAATCAAGTTGACTTTGTTTTAGCAGCATGTTTCAGCAGCCATGCGTAACTGCAAGTGGGAGACTGGGCTGCAAGTCACAGGAGAACCAGGACCCGTATTAACAAAAAGCTCTTACGCTAGAACTGTAGAAATGCTTGTTCGTGAGAGTAAATTGCAGCCAATCTTGACGCTGGACATATTATTAACGAAGGCGACCGGCCGGTGGCAAAGATCGCTTACGAAAGAAAATCTTTGTGAATTCGGCACCTGGTGTCGATTTTACAAAGCTTTTCGTTCATAAAGGGACACTAAAGTGAAAAATGATTTATTCTGCATCAGTAAATTACCGTTCTACAACACCAAAAACACCACTCTTACAACGATAAGACGTTTGGTAAGCCAGAAAAAGCACAAGAACGAAATACGGGTGGCGACGCCTACTTAAGTTCCCGCACCTGGGGGCTGTGACGTCTTGGATTTTGATGGCTTCTTCTAGAGCCTACTAATTATATATAGCGGTAAAGATTGACTACATCGTGTTCTAAAGGAACCAAATATTAAACATGGCAAGTTTCGGGAACCTTTATTAAGCCAACGCGGCCCAAATGGGAAAACATACTTTGGAATCCCTGACGTCACGCTGACGTACCGGCGCTGGGGTTTCGGCGCTAAATTCAAGTACTGATACTTGGACCTTCATTTTCTCATCTAATAATCAAACTACTTTTTTGAAATGACTGCCTGTCGGGTTCTCAAACAATGCTTAATTAGTCTAAACTGATTTATTGTGTCGCTTTAGTGTCCCTTTAAGTGCCATCTGCCATTGGCTGGCTGTCTTCCCTAACGATATGTCCCACATCCCGAATGACTGTTATCTGGGGCCCCATAAAGTAAAACTATTCCAACTTTCTCGTCGTTTATAGCCAGTCACTTTTGTTTGCTTTCAAAACGAATAGGGTTGCCAATTTTGACAGGCTTTTCTTGTCTAATCGGCTGAAGAAAGGCAAGGAGCACGCCGTAGTGGAGAGGGGTTTGATGCCGGGGCCGACCTAGCACAGTTAAAAAAAGAAAAAAAAAGAAAGGAGAGAGAGAGAGACAGACAGAGAGAGAGAGAGGCAAAGGAAAGACAGGGAGGTTAACCAGAGATTATCTCCCGTTCGTTATCCTGTACTGGGGGAGGGGCAAGAGGAGAAGGATAAAAAATGAAAAAAAAAAATACTACACACACACGCACGTAAGCACAGTGAAAGTAGGCGTGACAGATAGGCGAAGTGAAGGTGGCCGGAAATATTTTTGACCAATCGTGGATGGCTAGTGGCACAAATAGAATGAAACAGATTCGAATCGCTTTACGTTATAGTGTCCCTGCTCTTACGAAAATGTCTAGCGAGAACATTTTCGTGAATGCGGGCCCAGAATACCTAGGGCGGTACCTCTCGGATGATCACTTTCTGGTAAGGCTTCACTCTCACAAGATCTAGCATGACTATAGCACCAGACGCATCGGTGTTGACGGGCAACAGCGTTCCTGACATCGTGCGAAGGCATCGTGCTTGACAACCTGTTGAAATGCTGCCGCTCGCAGACGCCGATGCATCCGGAGCCTAGTCACGCGAAATCTAGCGGAAGCGAAAGCATCTTTGAAAGCGATCGTCCGAGAATGTTGCCCTAATTAAGGCTCGTATTTGCAAATATGCTGTTATGTTATAGAACTGTTCGTATGAGCAGATGTTACACAATTGCGACATTGGACATATTATTAGCGAAGGCGACCGACCAATGGCAAACAGCCCTTACGCACAAAAAATGACAACCATTCCACTCTGTGAAGATGGAATGGCAGCGAAAGCTGACGACAGTCAAAGCTCTCAAACGAAAAGCAAACTGCTTTCGCTGCCATTCCATCTTCACAGTATGGAATGGATGTCATTTGTTCGATCAGCATTGCGGGAACGTTCTTCGTCGGTGGTTGTTTCGCGCCGGCACCGTTTACATTCTCGTTGCTGTTCGCTCCGGTTCTCCTCGTACGCATGTTGTTCTTCGGGTGTACGAACTATATGTGTCGGCCCTATCGATAACGCATCTATTTTTAGCGCCGATGCGTCTCCTGCTTAAACACTGTGATACCCTTGGCGTCACACTATTTTTCACGGCGAGCGTTCTAATCTATCCCGCATTTGCACCCGTACGTAATCCTACACAAAGGAAACAATTGAACCCATTGTGTGTGGGTTTGTTAAAAATCGCTAAGTCCGTTTCTGTTTCCGGACGCCGAAAAAGCTACGGAAGGTTAGTCATATACAGCTTTCACTGCAAAAAGCTTTGATAATTCTACCCCACAAATACAGGTCTTCTCTTTGCAGGTCGCTTAAATAGCATGGGAAGGCCATTCCTCCATTTTTGTACCCTGGTTATATGTGCTTATGTAGTTGGCAGAAAGAACAGTAGCGGCATGGACAGACGTCCAATGAACTCTTCGCTACGGAGTTGTCTTTATTAGCTTCATTGGCTTTTTTTCATGCGCTGATTTATTTTAGCATTATCCCTTGTTACTTCGTTCTTTTTCTTTTTTTGTGCTGTATAGCGTAGAGAAATTGAGTTGCCGAGACACTCTTTACTCCACAGCTTCTACAGGCTCCACAGCAACCCCTAGTGTATAACAGAACAGCCAACGTAGTTAAACTTAGGTAGGTCTAGCTCGCGCTCTTTCATATTTTCAGCCATGAATTTATCTGTGTCACCAATTACAAATGTTCTCCAGTTTGTAAACTTGACAGCCTGTCGATATCCTAATTGCCGATATATTATTACGGATGCTGATGTGCTACAGTAAGAATTCGGTCAGTCCGCAAAATCGACATGTTGTCACCTTTTCAATTCGCGGCTGCAGCAGCTGTTGCGTACATTAATAGACCTATGAGGTATCAACGGCCTGTAGATTTTGCAACGTAGAGAGGAGATCTCCGCAGACTTGCGTTTGAGTTGTCGATGCGAGCACAGCTGCGTTGACAGCGTGGTATATGTAAACAACTTACAAGTTCAGTTGAGTCCCTCAGCATACTCTCCCACATATATTGTGGGCTTCTTTGGAAAGTGTGCCGCCAATACACGAGCTGTCTCATGTTTCCCACGCAATGCGTCGTTACTTTTTTGTTGTTGTCTATCTCTCTCTTTCTCTTCAAGCACAGGATGCGCCCTTCTTCGGTAGAAGGCTACAAAAACTAAGTAAGCTTCATTACACGGAACTGTGGCTATTCGATTTGCCGTCGACGACCGTGACTTAGGCACTTCGCGAAAACACCGTCGGTACAGCGGTAACGTAGTGAGGAGGAGGGGAAGGGGGGGGGAAGTGCTCGCCCGGCGAAGCCGAGTGGAGGACACCACTGCGAGCCGAGGAGAGCGGAACATCGGTGCGCGCACGCCGACTGCGACCGACTCTCTCTAGCAATAGAGTCGTTTGGGTGCCACGTCACGTCACAGGCGGTCGTACGGACAGCGTTATTCAATAAAAGGCTCGCGGCCGCGGATCCGGCGACTGCGGACCGCGTTATGAATCAGGGACGCGGAACTGCTGGTGCTCATTGCGGCGGCCGTTCCCGTCGTCGGCGGGGGCTGAATCCGCGCACACACGCACACACACAGAGAGAGACATGCACTCGCAGGTGCGCGCTATCTCTGCAATTTCGCTCTCTCGTGGCCGTGCAACGCGACCGGCAAGAGTCAGTCATCATTCGAGGCACGTCCGTCGATGCCGAGCGCGGACCAACGAGCCGCGGCCCGGAGATGGGCGCGCGGCCCGCCCTAATGCAAACGCAAATGAATTCACGCTTGCGTCGTGATTTAGTGGGAGCGCCCGGTGATGACGTTATTCCGAGACAGAGGGCGCGCGCGCGCGCGGTGGTCGCGGCATTGGTTATATAGCGTAGGAGAGCCGCGCTAATGCATCCTCGCTACCTACCCCCCGGCATTACATGCAGCCCGGGATCACGGGTCTGTGGACCTCGGAAATCAAATGGCGCTAAAAATGTAGCACTTCGTGTCGTAGGGCTTGGCCGAAGGGGTCGTGTGCCACGCTTCTGGGTTATCTGTCGTGTTCAGCAGGAGGTGGGCGCTGCGCATCTGTGGTGCTCAAACACCCACATTGGCACTTGGGCTCGAAAAATAGGTAGATGCTGTACTTTTTGGCCAGAGGCTGAGCGCAGACGAACAAAAAGAAATCAAGAACGAAAAAAAAGCTCATCGTCCACGCTAACTGTCCGCGCGCGCTTGCACGTCTAAACAACGCGCGGCAAAACAGATAATTTTGCTTTACCGCATAGCATACATGCACTCCGCAACCCTCTCTTGCGTGCCGAGATGCGATCGAGCCTTCAGTTGCTTAAAAATCGCGCTGACCTTTGCTAACGTCTATACCTAGCCGCCGACACGATGGTTATATCTTCGACAAATGTTTCAGTTGCTTCAATAAACGTTTCCTTCCCGGCGTG
Source organism: Dermacentor andersoni (assembly GCF_023375885.2). Taxonomy (NCBI): domain Eukaryota; kingdom Metazoa; phylum Arthropoda; class Arachnida; order Ixodida; family Ixodidae; genus Dermacentor; species Dermacentor andersoni. Next base: position 22,574,813 of record NC_092816.1, on the reverse strand, counting down.
TCGACTGCTGTTGCACACCAAGTCTCGTGGCGAGTCTGTCTCGTCTTCGCGGTTGCAACAGTGGTTCGCCGGAGCTGCTCCGCGCTACCGTCAGGGCCCGCGTTCGGCAGCTCCGGAGCCACGGCGAATGAAATCACATAACGGTGCGGCGTATGCGAGAAATCTGATTGAGCCGTGATCGAATCACCTGTCTCGAGCTGAGGAGAAGCTGCACTGGCGAGGGTGTGATCGAGAGAAAGAGGGGGAGCGAAGCAATGGGGGGCTGCACCGTGTCTGGCGAGCACCGTTCTCGAGGCAAGGCCTGTCGTGGCAATGAACCAGCGCGCTGCTGTTTCAATCGAATCACCGAGCTGTTCCGACGGCCGCTTCCAAGTGTGTTCAAGCGACGCTTCATTATCCCGGCCTGCGAGCTTCGGCCGCGGCCGGTGGTGGGTTGTGAGCGGGCATGAATAAAACATGGCACGGTCTCTCTGCCGTGAAGAGAGCGACCGATTTGCTCGGCGGCTCCCACAGTCGAGAGCCCGACTCGCGGCCCGGACTCGACGCTCTCTCTGTCGACTGAGCCGAACGCTGCACCGCACTGAAATGGCGCTCGGCTAAAATCTTGTTGAGATGTTTGGCTTTACGGTGTTGCCGAGGAAACCTTGCAACCGGTAGTTTGTAGTCATCACGTTACGAAGAAGCCTTGGCAGCGACCGAATGAATGTAACTCATAAATACGGTGGTAGTATCGTGAAAGTCAGGGGCGGAAATCACTAGAATAAAAATACTAGTATAACAACGTCAGTGTCCGCCAGCAAGATTGAAGCTATCACTTTGTCAGATGCTCTTTCTCTGTATGATAAGCGACAGTCTACATCAGTCAAAGAACCCAAGTCCACAGAACTGGCCGAGTATAAGCGCTAAATTAGTTTTTACAGACGGTCGTCAGCCAGTTGCTACAACAGATAACGAGTATAAACAGTTGCGAACGAGGGAGAGCTCTCTCTGCCATTGTTTCTCATTGTCTGTCGTGCAGGTTTCTGGCATAAAGTAGCTGCGACATATGTGCATCACGCGTCGTCTTCTAACAGGTTTGAATACGTATTGTTCTCTTCATGTCTTTCCCTGTCTTTCTTACATATTCCTTTTCTCCTTGTTGACTCTAATAATATTCTCGCTTTATCAATTCTCGACAACTCGGTCGTCTATTTTTTTTTTTCTTTTCACGGATAGATCCTCGAAAGCAAGAAGTTAGTTAGCGCCGCCAGTTTGTGTTTAATCACATGAAAAAACAGACTCTCTTTCATGTTCGTGCCTCAAGATTTACCATGTTTCGTGTCTGCTTCAGAAAGCAGGGCCGGCCAAGAGATCGCCCCATGCCTTGGCCCCACATGACGGGGCTGTTTATGTTGCCCTAGCACTTACACAGGGAATCTCGGTATACCGTGGCGGAATGTACAAGACACATGTTTCCAAGGTAAGAGGCCTAAATCACGAGAACGACATATATCCTTTATTGCAGGAGGAGGACCTAGCCTTGCAAAAGTTGCTGGCAATTTCTCCGCCCGTGCGCCTCCTATCAAAGGCAGTATTGTCTAAAGCCCGTCAAATTCCATCTGGTAACATAACGACAGCCGGTAACACAAGGAACTTGACACGAAGCGCGACAGGCTCTGTATCATCCATTGCACGTCGGCCCACACGTGCAATGGATGACATTCACACTCCAAACTTCTGCGGAGGAACTTTAGGAGGAGACGAAGCAGCTCTTTCTTAAATATCTACTGTGCTCTCTGGAACAAAATGCGACTTGCGCTTCAGTGTGGGACTTATATATTGCGCTTCAGTCGATCTAATAACACTTTACGTTCTGCGTCAAATTCAGGATACCTTAACAAATAATGGCCGATGTCACCGACAGCTTGACGATGCACTCACGACGATGATCTGCTAAGTCCTGTTTTGAACCACCACGCTGTAGTTTGCGCTGACCCTGTGCGGATGCGATAAATGAGAGCGGCGTCAGATCTGTGAAGTCCCTCACCCACACAAGGTTGGTGCGGTGGAGACCACAACGAAAGGAATTGGCTTCGGGACTGTTTTGTGTCCTGAGGAGCCTTCTTCGTTGGTCTGAACTACAACGCTTTACACGCGAGACTGTCAGCGGTCTTGTTCCCTGCTACACCAATATGCAAGAGTTTAGCCACTGGAAAATTATGGTAAAGTCGATGTTTTCTAATTCTTTAACAGCACATAACGTACGCTAGATGCGCTTGTCAAAGGGAAAACCACGCTGTAATAGTTTCAGTGCAGCCTTGCTGCATGAAAAGAGAACAGCAAGCTCCGGCTAGTATAAGACTTATGGTAATTAGAACGTTTATTCTTTCGCTTTTACTCCAATTTAGGCCAATATTCTAACCCCGCTCTCTTTAATGATGTAGCAGCAAGGTTGCACCTGGTCTGCTATCCTGCGGTTGGCAAAGGGAGAAGAAACAGAAAAAGAGCTGATGCGCTCACACGAACAACAGCCTTTAATTCACGTAATAAAAGAGTTGTCTTCGACTATTTCAGCATCTAGAAATGCAAACGACGCTTTCTCTTCGCAACACTCAAGGTGTAGCAGTGCAAAGTATCAGCATAAGTGCAACGTGGTGCGGATGGTCGGCCCACCGGTGTCATACGTTGGTGGCAAATAGCTATGGGAAAACTGCGTTGAGCTGGAAAATCGTGAGCAACGTCACCGGCGTCGCAACGCTGGACTCGGCGCGCGGTCGGGCATCGTTATCCGGACGCGGGGTCCAGCGGCGCCTTCCGCCTGAACAACCGGCGGTTCGGCGCTGCCTGGAAGTGGCTAATAAGGACGGCCATTGGCACATCGACGCCGCGTGGCCGCAGTAGGTCGCCGCCCACTCGTCACCGCAAAACACGCGAGAAGGCATTGTCCGCTGACAGCTCGTTAGAGGGCGCCGCTCTTCGGGCGGGAAATCGACGCGGGGTCCGGCCACGACGAACATTTAGTCATAACCGGTGTACGGTGCAGTATATGCCACCGAGGCCGTGGGTGATTCGTTCGAAACTATGCGAGTGCCCAGAGGGTACTCGCATAGAGCGCCCTGGGCCTTTTTTTTTCTTTGTAATTGAATGCGCTATGCAAGAGATGTTGGCACTAGAGAGATGCCGAGTACTTCCTGTCTCTTAATATTGTCTATCCCCTACTCCTCGTTCTACCTCATCTTGCCTTACCCTCCGTGAGGGTAACAAACCAAAGATTCGTCTGGTTGACCGTCTTACCTTTCCTCTTCCTACCTTCTTTCTTTCTCTCTTCCTGCGTGAAAATTATCGTTACCAATTCACTCAGATATAGGATCGAGCTTAAGCAATAAAGAAAAGGACAAGATAGAAGTATTACACTGAATTCTACAGGAAGTCCATCGTTAGAACACACTAGGTTCACAGCACACAGTCTTGTCGGACATGTCGGCCATGCGGTTGAAGAAAGGGCGTAAAAAGGTAGAGAACGTGCAGCGAGCGCCCGTACTGCGCCTTCTCGGCTTTGTTGCGCTCGGCAGCGACACGACAGCGGCATTTTGAAAACTAGTTTTCGTTGTCTTCGTGTCGATTCACCCTCCAAGATGGAGCGCTGATAGTTAAAAAATTTAAATTAAATTATAGTGTTTTACGTGCCAAAACCACTTTCTCATTATGATTTGATTATTAGGCACGCCGTAGTGGAGGACTCCGGAAATTTCGACTACCTGGGGTTCTTTAACGTGCACCTAAATCTAAGTACACGAGTGTTTTCAAATTTCGCCCCCATCGAAATGCGGCCGCCGCGGCCTGTATTCGATCCCGCGACCTCTTGCTCAGTAGCCCAACACCATAGCCACTGAGCAACCACGGCGGATCTAGCGCTGATAGTTGTGGCCCACAGTTATTATACAGGTCATGGTCGACGTGCGCTCCGAGGGAGGACGTCATGTTTACTGTCACTCCAAACGATTTTTGTCAAATATTTCAGTGAGTTAAGAAATTTCTAACAGGTGTCGACAGTGATCTTCTCTAGCTCGACCTGACCCACACCGTATACGGGGAATAAATTTTCAGTACAGTTTCTACAAGGATCGGAAGGTAGCAGAGCCGTTTCCTAACGCCAGAAAGGAGAAGAATGAGTCAGCGTCACAAAAGTAACTTTATTTGAAAGGAAAGTGACCGCGCCTGAGATATTTCGTGCTGCTATCGTTCTTCAGGGACGGTGTCATACGTTAATAATCTCGGATAACTTTTGCGCCGCTTTTTATGTGCTCATCTTGTTCATTAAATAAAAAAGAAAAGAAGCAATTAAGGTAGGTTGCTTAACAGACCACTCTCCCAAACCCACTGCCAATAAAGAAACACTATACAAAAAAGATGGAACAGTTATTGAATAACAAAAGAAACGCAAGCCCTTAGCTGGCAGATGTCATATAAAACTGATAGTCGCCTCTCTCAACTAAGAACGATCTCCCGTACGTGGAAGTTTCAACAGACTAATATATTGTCTACCTCAAGCACAACCTTCTGATTTTGCTGCTGTGCATTCGCAGTCGTTTTTCGCCAGGCCCATATAATATAGCGCGTTTCCTCTGTCATGATTCGAAGCGTCGCTGCCTAAAGAAAAAAAAAAAAGAAAGAAGAAAAGGAATAATAAAGAAAGATGGGGCGGGAAAGAAACTGGCTTGCTGGTATTCAACACCTGCGCCTTTTCTCTTTCTCTCCTCTCTTTTCTCAGTGAAAATTGTCCGCACGCACGGGCGCGACCGCCATTCCGCGCGGCGCGGGCATCCGGGTCCTCCGGCCGTGCTGCATGCAAGTCTCGACGCGGGAGTCAATGCTGCGGAGGAAAGCGCGTGCTTTATGTAGCGCAGCCGCGATCGCATCCACGCTGCCAACGATGGGCGTGACGCGTCGGCATACAACGGGCCTCTGCTTTGCGCTGTCGGTCAACGAGTGCGGCCAGCTCGACTTACGAGCTGAACGCCCACCGCTGCGCGCGTCGTAAAGCAGCCGCCGCCGGATCGTATAATCCTGGGCGCGTGTGCTTGTTAGCGCGCTCGCATGGGGACAACAATGCGCCGTTTCGGGGTTTCGCAGCACCGGCGTTGGCAGGTTCATATCTCTCTATCGTTCCCGGTAACGACACGACTCCCCTCCATTCGGTTAGCCGTTTCCCGTCGGCGGGTCTCGGGTTCCCACTGCGCACGAGAGCATTGTGTATACGTTGTGATGATCGCGCTGTATACGAAGACCTACAGTCGACCGTCCCATTGACGCGAGCCTAGTCCGATGTATCGAGCGCCATCGAAAATCACACATCATCGCGGTTGTCTTCTTTATAAGTGCTGCCGGGCCCGAATACGCGTCTCGTTATCGGCGGAGCTTGCTCGAGAACGTTTCTTCGTTTCTCTCGCTCTCTTTGTGTTGCCCGATGCAAGCTGTTATTTGGCTATTTTTGTCGTCCAGCTCTTGGAGCTGCCAACCTCGTTGTTCTGGAGGAAAGATGCGGTGCCACATATACAAGGACGAGAACGGAGAGGCATGCATACGGACAGGCGCAAATTTAGTGTTTCTTTCCAGTGAGAATTAAGGGGTCAATTTAAACAAGTTTCCACACATGCACAACCAAGCTGGAGGCAGTGTTCGTGGTGAGAACGAGATGTTAAATAAAAAAGCAAAATAATATGCGTCACTGAAACGTGCCCCATACGAACCTCTATACGCTCTAAACAACTACAACAACAAAAATCGGCGTATCGCTGCACTTACGCATGCGTTACGCTTCGGGGCGATACACAAATGCTTCTATTAGCTACCTTGCAGCTAGTATGTTGCTTCTTTTCGAGATCCTTATTTTCCGAGGTAGCGAAACGCACATACAGGTGCGACAACGCGCCGGTAAGTGTTCGACACCGTTATTTTTTATGGAAGGCTCGTGTGTGTGTGTGTGTGTGTGTGTGTGTGTGTGTGTGTGTGTGCGTGCGTGCGTGTGTGTGTGTGCGTGCGTGCGTGTGCGTGTGCGTGTGTGTGTGTGTGTGTGTGTGTGTGTGTGTGTGTGTGTGTGTGTGTGTGTGTGTGTGTGTGTGTCGGACATGCTCTTTTCGACTGGCCAAGGACAAACATGGTTTGTGACCTGGTGTCTATGCAGTGTGTTACCTGTAATCTCTCTATCTACAGTTTAACAGTACCCACATATATATTAGCTGAGCGGGCTGAAGCCACGAATACATGACGTGATTGAAAAATATATTATGTTCTTGCCATCGTAACATAAAGTATCTCTGCACACCAATTTGGGAAGAGTGGACCGCATGACAAGCTCAGCCATCGGACCACCTTGGTCCGATGGGAACTTGGGTCGCTTAGTGTGTGACAGTGTGTACATACTTGCCGCTCTTCAACGAACCCCGTTCACGCCGACATTGGCCGCTGTATACACGCGGGACTGGATAAGTACCGATGTTCGAAGGAACTCTTTGACGCCGACTTGGAATACTGGGTACGCGCCCCTCGGTCTGTGCTAGTCTCAGATGAACCTCTCTGATGCCAACTTGGGTTACTGGCTATGTGCCGCTGGGAATGTGCCGCTCTACAATGACGAAAAAGATCGCTAAATTTCTCGGATGCTGAGCGGAATCAAGCCCATGTCACAAGGGATTACGGATTAGCAGGCTCCGCCACAAATGCACTGGGTCCGCGCCACTTCCCAAGGAACGCCTTTCGCGCCAACGCTTTAGCGAGCTGCGCCATGAATGCATTAGATGTGTGCCGCTCTTCAATGAACCGTTCGCCAACTTGGGCTCCTCAGTATGTGCCACTGAGCGTGCGGCAAGCGAGGAGACAGTTCTCAGCGTTCGCAGCCACCGGGGCGCCACGCTTCTCGTCTCGGAAGCCACGTGCGGAATTCGCAGCAGCGCCACTAGATGACGAAGCCTGTCGAGAAAGAAACGCGAGAGTGGAGCCCGATTGCTGCATGCCGCGTGTCTCAGCGTTCGCCACGCGCCGGCGCGCCATGCATTTCGGAGTCCACGTGCAGACTTTACGGCGGCGGCGCTAGATGGCACCAAGTGTTCTTAGGGAACTGCGGAAAAGGAGTCTCCGTTGCGGTACACGCCTCATACAAATCTCGCTTTGACGGTAGCAATACGTTGCGTCGCTATATTTATTTAATGCTAAACGCATTCATGGCTGGGCAAAGATACTTTGAAATTGTATCGAGATACGATACAAAATACTCGGGCAACCAAGTATTTATTTATTTATTCATTTATTTATTTGTAAAAAAACTTACAGGACCCCTACATGGGGATTGAGCAAGGGGGACATAGAATCAAATAAGTACATACAATCTAGTAACAATCATAATAATTTAAAAAGAAACAACACCAGCCAAGTGCACAGCCTAAAAGTTAGAGAAACATATTAGCTACATAATGCTTTATATGAGTACAATAACAGTACAAGAAAAAGGTAGGAAAAATAACACAAAACAGTGAGTGTGATACCAATGGTTAACAAGGGTTAAGCGAGTTGAGTGAGTGACTGAATTTTTCACGGTCAGTTTCCGCAACTATGTTGTCGGGGAGGCGGTTCCAGAGCCGAATGGCACGGGGAATTGCAGACGAGTTAAATGCTTCTGTTTTACCATAGATGCGCGTGAAGCTATGATGATTGTGTAATCTGTGCGACGTGTGCGATGATGTTTCTAGGTGTAGGGAGCGTTTGTTAGTGTGGTGGGCGTATTTATGAAATAATGACAAAAGGGCTATGTCGCAACGATTACTTAACAGCTGAAGTGAAAGGTGAATTTTTATTTGAGTTACGCTAGAACGGTAGTCATAATTCGGGGATACAGATACAAGATACGACCGCAATTATTGTATCCGATACGATACTTCTTATCTGTATCTAAAGATGCTTCGATACATTCGCAAATGTCTTATAGATCTATATAATGTAGCAGTAAACGGGTATGCACAAAAATTGTTTGCTTGGAAATTTCTTAACGCCGACCAACCTTGTTTCATTCGAATGAAACGTGTTAGTATCTCAAAATTTTTGTCTTTCTTGCTCAAAGTATAATATTGTCATTCCGAAACAATTTGCTAAGGTTGTTTTAGCTGCTTAACGTGAAAGCTCTTTATACGCTTCGCTGTCAGCGGTTCTTGCTTGTCGCTTTTGTAATTGATGGAAGTCGCTGCTGTGCTTACCGACCCGCTAGGGGGTTGCCACCTAATTACAGGAACGTCAATAGGAAACCTCTGCACGATGGCGCAAATGCGGCTGTGAAGCTTTGCCTTGTCCCTAAACGTATTACCGTTTATACGCATGTGAAGTATTGTCCAAAAAATTGCTTTTGGTGCTTGCGATCAGCAATAATGCACACAAATCAGCCGCCTTATGCACAAGTCTCCCAGAAGCAGCGCCATCCGATCTTTGGTTCACAACAGTCAAACCAGGTCAAACACACATCCACGAGATCCTTCAAATCACTCATGTGTGAAAGCCACTAGATGCAAGGCAGCCCCATTCTTGCATTTTTCAGACATCGTAACAAAGCACCACGCAAAGGAAACTTCAATAACGACACTATACAGCGGCACCAGAATTTGCTCGAAAGACGCCGCACGCATTGGCGTGTGCAGCACAGTATATACGGTAGCTACGAGCAAGTGTCATGGCACCGGCGCAACGAAAAACAAGAAAAAAACATGAAAACAAGAAGCTCGGTTGCGCAAAGGCGTTCGCGCGTTTGTTTTTGTCGAGATGGCGCGAGCGCCACCACGTGACTCTGCTCCACCAATACGGACGCGCAGACCTCATCGCCCTCCCTCGCTGGAGGGCTCTGGCGAAAAAGCTTTGTGGCAACAGTATCAGCTTGAGGAGTTCAGCCAAAGTTTATAGTTCCGCACGGTGATGTTGCGATAGCAGTATCTTTTATCTTAAGATACACGATAGATTTATTCATGTATCGGAAATAGATACTGATACACGTCTTGCAAGACGTATCATGACAAAGATACAAGATACCCAAAGAGTATCTAAGGTAGCGTCTAAAATACATGTATCTTCGATACTGCCCAGCACTGAACGCATTACCGTCGACAGTCATCATGAGATGGGTTTCTCCGAATTTGTTTTGTTCGCAGTCTAGTTGAGAAACCATTAGCAAATTTTTTTTTGCTCAGGACACTCCATTAGGCAAGTAAAATATTTATCTGTACCGTTATTTATTGTTCTTACTGACAAGACGCCTACTAATAATTTGTAAACAGCTAGAAAGACCATGGAACACGAATATTTTCAGCAAAATACAACTGGCGATACAATTACACCAGCACAAAAAGAAAGCCTTAGGAATATAAAAATATAAAGAATACCACGTGACTACGCACAATAATTAAATAAATAAATAAATAAATAAATACTTGGTGTTCTTATAACAATACATATTATTTAAGATTGTTTGTGGTAGATAGCACAAATGTAATCCTTGAACTAGACTTCTGGAAGAGGCGGACATTACAATTTCAATACATCGAAATACACAATGACTAATTTACAAAATTTCATTAATTCATTTTTTAAAGTTTACTTTAAAGCACTTGATGAGAAATGCGGTACTACGAATTGCGAAATGTAACGTTTAACGCGTCTACATCTTTTGTGAAGCGATTAACAACTGCACCTCCATATCAATACGTTCGCAGATATCCTTTGGGATCGCGCTGCATGCGAACAATATTGCGCCGCATAGAGTAGTACCGCTGCGCAAGTGCTTGCTCTCCAAACTCTTCCAGATATTTGCAGCTTTTCTAACCTAACCCAACCGAACCTAATCTATAATCACTAGGGTTGCCAACCATCCCAAATTTAACGAGACAATCCCTGCTTTACTGAGTAAGTACGGTCAGATGTACCGATTGCTGTTCGTTTTCTACTGGATAAAAGTGAACAAGCTAACTTACTTTTTATATGTCTGACAACTCTTCTGCGCATTCTTCTCTTTTGTCTTTTGTTGCCTTGTCATAAATGCAGAGGCGGTTTGTGTCGTGGTTCTAGCGATGTTGTAGATCCTATGCGTTCATAATATCTCTAGCTGCACGTCCGTTGATGTAAATCGCGACATGGTAGCGTAAAAAAAGAAAATTTAAACTTCACTGTACCTACAGACTGGCAGCTCCTGGCACTGACAGGCTAATTGGTCGTGATTCACCTTCCAACATTTTTTTTTTCAACGAAAAAAGGACAGGGATAAGCACACACGGTCAGTGCTAACTTGTAACTAAATCATTATGGCAGAAAGCGCAAACACGAAATGTAAATGCGCAGAGGCAACAGGAGACGCAATACATGAAAGGCAGGTAAACGCCCTGAAAACGATAAGGTTCTCAATTCGTCCCACGATGTGAAGAGAGAAATACACAGCATTAGTACAAATATAACTGACGCACCCGCATCTATGCATCTAGCAGACAAGCAAACCAATCACGTGTTGTGTGTTCTCAGAGACAAGTGCCGTGCGGAGTACTGGACCAGTTGGACAATCGTCCACTATCAGAACTGAAGGCTTTAGGCCAGTACTGCCGCAGAACATCCACGCTAAAGGCCTTACTCGCGTTATTAAAGTTCCTACGGTCAGCAGGGCCGGTATTTTGTAGCAATGTCTTTTCCGATTCTATGCTTTTTCAGGCTTTTCGTGCTTGGCCAGTGGTCAGAGCGACAGTCTGCCCACATTATCAACGGGATCAGGCGGCCGTGTGTGGTGGATGATAAGAATAGCATAGAATAAGGCATAAGGCATCGCTACAAAATAGCGGCCCAGGGTTTCACGATAGACTGTAAGAACGCCGCCCCCTACCGCTCTGTAGTGTACGCGGTTTGGTCGTGCTCATCTCTATTTCTTTCTATCTCCCCCTTCCGCTCTCTTTCTCCTTTTATCCCCCTTCACCCTTCCCCCTGTGCAGGGTAGGCAACTGGAACTGCCTCTGGTTAACCTCCCTGCATTTCTATGCATCCTTTTCTCTATCTCTCTTGGGCATGTGCGCACATAGCTGATAAAGCTGTTAACCTTGCGCTGTAAGCACATTTATAGGATGACTCACGAACTGCCTCAAACGTTTTACCAGTTTTACTGCTTGGTAATTTGTGCTTTGTTGTGCGCCCACACCTACTTTAACAGTACTGTGCCCGTATTTCATTGAAGCGCACAACAGGCAATACTGTGACCAACGAGGAGAACGCTGTGTGCATAGCAAAGAGGCAGTTGTTATTGAGAAGGCTGCGGCATCTGTTGTGGTAGCCTGCTGTTGCCCACTGTAAAGGAGTTCGTGTATCGGAGGAATCGCCGAAATCTCCTGATTTGTTTTGTTTTTTTCCTTGTTTGAACCTTCTTTCATTTTCCGGATTTTTGTGGAACTTAATTGTTCACGACATATAACACCTAGGAAACCGTGTAAAGCATCATATACTTCCACGTATACATCGACTATCTGCGCAAGCACCCGCGAAACCGTCCGCAGAGCGTGCGTCGCGCGCGTGACCACGTGGCTGCCACTGATTGCCGCAAAACATTGGTTGCGCACCGTCTGCTGGTCAAGCCGGGTCAGAGGTGGCGCCAAAGTGCCGCTGCCTCGGCCAAGAGCGGCCGGAGCGGCGCGGCACGGCTCGTGCCGCGTCCCTGCATGCAGCTGCCGGCGCGCAAAGCTGACCAGCGGCGGCCACACGCACACGGGCGCACACGTGGCCCGGGTATCGTGTTAGGCTTACGCTGCAGAAGATGCCACAGCTATGCACTCTTGAGGCTGCTGTTGTTCGCATATATAGCGCGTCGTCAGTGGCCGCAAATGGAGTCGATGCCGTGCTTTAGTACGATTTTGCACGTCCTTGCAAGCATAGCAACCCTTGTTCGTGATCTGGAAGTGGATGGTGGGGACCGGGCATTGGCAGTGCCGTGCTGCTACAGCCAACAGTGCAATTCATTATGCAGTAACAAAATCTGCTGGAGAAGGAAGACGCCTTTGACAGGGCTTGCACTGTGGCATTTGCAGGGCTATGTTTGCACGATGCATAAGGAGGAGTATTTTAATGATTGGAAATGTAGAGAGGTCGGCCGGATAATGGAGCATCTGGCCTGCTACTCTACGTAAGGGAAGGGGAAGAGGGGAAGAAAAAGGGTCACAATGGGGGATGATAATGGGAGGAACGAGGTGAATGACACATTACACAACTGGTATCACAGGCGTGAGTCCAGGCCCGTGTCACCTAGGAAACGTGAAAGTGCACGCATTGTCTCTGTCGTCTGCCAACTCTGTGGCCACGCGCCTAGCAAGAGGTCCTCCGACAGTGGTCCATTGTGTAAATGTCTCAATGTATCTGCCAATATCAGTCTTTCTCGCGCATACTCAGGGCACACCACGAGCACATGTTCTATAGTCTCTACAGCGCCACACACTGAACAGTCCGGGGAGTCTGTCCGTCCAATAATGTGCAAATATTTGCGCGTGAAGGCGACGCCTAATCGTAGTCTGTGTATCAGGCATGTATGAGGGCGTGGAATTCCACGCAGAATAGGAAATTTCATATCGGGATCCAGGCTTTTAAGGCGGACGTGACGAGCGTCTGGCTGGGCCCAGTATCTTCTCGTCGCACTCCTCATTAATTCCGACAGGAGGCATGTGATGTCCGGTCTGGAGAATGGCACTACAGTTCGCAGGCCATTGCTGAGGGCGCGCCTTGCTGCAGCATCGGCCATCTCATTACCGTTGAGCCCACAGTGTCCCGGGATCCATTGGAACACTATGCGGTGGTGTTTTTCTTGAGCGTATGAAAGTAGCTCGGTGATCTGCAGGGCCAGAACCTGATATGCGGTGTGGCGCAGGAAGCATCCCAAAATTTGCAGCGCGGGTTTTGAGTCCGTGAAAATGCACCACTCTTGAGGTCTTTCCCCGCAGATGTGGCGAATCGCTTCCCGAATAGCCACAAGCTCTGCAGCGGTTGATGTTGAATTATGGTCTAGTATGAAACCTCGAGTCATCTGTTGGGCTGGTATCACCACAGCTGCTGTCGATGCCTTAGGTGACGCGGAGCCGTCTGTGTAAACATGAACATATGTCTGGTATTCTGACCAGATGTACGCGAGAGCAAGTTGTTGTAGTCCACTGACGGGAACCAATGATTTCTTTAGTATGCCGGGGACATGTACGCATACGGAAGGTTGAACCATCACCCATGGTGGTTTGACGGGGTGATATGGAAGGGCATAGCCTGATGTTATGTGGGGTAGATGGCAGCGGAGTGCACTTGTGAAACTGCTGTCCGGTCGCTCATGTAGAACCGACGTCAATGGATGGCAATGGTGTCGTGTCAGTAAGCGTAAATACACACGAAGTGGTTCGGGGGACAGGTATATCGGTAATGGGCATACGTGGGCTTCCTCAATTGTGCCTTTGTTGGAGGCACGCCGTGGCATAACGTTCAAACGGTTCAGAACGGAGAAATTTCATTTCTCATCGTTTCCATCTGGCGTAGCAGTTTTCATCAAAAATGCCTCCCACCTCTCTCTCTCTCTTTAGCAGCGCCCTCATTGCGTCACTGTGAAATGGCGGCTTTGAAGCGCGGAAGCATCTGCGCGCTTGTATTGACTGCGGAATCCACACACTGGCTCCGAAGCACTGCTAGGCGGCCGCCCAGCAGGGGTCAAGCGAGAAGGAATGGGGAGGGTAAACCGGATGAAGTAATATCCCCCAAAAGTGCTAGTTCAAGCTACCCCTACTCTACACACAAACACACACAAACACGCACAAACACATATACATACACTTCTTTGTTTCTTCTGAAGCGAGATCAACTCTACACAAACACCCGCTTTAGTTTCCCCTTGCCCGTTCTCAGTTGAGCACACCTGTGAGTACTTCACTATATATCGTCAGCCTTTTTGTGTTTTTTTCGTGAAGACACGAGAGAGAGGGGGAGGGAGTGAGGGAGGGAAAAAAAGGTTCTGACAACGTCACTGCAGCACCACGAGGCGAGGGTACAGCTCCGAGAGAAAATTGCTTCATCAGGCGCGGTCCGAACGCGTTCGATGAAGACACACATACCCCGACGAAGCACCCACTGGCTGAGCGCTATATAACAAACACGGGGCCTTCTGCGGCCACACCTGATGTAAAATTAGCCGTGTTGCGGTTCCGCGGTTATAATTAGCATCACGCCGTTTGGCCGTATACTGGGCGATCATCTTTCTCGAAACAGCGCGTATACCGCTCGAGCGCCTCGCTCCATCATCATCACGAGCGCGTTATACGGGGGCGGCAGCAAAGCGTGACTCCGATCGCGGATGCCCCGTGATTAGCGGCGGATTGCAGTGGCGGCGGCGGCGGCAGCAGCGAAAGTGCCACGCGCGCCGTACGTGCCGCTGACATATACACGCGAACACTGCGCGTACATACTTCTGCGTGTGCAACCATAAGAGTCGGTCACGCCCGTACCTTACTTCGACCCGCCTTAGGAATAGCTCCGCCAAGTGAAAGTGACCGGCTTCTGCAGCAGCCTCGCTGCACTCAGCTGCCGCTTGCAGCCTGACGCGCGAGGCCAGATGCAACGAAAGACTCAAGGCTTTCAGCCGCGGCAGCACTTATTCCGCATGCGCGGCTGTAGACTCCAAGTAGCGCGTTGCAGATACCGAAGTCGTTGCTTCTCTGTCACTCGATGGAAACCAACTATATATATATGCATATATACGTGACACTCGTATATTCACGGCCCGTATTCACAAAAAGCCCTTACGCTAAATTTGTTCGTAAGAGAAATTTTTAACCAATCCTGATGTCGGACATATTATTAGCGGAGACGGTCGGTCAATGGCAGAGAGCACTTAGGAAAGAACAGCTTTGTGAATTTGACCCGAGAAGCTTTGACAATTAGGCCCCGCATTACTATATAAAATATCAGTGGTCATTGAAAACAGCAGAACCCCTTTAAAACCCACTTAGATAGAGCAGATCATGCTCCAACAAAGGGAACTGTGCGATCATTATAAATACAGAAGGCATGCTTCCATTGAATTTGACGGCGAATATATGTCAACTATACTCCGAAGCTATGTAAAGAGCTCGGTCATAACGAGGTCATATGGGTTGGACATAAGAGGGTGAATCAAATTTAAAAGGCCCTTGTTCGACACGTTAACTGGGTTACTTTCTCAGCGTCTTGAACTCCAGTTATAACGTGCATCTAAAACGAGGTATACATGAACACCTTTACATTCCACCTTCATCGGTATGCGCCCGCCGCGACCAATAGCCCAGTACCTCTTGCCGTAAACGGCTGCATGAGATAGGAATAACGCTTGCGCAAGACACATACTTGCGTCGCTCGATAAATGATACAGTACGACTTGCACGAAAGTGACATGTGTCACAATAGTGACACGAAGCCCCGGTGTCACTTGCAAGCCTCTGCGGTCTATGTAATGGGCAAAGCACCGAACTTTTGCGTTGGGGGTCCACGGTGAAACCCACACCAGGCAGAACCGACCCACACCAAATCCCGGGGATATACGCGCGCGCGCGCGCGTGTGCGTGCGTGCGTGCGTGCGTGCGCGCGCGCGCGCGCGCGCGTGTGTGTGTGTGTGTGTGTGTGTGTGTGTGTGTGTGTGTGTGTGTGTGTGTGTGTGTGTGTGTGTGTGTGTGTGTGTGTGTGTGTGTGTGTGTGTGTGTGTGTGTGTGTGTGTGTGTGTGTGTGTGTGTGTGCGTGCGTGCGTGCGTGTGTGTGTGTGTGTGTGTGTGTGTGTGTGTGTGTGTGTGTGTGTGTGTGTGTGTGTGTGTGTGTGTGTGTGTGTGTGTGTGTGTGTGTGCGTGTGCGTGCGTGCGTGCGTGCGTGCGTGCGCGCGCGCGAAGCAAGTTTCACCTTCAGATGTCTATTTCCTGGTGTTTTTTCTGGCCTCGATTACTGATGCCCGTTTACCTAGTTTAGTTCTCCGGGCGAGCTGCCCTTGATGAGCTTTTGGCGATGTTCTGCAAGCATATATGTGTGCGTCGCTCTGTTCCTGAAGGTCACCTCTGAGTCGGGGCTCTTCACTCTTAGTCGCACCGGCCGTACAAGGCGTTCACACACACCCACACTCGAGTGCCCGCGCACTTGGGTGCAAAATAAAGACACCCGCGTGCGTGGCCTCGGATCGAGAAAGCAGCAGCCCAAGCCGAGACCCCCCCGAGTGCGTGCGCGCGCTCCGAACCTCGTTCCCGGAGGGCTATTAATTACTCGCCGCGGGGCAGTTTTAATCTGGTAATAGTTGCCGTCGCGCGCGGCCAGCACCCCGGCCTTTCCGGCTGATTGGGCTTCCGGTCTCCGTTGCCCTCCCCTTACCCTTCTTCCTATAACGCTCTCCGCTTCGGCGAGCCGAGGCTTGCGCGCTGCATCAGTGACCGCCACTTTTGCTCACGCTATATGCGCTACACAGAATGTACGCCCGCTCTCCGCGACTGAAAAATACCGTCCCTCGCGGTCCGAGTCTCTCCCAGAAGCTGCGCCCTCTGTCCCACGGGGAAGCTGTCCCCGTGGGACGATGCGAGTGTTGCAGGGAACACGAGAACAGGACGCGTATGTTCCCGTTATGCATAGCAATGCATTGTATGGTGTAGGCGGCTTGAGTTCTATTCGAGTAAAACAAAGATTTTTCTTTCTCTCTTTTCTAAATGTATAGACTTTCCGCTTCTCAATTTCTTCAGTTAATAAAATAGCAAGCTGCGACTTTTCTCGCATTGTGCACACCCAGCATTGATTGCGCCCTTACGAGTCAACTGTTTACGATGGCATGAACAAGCTTCTTCTTACCTGCTAGAGGTATATAATACGAGAAAAAGCCAGAATAGCGCGAATGGTATTCCGAGCTGCACTAGGAAAAATGAAAGACGTGGGACCATCTTCGCTGCCTTAATTCGCAAATCATAGTTTGCGCGTATCGAGTTGACAAGTTTCCTTGGGTTGCGCTCTCTCGAAAAGCAAGAATATTTTTTATTTACTCTCTTTTTTTTTGGGGGGGTGGGGGGTGGGGGTGCATAAATATTCCGTAGCCTATATTTTTCTTCTCCAGAATGTCGTACTATAGGTAACTGCGCGCACAGCGAAGAACAAGCGCAGGGTATGCGTGTCGGCTTGCTATTATGCGTACACTTTACGAGGTCGCTGCTCGATCTGCAAGGGCGGGTACGTCTTGAAGACCACTGTTGTGGGCCGCTATAGTGGTGACAAAGAAAACCGCTGATCAAGCTTCTGAGGCTAACAAAAGTCAGTAAAACTTGCAAGTCGTGCAAAGAACTTCTCGTGTAGCAATTATGTCACCTCCTACAACATTATTTTCCATGTCGCCGCCATATTGGTTTACATAGTGTGTTTCCACCTTGCACGGAGAGATGTAGAATCGGTATCCTTACTACAACTCGCATCACAGCGCACCCTCTGTGTACTATATCATCCAGCTTGTCTATATTCGGTGGTCTCTACTGAATATAAATATTCAATAGAAGCTCTGCCCGCACAACCGCGTTACATCTGCCCTCTGTGGCTCCGCGCTCAGTCAGATCGCCGCCGTGACGTCATGAAAATGAGCGAGCGTAATTGGTTGACTCATCCGTACAAATTCTATCTAGGTTGGCCAGCGATGTTTTATGTCCCTGCATCGTGGGCGTAATGCGCTGCCCATGGAGGCGTTGCGGAAACGCCGGTCAACAGCGCCCTTCCAGGCCGCGCTTACCGGTTTCGGGTATCACAAAACGCGAGGCCCTGCTGATAACGCAAAGCGCCGCGGTATATCTGCTCGTCTGAGGTGCGCCACCGTGATAATTTTAAGAGACATAAGGGCACGGAAGACGTTGCAGCACTCCTTCCGTCGAGAAGGACGAAAAGTGATGTAGCGAACGCATGCACTGCGCACGAGAAGCCGGCTAGACACATGTCTCGCTGCGCTGCCGCTTTCCAGTATGTACCGTTCAAATAACACAATGTCAAGCTGCAGTAGCAGATTGTTGCAATGTGTGTCTATTCGCTTAACGCCGATCAACTCAGAACACTGCCCCTTTAACAATGATGTAACGAACTAATAAAATAAAAATTGACAGTCACTTTAGCATATACGCCAAAGAGGGTGAAGGCGAAAGCCTGCTCGCTCAAGATACATTCATTAAATTACTTGACATTCTCATTCGAATGCGTTGTTCCTTCTTATTACTTGTGTTCTCCCATCAAAGGTCGTGGATTCGAGTGCCATAATTGACGCTACATTAATTATCCGCGTTTTAATTAACTTCGCCCTAATTAACACCAAAGGTGGTGCGTACGAGTGCCTAATTACATGTATATTAATTAATTGTGCTTTAATTAACTTCGTCTTAACACCAAAGGTCGTGGGTTCGAATGCCTGAATTAACTCTAGATTACTTTATTGGGGGGGGGGGGGGGGGCATGATGAGTGGCATCGGCGCCAGCTGTGGAAGAACATGATGACAAACGCGCGACCAGTGGCACGAGCGTGTGGCTGTGCGAGGCAAGCTCGCATGGCTTTCGGTACCCCACGCCGCGTTTTCCACACTACCGGGGGTACGAGCCACTTAAGGCTTTCACCTTAATACGACGGCGAATAAGAAAGTCTTCGCCCCAATTTTTTATTAACCAAAATAAGGTACATACAGGTAATTAGAAATATACGCACTATTCTAGGTACCTTGCACTATTTTTCCACACAGTCCCCACACCGGTTCAGACATTTGTCCGGTCGGAGCACCAAATTTGAGATGCCCCTCTGGTAGAATTCGTCCGGCAGTCTGTGGAACCACCGGTCATCTTTCACGGCCTTTTGCGAATCTCACACCGCCACCTCACACTTCTCAAAGCGAGATACCTTTCCCCATACGCGGGATGCATTTCCCTGTGGATTTCGATGGGCTTTCGCCCCTTGCTCCATAGAAAACGAATCACACTTCGTTGCTCGTACACCGTGGACGCGTGAAGCACAACCGCCATCTTCAGCAACTGACAGCAGCACCGCGCCGTCGAGCTACCGGCAGATAAGGCCAGGCCGGTCCAAGTAAGGTCCACCGCAAGGAATGGATATTTGACTTCGCATTTACAGGCCTAATCTGAATTTTTAAAAAATAGGGCCAAGGACTTTCTGATTTTCTCTCGTAAATAAGGCGTCCGACTGTTCTTGTGCGCGTCGACGCTGGCTGCCGTTGGACACAAAACATGCTCATCTCATATGGCAGCTGCATATTTCCCGGCAGTGACCATCCGTAATTCGAGCGGTTATGTCTTCCTAGGCTTTGCGTCACAGAGAGAGAACGGTGCGGCCGGAACTGTTTCGTTTATTTGTCAGTCATTTGCTTAACGGCAGCGTATAATGCGGCAACGGATTTTTTTAACGCTACTGCTTACCTACATGCCCCTAACTTCATGCCGTGACTAGCTGTACACGTATACAGGCCAGGCGATTTTGTTTCAGATGTCCTCTCACCAACGTGTTCTGTAGCAATTTCTACCGCTATATATGAGCCTTCCTTCAGTATAACTGGACCACTCCACCATAGAAAATTCCCTTAAGTCCTGTCATTTCTGTTCGTGGCAGTTCTTAAATAATGATAACTAAAAGAAAAAGACACCACACGAGGTTTCAGGGACAGCATTCTTGCTCCTGCTTCTTGCATGGTTAGGTGAGGTGAGACACGGGGTACTGTCAGAGAGTGAAAGGGCCTTTTCAGGTACAGTAACCACTCAAAGTAAGAAGTGTAGCCTGAACACGCAAACCAAGTAAGCGAGACTGGCTGAACAGCCTGATGACAGCGTAACTCAGTGCGGAGCTGCGACTTATACTGCACGTGCAGCCAATTATACGTCGCTTGAGCACCGCGCGCTGCTCGCCGTAGTCGCCGGGTCCGCTCGTTTTCAGCACGGTTTGTCGGAGCAAAGAGCGCCCGCTTTAGAGTTTTTAGCGTGTACAAGGTCGTGTGTATGTTTCAAGGATTTTTTCAGCTCCGAGAAACTAAGGCACAGAACTCAACGCAGCAAACGAGAGAGAACCGCGATACCCATGTTACTCTATGGCGCGGTGTCTTGTCTATATACAACCCAGCCAATTTCTTTGCTGGCCACCGGGTTGCGCCACAGTGCATTCGAAACATTTTAACACGAAAGTGCTTTATGCCGGGATCCACGGTCAACTTCCTGTAACGGGTGTGACGTCCGCGCGAACGCGTAAAATATGATCTCTCGACAATTGAAAAGGATGAATGCATGGATGTTATGAGCGTCCCCTTTGGAACAGGGCGGTGAGTTGCGCCACCAAGCTCTTGCTATTATACTGCCTAATGTCCTACCTTGGTTAAAAAAGAAAAAAAAAGAAAGAGAAAACCCCACGATGAATTCCCATAACCAACTTTTCTGACCCCCTATTGTGAACTTTGTTTTTGTATGTCTCAGTTTTCTTTTTCGTTTCCATACTTTTCTTCCACCAATCTTCCAATCGCATTTTACTAATCTCTATTGCAGACATGTTTACTTTCCCCCTGCTCTCGCTGAACCCAAGGGCTTCAAGGAGGTCAGTGGTGCCTAAATCGACCGCTCGGCAGATATCTTCACATTCTAATAAAACATGCTCCATCGTTTCCCTAGCTTTACCGCAGCAAGTACATGCTCCTTCTTCCTTCTTATATCCTGCTTTATAGGAGCGTGTTCTAAGGCATGCTGATCTCGCTTCGAGAAGTAATGAGCTTCCCTTTCACCATCATAATCATCATCATCATCAGCCTGGCTACGCCCACTGCAGGGCAAAGGCCCCTCCCATACTTCTCCAACTACCCCGGTCATGTGCTAATCGTGGCCATGTTGTCCCTGCAAACTTCTTAATCTCATCCGCCCACCTAACTTTCTGCCGCCCCCTGCTACGCTTCCCTTCTCTTGGAATCCAGTCCGTAACCCTTAATGACCATCGGTTATCTTCCCTTCTCATTACATGTCCTGCCCATGCCCATTTCTTTTTCTTCATTTCAACTAAGATGTTCTTAACTCACGTTTATTCCCTCACCCAATCTGCTCTTTTCTTATCCCTTAACGTTACACCCATCATTCTTCTTTCCATAGCTCGTTGCATCGTCCTCAATTTAAGTAGAACCCTTTTCGTAAGCCTCCAGGTTTCTGCCCCGTAGGTGAGTACTGGTAAGACACAGCTGTTATACACTTTTCTTTTGAGGGATAATGGCAATCTGCTGTTCATGATCTGAGAATGCCTGCCAAACGCACCCCAGCCCATTCTTATCCTTCTGATTATTTCAGTCTCATGATCCGGATCCGCGGTCACTACCTGCCCTAAGTAGATGTATTCCCTTACCACTTCCAGTGCCTTGCTACCTATCGTAAACTGCTGTTCTCTTCCGAGACTGTGAAACATTACTTTAGTTTAGTTTAGTTTTCTGCAGATTAATTTTTAGTGTTTAGCGTCCCTTTGAGTTATCATAAATTGTTTCTTTCCTGATTTCATTTTTTCCTCTTAAGCAGTTACTCATCGCAGGCTTCTTTTCCATTGCCGCCACCCATGAGATTATTTCAGCCTCTCTGACTTTCCACTTGACATTCTTTGTTGCTGTGCTGCTCACCCTACAGGCCGCATATTTGCTGGTAAGCTTCCTAGTTTTTTTCCTCCGCTGTTAATCCATGTTCTTCCTGCACAAGTACCTCAACACTATCCCAGTCCATTTACTTTCTTCCATATTCTTCAGTCGTTCTTCATAATTAATTTTACTGTGAGCTTCCCCCACTTCAAAGCTTGTCCAGCTCATATCACCCTGCACAGCTTCATTTATAGTCGTCCCGTGAGCGCCCAATACGAGGCGTACCGCTGACCTTTGGTTGCCATCGATTCCTGATTGTGCCCCTGATTTCAAGCAAACAACCGCATTTCCAAAAGTAAGTCCTGGAACCATTACACCTTTCCACATACTCCGGAGCACCTCGTACCTATATCGTATCCCCATAGCGCTATGTGCTTCATTATGGCTGCATTTATCTTGCCCTTTACGGTTATTGTTTTTTCCTGTGTTTCCATGTATATATTGCCTTCGTTTATCCATATACCAAGGTGTTCTGTACTCTTACCCGAGGTATTCCCTGGCCCTGTATTGCCACTGTATGTTCACTGTTTTCATTGAATACCATAACACCTGATTTTCTAACGCTAAAATTCATACCTAAGTTCTCGCCTTCCTGTCCACAGATATTAGCCGGACTTTGTAAATCACTTTGCTTGTTAGCTAGCAACACAATGTCGTTCGCATAAAATAAACCTGGAAGCTGCTGCTCTACTACTGTCCCCGGCTGTTTGTATGAGAGATTAAACCAGATGGATGGATGGATGGATGTGGATGGATGGATGTGGATGGATGGGTGTTATGAGCGTACCCTTTGGAACGGGGCGGTGGGTTGCGCCACCGAGCTTTTGCTATTATACTGCCTAATGTCCTACCTAGGTTAAATAATAAAAAAAAGAAAAAAAGAAAACACGATGAACTCCCAGAACCAAATTTTCTGATCCCCTATTGCGAACTGCATGTGCTTTTGTACGTCTCCGTTTTTTTTTTTCGTTTCCCTACTTTTCATCCATGAATCCTACAATCGCCTCTTACTAATCCCTATTGCGGACATGTTTACTTTTCCACTGCTCTCGCTGAACCCAAGGGCTTCAAGGAGGCCAGTGGTGCCTAAATGGGCCGCTGAGTAGACGTCTCCGTAGACGTCGCCGGGTAGATATTACATCCTTCTAGCGCCCTCTCCATCCTCACCATGTACATCATAAACAGCAGTGGGGATAAAGGGCACCCCTGCCTCAGTCACTTGTTGATATCAGCTTTCTCCTCGCTCCTCATCTCTTCCCATTGAACGCTAACGGTATTTTCTAGGTAAATCTCTCTAAAAAGCTGTAGACAATTGTCGCCTAAGCCTTCCCCTTCAAGAATATCCCACAAAATGTTGCGGTCTACGTTGTCATACGCTCCTGTAATGTCTAAGAAGGCCACATATAGCGGTCTGCTTTTTACTCTTGATATTTCAATACACTGAGCAAGAACAAATAACTTATCATCCAAACGCCTACCTATTCTGAAGCCATTCTGAAGTTCTACCAAAATGCTATTATTCTCTGCCCATGCGTGCAGCTTTAATTTAATTGCTTGCATTGCTAACCTGCATATACCGATGTAATGGTCAACGGTATATATGAGTGAATTATATCTTTCTCCCCCTTACCTTTATAAATTAAATTCATTCAACTTTGTCGCCAACTGTCTGGTATCCGTATATCTTTTAAAGCTTTTTGCACTGCTTTCACCAGAGCTTCCTTACTTTTTGGTCACAGTTCATTAATCAGCCTAACGGTAACCTCGTCTAGCCCTGTGGCTGTGTGCTTAGGAATTTTCTCTTCGGCTTTCTTCCAGTTGAAATTTGTCAGCACCAGCTCCTTTTCCATCTGGTTCTATTCCATGCTCTTTTTTTTTCTTTAAATACAACCTTGTCATTACCTTGGGAAGATTCGGCTGTTATTTTTCAGATGTATTGAATGCCACTTCCCCTTCCAGTTTGTTTCCATCTTCGTCTAGGATATGTTGTATTGTTCTCGACTTCCTGCCTAATAATTTTATGTGGTTCCAAAATATTCTAGGTGCGGCCTTCTTTTTCTCACGTATTTCTGACAACCAACGATCATTTTCACCTTTTATCTTCGCTTGCATCAGTATTTGAATGATAGATTTTTTCTCCCGGTATATTTCCCATTTACTGGCTACTTCATCCTACGGCAACTGCGCATCTTTTGCCTGCCTGTGCTCTCGGGATACTTTCTGTCGTTCGGCGATCGCTTCTCGTATCTCCCTGTTCCACCAGCTTTTTGGTTTCTTTGTTCCTTTCCAACGAACATGTTGTTTCTCTTTCCGTATTTCTGTCGTTATTACACTCAGAAGCTCACTATATTCCCACTCTTTACTTGGCCATTTGCCAGGTTCTTCCTCAACTCTTGTGACAATATTTGTTACTTGTTCAGCGTTCAAATTTCGACTGGCCATTTTGCACTCCTTGCTCTGTTTCGCAACTACATATCCTATTTTCAAACGGATGCGTTTATGGTCACTCCCTATGCTGCTATACCCTTCCTCGTCAATGACCATTTCTCTCGACTTATCATGAATTGCTTCTGCCATCAGACAGTAATCAATGGCCGATTGCCGGTTTCCCGCTTCCCACGTGATCTGCCCTTCACACTTAGGCCCTCTATTCACGATAACGAGGTTATGTTGCTCACGAAGATCTAGCATTGGCTTCGCGTTGGGGGCGAGCGTCACCACTGGATAAACTATCGTTGCCGTCGGCGTGACTTGACACGAGGGATCACGTGGACACAAGAGCCGTGCTTGCCTCGTCAGAAGCACAGGAGCGCGCTGCCAACAGAAGTTTTTAGCAAAGCCATACTAGCCTTATTCGTGCGATGATCTTAACACGATGTAAGCTAGGTCGAAGTGCACAGCGAGTTAAACCTGGTAAACGTCGCGGAACTTATTTAATGAGCACTGTCTTTTAACGTAGTGAGAATTCTTTTTTCAACGAAGCGCGTACAACAGGCGCAAAGGCGGTGCGCTTAAAAGATGGCGAAGTTGTGATACTAACTTACCCGTCTAATATTTTGATGGCTTATTTCTTACATTTGTTATTTCATTTCGAACTACCCGGTTATAGTCCAATTTCCCAGAGTAGTATGCGCCTAACTCCAAGTATCTAATCTGTTCAATGTTATTTGCGCACCACTTGGAACGAGGTCTGGGGTGGACTGGGGTGAACGAGGGTTGGGTCCTCGTTCCAAGTGGGGCGCAAATAGCATTAATCAGGAAATGTAACCAACTAGCCCAAACCAGTACCCATCTAATCTGTATACCTACTTCCGTGCTTGGATTAGTTGCAATGCACGAATGGGAGATGTAAAATGACACAATCAATGATGTGAGTCACGCATGTGCACCAACATTGCCAATAAACTTAGGCTGTAGCACAACTGGGCAAATATTGAAAGTAATGACACATCGATGGATTCCCTACGTCCCCTCTGGACTCACGCGTTAGTAGAAAGGGAAGCACTGCAGTTTCTGCAATGCTTTTGAATGTGGTCACGGATAATTACAACTGTCCAGAGGCTAAAGTGGCAACCCACCCCCAGGGAGCTCCAGAGGGCATTGTGCACGTTCGATGCGGTGGAGTCCAAATGAGCTTCTCGCGTCGCCTTTCCTCTCTGACTCACTCCTGTCACGCTCTGACCCCCCCCCCCCCCCCCGACGCGGTGTGCCAGACAGCAGCAGCTACAGTAGCAGCAGCAGTGGGCACTCGAAGGAAGAGGCAAAGAAAGCTCCGCTTTAAAAGGTTTGCGCCAAGATGCATGGTGTCGAAACTGCTCACTCCTGAGCAAAAGCTGCGACGAAATGAATGTTGCATTCACGGGAAAACTTCAGATGACAACGATGAATTCTTGCAAAGGATATCGTCACTGGCGACGACACTTGTATTGAATAACACGAGATGAAATAGCAGAACGAGGAGGGGAAAATAAATATGATCAAAAAGAAGAAAAAAAAAGCGCGCGGCAGAACAAAGCAAGAAACCAAGGCGATGTTGAGCGTGTGTTTTGACTGACATGAAATTGTGCACCTCGAGTTTGTACCTGAATGTCAAACTGTCAATGCAATTTTCTACGTGGAGGTCCTAAATTATTTTTTAGACGTACTGCACGAACTTCTGGGATAGAATTCGTAGTTGTGTCCCATTTAAGATGCACAAGTTTCGCGCTCAGAAGATTACGACGCCTCCGTTAGCCCAATGTAAAAGAATTTTGCTTACATGCATTAGGTGTGGTAGTGTTTTTTATCCTCCCCGCTAGGCTACAGCTTTTTATTCTACTAGAATTGTAAACAACTGCGAGGAAATGTTATACCGACGCCGGTTTTCAGGCAAAAAAAGAAAAATATTGCGTATACTGTATCAGTAACGCAGTCGCAGTGGGGCACATGACACGTCTTGTGGTGTGCTGCAGAGGGTTTGTGGGCAACAGAAATTGCGTAACCAAATACACGAGTTACATTTAATCACTCATCAGAAGGAATACAAGCCTAACTTTTGTTACAGCTAGTGGCGGTCCTAGGGTCCAATTTTGCAATCGTGCTCGCTCCCTATTTGCAGTGGACCCGATTGTTATGCAGAGGGCGTTAACACCATAGGTTATATTAGTAACCCGCCTCCTGGTGGCGTCCGAGACTGCCCTGCACCGCTCAAGCCCACCGCTATCGCACATGGTTGGGGCTCCCGAGCTCCCTATGAACACGCAGTGATCAAGCATGTTTTATATCCCCGTCTGGCTGCCCGTCTCTCTACACTCCATTTGTGGACCCTATGTGTCGAACGCAGACGTGCCGTAGCCGAACAAGCGTGAAATTTGTGCAGGACTGAGAACTCCTGAAAAGCACCAGTGTGGGTTTGATAAATTATGCCTTCTATGGCACAGTGAGCTCTCTCAAACGGTAAGCACACCTGCCATGTGCCCAGTGTGCATACCCTGCATTATAAATACGTGAAGACATTATAAAGCAGTACGTTATAAAGTACGTTATAAAGCAGTAGCAGTACGGCTTGAGACAGAGTTTACAGGGTGTCTACCAAGTTGACACTTCCAAATTCCCTGAGTTTTTCAGGTTTTCCCTGAGTGCCTTTGCGAAATTCCCTGAGTGATTGCTTATGTACACGAGACAGTTATCTTGCTAGAGCCGCTCGTCGAGCTTGGTGTCCTGCAGAAACTTCAACAACACTTTAGTTGCACGCATTGAAATTGCAGTGTCAGGCCATGGGCCGAGGATAGCTTCCTCCGACAGTGGTTGCCTGCCAACGCTGGCTAGGAAGCTTTGTAACGTCCTTCGCTCCAGCATATATGCTGGGCAGTCGCACAGTACGTGTTGCAGTGACCACTTCTCTTATAATCATGATCCATCCCAGTACTTTCACTCCCCTGCCCTCTTCCCCAGTGCAGAGTAGCAGACTAGAGCGCACTAGCTCAGGTCGACCTCTCTGTCTTTCCTATCAATAAATTCTATTCTATATATTCCCTGAGTGATGCAGAACTATGTTTTGTCAAGACGGGCTGAAACCATATCGCCCGATGCTGTCACTCTCTAGTAAGCATATGAAAAAAAATTAAGAAACGAACGACTTAATCCAATTTGAGTACTAATGAGTAGTGTTTATGTTATTCAAAAAGAGAATAGAAGAAAGGAGTTAGTAAAATGCACAGCAAATAATATGTCTTCGAAAAAAATTTCAAATCGAGTCGGACATTCTGAAATACGAATAAAAAGGAGGTGCACACAGAAGCAAATATTCTCGAATATGAGCTATTTCTATCAACTAATAGCAAGCTCAGTGGTATGAGGCCCGAACTTTTTCACAATTGAGATTCTCTTTCAACAGCTCGTAAGTCAACCTCAACTGTCCTGACATATTCTCAACCCGCGCACGACGCCTCAGTGTAGTGTTTCACTGCTTTAAAGAGTTCATTTTGATTTGGATGAGCGACACCTGCATCTCGGCATCAGCCAACACTTTGTTTTTTGAACTCGAGCTCCTTCAAAATGGCGGCAGCACGCTTCGATCCTTTCCCGTTTATTCCTCAATGTGTAGGTCCTTTCTGTTCATTTCCTCCTTCCGCCACTCGTTCGCCCCACACACCATTTGAAGCATCTTCTTGGTCAGTTGCACAGTACACGTCCGATTTTTCGAACTCCCTAGGGGCCGCGAAAACGTCCGAAATATCGGCCAGTTGGAAAAAATAAATGTATGTTATTTACTGCCCTTAAGGGCTCAAACCGCCACAGGAACATTCGAAAACGCTCTGACAGCCTGTCGGTAAACGTATTAGGCATATCGGTGCTCGTACTGTGACAGGAAATACCGGGTGCACGCGTGTATAATTAAGGAATACATACTGTGTCCCGTGGCAATAGCCCCTTCCCACGTTTGTTATGCTTCACTGCAATACTGTTTCGTATGCTTCACCACGTAACATTTCTGTATGGAGGCGAAGCTAACTTTCGGGAACCGGCTTTATGCAACGCACCGTGCTTTCCAAGCTTCTAAGCCAATCGCGAGGACCACAAAGGCGGAGTCCGTGCCATTGCTGACAGCAGCGCATTCTTTCAATAAAAAACACGGCATGCAACGGCAGGAAGCTTGGTAGCGAACGTCAAAGCAGCTAGGCCTAGCGTTGCCGCGGTAGTGGCTAAGGCTGCCAGCGGGTTTGCGTGCGAGAGCGCCGGTTCGAGGCGGCGAGACAATAAAAATGGTGGTGGTGGTGGCTTTGATTAATGTCGTTTCGGATCTGCGATGAAGGCAAAAAGTCCGGAAAATCAGACGGCGAAAGGTTCTTGCGTCCGAAATTTCAGAAGTTCTTATACATTGACTCTATGGGGTACATGGTGGTGCAGCGCGCGAGAGACACACACAACTTTATTCATCTCATCTTAAAGGGAAAGGGGCGGCGAGAAGAAGGCGAGGGAGGTTATCCTACTCGCGGTAGGCCTCCTCTACCACCTCAGCCCACCTCAGGATAGCTTCCTGAAGCTCGAGGTTGTAGCTGCGCATGGCAGCCTCCCACAGCTCCCTACTACTTAAAACTCTACAAAGGTTAGGGAGAGGGGAGTGGTTCTTGCATTGCCACATAATGTGGCTAAGGTCCGCTCTGCTAGCAGGACAAAACTTGCGGGCTGAAGTAGGGTATATTCCCGGGTGAATTTTGTGACGCCACGATGCCACGCGAAGCCACGCCGACGTGTTGGTCACAGCGAAAAAAAAAAAAAAAAAGCCTGAGCATTTCTGGTTTCTAATCAAGATTTGAGATCTCGTTTTGTAGTGTACACATTATGACCAGGAGATAGAAAAGTGCGAGTCTGTAGTTTACGCCATAGTACCTCGTGTATGCGTGACGACCGAATCATTAAATGAGCGAGGGTTAGGCGACCTAGGCGGTAATGCCCGCAAATGTCGTGGTATGTAAGTAATCTGTCTTTGGAGGTGAATGCTGGAGGGAGATTATTGGCGTGAAGCCATCCGTATTACCGGGCATCCGGAAAATCGGTCATTGTACCCGGGCAACTCCTCCAACCGACGACACGGTGTCAAAGACGATTCGTTACGATTCCTCTCTGTTAACTCAGAAGGGTTTGGGTGCGAGCTAGTTGGTACGGATCATTCATATTCAAAACAGCGCCAAAAAACACGGACAAGGGAGGACACAGGACGAGCGCTGACTGCCAACAACACCTTTATTGGAGCCTGCGCAAATATATACAGTTTGCAACAGGCATAAAGAGAGTGAAAGAAGGGGAGGGGAAGGCGAGTCATCGTCGGTCAACTACTGCTGCGCATGCGTCAATGACATTAAACAAAATAAAAGAAACCATAACATGGAGGACACAGGCCAAACTGCTTAACTTCTAAGGAACTTAAGTTTTTTATCGCAAAGTGCACTCTGTTACTCGAGCCAGCATTAGCGCGGCTTTCGACCCTTTCAATAAAATTACAGCTAATTTTCGCTGATAGAGGCACAAATTCCCCCGAGTTCTTCCAGACTACTCAAAATCCCCAAGAATTCCAAGTTTTCCCGGTTGGTAGACACCCTGAGTTTAGCTGTTCCTTCAGTCAACGCTGTGACATGGGTCGTTGTGGTGTGATTTATGCATCGTTTATTTTAAGTTATTTAGCATCGGATACGGATACCACTGCAACCAAGTCGCCACAGTCGTCACTGTGTACCGTCTTCATCATGCCGTCGTTGTCCTCGCACTGCCATTGCGTACAGTTCTGGGGGTTAGCTTAGGGTTGCAGTAGTGTTGCGCATAGTAGTAATCGAGTACAGAGCGGCAGAATTGGGTTTTCCTAATTTCTATTTATTTGTTCTTGCATAGCGCCGCTAGCTGTTGGCGCGCTCATTCTACGATACGCGACGACCCTCCACTCACTTCAGTAGGAATGTACTTCACGAACATACGATTACCGATTAAAGCGAGCGTCCTGCTGAATTCATTTCGGGCCACGATGCCACGCGAAACCACGCCGACGTGTTGGCCACAGCGAAAAAAAAAAAAAAAGCCTGAGCATTTCTGGTTTCTAATTAAGATTTGAGATCTCGTTTTGTAGTGTACACATTATGACCATCTGTTTTAGAGAATCAGCTACGCGGGGAGTGAATTTGGGCGAGCTGGTAATTTATATTTCTGTTCTGTCTTGTGTTTTAGCAGGCTTAAATGGCTACGTAGGCTACAATGCACGAAGTACGCACCACGGCGTTTCCGACGTGTAACCACGTGAAACACATGTAGATCGGCATTGCAGCGCAGTTATGCAGCACAGACGGTGGGCAAAGGACCTGATGACAGATTAGCCAGACGACTACACGACCGAAACGACTATGCCATATTTCATACACTGCACGCATGCACTGTACGCCTACCATTTTGTCATGTTTACGCCGACGCGAAGACTAAAACCTGCGACGAACTGAAGTGCAGCGTGTGAATCTGTAAAACCTGAAGGACAATGTAAAATAAAAAGAAAGTAACAACAACAATTTATTACTTTTTGCAGTCCTGTAAGCAAACGCACTAGCATTACTAATTTATTATGTGGTAAGAATTTTCCGGCTTTTATAATCTTGCTATTTTCATCCCAACCATTCCAACGCAAACGCCAGGCAAAAAATTTTACTGAAGAAAACATTTTACAACTCAACCAAGAGATGGCGCCAGGCGTTGCATTTTCCGTGCAAATCGCGCTCGTGCAGCACTGCATGGCCAATGCCACGGCTTCACGTGTTGATATCGCTGTTCAGGGACAAAATAATGATGTGGAAGATGTGTGTTCAGGAAGCGTGGACTCCGTCAATTTGTCCTGACCGGTCCTCACTGAGACCAAAAGCGGTAGGTTGCGTAGTAGCAAGCCAGCGTGGAAACGCATACCAAAATAAAACAGGGCTTTCAAAGTAATAAAGTGAAAAACATTTCAGGGATGTGGAGCTTCTCTCTTTGTTTTTAATCGAACAGTCCTCTTGTTCCAGTTCAGTGCGTGTGCTATGGTTGCTGAATGAATCGGTTCAGTTGTCAGTCGCGGTCCTTAGGTTAAAAACCACGTTAAAAACGGTTTAATACCGCATGGGCCCGTGGCGCCATCTCTCTGATCAGGTAAGAGACTTGCCGCAGAGCAAAAGAATGGAAACAAATAGCTGCCAGGTGCAATGGCAGAATTTTATGGGTGACATCAAGTCGACACTACAGTGTGAGAATGTCACATTTATGGTGTTATTTAGACATATGTGGGATTTTATAAATCTAGGCACCCTTTTGCAAACTCGGTGAGTATTTGATTCACAGTCTGTAAGCCTAACTCTTGTTTAGCGTTCCGCGTTCGTATCAATCATCCGCGCGTAGGACGTGCAGTAGGCGCTGCCGAGCGGCTTTCGCATCAGTCGTGTACTTTTCTTCTGAGAATGTTTGTTGCGTAACTTTTTTCATCATACGTAAAGTTGCAAAAGTCTGTCAATATGGTAAGATTGTGTGTGACACGCTCGTGACACTCTTGCAGGGATCGATAACCTCACGCTTCGCTTGTGTTGACTAGAGCGGTGTGTGCTTCTCAACTATTTTGCTTATTTCTGTGTTCTCGCGCTCCCCTAATTGTGAGAACCTAATATTCAGTTATGACTATGCTGAGTTAAGCGTGCATGTGAAACAACCGTTAGTGTTGTGTGGTCGAGCACACGCCTTGAAAAGTAAGCACTGATAGCTGCACCGCCTGCGACATGATGTATGTGTGCTGAAGAGATCGGGCCACACGCCCTATGTGGTTAATCATTTCTGGCAGTCGACGCTTCGGCTCGGGTGCTTTCAGTGTAGAACTCACGCGAGTGTTTCGCGTCGCCCGCTTGCGTGCGTCTGCGCACTGCCCTACCAACGCAATGCACACTGCAAGTTCACGGCCGTGCAGAATGCGTACCGCGTTTCCGTGGTGTCAGGTTGCAGTCCCACGGAGTTCGAATCGCACTCTCTCGGATGCGTGCAGGAAAATTGCCCGTGCTGTGGAATGTCCTGCGCCGGAGGCGCCGGCAATGAGCGCAACCGTGTCCTTGCCACCAATGGCTGAGCGCCTCTGACATGCTGTCATCGAGTTGACAAAGTGAGTTTACTGAATGCCCGTGTCAGCGAAATTCCGATGTCAGTTACGAACTGCAAACTGTGTACACGGGTGTGTGGTGCTCCGTAGCAGTTTATCGCGCCTCTTTGCATTCGGGTAAGAGTTCGCAGTTCTTAGGAACCAGAGTAAAACATCAAATGATCAGATGGCTGCCTAACTCGGTGCTTGTTGCTTTAGAGTACTGCTTTGGAACGTATTGCGGTAAGTTGCTTCTGAGTAGCCAAGAGCAGCCAATTATTTTGGCATCCTTTAAAGCAGTCACACTTCTTGTAGCCTCACGCTTGAGCATTGGTCTTTTACCCATAAACATCTGGATAATGTGTCCAAAATACCGTGTCAGGCACTGTTAGTTTCAGATCTTGTACAGGCACGAACATTTACACTACTGTAGCCTGTAGTGAGTCCCTCTCTAAAGAAAAACAACCGAGTGCACTAAAAAAGCAGAACTGAAGCAGCAACGTCAGACAGCCCTGTGATGCCAGCCATGTATTGCAGCAGGTTTGTGAGCTTTGTTTTGCATGCACTGAGATTTAAAAGAAAGAAAGAAAAAGAACTCTTCAAAATGTGTGATAACGAAACTACTGCACCTAAAAGTCCAATCCTGGAAGTGTGAACTCTCCTGGCAGACATGATTTTTTCCTTGCAAAGCTTTACAAATTTTATGTCCTTTTAGCATGGACAATTTTGGCTGGCTTTGAAATAAATCGGCATTGTGGTTGTTGAGTGCATTCATTATGTCCAATCTGTAGGATATAGCAAGATAAAATTCAAGGGTACGTAAAAATGACGTAGCAATGCTTAGTCTGGCAATGTTTGATTTATGTTGACTCAATCAAGCGTGCTCAACAGTGCCTTTGTGACATACATTATTTATTGAAGAAAAGTAAAGTGGTTATTGTAAAAGTCCATGTCATGCAACCATGAGAATTATTGTTTGCATTGGTAGGTCACTACAGAAAGATTGAGAATTGGCAATGTTAGTTCTTTTGTCAATGGCTTACAGCTGTATTAGTGTAAATAGATTAAGCACTTATGCATGCAGATGACTAGTAATTGCACACATTTAAATAGTTTTCAAGTGCAGTTCTACTTTACTTTCATAATCATATATTAAGCAAGATGTTCAGCCATTCTTAGAAATGCTAGACAACCTGTCTGACTACAATTCTTAATTCATGCTACCATTGATGTAAAAAGGATCTCATATCAGTAGCAGCTCTCCTGCCTATATAAAGGAAGTGAGTAAAGTAGCGTGGAGCATGCAGATAGTAGTAGCAACTCCGAACACTGGAGTTAAGAAGAAATCAAAATAGC
This sequence comes from Dermacentor andersoni, assembly GCF_023375885.2. Taxonomy (NCBI): domain Eukaryota; kingdom Metazoa; phylum Arthropoda; class Arachnida; order Ixodida; family Ixodidae; genus Dermacentor; species Dermacentor andersoni. Next base: position 22,541,177 of record NC_092816.1, on the reverse strand, counting down.
ATGGAACTCTTAATATGCTTTGATGCTCCGGATGTATGTATGGTCATATTAGTTTAAAAATTTACCCACGTTTTGATGATTGCAGACACTTCAGGCATGTCAGCACCGTTGGAACTAATAAAGCCGTGAGGTCAAAAACCGGACGTAAGGAAGGGCACTACAGACTCAATAGCTGACAGCTGGTATGATATGGGTGCACGAATTGTGATAAAAGTAGTGAGGCAATAGGAAAGCAGTGCAGTTCTAGATAAGATCTATCAATGCCCAGTTTGTCAATTAGTGTGAAGCATATTTCAAGCACCTGTCTGTTATTACGTGTGTCATGTTGAATGGTGACGGAGAGCTTTGGGCACCTTTTCTGTTACTAGGATTGCTTTTTGATGGCACTTCCAAACAGTGAAAAGACTGTACTTGAAATTTTTTTTTTTTATTTTTGTTATTGTGCAGTGTAAAAGTTGAGAAATATTGATTTTTGGAGCAGAAGTTGATGAGACAGCAAATTGTGATAGCACCAAATTGAATATAGTTCACATAATGATGGTGGTGAAACAAATAGTTCTCCAATAATTTTTGAGTAGCTTCAAGCACCAACTCAAAGCTTACACATAGTTCTATAGTTATGCTGACTCGCTTGTGTTGCTGGCCTAGTGATTTGTGTTTTTGCCAGAAAGTAGTGTCAATTTGTTTCAGGTCTGCTTGTCAGTCATCCTGTCCAGGTTTTAATTTTTTGAAAGTCATTTAAATATTTAAAATGTCAAAAAGCAGCCATTTGATTTGAGGGCCAAATCCAATAAAAAGTGTATGATTATGTGTAAAAAATTTTAGGATATATTTGAGCACCCATGGTGTATTACTTGTCATATAAGAAGCTGCGTTAGGAACCTCCGTCCTCGGAATCTGGATATCCACTTTGCATGAGTCACATCTACTAATGTTCAGTGCTTTTGTTGAAGGTGAGGACGTAGGCTCATGAGTGGTGATTTTGTGCACAGATGTTGCCGTCAGGTACAGAAGTGGTGGCCCGCTACAACTTCAATGGCAAGTCGAGTGAGGACCTGTCTTTTACCAAGGGGGATATCATGACCATCGTCTCCGAGACTCCGGTGAGAGAGACTGCTGGTGTTGCCATAGTGCTTGCACTGCAGGGGCGGGGGTACTGTACCAGTACCCCTGCCCCTGTGGATATTGGATCAATTTAGCTATACACAGCTATTCTTGGGTTGTCTATTGCATGTGAACAAAACCTGCAAAAAAATCTAGGGTCTATTCTGGCAGTGTAGCGATATCCGGAGCCTCATGCTCCCGTGAACCGACCCAGAAGTCTTCCTGAAGGAAGTGGAGTAGGGTGAGGAAACGAAACTGTGATCTGCTATTCCTTTCTTCCTCTCATTGTATACCACATTTATCTGACCACTAAGCACTTCATTTTGATTTCACATTAAATTCTGTTCTTTTGTTCATGCAGCAAGTTACTTGGTGGTCGTAATGTCAACTCTTGGCTGTAATATGTGCTTTCTCTTTTCCAGGACTGCAATTGGTTCCGGGCAAGGCATAGTGATGGGCGTGAAGGCCTGATACCACTCAACTACATCCTCCGCAGGGCAGAGGTCAAGCTCAATTCTATGCCGTGAGTAGAACCTTGTTGCACACTCGCAAAGCTTTGCTTGCCCACTGCTATGAATTGTGCCCAGCACGAGACTGCATACAAAGGTGCATAACGAAACAATGTTTGGAATAGAGGTTATGCCTTGCAGTCATAACTTGACATCCCATTTACTGGAGAACCTTTAATTCGACATACAATGCCTTTCATGTTAATTTAGGCATTACATATGCTATCTTAATCCTTATAGTATTGTTTTCCCAATAGTACTCATCTGCTTGATAAATGAGAAAAAAAGCCTTTTTTCATCTTCGATGGCAGCGGCGGAAAAAAAGGGACAAGCAAGTGGCAAACACAGAGCTCTGTTTGCCAATTGCTTGCCCTGTCTTTTGCGTTGTGGCTGTATAAGATGTTGCCTTGGCTGCTAGCTTGGATTGAGACCTTTATATATATAGATGATCTTGTGAGGGTTCTCAAACATGCTCTTAGGAAAAAAGAATGACAACACGGTTGTGCAAACAATCACAAGGTCATTTATTGCGGCTGTTATACACAGGTCTAGCCAGCAGAATCACTACCAATATTACGTGCCGATGGGCGCTGACAAATCAATGATGTTTGACTCACCGCGACAGGATATCGAGTCAATATGCTCGCTGCCATGGTGGACACCAATAGCTAATCATTTGTGTGTACAATCACAGGAATGGTGTTGCGTTCGAACGATCGTATTCGTACATTCCAGTGCCCTGCTCCTAAGCCTTTGCAGGATGGTCCCCTGAATGGTGCGCGACGGCACAAACCGTCGGCACTGCTTGCCGACCTCAAGCCAAGGAGGAACAGGCTGTACTCCCTTTTGTGCCCAAGTAACCCCGCCATTAGGTGGCACTCGCAGTGCAACACTCATGCCATCTCTCATACTAATCTGCAACCACACTGCTCGCTGCCTTTGCTTAGCTACACTGTGAAGCCGGATTACAGGAGACACGAGAGTTATGCGGGGAAAACATAGGGGGACTTGCGAGAGTCTAGCATCCCCACAAGCTGCAGAGTGATACATCACAGATATGTGGTCGTACTGTTTTAAATAGTGTTCGAGGATGAGTGAAATAGTGCATTACGCACTTGATGTTGCTTTGATTGAACATTATGTGCTGTTTAGCATAATTCCAAGAAATAGTGTTGCTGTGGTTTGAGCTGAAAGGTGCAAGAAAAGCAAAACTGCAAATATTTAACCAAGTTACCTGCTGAACAAGCTTGGAGACAGCAGTGTATAGAAGCAAGCAAGTGCATATATGTTGTAAACCTTCAAGAAAAGGTCAAGCTTCCATTGACACTTCACAACAGCTGAAGCCTTCTTGTGGCACATTTTTATGCTACCAAATTATGTTACAATAAGGCAAAGAGCGGAGGTTTCCTGCTTTGTATTTAAAATTCTTTCACCAAAGTCTAGAAACAAATGAAAAAGCCTGCTGTGTTCTTGTGAGGTTACTTTGGTGTCTTCTCTTAAACACGCACAAGTGCTCTTTTGGGTGTTTCTCTTCTGTGGGTCCTGTCAAAATGTCACACAATCCACCATATAGTATGCTATACCAACACGCCCAGTATTTCAACCTTGGTAAGTCTTCTGAAACATATTCTTAGTTCTTATTTCTTATTAGTTCTGAAACATGTCTTATTGCAATAGCAGTCGTACAGATGCTCAAAGCAAATTTGCGCTGTTGATGCTACAATCATCATGCGTCATGTTATCAACATGCAGTGCAGTTGGGTGCAAAAATGCGGAAGCAAAGTGGGCACATTCTCATGCTCTGCTCACTTGGCTGTGCAGCGGAGCCAGGGCAGTGTTTTGCAACGCACTGCTCGCATGACGGTTGGGTGCACAAGCACGAATGTCCCTGCTGAACTGCTGTGTGCATACCACAGTATGATGCATGCAGGCATCTAAACGGAATGGACCACTTAAAGCTACAAATGCTGATGATTTTTCTTAGGGTTCTTCACGAAAATCATCTCATATACCGTATTTATTCGAATATAAGGTGAGTTCTTTCCCCACACTTGCCTTATAACCGAATAAATATGGAACCTAGATTTTTGAATATATATCCTGCAGTACTTGACTTGGCATCTTAATTTCCTCGCGTGCTCCATTGTGTCAACATGTTGCACCTGCGTATTCTTAGTACACCATCTGAGGAGCTTTAGCACAACACTAAACATTGCTGTCATTTTCAATACACCACCCTTTGAGCAAAACTGACCAATTTTTTCTATTCCGTGTTGTACTTCATTCAGTATTTACAGTGTGCTTCCACTTTATCACTTTATAGTTTGCAAAGCTAGTGGAGTTTTTCGGAACTTATTTTAATGAAGGTAATCAGGGAAGAGGGGACGAGTAATGTATTTGGAGAAAGCACTTCCCCAAGTGCTCTGTAGTATATACTGCTCTGCTCCCTCTACAGCACACATAAACCTGCAGTTCAACAGTAGTTGTGGTACTGCCATAAATTCACATGTCTTTCACAGAACAGAGAAGTTTAGGACATCTTTATATGCGAAATGACAAAGAGCTACTACAGAGGCCTGAGAGCTCAAAATTGCTTGATAAATAGTTGATACATTGAAGTGGGATAACAGAAGTAAATGAAAGTTAATCTATATGTAGCTGTTGGAGCTCAAACTGTCATCAGAATTATTTTTACTTCTCACACCTGGTGAGTGACAAAATGGAAGGTTTGTGGCAAGACTATTTTTTCATGCAATGTCATATGTAATAAAGGTACATTTATATAAAGTGTATGCTGTTTGGCTGGTATGGCAGCCACTTTGGTTTCAGAAATTTTGCGCAAGTACAGTTGCGAGCAAATGTTTGAAGACCAAGGTGTCTGCAAAAATGTGTGACAGCCATGCAATTCTACCATTACAGTGAATTGGTCAACCACGCATAAGTCACCTGTACGACTTCATTTTGCGGCTCTATGCCTAGACTGCAACAAACAAAAAATTTTTTCCTGACGTCTGTGGTTTTCAGGCTTCTGCTCGCGACTATGAATAGCGACCCCTGCTCCACGCTGCAGGTACAGCAAGGTCACTGCTGTTCTTTGCCTAATGCTACTGTGTCCAGATTCTCAATTTACGAAATTTTCTCTTTAACAAGACACTCGTTTTTCAATGGTAGTCTGCGCAGCCCTGGTCAATAAGTCTCTTCTGATTTTTATTTTGTGGTTTACTGGTAAAATTCAGTTCTACTAATCGAAACTAGCTGAAGCAGAACGATGAAGTGAGATTTTTGTTTATTGTAATGCTTTTTTGCATTAAATCTAATGAGTGCTTGTTGGTTGTGTGGAGCTGTAAGTGAGCGCTCCTTAACCTCTACTCCTTTCTTCTTGCTCAGATGGTTCCATGGAAAGATAAGCCGCGAACGAGCAGAGATGTTGCTGCAGCCTCGGGAAGACGGGCTCTTCCTGGTGCGTGAAAGCACCAACTACCCTGGTGATTACACGCTGTGTGTCTGCTTCCGGTCTAAGGTGGAGCACTATCGTGTTATCTACCGCATGGGCAAGCTCACAATTGACGAGGAGGAATACTTTGAAGGGCTGCCACAGCTCATTGAGGTGCGTGGTGCAGCGCTATGTATGGCCCCCTTCATATTGTGAATTTTTGCATCTGGCCACTGTACTATCTCGCAGTAGGTGCTTGTGTCGGTGCTGCACTGGTGACATGCATACCTCCTATGGGACATGCATGCCTGTTGTATTTTGTGCGGACATGGTGAAAAATGTAGTGCTATATCATGGGACACAACAGAGAAGACAGTGACACAAGCGCTTGTGTCTCCGTTTCTCTTCTGCTGTGTGCCATGCTATGGCATGTGAGGATTGTGGAGATCCCATCAATTGTTTGCCACAACAATCGATACGCAACCGCCTCTTTATTGTGCTACAGCTGTGACTCTGGAAAACTACCATATTTACCCACGTAATGATCGCACCCCTGAATTTTGTCAGCAAAATTGGATCTTTAAAAATTTCCCATGTAATGATCGCACCCCAAACTTGTCGCAGCAATATGTCATGTGTCAAGTCCAGCTAATGATGATCGCGCTTACCATCTGTCAAATGCTGCGCGAACGACTCTTCAAGACAAACCAAGCGGTCTGCACTCACCAAACATTCTTAAGCAGATGCTGCATCTCATTCCTTTCATCACTTTCCGCACTTCCATGACAAAAAAATAGCTACAACCAAATTTGCTTTTATGTATTATGTGTATGCTTTATAATGGTTGTGGTCAACAACAACAACAAAAAAGGTGCCTTTCGATTTTTCTCATCTGCACTGGTGGGCATGCAACAAATTGTGAGTGGAAACGATAGTAGCCACGTTTACACTGATAGGTTACAAGTGTACCCTATTCATACGCCGACGCTTGTAACACAGCTAAGATAGTCGCCCACCCTTAGCGGAAACATGCTGTATTAGGATAGTAGTGAAGACAAATGGCCGTAGTTTCCACAGCATGCCCGCCATGTGTTTCTATGTCACTGCCAGCTAAGCGTGCCTATCTGTTTCTGTCCTCTCAAAATGGATATGGCTACATTATTGCCGCAGACTTGCCGATATTAACAATATTGGTGATATTGGTGATACAGTGATACACATCGAGTTCCTGCCACCTAAAGTAATGCAATCATGCAATCCCTGAACCAGGGCGTAAAAAGGAATTTGAAGGTCTTGTACAGGAAGATGGTTCTTCAGTGAACGATCACATGCATCAAAAGCAACAAAGAATATGAAGTTACTCTGCTCAATGCTATGCACATGATTGCTCGAGCATGGCAGCTGGTTAAGCCACAATCTATAGCAAATAGTCTAAAGAAATGCAGATTCGTGACCCTAATAGCAGCAGCATCGACTTAATCAATGCCAGTGGACAGTGAATGCTTTGATAATGCTCACGCCGAAGAAGCCAAAAACGCATTGTCTCCTGCAGAAGTCACTGACGACATGCTGTCTCCTACCAAAGGCGCTGAAGTCACGCTGTCTCCCGCTGAAAAGGCTAATTTCCCCCCAGCTCTTTGTGATGTTTCCTTTGAGGACTTTGTGATTGTTGACCACTAAGTGGCACTTTGCGGTCCTTTGGCAGCCAGCGATATCTTGTGCCCCATGATGAACGGCACAATCAGCAGCAACGACGAGAGCGGTGATAACTGTGGTAATAACTTAAATAAGCAGTACATTTGCTCACAAAAGTTCACATACTACATGGTGCCATCGATCAAAAGGGTGTTCTATGTCTGCTGTGATGGTCAGAGTGGCTCTGGCTAACACTCCCACGGTTACACACACATAAATACCCAAGATTGTGGACATTGGAACAGCCGTCACCGTAGCACAATTGGTAGTGCATCGCAAGCGTAATAAGAAGGTTGTGGGTTCAGCTCCCACTGGGGATAATTTGTTTTTCCATTCACTTTCATTTCCCTTTCACTTATGATTTCTACATTTCAATTAAGACTGCAAATAACTTCCCCTATGCTTTCCTTGGCTACATTCGCCACAGGCTTCATATGGTTGTGACTAACCAAAATCGGACCCCTTGGTTCCCCCTTTCTTCTGATACCATATGAAAAAAGTTTGAAAAACCCAGCCATGGTCATGACTCTTCTGATTACAATTCTACCGTACCACCTTTCAGTCTGACTCCACCTTAATGTACTGTGCACTGCTGTAAACTCTGTGAACCTGAATTCTGTGATAGGCTCAGGAATTTGGAGGCTTCATTTGATTTGTCATAGATTCAGTGTAGTTCTATTATGTTGAGCCCCTGATAGGATTATATAATGTTCATGGGTTTATTTATGCTATGGTTCTGACAAAAATGGGAGTGTGTCATTATGAGCTAGTCATTTTGTATGCAGAAGACTGCAATGAATCTTGGAATTTCGTGTTCTTTTCTTGAAACCAGCATTACGAGCAAGATGCAGATGGGCTATGCACACGGCTGTCGCGCTCAGTGCCCAAGCAAGGTGGTGAGGTGGCAATTGACCACCGGGCGTTTGAGATGGCTGGCTGGGCAATCAAGAAGCAGGACTTACAAGTGATTGAGAACATTGGCAAGGGCGAGTTTGGAGGTGAGTTTACTGTTGTATTTCTCAACTACTATCCCTTCTCAACACCTATCAGTGCTGTCTTGATCGAGCCACCATTATGCATGCAAAGCTGTGAAGGAGTAAAAAAAAAACACTTAGCTGAAATAGGTCATTTAATGCAGTGAATCCACAAAGCTGATTGCGACACAATTGCTAAGATTCTTTATTGACCAGAAGGGGATTTAACTAGCAGATTACAGTTGTTGTGGGTGGTTCCTGGATCAGGGAGTGGATCCGTTGTTGCAAGTAATGTGCGTGAGCCACTGCTTGTGTACCTGTGCCTTTCTTTGTCACCAGCTTAAACAGGCTCACTATGGGCCAATGTGACTGTATACATGGTGTCCCAATTAACTTTAGCCAGAGTTTAAAAATATGCCGATGCACTCTAAGGCGACGTGACCAAATGCATGTGGCTGACTATTGTCTGGACTAAGTCACACAATTTTCTTTTGTCTGCTGAATTGCATAATTAATCAAGATTAGTTAACCAACTTCTGAAGCAACAAAGTTAAGCAAAAAATTCCAATTAGAAAGTTCTAGAGCGCTTTGCAAAACGTCCGATTAAACAGTTTCTAACTTTCTAACTTTAGGCTGTAATGTCTTTCCACTTACTGCAGATGCTTGCGAAATACAAAAAAATACAATGTGACATGCCCACTTGCACGTTGTGATTACAGCACTCCCAAACATTTCTCATACAAACGAACATAGCATTTAGCAGGGTGTGATGTTGCTTAAAGGCGACAGGGCAGTGATGCAGGCGTTGGCTGTGCGATTTATGCCTCCAATGTGCTTCCCTTGCGGCGGTTCATGACAGTGATAAGCAGGTGCTGCGATAGCACACCCGGCTGGAAAATGGCCACCACTGAAAAATAAGCACATTGCAAATTGCCATGCATCTAGAGCTGTCCCATGTTGATTCCTTCAGTCATCTGAACTGCTTCAGAAAAAGGCCATGTTGTTCCAAGAGGCACATACATATATTACAATCCATTTGAGCAGTGGCGTGCTTTAACATAAAAGCTCCTGCCTCCCTCCCAGTTTTTCTTCGTTCCCCTACACCTGCTGATTAGAATGCTGTTCCCTCATATTTTTTTCTTTTTTTGACGATCCATAGAATATGTTTTCGGCTGGGCAAAAATACATCTTTTAAGGGTTACTTCTGTTCACAGCACCACTTTTTCTGGCAGATGGTTAGAACACGTCTTTCTTCTTTCTCTCTCTTGTTCACAGATGTCTTGCTTGCAAACTACAAAGGCCAGAAAGTAGCAGTAAAAAAAATAAAGGAGTCTGGCAAGAACATGCTCATCGCTGAGGCGTCACTTATGACGTAAGTACCTTCTTTTGTATTATTTCCAGCGCAACTCTTTTTGATGTTTCTAGACATTTCTTTTACATGAGTCATGCCTGTCAGCCTAGCTCTCCTTCTAAAACATTAAGAGATGTTGGAAAAGGATTATCATAGTAGTGAAAGGCTGAATGTGGCTTTTGACATTTGCCCTCAGGATATATCCTTCCAGCAGGTGGGTTGGAGCACAGTCATTGCTAATGCCAACCCATGACAACTTGTGCGTCTCGTTGCCCCTTTTGTAGTTGTGTGCGAGGACTTAGTATATTTATTTCCTCTTAAGGTGGTCAAGATTTATAAGGCGAGGGTACGCTTGGGGGACCTGAGGAAAAACTCAAATATGCACACTAATATTAGGTGATGTAGAGTAGCAGACAGACTGATTATTCAGACGTAGCAAGGATTGCTCGAAATACTGAATAATCAGAACCCTAGGAATAATTGGTGCTGGTTATATGCAGATTTCGCATATACAGTCGACGTCCACTTTTTTGGACTCCCTCGGGACTGTGAAAACGTCTGAAAAATCTCGCAAACCGAAAAAAACTAATGCATGCCTTTTACTTTCCTCAAGGGCTTGCATTGCTACAGCCATGTCTGAAGTAGCTCTAAAAGCCTGCCAGTACACTTATTAGGCGTCTCAGTGCTCATACTGTTGCAGGAGTTGGCGGAAGCACGCATGTATAATTCCATACTATGCAGTGGACCACTCATCATATGCTTCAACGCAATACATTGTGTATGCTTGACCATGTAACTTTCGCTGTATTGTGGTGAGGCAGACTTTTGGGAACCAAAGCTATGCAGTGCTTCTTAGACCCTTGCCATGCTTTCCACACTTTGAAGCCACTGGCGAGGATGACGAAGGTAGAGTCAGCGCCATTGCTAACAGTGGCAAAACCTTTCAATGAAAAAATCATAAGCCATTCCACTCTGTGAAGGTGAATGACCAGGGAAGCTGTTTAGCACACAACTCAGAGGGGACATAGAATTTTGAACAATGGTACTAACATAATTATTGTCCTGATCGGTGGTCATCATGACGATACGTATGCACACAAATTCGTGTGTCACCTCTGTTATTAAATGCGTCTGTCACGTAAGACAATGAATGGCTCTGCTCATACCCCCTTAAGCAATGGTTCAAGCCACCGAGAATTAAAAAAAACACAATTTTAATGCAGCATCCCCATTACAACGACAGAAGAGAAATGAAATTCTATGCTGGAATGATAAGTGGCAATGGAGCCAGCTGTGGAAAAAGACGACAGTACTCAAGCCATTGCTGATGGTGACAGTTTATGTTGATGATGATGCTGCTGATGATAGTTTCCTCTTGCCAATAAATGGCTCATACCCCCTTAAGCAATGAGTGGCAATGGAGCCAGCTGTGGAAGGAGACGACGATGACTAACGTGTGAGCAGTGGCACGAGCGCTATCGCGCAGTTGCGCCAAGGGGCACCAGCAAGCTAGTTCGCCGGTTGTTCGTGGACGACGGAAATGCCCTAGCCATGTCCAACTTCACCGTAAGACACTGCACCGAACAGCTGAAAGTTTGGCAGTGAACATTGAAGCAGCTAAGCCTAGCATTGCAGTGCACACAGGGGGCATGGCTGCCAGCAGATTGGCGTGCAAGAGCGCTGGTTTGAGCGTGTGAAATAATTAGAGTGGTGTTAAGTGTGGCTTCAATTAACACCGTTCTGGACCTGCGGTCACAGTAAAATTTCTTCAAAAAATTGGACGATGAAGGTTATCAGCATCAGAAATTTCAGACATCCTTGTATGTTAGCTCTATGGGGTATGTGGCAATGCCTACAGGTTGTCTGAACTATCAGGCACGTCCAAAAAATCAGTTTCTGACTGTGACTTGCACCCCGCCCTACTGTTAAACTTAAAAAATTCTTTGTGTGGGTTATACGCGCAACAATACAGCACTACTTCACCTGCCAAGGTTTGTTAGTTACAGTTTGTGCTGCAATTTAAAATCTGGATCGCCATATTGAAACATTAACTGAATCTACCAGCCTCACATATAAGGCAGGGAGTGGCTTCAAGGCTAAAGGCACATCCACGCTGGTGGCGAACCGTCCTCCAGCGCTGTAGAATGTCTGCAGCGCGAGAAGTGTCCAAAAGTGGACGGCAGTTTGGCCCGGCGCACCGTGCACTGCATGACGGATGGGCCATTAGATGACCACACAGCTCTGCCACTGGCAACACAAACATCGGCTGCAGCTTCTATTCCAAGCAAAATAATTTCCACTAGATAAAGTGATAGGTAAATTGTGCATTTTGTGAAAAACCATCTCCACTGTCGAACTTTTGTTGATTGTAACAAGAGCTCCGATACTTGTCAAGCTCAGCTGCAGTGCACGGCTACTGACGGCAGAGGACTGGCTCGGCTGTGCTTGCATTGCAGCTGATTGCGCCGCTAATATCGGCAAATTTTCTTTGTTTTTAATTATTGCGAGAAGCGACAACAAAAGTAACGGAATACCATATTTACTCGAATCTAGGCTAACCCCGATTTTAAGCTGACCCTTGAAAGTCTGAAGCCAGAAAAAGAAAGCTTACCTTGAATGGAGGCCGAACGAAATAGTGAGGACAGTGTTCACAAAATGAAAACAGCATTTATTGACGATGACCATGCCGAGCTCATTCTACGTCATCATCGCCCCTAGCCCTGTCACTATCTTCCTTATCACTGTCATCTTCAAACAGTAAATTCCATCCTCGTCAAGGCGCATGCACAAAAGCATCTCCCATTGCCCCTCCAACGACGGATGCTTGTTTCAATGATGTTTAGGTCCCACCCGGCTTCAACGTTTGACGATGCTTCTGCGGCTAGCACATCTTTTCGTGTGAAAGCAGCACTATAGTGGTATAGATTGTTTGGTTCCCTTACGATAATGCCACGCTGCATGCTAATATAGTTGCCAACCGTTTATTCGGACCTCACGGGGATTGCGGAAATGTCCGAATAAACAGGTATCTGAAAAACCAGATTAAGGGAAAAAAAATGAAATCCTTTAATTCCATGCACTTATTTGGGCTCGGCAGTAGGCTTGAAGAAATCGTGAATGCGCCGTTGGACGCTGTTCCGTTTACGCGCAATCAGATAAGCGAGAATCTCCGAGAGGGTCGTACAGTCACTATAGGCAGCTGAAAGCACAGTCACTGCTTGTACACGCTCCGCATGCGACGGCAGCGTAGCACATGGTGCGTCATCTTCCAACTTGGAGTCATCGTCCGGCGGTGCAGCAGAAACCTGACGAATGATCTTGCTGTCGTAAGTCTCGGCAGAACATTTTCGGCGTCAGTAAGGAGCACATCGGAAGGTGACAAATCCTAGGCCTCCCGGCACCCGCTTGCCGGTATTCCCCAGCGCAGTCTGCATGGGCACTGTCGGTGCCATTAGACACTTGACGCGATGTTTCCGTATGCCGTGTTGGATCACCACAACCTCGACACAGCACACAAAGCAAACACCACCACGCCATCATGCTGACACGAGTCGCACAAACGAAAAACGTGGCCTACTCGCAGCGTCGTGCACGAAGAAAGAAACAAATTAGCTGCTGGATCGTCTTGACATGGCTTACTAAGCTGAGGCTGGAACTGCTGTAGCCACTCTATCGAACCAGGCAGAAAAGATGATGATAAGCGGGGATTCGCAGTAGCGCCACTTCATGGGGCAGCAAGGAGGCTCCCTTCAAAACAAAAATGGTGTTCAGCAGGTCGCACCATGCACTGGTCAGAGTCGGTGTGTGGTGCTCTCGATCGAGTTGGCTCCAGGAGTGTACGAAAAATCAGACGAGAAGTTACAAGGTGTCCGAACTTTCGGCAGTTGTTATACATTTTGGTCTACAGGGAGAATCACTGTGCCGCGAAGCAGACCGAATAATTCAGCACGTCTGAATTTTTGGAGTCCGAAAAATCAGTCGGCGACTACCATAGAATAAAGAACCAGCTCCGATACAACAGGTGAAAATAGCGATGTCGCTCATGTACTTCAGTTGGCTACTGGCACGGCTAGTAGCGCTGCAATACTGACTTTTCTAGATAATGCTAGCTATGCACCGTATTTATAAATTTCAAATAAACACTGGCGCCTTCTTTAACAAGCTCAAATCTAAACTACCTAGAATTCAGCATATGATGAAAAAAAAAAAAAAGAACTGTCTGCCTAGATTTTAATATATACAGTATTGCGGCGGTGGTCCCAGCTTCGAGTCCTGGACCAGGACGAAGTTTTCTTCAACTGCGACGCCTTTCTTTCGAGGAACCCGTATGGGTTGCCTTTGTAGCAATTGCTATGAACGAGTGGATGTCTGATTTTCCCTTTATTAATTACTCCTCTCCACCTTGCGCGTTTCCACAGAACTATTACGTTATACTATTAATAATGTGCATTGCTGCTGATGGCAGTCAGTACATCATAAGAGTAACACTAGCCACCTCTGCAGTTTCTGTCTACATCTTTACCTTTTGACCAACTGTTCATTCAATTAGCACTACAGGCTGTCTGGTGGCTTATTGGATATGGCGTCCTGTTGTGGAGCATAAGGTAGTGTTCTTGGTTCTCGGCCATGGTGTCCCATGGTAGTTTAGAGCCACTTGCTGGGCGAGCTGGTGCGTGGCTATGTTAGGAAGAGTTGCGCGTATGAAAGGACGAACACAGGACAAAGACTAGGTGGATGGAAAGAGCACAGTCTATCAACTGATTTTATTCGTTTCGACGCTGCATATATAGGCAGTATTCACACTTGACAGAAAAGGAGGGGGGGGGGGGAAGGAGGAGGATATGGCAAATCAAACCTGCCTCATGCCAACAAAAGCTGCGCTGTAAATGGTTTTCGGCATGATATAAGGTAACAGAAGTGTCACTTACACAGTCATCACCCAATTTTGTGCACAATTGGCAGCAAAATGACTTCAGTCCACTCTGCTGCACATTTCATTTGCAACGTGGATCTGCTTTTGTCATGATTTCAAGATTTATTTTCCCCTGCATTTGGTAAACTGTGTAGCAAGTTCTGGCTGGCACTTCCAGGAAAATGGCTTAATGTTCATGCCTGTGAAAAACAATGCAGGTCCCTACGTCACCCAAACCTTGTCCAGCTTCTTGGCCTGGTCATTGAGGAGAACTCGCTGCAAATTGTCACCGAGTACATGGCCAAAGGTTCCCTGGTGGACTACTTGCGTTCCCGGGGACGGCTCCATGTCACACGTGTGGATCAGATCAACTTTGCCACGTGAGTAGCCACGATTCCAATTTGTAATGTACAAAATGTGGCCGTCATGCACTTTTTCACCTTTTACTGCAGATTACTACACTTTACAACTAAGGTTGCAAAGTGCCTGAGGTGTGAGAAGTTACTGGCTCATAAACCTTCTTCTGAAGAACTTATTGAAAGTGCTTTCTGTCAAGAGCTATCAGCTGATCGAATTGATCTTTTTCGGGTTTCAACTCCTTGCCTGTCTTGCTTTTGTTATGCTGAAATGCACATAGCCATTTGCATGGCCATGGCCCACTGGCCAGAGCAGTAACCTGGCGCATACAGCTCAGGCATGAAAGGAACATTTGTTCAGGCTTTGCGATTGTTCTTTATCCGCAATAGTGGAAATGGGAGTGGTACTGGAGAAGGAAAAGAAAAACATACTGTGCAGCTTTGCAAAGCATCGGTCTGACATTGCAAAACACAGCACTCATGGTAAATTTGGATTTCACAGGACCGAAAGAAAACGCCCGAATTAACTGAATATCTAATTATATAGGGTATCAAGAAAACAACAAACAAATTCTTACTGCCTCAACACGCTTTTGAATCGTCAAATTCTATTTCTATTTGACTACTATTCGACTTTCTATTCTACGACTTCATGTGAGACATGCATTTCACTACCGTGCACCCATCTTGATTATTTTTTTTTGCCATTGAGTTGGTTGCCAACTGGTTGTCCATCCATCGGGATGTAGCCTTTGCCCTTCATCCTTGATAGCTTTTGCCATGTTTGTGACATTGCGTGCACAGCCATTGTACTGAGTCAGACTGAAACTACTGTTTGTGACAAATGCTGCTGACAAAACCGCCATCGCGAACAGTGACCATGCAGCTCTGAAGGCATGCGGCCGACGTGCACAGGGTAAAAACAAAACTACTGTTTGCCGCAACCGCTGCCGATGAAACTATGGTCACTATCAATGTGATCATGAGTGGTGACTGCACAGTTCTGAAGGTTCGCAGTCGACACATGTACTGAGTCAAAGCTAAACTACTGTTTGTTGCAACCGCTGTGGGGAGCGGGGGGGGAATTTTGGTTGTTATGTACACGTTTATGAATGGTGACTATGCATTTGTTAGGGAACATGGCCACTGTGGTGTTATGCTCTGTGGTAAACACAAGAATAAAGGCTATAATAGCACAAATAGGTGCAAAGCGTTCAGGCCTTACTATAGTTTGTGTGGGATTGCCACTGATGACTATGGCAATGCGGACTCTAGCACTTTGTTTTCATTGAACACTAGCGCCGCTTTTGCTTTATTGCGGCGCTCTGGAGCACGCTGCCAGAAAGCCATATCTCATGTAAATGTTCTTAACAATTCGGTCTTACTCCCTTTTAGGGAACCCAACCCTCTCCGTCTTTGCATGTCCTTTTTCCCCATATCATGGTTGCCATTTTGCGTTTTGACGGTGTTAATAATTTCGTAATGCAGGCAATTCCTACAGAGTCTCAATAATTCGTTGGCTACTTTATATTACCTTATATTATTTTTCATACTTGAATTATTTTTTGGGTCACCCAATTAGGCACCTTTGCCTTATAATTGTGACCACTTTATACTCGAATAAATACATTTCTTTGGTGAGGCATACTGTGTGAGGTGAGGCCTTTTGCGAGGCAGTTAAGTGATAGTTATAGGAGTGTTGTCTTGTAGCAATGTCAGCTCACAGGTGCAAGGAGATGTTTGAACATCTGGGTCCGTTGATGGCATCAACACGTGGCACTCTTCACTGTTCTTAAGGGGGGACGCAGCCTTTGAAAACTGAAAAATCGCGAGAAAGTCGGTTTTTGGAAAACCACATACTGTATTCGGGCAGTATGTCTTATAAACTACCATTTCTGTAAATATCAACGTCTAATTCATCGGGAAACTATTTCAAATGAAGTTTTTAATGAGCCGCCGCAGCCCTCGAACGGCGAGCGAGCGCTCAAAATACCCCTACTTGGCGCGAACGCCATTTCTCCGCCACTCCCCCGAGCGCCATCATTTTGGTGTTGTTTTGTTCATGCATTCTTGTGCTTTTTTTTCCCCGCCACCCGCAGCGGCGACAGCGGCAGTGCGGGAGAGGCGTAAATCGCTCATGATTGGAGGGCTCGCGAGAGCTTTCAAGTTTCCCGCGGCTGAGACGCGAAGCTGAGGTTGGGCGAAGCGTCTGCTCCTCAAGGACGCGGGGGAGCCCACGACTCCCATTGGCTGCTGCGTGCGATGACATATTGGTCTCCTGCATAATGCGTCCGGCTGTCGTCTGCTTCGGCTTCTCCATCACCAGCGCCCTTTGTGTGTTCCGCTTGCCATCATCCATCTTTGCAGCCGTTCGCATATTCTCCAAGTTTCTACCGTCTTTACAAGATGATTTTCAACCGTCTTTACGAGACCGTTGTTGCGCTTAGCTTGCTGATTGTTGTGCGGTAGGCCGCGATGCGCCCAAACAAACTAAAGACGCTACACGCGTTCGATGCAAGGAAGCGTTTTATAAAGCTCGCCCGCATGGTGAAGCTAGCCGCTCGCCCGCGCACCGGTGATGATCGCACTGATGGATCCTTTGGGGCAGCTTCTGCTTCATCTACGCAAGAGTGTGGTTGCGTCTACGCTTCTAGCAACGTGACTCCTGCTCCACTGGTGCAAGAATTTGTCGTGACGAGTCTGCCCGGTGTCTCGTGCTCATCGACAGCAGCTTCCACATCCTCTCTTTCATCTGCCTTGGACAGTGCGATCACGTCATCCACTGTGCACTTAAAAACACATTTCCTGAAGTGTGAGGAGAAGGAGGCGGCAGATAAAAAAATGCGCTGCTGTGCAACGAGGACTTGGCGCTATGTCAGTGACGGAGCGAAAATTTAAAGCAATGGAGCGTGATCCTGAAGCTGCCACCACTACATGTGAAGGCGAAAAATTTCTCCTTGTGCAAATAAATGCCCTAGGCAACCTGCTATCCGGGATCTCATGCCAGCGGTGTTTTGCGACTGGGATGAAGGTTCAAGGAGGCACCCAACTTGGACTTGCAACAAAGCTTGAGCTGCTATGTTCACATTGTGGAATAGTTGCAAGCTCGTGGAGTTCTGCTCGTCAGGATGACTCAATGGCCTTTGACTTGAATATAAGAGCCATTGTGGCAACAAAACAGATAGGGAAGGGACAAACAACCCTCAATGACTTTTGGGCAGCGATGAACGTGTCCCATCGTTGCCTGCATCATAAGACTTTTCAGAAGCACTTGAAGAAATTTAGGGAACCTCAGACACAGTGCGTAGACAAGTTCTATGCAAAATATGCTTCTGCTGTGAAAACCACCTACAAGGAACTGGATCCATGTTTCAGCAATGATGTCACAGCAAACTTTGATGGAACATGGCACAAGCGTGGCCACACATCCCATATTGGAGTTAGTGCAATAATTGAACATCATACGGGCCTCATCTTGGATGCCATTGTTTTATCGAACCAGTGCCTTGGTTGCCAAGTAGGACCAAAGCCTGGAGACCCAGGCTAAGCAAACTCAAGCTGGCAGGAGGATCATGTGTGCCAGAAAACACTGACTCTAAGCCTGGGACGATGGAGGTTGAGGTAGCTGTCATCCTTTTCTCATGTTCGGTGACATAGCACAACCTCCGTTACACAACGCTCATGTCTGACGGAGATAGTGCCACCTTCTCTGCCCTTGTGCAAAAAAATCTTTATGAACTGGTCCCCATTTCTAAAGAGGAATGTCTGAATCATGTCCGGAAGAGGATGGGGACAGCACTGCGCAACCTTGTGCAGAAAAATGACAAGGCTTTAGGAGGGAAGGGCAGGCTGACAAAGGCCCTCATAGACAAGTTGAACGACTATTATGGCTGGGCCCTACGGAATGATTCCAGCAATGTGGCTGTAATGCAGCGTGCAGTGATGGCATAGTACCACCACGTGACATCGATGGACGAGGATCCTCACCACGACTTGTGCCCTGAGGGTGCAGACAACGCCAGCAAGAGTGATGGTGTGCCACCTCCGAAGCATCGGTACAATCTTCCAGGCTATGTTGCAGAAGCACTGCTACCTGTTTATAAGTGTCTCTCACAGGCTTCTCTTCTGCAACGCTGCCTGGGAGCAAAGACGCAGAATGCATCCGAATTATTTCACTCCGTGCTGTGGTCCCTGATGCCCATAGAGCAGCATGCGTCGCTGATTGCTGTGGAGACAGCACTGCATGAGGCAGATTTAAGATATAATGCCGGCTGCCACAGGGCCACCCAAGAGCTATGTTCATCAGTGGGGCTAACACCTGGCGACCTGGCCATTCAACGGGCAGCCGAGAAAGATTCTCTGCGCTTGAAAAAGGCCAAGAAACAATCGCAAGAGAAGGTGGAAAGGCGGAAAAAGAAGAGAGTGCGTAAGGACATCTCCAGTTAGGCTGCAGGGTCATTTTAGGCCAATATATGTGCTTAAAACATTCAAAGCTCATTTTTTCAATATGACTTTTTTGTCTGGTGACACTGCTTGTTCCAGCCATATCTCTGTAACTGCTCATCAGATTTCCAGAAGTTTTTTTTATTGTGTATCTGAATAAATTTCTGAGGGCAAGACAAGCCCATTTTTTTTTATATATTGTGTCTGTAATTTGTGATATTTAATCAAAATTTGATTGATAAAATCTTATTCACCAACACTAAATTCTGTGGTCTGCTAAAATTTTTCAGCAAGGAAATTTAAAAAGAGGGCTCTGTCATGCCCTGAGGTATCCATCTGGGAATCATCATAGTGAATTTCACAGTTGCAGCACCTTTTGAAAATTCTCCAGGCCCGGAATGAGAAAACCATGTGCACCATTCTGACATATTACTGTAACTTGAGAACCAGTGAACATAACTGCATGAAATTTTGTAGTTCTACTAATGCTTTTGCTATAAGTCTATCCTGAAAATTTCATTAAGATAACTCGGTAAACAAAATAGTTTGTATCCGAGGGTAACCTCCCCCCTTAAATGGTGTGAATGGGCTGTTATGCAAAAAAGAGGTGAGGCGAGCAGACAGGACACAAGAGTAGAGAAGTGGACAACACGAACGCCGACTATCAACTGAAGGGAGCCCTGATATGAAAAAAAGAAAGAAGACACAAAACTCATCTGCGCAAGCTCAGGAATGCCACATGTCAGTCCGGTACATGTGCCGGTCTACGTGAGAGATAACTGTTAAGGCACTTAATCTCTTCCTTATGTATAGTAATCGAAGGCTGACTCACGCACGAACTTCCACCATTATAGATATGCCATGCCTCTACCATAAGACGCACCTTCATTCTTATGCCTGTACAATATTGCGCATTCATCTAACTCTGGCATGCAGTTACAATCTTGAATGGGCTGCTCAGCCACTCTGCTCCATAATTTTTGTCATTTATGACATTGTAGGAAATCAGCCAAAAGCCATTTATCCTGTTTGATCTACAGAGTGTGTCCGAAAAGTAATGCAATTATTTTTTTTCTGGTGCTGCTATTGGACATACCACGATCGGATTGGTTGGGTTAGGTGGGCGGACTCTTAGCTTTTCATCATTGCCTTGCACAGTCTGCTCCAAGCTCTGGGAGCATCAGGATTGCTGTTTCCATGAACCTCCTGATAGTGCTCTTGTTGCGACTCGCCGATACCTCGCCGATACCGACCAAATGATTCAGCAAGCCTGCAGGAATTCTGCTTTGTTATATTCTCAAGTTTCAAGGTGATCGAAGGCATTCAAAGAGGGCCGAGAAGACGTGGATGATAAATCCAGCTCTGGACAGCCATCAATGAGCAAAAGTGTGTCTCGTGTTCGTGATCTTTTGAACACCGACCGTCAAATGAGTGGGCGGATGATAGCACAGACTCTCAATATTCCGAAAACCACTGCGCTTGACATCGTAAGCGACAATTTGAACATGCAGAATGTGTGCACCAAGCTGGTCCCCAAACTGTTGACTGACAACCACAAGAACAACCAGCGAGTGAACTTTCGGAATGCGTGCAAATTGAACCTTATTTTTTGGATTGTGTCATTACCGGCGACGAAACATGGGCATTTGAGTACGATATTGAGACGAAGCACCAAAGTTCCGAATGGCACACCTCGGAGTCCCCTCGCCCCAAGAAGACAAGAATGAGTAAGTCAAAAGTGAAAACAATGCTAATTGTCTTTTTCGACACCAAGGGTGTGGTTCACAAAGAATTCGCACCCCAAGGGCAGGCAGTCAACGCTGCCTACTACGTGGATGTGCTTGAGAGATTGAGAAAAAGGGCCCTGCGAGCGCCAAAGGATATCGCCGATACCTGGCAGTTGCACCATGACAGCGCTCCCAGCCAAACTTCTGTGCGTGTACAGGAGTTCCTGGCCAAGCACAACTTGGGGATGCTGCCCCAGCTCCCCTATAGTCCTGACCTGGCTCCGGTGGACTTTTCTCTTCCAGAGAATCAAGAGCGCCCTGAAAGGAGCCCATTTTGGGACCATCGAAGCCATCCAAACCCGTGTGACAAAGGCTCTAAAAGAGGTTCCCGTTGACGCCTTCCATTGCGTGCAGTGCATGACAGAGTCACTGGCAAAACTGTGCAGATGCCAGAGGAGACTACTTCGAAGAATTCTAAATGTTTGTAACAATATCTTGAATAAACGTTTTTCTACGGATAATATTGCATTAGTACTTTCTGGATACACTCTGTATACACGAGCTCAGGTATGGCTATACTCTATCCCAGTAGTTTCTTGCAGCATCATGGAAGCTACATGAATTCTTAGCCAATAAGAAGGCCAAATGGCCTTCGAGATGTACTCATCTGCGCTGTCGTCTGCTCAGTACCTGCTTGCCATCAATTCTATTGGTACATGCTCCATGGTTGGCAGATTGTCGCGAAAAATGTTTTGACGGTGTAACTGCAAGCTGTGTTTGCATGCATGTGACAGCGGTGCTTCCTTTGACCTAGTTACCTTGCAGCCTCATTAGCAAGTAGCAAGGGCGAATGCCCTCATAAATGTTAACAAGTGCCACAGTGTCTGCTCAGCGTCTACTTGGCGTTTGCTCTCTCTCGTCATCATGTACCATGCTAGAGCGGGGTACTAAATTAAGGATGCAGTGAACAATTCCTCATCGTTAATGCATCACCAGGGCTGATACCGAAGTGCCATCTGCTAACTTGAAATCAAAACAGTTTCACGGCTCGGCACAGTGTCTGTAGTCATAGCAGAATGGAAACAAAACAGCCGATGTCAATAATTACGACAGAACATACCTAATGGTTTCACCACAGCTTAAGATGAGACTTAGCTATGGCGGATTTTGTCATTTGTTTCTTGCTGACAGGGTGGAGAGCCAGTAACAAGCATGAATTCGAATTGAAGCAGGTGTTCGGCACTGTATGGGCACTGCCATGTTGCCAGGTGATTACGGTGAGGGTGACTATTATGGTTACTGACAGTAACTGCCACTGTAATTCTTGTTAAACGACGTGTATGCACTAAGGGTCCTAACATATCATGTATCCCTGTACCGTATCATGTAGCGAATATAAATGTCTCTAGTGCAGCCAATAATAGGCCAGTTAGGCCAGGAACTATATTCTGCTGCGCAAGGATACTGTATTGCCTGTGTATACCTCGCACCTTCGGCAGTGCTGCAAGGTACTTGCGAGATGTAGTATAGCAAGATTGTGAAGCATTTGCAGGAACTGGATAGTGAAATTCCAAAAATGATTATAGATAATTTACGGTGTAATGAGCAAAAGTGGGTGAATTAGAAGTTCGCTCTGACAAAATATAATAATCTGGAATATTCGCATCATGCGTCTAAGAAATGTTTCAAAGCCCCTTGGGTGCTTGGAACGTTCAGTGTAATTTCTCATTTTGGTAGTGCTGTATTAATTTTTCCATTGTCTGTGCTGTCTATTTCGTTACAAACCTCTTCACTGCAGTGACACATGTGCGGGCATGGCGTACCTGGAGTCCAAGCATGTGGTGCATCGAGACCTAGCTGCTCGGAATGTGCTCATCTCGGATGACTGCCTCGCCAAGGTGTGCATGCTCTGAAACTTGCATGTCTGTCCTATTAGCACAGCTCCTTCTATAACTTGCACTTCAGATTCTTTTTTGTTACGTGGGGACATCATCAAATTCTGTAACGGTGGCATTTTGAGCCAATCATAGATGCCGTAGCACCCCTCTGCGCCAATCATGGTCAGTCAGCATGGTGAATTTGATAATATAGCAGAATTTTATAATGTCCATGATAGCATTCGAGGTCTTATTTTCTTGTTCGTCTGGCTGTTTTGGTGTTTCTACAGTTTAGTGCTGTAAAATTTGCACTTCTACCTGAAAGGCAAAGCATTTATAGCGATAGCAAATTATTATACAAGTTGCAAAGTACAGGCTGTAGTTTCATCGGCCATATAAATTGCAGCAAACATTGATCTAATGAACAAGCATAGTGTCATGCATACACAAGCAAACATGAAGAAACCTCACTCGATGACCACAGACGCTCACTGTCACAACGCTGGCATGATGAAGACCGCTGGCTTCAGGGAACAAACACGTCGGGCTGCCTCTCACTTTAATGCCCATCTGACATTTGAGATTACGTGACTTCCAATGGTAGGCACATGGGAAGACAGTGCACGTTTACTTCTCAGCCACATACACAGCCATGCACAGCTACCGCCAGGGTAGAGCAGGAGACGACCACTCACCTGCTCGCCCCTCCCCCTCTATCTAGTGCGCGTTTGGTCAAGTGACATCCTACATAGGGCATGCAGGAGGATGGTGTGCATAAAACCACTATCTTTCTTGGCTCGCCCTCAAATGCTTTTCTTACCCACAACAATTGGTGCACGAGGCACAATCTTATCACACTTGAACTTTGTATGGAACATCACGGCAACGATGTCAAAATTCGCCTGGCATGTTATATAATTGCTATTGCAATAAAATGGACTCCTCTTGTGCTTGCAGGTATCCGACTTTGGCCTGGCAAAAGATGAGAGTGACAATCTAGAGGGTGGCAAGTTTCCTATCAAATGGACTGCCCCCGAAGCCCTCAAATGCAACGTAAGTGGTGATACTAGCTGTTTACTTTGACGAAGGAAACTTATTATATCTGATTGGGAATACAATCAATAAATGTTATCAAAGTTTCGTAGGGACCAGGGATTTTTCTGTGCATTAGTGAAGTTAAGTAAAATACGGTCCAGAGCATACTGAAGCTTCATTTCTCGAAAAGATGTATACATCCTGTTGAAATTGAACAGATATGCTACAAGAGCAGGTACATGAGAGAAGGTGCATACAGTAAAACCTCTTTACGTTGTATTTCATGAGACAGAAAAATATGTCCGAACAAACTGAATGTAGAATTACCACATAGATTCGTGTAAGGGTCTCACTTATTTCACAATTTCCGGTCCCCTTGCGCTTCAAATTAAGGGGGGACACGGGTCTTAAAAACCGAAAATTGCAAAAGAAGTCTATTTTTGGGAACTACTTGTTTTGGCATCTGTAATGCCCAATCTACTCCGTGTCAAAACGATTTGCCCCAAAACACACCTTAAGTGTCCGAAAAAAATTGTTTTGTCAGCGTGGACAGCAAGAAACGACCCCAAAATCGCGCAGAAACATTGTTCATGGAGCTTTTTTTCGTCTTTCCCGCCGCTGAGCGCCGCCATCTTGTTATCGTTAAAAAACTCAAAGTTCTGCCTTTCAGTTCCCCGCATCCTCGCCACTGAATGCTGCATAGAAAAAGCGCAAACATAAAACAATGAGGGGCCATTTCTGACGAAACTCTCTATGCATGCGGCCCTCCGATTGGCTCAGTGTGCTAGCGTGCTGAGAGGTGCCTTCTGATTGGCTGTTGCTATGGCAACTAGGCCTAGCAGACGAGCTCATCTCCTGGGCCTGGCAGTGGGTCACTTCGGAAACAGCTAATACGCCATTTCTTTGTTCATCGTATTGCAAACGTAAGCGGCAAATCAACCCTCTCTAAAAAAAACATTGAAACCGAACATGGGTCCACGAAAAGCGAAGCCCAAGCTGTCTCTGCTTCCTACAGCAAGGAAGAAGTGGTTATGCCAAGATTTAGATGAGCCGACCAGATCGTGCCAGAAATAAGTCACTGCGTTGCGCAATCTCATGCCGGATCGGCAATAACACAGCAGCGAAGCTAACCATTGCCTTTTATGCCCGTGTGTAGGTTTACTTTGGAGACCGCAGACGATGTGCCGATGCCTATTCCCGTGCCTCTCGCGCGTTCACGGATTCGTGTTGGTGCATTCCAGATGCTGTTACAAGCCTATACGTGCACCTAATGTCTACACCAGCAGTAGAGTTTTGCGTTTTTAGTTATATTGGAATTATTATTTCCTGGTTTTCAAGCTTGAAATTTATATTTTCCCAGTTTTTTAGTTGTTTTCTTTTTTTCTCAAGTATAGCTTCCTTAAAGTATCAAATTTTGGGGTCAGCACTGTGTCCCTTCTACTCATTCAATTCTCATCATTCATTTTTCCCTGAATGCAGGCGAGTCAGAGAGCACACAGATACTATGATATAGTGTCCTAGGACACTGAAATATTTTGAAATCCTGTAGAAGTCACCAACAAGAATTCACATTTGTAAAGCTGCAACTTCAGAATTTCATAGCTTTGGCTCAAGTACAGATATAAACATCAGAGTGCTGACTTGCAGTAATTGAACATCCAGGAACGTACCTGCTTAATTTTAACTATGTTGTTGCAGTAAATATTTTGCAAATCGCATCCAAAATTTTTAAAACAAGAATAATTGTAACCACTTTTTTTTTATTGACCTCAGAAAAAATCTAATTGTATATTTATAAGCAGCACACAAGATTGGATGTGTCCTGAAAGTTTCATGTGTCTAGAGTGAGTATCAAAAATGGTTGTTCTGAATGCCATGTCCCCTCATATTTAATGTTGTTTGTTTTTTTGTACTTTTCTCAAAACACGAGTTTCGGGCTCCATGTAATATTCAGGCCTCACTATCTCAACACCAAGAACAGATAGAACAATAATCTTTTTTACAGAATGGAGCCTAACGTATACTCCATGCAGTATAGCAAGGAAATATTTTTGGTTTCACTTTGTAAATTAGTTATTTTGCTACAATTTCTGCCACATGGTTGCCATATTTTGTAGGCTTGCATTCAATGGGCTACAAAATATCTATTAAAATCAGATAAAAATGTGCTTGCTGTACTTCATTCCGTACTCTTTATACTATCTAAACATGCCTTACAAATAATGTTCTATTGCCATTTATTTTCCATTGTGGCCTTAAACAATGGAAGTGAAATGTTAATTATTGTAGAAACTAATTGACCTACAAGAAAACTAATTACATATTTGAAATCAGCACAACAACCTTAAAGGGGCCCTGAACCACCCCTCGGGCTTGGTGAAATAACATAGTCCACGGGTAGCATACGCTGTTGCAAAGACCTCAGCCAAGTTCTGCTGTTGTACGCGGTCCGTGGAGCTCGCAAGCGGAGCGCGAAGTCACTTTTTTCTCAAACGCTCTCGTTTCAAAAACCCCATGATCCTCGCTCTTTTCTGTGTGCTCTCTTTCGTCATAAAGTGTCATTGCCAATCTTCACTTCAAATATCTTTCTCCACTTTGATAAAAAGTGGTTCAGGGCCCCTTTAATAAGATTGGAAAGTTTCATTAAATAATTCATAGCTTTCGACTGTGCTGTCTCTCATAACTGTGAATTGATCGGTCAAGAATCGGTATTTGCACACAACCATTCATGTTTATCTTAAAGGGGTCCTGAAACACTCTTCGGGCTTTCTGAAAAAACAGTCTGTGGATAGCATAAGCTGCTGTGAACATCTCAACCAAATTTTGCAGCCATGCATGACACATGGAGTTCTCAGGAAGAGTGCGAAGTCACCTTTTTCTAACACACTACATTTCGACAGAAGCCTCCTTATTCTTTTTGGGCGCTATATTTCATCATACAGCATATTCCCATACCTGGCTGCTATTGGCCAATAGCTTACATCAGTCAAGGTGTTTGGATCACTGCGCTTCTTCCTGATATTACTGTGTATATGAGGGCGAATCAGAAAGTCTTTGCCCCTATTCTTTATTAGCCAAAATGACATACATGTAGATAATTACAAATATACGTACTATACTACATACCTTACACTATTTTTCCACATAGTCCCCATACCAGTTCAGACATTTGTCCCAGTGCAGCACTAAATTTGAGGCCCCTGTGGTAGAATTCATCCGGCTGACTCTAGAACCACTATCGGACTGCTGTCTTGGCTTCGTTGTTGCACATGAATCATTGTCGTGCCAAGAACTTCTTCAGCGGACTGAAAACATGGAAATCACTAGGGGCGAGATCCGGACTGTATGCTGGGTGGTCCAGACTCTCCTAGTGAAATGATCAGAGTTTGTCGACGGTCAGCGACGCATGCGGCCTCCCCAAACGCTCATTGTCAAGCAAGACTTCACGGCCTTTCGCGAACTCACAACACCACCACCTCGCACTTCTCAAAGTGAGACACCTTTCCCCGTGCGTGGGCTGCATTTCCCTATGAATTTCTACGGCCGTCTGTCCCTTGCTCCATAGAACATAAATCACACTTCGTTGCTCGTGCACCATACGAAGCACGACCATCATCTTCAACAACTGACAGCAGCACCTTGCCACGGAGCCACCGGCAGATATGGCCGAGCCGGTCCAAGAAAGGTCCACCACTGGGAATGGATATGTTGACCTCTCATTTACAGCCATAATTTGGCTAAAAAAAAATATATGGCAAAGACCTTCTGATTCACCCTCATATTTATTGATGCAGTTTACTACGTATACTGAAGTGAAAATCTGCTTTTGAATTTTGATAAGAATTGCATACTTCCCGAAGAAGTCGATTACCATCTGCTTACGCGAGGCCGACGCCGCCCTCGTCGGAAATAAACTTTGGCTAGACTGCTTATTGATGTCGTAGCCATTAAGTCTCTCTAATTTCAATTCGTTTAAACTTTCAACTAGCCTCGAACCAGGCAGAACTTAAGGTCAGACCTCACGCACGCTTGCCAGCGCATTCTCACTCCTGGCCACTCCTGGCTAGATGCCTTTGCTTCATATTGAACTATTGACAGTGCTTCAAAATGCCATCTTAGATGTGGCTACCATCCGTGGGTCAAGCTGGTGCAGGACACAGCCAATTGGCACCACACAGCAGAGCCACACAGGAACATACGAGTGCAAGCGCACATTCAAGCCCTGTCTTGCTTAAAGCAAACGCTGCGCATATGAACTACAGTTGCATGTTCTAGCTGCGGTCTGCTTTCGGCTTAGATACCGCAGCTGCTTCAGGTTGTTGCGACCACTCCACTCACTGAGTGTACTGCGGCCCACTGAGGACAACCGTGTTTGCAAAGCGTGTCAAAGACGCCAAAATTGGAAATAGTGGCATTTACATGAACATCCAAAATTAAATTTGAACTGCCTGCCGTGGTGCCGTTTAGTAGATGGAGGGTTGTGAGCACGCCCTGCTCCGCTGTAACCTTCGCATTGCAAGGCATTGAAAAAGGAGCGGGGGCAGCATGAAGGGGATCAAGGTGGCCTCTGATTGCCAATAACTCCGTTTTTGTGGAAAGCATTGAAGTACTTTTCGTGGCAAAGTATTTATGAAATAGTCTATTTTAACTTCAAATGCATTGCTTGACTTTGATAAAAAGTGGTTCAGCGCCCCTTTAATATGAGGCGCTTCACTTAAATTGTGGTGCGAATGTTTTACTGTAGCTGTACCCTACGCATCTACAAAATTTCAGGGACCCTTTAGTTACCGCCCTGCTTCTGTCAAATCAGAAAAATTTAAGTTTTGAAAGAATGCTTTATATAAACTCATTAATTGTTTCTTTTTAATGCCCCCTTAAGTAGCTACA
The DNA here is from genome assembly GCF_023375885.2 of Dermacentor andersoni. Taxonomy (NCBI): domain Eukaryota; kingdom Metazoa; phylum Arthropoda; class Arachnida; order Ixodida; family Ixodidae; genus Dermacentor; species Dermacentor andersoni. The sequence continues at coordinate 22,512,874 of NC_092816.1, read as the reverse complement.
TGGTCATGGGCAACTTTATCTACTGTTACAAATTTTTGTCCCTCAGAATTGTCGATCAGCTTCAAATGGTGCCAACTCCCCCCTCAATGTTGGCATTGACAAGAGCAGCAATAAAGCGAGAAAAGTGCTCGACAATCACTGTTGCAGATAAACCCCATGATCATTGGGGTGCCAGAGCACAATCGATCTCTGTTCAAGTGGCTAGGAGATGGAAATTCGGTGCATGTCTTTACCGTACTTTTGTTTTCTTGTGTCAACAGCGTGACAATTGTTGAAATACACACTGACCAGATAGCATGCAAGCGTACCTGCGTGCAGCGACGTGGTACAAGGTTTTTTGGTCACATGTGTAATAAGACACTTATTTTCTGGCAGCTGTTATTTTGGACTCTCGACTATGTATTCGGAGTTTTACGTCGTCCCTGCTGGATCCAAATTAAATTGTGGGGTTTTACGTGCCAAAACCACTTTCTGATTATGAGGCACGCCGTAGTGGGAGACTCCGGAAATTTCGACCACCTGGGGTTCTTTAACGTGCACCTAAATCTAAGTACACGGGTGTTTTTCTTTTTTCGCATTTCGCCCCCATCGAAATGCATCCGCCGTGGCTGGGATTCGATCCCGCGACCTCATGCTCAGCAGCCCAACACCATAGCCACTGAGCAACCATGGCGGGTTGCTGGATCCAAATTATCAGTCGGCAACTATATGGGCTTTCATGTTGCTGTATGCAGAGTGAATACTTGCACTGCTGTGCATGCAAAAAAATATTTAGTGCAAGGCTACGCAATTGGCTCTGCTAGACGTATTGCTCGGTAATAATGCTACAGTCGAATATCAATAATTCATACTTGAAGGGGCCTGAAATTTGTTCAAATTAAAAGAAGGACTTGTTCTTGTATTCAGGGTCTGTCTTGTCGTACAAAATTGCATATGGCGTACTCTCTCCAACAACCTTTCCATCGGGGCGTCTCAGTTTAAGCACATCATTGTTAGAAATAAAAATAAAAATAATAATAATAATAAAAAACTAAACAAGCGTGAACGAGACAACCAAGCCAACCAAAACAAGCGCGAGCGAGGCTGATGCAACACGATGGTAGTGCGAAACAAGTGGTCCGGCTGAACCAGATGCAAGTACGAATAGAGTGGTCAGGCGGATCCGCATGATACTAGTTTCCCGTGCGTACATCACTGTAGGGGCCACTCTTAATGGCCTCTTCTGCTCATGGCTCGCCACGAAAAATCAGCATAGGACCAATCCCTCCCGCAGTGCACGTTTTGCCGCTAGTGTGGCTGGGACATTTAGGCACGACGCAGAAGTGGCGACCTTGCCATTTGAGAAAAGCTGAAATTGCCACCGCGTTTTCTTTTCTTTTTCTTTTCTTTTCTTCTTTTTTTTTTTTTACACACTGTGTTGAGGTGTCTCCCCTAAGCCTTTCGTCTATGGCAGGGTCAGAGCAATAGTGGTCAGAGACGCCGCCACATGATATGGCATGCTGCTGTTGTTAGAGCGCGGTATGTTCGAATTGACCATCGCAAATGCTTGCACGTTCAAATGGCTGGACGTTTTCGCCCATTGGAGTATAAATAACTTTGGCGGGACCACGGCGTCAGTTCGAATAAAACGAAAGTTAGAATTAAGCGTGTTCAAATTAACTAGATTCGACTGTAATATATTGGCCAATATCCAGTGAGCGTTGGATGTGTGTCCATTATTTCCTTGTTCCAACCTTCTGCCATTCAAACTCTTTTGTGCAGAAATTCTCCAACAAGTCGGACATGTGGAGCTTTGGCATTCTGCTGTGGGAGATCTACTCCTTCGGCCGGGTACCCTACCCTCGAATTGTGAGTTGCAGTAGTCAATTTTTTCTCTCTCTTTCTCATGATAACAAGAGATGGGTGTTGAAATTTTTTGCTCCTCCCTTCCTATACATCTTGAGGTCATTGAACTTGCACGAGTAGCTATGACCAAGTAACTTGCGTTTTCTTGCGTCTATTTGACTTCTTAGTCTTTCACATCCCTTTTCTCTGTATATACCTTTGTTCTCATTCCCTCCAGCACCGGCATCCACTAAGGCCTCTCTCATTGCTTAATTGTCGCTTTGGGATGTTAAATCCTAGGAATCAATCAATCAGCAATATCTGTGGGCACATTTGCAATGTAAACTGAATACAATGAGTCTGTTGATGCCCTAAAAGCATGCTGTAATCATCAGGCACAAAAAGCAAATGAAGACGGTCATTGCACGTAGTGCAAGAGCAGGCTTGTGATAGCCAAGGGGAAGAGAGCTGCAGTGACGTGTTGTGCGTTGTGCATGCTTGCAGCCCCTGGCAGATGTGGTGCGTCACGTGAGCAAGGGCTACCGCATGGAATCGCCCGAGGGCTGTCCTAGTGAAGTGTACGAGCTCATGCGTGCTGCCTGGCAGGAGGAACCTCAGGAGAGACCCACCTTTGCACAGGTACCATACACGCACAGTAAATTAAAAGGCCACTGGAATGAAGAGATTAACAGGTGCAAGTAGTATTGAGACCATGGGACGTACTCTACGACTATCGCCTTCATGTGACGTGTAGCTCAAGTAGCCAATCACCTCATCTGATTTTGCTATACCAGCCAATCAGTGCACGCCTGATGGCAGTACTATCACCGAAAGCAATTGTTGCAAAAATACGTCCCCATGTGATATCATGAATGAGTGAACACAGTGAAATGAATATACATTTGGCATACTGTGGGATGTGTGAAAGAGCTGAGTAGTGTCATATTTTCAATATTGCTGCTTCAGCATCAATATTTCTGCTTCAGCAGCACCATAACTGAACTTGAGTATTGGCTTGTGTGGAAGCACACAGCCAAATTGTAAAGTATGCTGTGCTTTCTACAGAATTTGAATGGAATCAAGTGAACTATGTTTTTTCGTAGAGATGCTTTCTATTGCATTGTGGTGGTTGAATTATTAACCCCTTCAGGTGCCAATTAACTCGGTCCATTGAAATTTAACTAGTTTCGCTATATCTCTTGTCTTCAAAATCACAAAACCTCTAGAGCTGCAGAATGGAATAAGAATTTTAAATTCAGTGACTTTTGTGAAGTTTACAAAATGTGGACTCTACGTGAGAACTCTCTACAAGAACATCGGAAATGAAATAGACTATTAAGTTTAGCATAATTGGAAAGCACCTACATCTAACCACTTGAAGATACGGCTGCTCTAATACGTTGTGAAAGACAGTAAAAGTACTGACACCGAGAGCCAGCACCCAGCCTTTTATCTTCCAACTAGTTTTGCTAAAACATTTTGCATGTTATTCAAACTTGCAGTGCAGGTCCAATCAGAAGTGTTTAGAGATGTATGCGACATATTTTAAATACAGTCAATGACCTGTTTTGTGGACGCCCAATTTTTCTGACATACATGCCTGATAATGTATAAGCATGTCTGAAATTTTGGGTGAAAAAACCCTTTGGCGTCTGATTTTCTGGACTTTGTGCCATGACTGCGAATCTGAAACAGCATTATCAAAGCCACCACCACCACCATTTTGATTATCGCACCGCCTCGAACAGGCGCTCTCACATGCAAGTCTGCTGGCAGCCGTAGCAACCACCGCGGCGACGCTAGACCTACCTGCTTTGACATTCACTACCAAGCTTCTTGCAGTTCGGTGCCATGCTTTTCATTGAAAGAATTAGCTGCTATCAGCAACGGCACTGAATCCACCTTTGTAATCCTGGCCAATGGCTTCGGAGCTCAGAAAGCATGATGCGTTGCATTATTCCAATTCCAGAAAGTCACCTTCGCCACAGTAAAGCAGTGTTACGCGATGAAGCATGTGCCAAGAATTGCAGTAAAACATACCAAGAGTTAGAAGGGACAATTGGCATGAGACCCAGCATGTATTCCTTAATTATATGCGCGTGCAGCCATCGTCTCCTGTCACAGTACGAGCACCAATATGCCTAATAAGTGTACTGGCAGGCCTTCAGAACGGACGTGCCTGTGGCAGTTTGAGTCCTTGGGAGTAGCAAAAGGCACGCATTCGTTTTTTCGGACGTTTTCGCGGTCCCTAGGGAGTCCGAAAAATGAGACGTTGACTGTTTTAATATGTTCATCAACGCTATTGCTTTTGAGGCACTATACGCCTCGTGCACCGCCTATAGAGGCGCCACTGAAAGCCACCTAGCGGACGCCTCCAACAGTACACGCTGGAGCAGTAGCAGACGACAACCCTTTGCAGCAAAGATGGCTAAAGTTCGCAGCTGCGATTTCTCCGTTGTTCGGGTGCCAGGCTGCTTCTTCTGCGGTGACAGCTGTTGGGAAGATGCTGACCTCTGTGCGAGCGAGTATGAACACGATGTTACCGGTGTTTGGGACAACATGGTCCACATACGTGCAAGGTGTGTCCCGCAGACAAACGCCATGAACCCCATTTACATGACGTGGAGCTCATGTTCACTAGCCGATAAATTTTGTTCAGTGATGCGATTTTTCGATGTTTTTTTTTTTATTCTACCCTTGCCACAATGCTGCTTCTGTACCTGAATAATAAGCACCCGTCGTTAGTGCTGACTCATATAAAAAAATCCGCACGGTGCAATCTCTGCATATGCCGTTGTGATTTTTCTGCCGATGAATACATGTGACATCGCCGAATAAGTGCAGTCGAAGTCACCTCAAGAAGAGTAATGCCAATTTATTGATGGAAACGCGTACCCTAGCCAACGAAGTCACCAAACACATGAGTTAATAAAAGCACGTGTTAGTGCTGTACCGCCGATGCAATTCTGCTGCATACGCCGAAGAACTACCGTTCCCGCTGCAGTTTGTGCAATTTTAAATTCCCCAAGGGAGCTGCTTGGAAACGTACAAAGCTAAAGACTGACTAGCTTTTCAGTACTTTTTTATTTTACTAGAGAGAGGTGCCACATGATATATTTAAAGGCAGAGCAGCGCCAGTCAAAGTAGATGAGCGCTGGCGGCAAGGCCCGGTTTAGTCGTCTGCAGCGTAAGTATAAGAAAGAATTCAGTTGAGTACAAAACTCACATGCAGGAAGGGACTACGTTGTGAAACAAACAAATCACTCGGCGTGTTAAATTTGCTCAGGCAGCATCGAGGTGTGATGACTTCCCAAACAGGACACGAACTTTTCAGCGAGAAATGGAACAAAAATACCACATGCAGCAGCTATTAGCAATTCTCGCACTGAACTACCTATTTTCTAGACACATTTCCAAAAACGCAAACAATATCTAAGATGCCCTCGGGCGATAAGAATAAAGCTGTTAAAGAAACACTTCCTTGGTATCATTCCGATAAGACACAGCGTGATTTATACCCTTTACAAACAAGGCAGGGTGAAAACTTCGCAGCTCAAAAGAATCGACAAGAGTTATGCATGTAGCAACTAGCAACAGTTAAACATGTGCGAAGCCATGCATAAAATAGATGTAAAAACATGAAGTGTTCTACAGCTGGTGCGAGGATTTACCGCGCCACATGAAACCAACAATTTCAGTTCTTGCAAACTTCAGTAGCTTTAACATACAATGCAATGCGCTCGTGCAGTTGTGCTGCCTAGCTAGCGCAACGCGGTAAAGAAGCGGAAAACAATATAAGCGGCAAACAGCATTCCGAACTTTACCGAAATGCCTTTAAACCTCATGCTGTACTGCAGACGAACTTCGTTGCTCACGCGTCTAATTATGATCGAGTGGAAGAAAACACCCACGAGACAAAGGAAAGGATGAGAACAAGAAATTTCCCTTCGAAGCGACGATCCATTTTTGCTACCGTTGCTTCCGCTGATGAGGCTTTGCCGGGAATGATTAGAACCGTATCGCCGGCACGTTTTCACCGGTATTTGAGCCCCCCACCCTGCAACAATTCTTCGACATTCCCTGAAGCTTTGGCCACCCCACACGTGCGAATGGTGTTGCCTATTTTGCTCTGAAAACGCGAATAAGACAGAGAAGCACGATCAATGACACAACAAACTACGGCGTGCACCAGGCTCCTCTCCCGCGTGTTCTGCGCAAGGCCGCCACCAGTGGCGCGTCCGTCGGCGTGCACGGCGCGTATAGTCGACGCTTGATTCAATGGACCGTGATAATACAGCGAGAAAGGTTCGTTATATCTAAAGTCCTACCCGCCATGATTGCCTGATGGCTTTGGTGCTGGGCTGCTAAGCACGAGGGCATGGGATTGAATCCAGGCCACAGTGGCTGCGTTTCGGCCGCATTTTGATGGGGGTGAAATGCGAAAACACCTGTGTACTTAGGTGCATGTTAAAGAACATGAGGTGGTCCAAATTCCTGGAATCCCCCTCATGTGCCTCATAATCAGATTGTGGTTTTGGCACGTAAAACCCCATAATTTAATTTTATTATATCTGATATCCATTATATCCAAAATTAAGGACGTGGAATGTGTAATGGCGAAACCTTACCACAGTCTGACCCATAAGCGAACTGAAAAACAAACATTGAAATAAACTAAATAAGCAGTTTGTGCAGTGATCGTACAACCACACGGCATGGCATCTTCCTCTTTGCCATTTTCCGGATGCTGGTTGCTGACAAATGGCAGTTTTCGGTACTAAGGCATATTGCCACGTGCCTTTCGGGCTTTGTATCTGTGCCGGTGGCTTTCGAATGACGGGTGTTAACGCATGTAAGCACTCCCGCAAACCTACTGTGATAGTGTCTTATCTACGATGGGCCCATCGTATCAGGCAGGGCAACTCGCGCTATCTCTCGCGATAGTTCTATGCGTGTTACTTCACAGCCTATAAATACTGCCTGCACATAGGTAATGCTCATTCTTTGTCAATTGCCTTCCATGTGTGCACATGTTGCTGCTACTGGGCTAGTTGCTTTTGGTTATGCAGGGCACAAGTTCACCTCAATAAATGTGTCTTGCTGCATGCTCGTCTTCTCTAATTACCGGTGTGTAGCACCACTTGTGACAATATACACCCGCACAATGGCAAGATTAATGGCGTGCACAGTGGTAGGGAGCCAGCCGGCCAGCACTGGCGTGCCAACTACCTGGCCAAAGAGCACATCGCCTCCACCAATAATGCAAACAATGCCTACCGTTTGTCCCTCACACAAATCAGGGGTTGCTAGTATAAACCGATGTCTTATTTTTATTTTTGGCAACATGCGACGACCACTGTGAAATCTAAAGCACAAACAAAAGCTGCTGTACTTGGCAAGTTCGTCTAGGAGCCTGAATCTGGCCGCCACTGCACTGCATGCAAGACAGCTCGACTGCATCACGTGCCTTGCGCTCTGGATGCCGCAGATAGCAGCATACCTTTTCTTTCTTTTTTTTTTTATGAATTGATGCCATGAGAAATGGTTTCCTCAAAATGGTGCATTTTATGATCGTTGGCTGTTGTTCTTGAACGTCGTATGCTACTGCTTTAGAAGCATAAATTGCCAGGCTAGTTCGCGCATGTCTTGAACTAAAAAGGAACCAGCGAAAGCCAACATGCAGGACCAGAAGGAGGCACACACATACATAGTTGTCTGTTTCATGCTTCGATACTTCCATGCTACTGCTTCGCTTCGAAGCTGGTTAGGCCTAGCGGCAGCCTGTGTTCTTGTTCGGCACTGTGCTGATAACGATGGTCTGCTTGCATGGTCGACATGAAAACTTTTCGCCAGTGGGGCCTTGCGTGGCACGCTGTTGCTCGAAGCTTGCCGCTAGCGTATTCGTTCATTAAAAAACAGCATTTTTGCAAATTCCGCAAGTGACCAAAAAGAGTTGCAGGCAGTACACTGCCACACACATTCACACATCACTACAGCAAAGTATGTTGTATTTTACACAATGCAAACAAAGTTTACCCGAACATTTGTCCGTTGTAGCCGACAATCCGTTATAGCCGGTTCTGCTAAAAGCAGAATTGGTTACATTACAGACCAAACTAAGTGAGATGAGTAATCTGTTATATCCGAAAGTATGTTGTACATATGTGGATCCATTGTAATGGGTGTGGACTGTATCTTGGCATGCACAATTGTGCACACGGCACCTAAAGCCAGGGGTTAAATGGAAAACCATGCCTGATGGGTATGCTTCATGGAAGCTGGTAGCTAGGTGCCCCTCAAGGAGTTATTTCCATAGATTTTGTTTCCAGAGATTTTATTCCCAGTCATCCTGAACATGCAGAGCCAGACAACACTTGTGACAAGGTAATTTGATGTCTTGCTGTGCAGGTGCTACGCAAGCTGCAGGGTTTGAAACTTGAAGCTCAGAATGCCATCTGACAGCATCCCACAAGCGACGTCCCAGGGATGGCGACGGCTTCTTGCTCAGTGGATGCCTGTGCACAACTCCCGTCTTCTAGTAGGCAGGACCAGACAGCTGAGAAGCACCACTCTCTTGCCAGTGAATTGACTTTTGAACAGATGCAAGGACTGAAATGCAGTGTATCGGTCGCTCCTGTTGTCGGTGTTGCAGCTGTAAGCAGCACTGTGGTGGAGTACGCTGCAGTGGATGCCGAACAAAGTATACCTGAGGATTCAAGTGGCGCACTGCTCTTGAGTACAGAAATGCCTGTTCTGGATGCGTGTCTGCAAGAAAGAACTCTGCTGCAAGAGTCAGTCGGTGGCGGGGTAGAAACTGGGCCCGCCAAGACGGCTGCACCCTGTAAGGTGCAGAGTGGTAGCAGTGGTGCTTTGAGCACTACACAGAAGCCATCATCGAGCAGCCTAGGAGAGCACCGGACGCGAGTTTCCGTGGCAGGTGCCTTTGCACTCTTGGTGACAGCCTACCTTCAGACCCAGATCCCTCCATAGGGGATGCTCATTGCCACTCTTGTATAAGTCTGGATCACGCCGGGCAACTGTTCTACTTTAAGGTTTCGTTTTTCTGTCGTGGTTTTTTTTGTTTTTGCTTTCTTATCCTGTGACACCTGCTTGCTCTTGGGCAGGAGCAGTCATCTTATTTCTATTTTATCAATTTGAGCGATACTCAGTTTCGATAGAGGAGTTTGTGGATGCGTTGCCTTTTGCCGAGATCTCTGCAGAGCACTGTCTTCTGCTTCACTTCTGCCGAACATGCGCTTTACTACACGCAAAGTGTGTATTGCTCAGAGAAACGTGATATCGTCCAGCGTGGAGTAACTGTACCAATTTCTAAAGCCCACCCAAAATTTAATGGCATGTGATAGACTGGCTTCTTTACAAATTATAGTCAGCTCACCATGACCAGGTGTTAGAGTAAGGAGTATGCATATCTTCTTGTACCAGCAACAATTAACTTCTTTTTTATGCCAGTCTGTATGTGTAATATTACTGCCAGCAATTTTCCTCTGCTATTGTGAAGCAGCTTCTTTGAAGCTCTGTTTATTTTTTTTATAAAGTATCGTGTGATGTTAAAGCTTTCGTTCGTTGGTATCATGTGCATTGCTAAAGTAAATAGCTGGTAAGTACTGTAGCATGACGAGTTGCAATGTTTCCATTCTAAAGGAATAATACTTCCAAAAAAAGAATTTGCTGTTACCTTCCTCTGTCCTTACGTTCTTTCTTCTACACAAAGTTCAGATTTATCACCCCATTTTCTTCATGAAATTGTTAAGGTCTATATGATGAGAGCAGGCATGACATTGTTTGCCATATATATGTTCTCTCCTTTGCAACTTTCAGCTCGCACACACTTTAACTTCCATGCAAGCAAAAACAAATGTCAGCCTTTTTTGTGGTTGCATGTTTGTTTGGCTCAGCAGATGCATTAGGATCAATGCAGAGTGCTGTCCAATTGTTGCTATTTCTGTAGGCGTCTATGCAGAAACTTGGTGTGAAAGCTTTTTCATGATTGGGTGTTCCATTTTCTCCATTCTGAGCTGTGCCAAAGTGAACAGCAGTTGTGCTTGATGAAGGAGACTTGCAAATCACTTTTGTGATGTAGGTGCACAATGCACCCTGTGCAAAAGTTGCAGATATCTGTGCAAGCTGCACAGCTAAGGAAGCTCTGTGATGCAACAAAAAGCCCATATTAGCTAACCTAACAACTGGCCACCACAACCGCTAAATAATTTCTGTATCTTCATGCTGCACTCTATAAACTTTTTGCTGTGTGACATGGCAAATTCTTGTCTGCCATCTGTAGATCTTGAATGAGTCATACCTTGTGGAATCTGGGCCAGGATAATTTAACATTTCTATTCTAATTCTTTTCCTTCTCACTGTTTGTCAGTAGCTCAAACGAAGTTTGACCTATTATATCACCAGGATCGGCCACTTGTGAGCTGTAGATGATAAAAGAACAGAACCAAGCGAAAGAAATCACTAATTTTGACCCTGCATACAAAACGAAAGCCTCCTTGTGTGTTTCTTTGTATTTTTTTTTTCTTTTTGCAGTAATACATCACTGCTAGAAGTTTCGCTGAAAGTGAACAGAACTGCTCTATTTCTTACTGTGTGATAAGCCTGTCTTAGGCATGAGAAATGTGGCCAAGTTATTCTGAAAATGCCAAAAATCATTCCTTCCCTAGGGGTGCATTATCCATTTACAGTGTAGCAAGGGGCATAATTTGGGAGCTTTTTAAACATTTTTCTCTTTTTTGTGCCAACCAGTTTTTCGGCCTGTGCGCAAGACTGGTGTTTGCGGTACCTGTTGTCTGTAATGCCTAGCTGTGGCTTTATGTCCCATCTTTCAGTTGTTTGCACTGCTTTTGTGTCTTGCCATGCTGCTCTTCGTGTAGGCCACTCTTGCTTCTTTTTATAGCTGCCGCAATTCTTGACTGTCAGTGCTGAAGTTTTCTAAATGTACTGCCCGACCAGTGAGGTATGGCAAGTGTACAAGCAGCAATGTTATCGTGAAGCAATGTTTATCCCACAATGTGCCACAGCAAAGATATTCGTGTTGTTCACCGCCTAGCGTTTTCAAGATGGCGCTATCGCCTGACCGCAGTGCCGTTTTTTGATTATATTAGTATGTTCTGTGGCCTGTTTGATTTGAAAGGGTGCTAAAGGTGACATTGAGTCTAGCTAGAGTGACAGATTGCATTCCTGAAAACTCGTTTTTTTTTTTTTTATTAGTCTCTGTTTTTTTAAGAGAAGGGTAGTCAGTTCAAGATGGCATGTCTCTCTCAGTTTTCTTGTCCTTGAATTATGAAGGTACTACATTCATGGCCACATGATTGGTGGTGCTGTGCAGAAACTGCTGTCATGTCGTGCACTGTCACCCTTTTGAGTTGGAAGCAGATACTGTGGAGTGTTTTTCTATGGCAAAGACCAGCAATCATGGCTAAGTTGCACTTTGTTTTACAATGCATTGTGACTTGCCTCTTTATTGTCCACTATTAATGACTATTCTTCGTGCATCATCAGCTTAGCTTGATCTACTTTTTGCCTTCAGCGTCCCTTAATGAAAAAGCATTCCCAGGCTTAGTGACATGCAGGTGATTGCGTGCACACAATATTTAGATAAGGAGTACACAGCTTTGCCAAGTTTAGTAAAGTGTTGTTTCTGTCTGCCACAAAGGAAACAGATCAGTTACACAAAATGCTGTTGTGTACATTTTCCTGCCCATAGGTTTCATTGGGATGACTCAATGGTGGTTTAAAAGCTTGTTTCGACAAGGCCATTCTCTTGCTTATGATGCTGCAAGCCATCCTTTGATGGTTCATTTTTGCCTTAGTGTACTCTGCATGGGGTAATGGAGTTCAGCATAGTAGGCATGGGTGCAGAAACATAAACAAACAGGGGATGTACTTAAATGCTGTATCTTCAAGTAGATGTGTACTGCCTTGGAGCTGGGCAACTCTTTCTTTTTCTTTACATTCTAAATTTTGGTAGTGGGAAAGTTCAATTGGAGGGCTGTATCAGTTTTCCCAAAGTTAATTGAAGGCAGTGGTATAGAGCCAGGTGTTATTGATACTAAGGAAGATGTCAGCGAAAAGTTAAATAGCAAGTTTACTAGTAGTAGACATTGTAAAGAATTATTTTGTGCCTTTACACTTTACAAGTCAATTTATACGTTGCAGCCCATGTGGAACCTTTACAAATAATAGAGCAGAATTGAGATTTAAGCTAGCATTCTGATTTTATATTTGACGTGCACTCTTTTATGGTCACATTAGTAGCTTGAAAGAGTTTGTAGGGGTGCACCATTTGATAGAAATGCTAATGGATGTTGTAGTAGGTATATATTGATAACTGCAAATTTTATTTCTAGTTAGGTATTACCGCATCCAATTTTATGTTCTAAATTGTTTAATGACTGTGTTGTTTAGGTGCCTTGATAGGTTATTTTAACATAATTATTGCATTGTTAAACATCATAAGATCTTTCTTTCCACGATTAAGTGGTAGGTTTATAATAGCTTTGGTTTTACAAGTTTTAAAATTAATTTTTAGCTGCTGCCTTTATACAAGCAGATCAGCGAACCCAGAGAAAAGCCTGCAGTAAAGGCGCATGGGCTTAAAGCAGCTCATAGTTTTCTACTAATCATGATTAAACTATCAGACAAAGTAGTGACAGGCAGTGTTTTGAGGGCCTGTCACTGTGCTATGAATGTAGAGCTGGGCATGCAAAGTTTCTGGCACTTGCAAATAAAGGCCGCTGCAGTCTTTTTACCAAGTTGGCCTGTTGCTGCACAGCTGTCATCATCCTTTGAGCAGCACTCTACGCACCTCTTAAAGGGAATGCTGGTCATTGTTGTTTGTTGACAAGGCACTTGTTTTGGCAGCAGGTACTTTCCAAAAGTCCAGCATATGTGGCAATCTTATTTGTGTGCTGATGTTGAGCTTCTCGGCAGAAATAATGCAATGATCTTGTTCTAGTTCTATTCAGTTTTGTGCTTCATGATTCGTCCAAACAGTGCCTCCCTTACGTTATTGCCAGAATCGGCGGGTCCGAAGTGGTAGTTTGGTGAAATGAGTCTACACTATGCTGGCCTTGCTCTTTCTATTTGACCAAAGTGGAAGTTTCCTCAGTGCTTCATGGGCCTGGGGATATGGGACGTCTTCTTTTTCATATTTCTGAAGAAACAGCGTTGGCCTCAGTTCGTGCAGTTACAGTGTTGCATTCTTATTTATTTGAGGTATTTACTTGCAGCAGTGTTCTTGATATATGCCTAACCTGTCTTTTTGATTCTGTGTTTGATCCCTCTGTACCAGCACAAAAAACCCTTTAAGTGCTGGCCTCCTTGTGGACGAAGCAGTGATCCTATGCCATAAATAATCCCTTCACCAAGTGCATGACACTTTTCAACATCTGTGTGGTGTCTTCCCTACCATAATAACAGGACAGTTTTATATCATGAAAAAAACATTTTACAGCATCAATATTTCAATAAACTTCTACCACCAAAAAATTTTTTACTGCTATTAGCCTAGAGTGCACTGTGGTACCATTTTGGCTGAGAGAAAATATTTCTTTTGAACTTGTCGTGATTGTGTATGACTGTGTATAGCCAGCTTTAAAAGATACGCTCCTCATGGCTTAAAGGTGTGCATGAACCCAAAGTGACATTTTTAATGGATATTTTGTCCTTAAATCTATGACAATCACTGGAGTTGTGTTCTTGTGCTGTGTTTGGCTGTTGTCTGCCCATTTTCGTGTGTGTGCTGACTTGGCACACAGTGTGGGGGTAATTTTTTTCTGCAGATTTGTTTAATAGGAAGAGTTTTGTCCAACTTGCTGTGCTGATAAGTACGATGCTTTTGAGGAGCACAAGGTGTATTGTTTCGCACTTGAGTTGACTCTTTTGAAATTGATTTTCTGCTCAAGGAACTGGTGTGTGAGCCATGAGTGAGGCTGTTACATGCTCTTCGTGCAGTTGTGAACTTTTGAACAGGTCTTGAAACATAAGACATTAAAGGCTTTTCACTTCCTGCCAGGATGCAGGCTTGTATACCCAGCTGGGAATATCACTTTGACAGCACATGTGCTATTCGGCACGTGTGCTTTCTGACCATAATAGCTCAAGGCTGTTAATGCAAAGTATACTTTGTCACATTACTGCATTTTTGTGATAGCGATGGTCGACCAGCTGTCTCACATAGTATCTTCAAGGGGTGTACGGTAGCGCGATTAAAAGACGGGACAATAGAAGACACACAGGGACATACACAGCGCTAACTACTTCCAACAATGTTTATTATCGAAAACCACGTCGTACTTATACACTCAGCCAACATGAGTCACAGCCACGCGAACAGATAAACATTCATAGTGAAAAATTTTTTGTAAGTGATATGTTAAGCCATGCGCAAAAATTTCAGCTCTTTTTCAGAGAGTGCCAATGACGGTTTGCTGATGCATGAATCCCCTAGGGCATCAATCTGCTCGGCTTCTATTATAAGTCTAGTGAGTTCGCACTTATTTCTACCGGTAATGATTGTTGATTCAAAGAGAGGGGAGCACTTATGTTGCTTACAATGAAGGGAGAGAAAGCCATCTGATACAAGTTTGTCGACTTTATTTTTGTGTTCGCGCAGTCTATCATTAATGCATCTGCCCGACTGTCCGACGTAATACTTCCCACACGATAAGGGTATACGATATATAATTGATGTCCTGCAATCTCTAAACTTCAGCCTGTGTTTAACTTGGCAGCTAGGAGCACTTTCTTTCTTTTCTGGTCTTGTTTTCCTGCACAGGCTGATTAGTTTGTTAGGTGCAGAAAAAACCACATCAGTGTTACCTCAGCGGGCAAATTTCTTTAGGTTGTGCGACAACCGGTGGATATAAGGTATCACTGTTGGTCTTTTTTTTTTCTTGGTTACTATTTCCTTCCGCACATTCAGAAGTCCCTGATTGCTGCACTTGCCTAAGTATTCCCTCTGCAACTGATGTCAGAACATGTTTGGGATAGCCTGCTTCATGTAGCCGCATGGCCTGTTGTGTGAATGCTTCGTCAGTGCAATGATGGCATGATTTAGTAAGTGCCTTAGTAAAACACATTTTCAATGTGTTTTACTAATGCAGCAATCGGAGACTTCAGAGTGAAGCAATCAAGCAAGTGAGCAATCAGAGTGAAGGACAGGTGACCTGTCCTTCACGTAATATCGTCAGTGTAAAACTAAGCGCAATATAACCATGAGCCATATCTCCTTGTATATAAGCACGTTCTTTAAGAGTATTAAACAGTTGGTAGTTTGCGCTACATACATCCACATCCTGTTCTTCACTTAATATCGTCAGTGTAAAACTAAGCGCAATATAACCATGAGCCATATCTCCTTGTATATAAGTGCGTTCTTTAATAAGAGTATTAAACAGTTGGTAGTTTGTGCTATGTACGCCCGCATCCTATCCTTCACTTAATATCGTCAGTGTAAAACTAAGCGCAATATAACCATGAACGTTCAACTAGCCCCCTTCATTGCTTTACTAAATTTTAAGAATTCGTTTGCAGCATCTTTGGGAATGGCAATGCAGTTATTATTCATGTATCTCCCCCCCCGAATGAAATTTCTGGATACGCCACTGGCGTCCACAGCATTCCCAGCATGACGTATCCGACTGCACCGGCCGCTGCCTGGCAAGCAAGAAATACCGGATTCGTCGATGGATCAGACAACTACCGCCATCTGTTGTAAACGATAAGTACCAGAGGCTCGGCATGGCCTTCGAAATTCGCGCGCACCGGCTGACAGTCGTCGCATGTAAATCTAGAAAGCCAAGCAACGCATCGGCATTCTTGCAACAGCTCAAATCACGAGCGCAACAGGGAGAATGCACGTTGAGAGAGACGCCCGCCAACTCGCAGATGATAAGCGAACAATGCGCCTGGCTGCCTATAATGCAAATACGACAACTGAGAGGTCAACAGTCGCGCACAATTCAATATTCGCCATATTTGCATCGCTACCGCTTTGCCGCCAGGTGCACTCGTCGTCTGCGTATATAGGCGCTATATTTTAAAACTCAGTGCCCTTCCACTCTGTGAAGTAGGATGACCAGCGAAGCTGTATACGTGGGTCCCTTAATGGCGAACTGCACCTCCGCCGCGTGTCCGACCGGCATTGCACTATCTGCGGGATCGGCCCACGTATAGGGAGTGGTTTTTTTTTTTTTTTTTTTTGCTTACGACGACACGAAAATTTCCTTGGACGGTACAGGTATACAGCTTCGCTGTAATATCTGCTAATAACAAAATTAGGCAATTACCAACCTTGCGGCTTTGCCCATATTACTTTGAGAGTATACGCTAGGCATTTGTAGTCAATTGAGCCAAAGTGAAATTTTGTTGCAGTTGGAAAAGGCTGTGGAAGCCAGCAGAGATTGCAGACCAAATCGTCTTTCATCAATCACATTTTCAGGTTTTGTTATTGTTATGTGTGTATTTTACATCATGCTACGTGAGCGAAACAGATGTAAACATCATGCGTAGTGTAGCCTTTATTCTCATTGATCAGCATTAAAAGCTTTAGCTCGGGGGCTCCTCTCTACGGAAAATAAGAAATCGTGTTTCTTGGCAACTACTGCACCAAATTTCATTAGTATCATTGCATTTAAAAGGAAGCTTTAGCTCGGGCGCAACTCCGACTCGGCCTATTCAAATACATGTAAAACGCAGAAACGTTTTTCTGAGATAACCCCTGGACCGACTTTAATGAAATTTGTTGCACTTGAGTGAGGAAGTTATATTCCAGTGACTGTTGGAAGCGGAATTTCGATTTAGGTCCTGGATTTTGTTAAATTAATTTTCAAAAATTCGGAAGTTCGAAAAAAATAGAAGAACGAAGTTTACAAATTCATAACTCTGCATCAAAAACGGATATCGCAGTTCTGTAAACGGCATCCATTAGGCCATTGAAAGCGGACAAATTTGATATGTCACTTTATATCTTACGTGAATTTGTTACGTTGTTTACAAAGGTTCTGCAAAAGCTGCATTTCCATACTACTAAATTTTTTGAGATTCAGGTATAGCATATGAATTTTGTCCGCTTTAGATGTACTATTATATGCAATTCACAGAATTGTATTATCGTTTTTCGTTTCTGAGTTACCGAGTTGCAAACTTGATAGTTCCTTTTTTTGAAAATTTGCGATTTTTGCCCATTTTTAATAAAAAATTAGACCTAAATCAAAAATTCGAAACCAACAGTCACTAGATTTTAAGTTTTCTTTTAAAGGCAACAAACCTCGTCAAATTTGGTGCAGTGGTTGCCGAGAAAAACGAATTCTCCTTTTACATGTATTTAGATAGGAGCACCCGAGCTAAAGCTTCCTCTTAAAAGGCAAAGTTCGCAGCCTTTATTTTTTGAAAGCGGATTTCTTAATTATAGCGTCGATTTTTTAAATAAAAATTGACGAATATCAAATTTTTTTAGGAATTACCAAGTTTGCAGCTGTGTAACTCAGCAATGAAACATGTATCACAAATCTGTAAATTGCATCTAATGTACATGTAAAGCGGACAAAATTTATTAATATACATAGCTCCTAAATGTAGCACTTATTGGTGAGTAGGAATTTTGCATAACCCTTGTAAACAATGCAACAAATTCACGTATAGTCGGATTTAAGTCTGCAGTGAAGCCCCGCCAACGGCCTCATAACCGCCAGCCACTTTTTCAGCGAGTCTGCAAATAGGTCGTACTTCAAACTTTCCCTGTTACCTAAATTAGGCGGTAATCACAAAAAAAGGTTTTAATCGCAGAATTTTGTACGTTTTCACCCGTCTATTATAATGGAATGGTGAAAGCCTGTTTACTGAACTGAAATAAAAAAAGGACAGTGGTAATTCGAGATCGCATGGAGAGGCCGACGCACGCTGGAGGCGTCTTCGTCCTGCAGTGAACATAAAATAGGATGATGGTGATGATGATGATGATGATGATGATGATGATGATGATGATAAAGACGCTTGCAACGAAAAAACCCGGCGTGCGCCACACATCTTCACAAGAAGCAAAAGCCAGAAGTTGTCGCAGTTTTGTACAAGATTGCAAATGCTGTTACGTTTTACAATAAACGTTTATATGCAATAATTATTATTATCGTTTACTGCGTTATAAGAAACATTTGTCTGCACAAAACTAATCGGGGTTTAGACATACTCCAGTTTCCAGCATGGACGTCTCTCCTGTGGAAGCGTTTCTCGAGGAGCACGATTATGCATCTGCCGTTCCTGCTTCATCGAGCTCGCCTTCATCCACTGCGCCGTCACCAAGTACGTGCCAGGCTACTCCGGACGACACCGAGCCAGTTGTTCAAGAGAAACAGCAATGGGAATGCCCTCTGCAGTGGTGCTCAGCAAATCTTTCTGACTGTGTATATGAAGCTGGGAAAAGAGCAGCCTAATGTTGCGGTCACAGATCAGCGAGCGGGCGAGCGAACTAGCCGGTGTGAGCCTACGCACCGTTTTTGATGTCAGGCGCACTGCCAGAAGCGTGGACGGAGAACTACGGGCGCGTCCACGGAAGCAGAAATTTAGGAAAGCAACAACAACGGTTGTTCAGTGGTCCTGTCCAACCACGAAAAAATACAATAAAACGTATATAGACTGACCTTAACGGTATGGATTTTACTGTGCGATGAACGCACGGGTATAAGTGAATTTACGTTGAGTCCTCGGTCTATAGCACTTCTCGGTAAAAAAAAAAAAAATATTTCCGGAACGGTTGATACAAAACGCACGATCAATACGAAAGGACCTGGCTTTAGGGAGCAAAGTAAGGAACCGCAAGGACGTCGAAAATACTGTCTTGCTTCGCTACCACTATTTATTGTCAAGAAGGGTTTTTATCTGGGCTTGTTGGTGCATATTGCATGATTGGGGAACATGAATGTAGTTCCGTATATGCCTCACTAGAGCACATTCATTTGCTCCTCATTTTCGTGTCCCTTTAAATAGGTGCTGTCGGGAGCAAATCCAAACTAGTGTCCCTGCATATGCTTGCGCACTAAATTTTAGGCCAAAGTGCATCGCTGTGCTCTCGGACGGCAGTGAGCCTGGGTTTGAGAGCTGCCCAGTGCGCATGCGTCTCTTTAAAGGGTCAGCAGTTCGGGGGGGAGGGGGGGGACTTGTTCGAAAGTTCCACCGGTTTAAAAGGAATTTGAAAAGCGTTATTCCCTACGTCCACAGCCTGCTGTCCACAGCCTATCTGTGTGAAGTCACCGACCGCGCTTCCTCTGTGAGGAGCGCTATCTCCCTTCCTCCCTACGGCCACAGGGACGCTCCCGCTACTCACAAGGATGTTATTAAATTCTTCTACATGTCTATAAGGGTCTTTCCACCCCCTCACCTCAAGTTGAATAGGGCGCAAGCCGTTTCGCTTAGACTTCTACAGACCAGCGCATATCCGTGTCTGTCCGTTCTCCACGAGGCTTACCACGACGTGTATCGCGACGACGCCTGCCCGTCCTGCGGGCAGACCTCTACTCTAGCGCACGTCCTCTGGAAGTGCGGGTCGACATACCCTAAGTTCATCAAGGAGGAGTGGGGCTCGCTCGCTCACACACACACACACACACACACACACACACACACACACACACACACACACACACACACACACACACACACACACACACACACACACACACACACACACACACGCGCGCGCACGCACGCACGCACGCACGCACGCACGCACGCACGCACGCACGCACGCACTCTATATATATATATATATATGCTTCGGACCACCGTCAGTTGCAAATCGCTCTTCGAAGAGGCGGGACGGTGTGTCGAGCGAGCTCCTGAACATAACGTTGCAATGTGGTGAATGCGGTTTCAATCATGGACTCAAGACTTCGAAGAGTTATGAAGCTGGGTTAAAAGACATGCGTGTCGAACAACATGTCATGTGGTTTCCTTGACATTTCACGTTTGCCCGAAATTTTGAATGACTGTATCAGCAATACCTTTGGAGTTGCCGGAGCTACTGCGCGGATTTTTATGGATGGGATGCTACATACGTATTGATGGAGTGTTTCGGCTGCGGAAACAGCCAACGACCTCAATGTGCGCAAACGGTGAGAAAGCCCTGACGTGGTAATTTACTAAGCATTAAGCATCGCCGTTGTGCCTGAATCGCCTGAACTTCTTAGTCGGTGTACTAATCACACGTAGCACGCAAGGCAACTACTTTTGGGCAGAATGAGCAGCGCTTGGCAGCTGGGTTCTCACTACGCTGGCGGGATTAGGAACGCCACCAGTGGCGCCGCACCCCGATTGGGCATGAGACGGGAGCGACGGGAAAGCGTCGGTCTTGGCTTGACTTTTAACGCTAGCTTGACTTTCTTTCTTTTCTCTCCTTACCTGTTCTTCCCTTGTCCCCCTCCCCAAGTGTAGGGTAGCCAACCAGGCACGTCCTTGGTTAACCCTCCCACCTTTCCCTCTTCGTTTCTCTCCCTCTCTCTTGACTTTTACCATTCCAAATGCTGATTACACACAGGAGCTCAGCAGGACAGGCTGGTGTGTTTGCAGGGAGTGGTCGTCATACTGCAGCTGTCGTCCCGTGTTGTCATGCGCGAGGCCGATCCTATGTAAGGCGCGGGTGTCGCAGCAAAGTTGGCTCATCCCGGATACAGTGTGTGTGGCACATGGCCGAAACAATACAAATCTCAGAACGACCACTACAGATTCCAAATAAAGGTGTCTTCAGCAGTACCATTGGTAGCTACAGTGGTTGAGTGCTAATGGCGTTAACGCCATATCATTCATCGTGGGATAGGTTCTGGGGTGAGTCGAGGTGTTCCTGTGTCTTTGATGACGTACGACGTACGGGTATCGGAGGGTCGGAGGAAGAACAACCGATCTTCTGATTTAGGAATAATTATTGCATGCTTCCAATCCAAATGAATTTCCGGGCGCGAAATTTCTCATATATAAAGCAGAGCACATCGTTCGGCATACCTCACAAGAGACGCGTTAGGTAGTTCATGAGCACCGGCACGGGGACTTTTTTTTATGTTCAGGTCAAGAAGCGGGGACAGCACACCTGCTTCATTTTCGCGACATTAGAATGTCACTGTGGGATAGAATATTATTAAGGGTAACTGTGCTTGCTATGTTGCGGTCGTCGTTCGCTTTTGCGTTGTCTTACTTTTTTTTTTTTTAATTTTCGTCCAGGATGCACGTAAATTAGCCTTCTAAATATACGAAAATGATGCGTTTACGGTAAGATAAGCGAGGCACTCCGTGTTGTCGATAACCGTGATCAAGATAGAAAACGCTAGAAAATTGGTCCAGGCACGACAAACGTCAGACGCGAACGGTCATAACGGCCGCAGTGATTTTTTGAAGTAAAGAGACTTAAGAACAGTCGGCGTCACCCTTGTCTATAGAACGCGAGAACGGCGGCCACCGAGGGGGGGGGGGCGTCTCACGGGCCAGCCAGCGACGTCTAACGATAGTTGCTGGGCTCAAAAGTACCCAGCAGCTACCGTTAGACGTCGGGTCCAGCAGCTTAGCGTTAGACGTCGCTGGCTGCCTCCAGAGCGCCGCGGGGGCTGCCGTTCCCGCGCTCTACACGAGGGTTACGCCCACTGTATACATTTATGTACACGAGGATTTTCTCACTACATCAGAATGTTGCAGCCGCCACCGCCGGCGACCTCGGGTTGGGCAGCAGAATGCCACAGCTGCGGCGGGCAGCTACGAGGATGTACATGTACGTATACTGAGGGGAAGTGGCTAGCTAAAGCACAGCGAGCTTACCGCCCCGCATAGCACGCTCTGAAAACAGGCGTAGAAAGAGACGTTATGACAGCCGTATTGTCGGCGGGAAATGTTTCTCGCAACGTAGTATAGTCATCGTCGTCGAGACACGGGCCTTTGCCTCGGCGGTTGGCCTAGCTCATTCGCACCAGCATTGCAGCGAACAGCACTTTGTCTTAATTTTTTTTTAACCGTTAACCGCGATTTATGGCGCGGCTAGCATATCTACGAAGTCGGTGTCACGATATAAGCGCGCGATATGAAATCGAAACATCTGCAACGCAGGGTCACATCAAATGAACGGCGAACCATTGTCGCTAGCAGTCCGTAATGAGACGACGCGAATAAAAAATGGTATCGATAATGAAACTCGAAAGTGTTTCCGACACGTTACGTAGTATATGCGCCCATGGATTGCAAGTCCCGCAGATTCTGATAGCGCGTTCGGAGCAGCGGTTGCGCCCGCGTGCCCCACCGATAGACGGCTGCGGCTGCGGGCGGTACGGTAATCCTCAGTGCGGCACACAGCCGCAGTTGAGCTAAGTGGACACTACTGGAACATTCCGAAACCGGCGGGTTATGGAAGGCCAGATTATGCCAACGATCATTTTCCTTCCGTTTCCTCGTGTTTCTTTCTCTCTCTCTCTCTCTCTCTCTCTCTCTCTCTTTTTTTTATTACAGACGAGCGGTTGCACCGAGTTGTTGATCTCGACGATAACGGCTGTTGCGGTCCAGTGGCGACGAGCGATGACGTACGGCGCACGGAGGAAAGACGCCTGGGCACAGCAGCGCATGCGCCAACAGTTGAGAGTTGCGCTTAAATTTTGCTTTAAGAAGCGGCCGCCGAGAGACCCGCCCTTCATTTTGCGTTTCACGCCGCAGCCGCCCGTGTCAGCTGAACCTCTGTATCGTAGCGTACATGCTCTGGCAGCGATTGTCGACCACATCCCCGACCCCGAAACAGCCATGGGTTCCGGCGCTGGCTTCTTCTGTATGGCGTGCTTCGAAGTTTTAAGTAGCGGCTGCACCACTTACGGCCTGGACTTCTGGAATTGCGGTTACGTGACTCTCTTTTGCTCTGGAATTCTCGCACGGCCCATTAGAGCTCTCGGAATACGTATGCGACGCGCGGCGGCCATTGCATCCTTTCTCACGAGAGAGCTGTCACGACTGACGCCAACGACGCCGTTGCTGCCGACAAGTCTGAAGTCTCGCATGTCGCGGTCTTTTCTTTTGTGCGCGTGTTGCCACGAACGAACTCATCCTGTCACTTAACCGAGGGACAACGAGCCAACTGTCGTCGGCACGTGCTTCAACTACCTTGTGAGGTGAGCCACTGTGTGTGCGTGTGTGCGCGCGCTTGTGTATACTGTATGTCGCAGGACATGTTATCTAAGCTGTTAGAAAAAGAAAAACAAAGCGTAAGAATTCACGGTGTAAGATACGATAAGACCTGCGGTTTTCTATCGTCAGAATTCAAGCAACCGAACACCGTAGCCTTAAGACGGTGTTGCACCATGCTTTTTTTTTTTCTGTAACACCTTGGCTAATGTTAGCTGGAACGCCATATCTTACGGTGGCGCGGCTCTTTTTTTTTTTTTTTGCTGTTGTATCTGCATGACGGCCTCTTCCCATGTTTAGCCCTTAATACGTAACGAGCGCATTTTCATACATATAAGGAGTTTTTCTTTCCCCCGATATATCTCTCCTCTTAACGCGCCTCGCGAAGTCTTCGGATTCGTGGCAAGATTATATCGTCTTTGATACTGTTCTGTACGGAGGCGGGTGGCCTTGTCTAGTGCGTGCCGCCGGGCCCCTGCGGAGCAACTCGTCTTAACCCTAACCGCTCGACTCGGGTTTCGTGTCCACTGCGCACGAGCGGCAAGGAGTCGGGTGACTGTCATCGCTTCCTTGGCGGGTTCCCACCTCGTGCGTTCGCTTCGTGCCGCTGTGGCCGCGCTTCATTCCTACTGCGGCTTCCAGGCAAGCACGCGAGAGTGATGGCAGGGTGACCGCGCCTTGTAATAAAACCACATATAGCCGTGCAGCGCGGCCATGGCGGCGGGATGCGAGCGCACAAGGCAGTAGCTGGACAATCCAGCGATGAGGCACCCAGCTCTTTTCTTAGCACGTGCGCAGTGATACTCGAGCGCAGTGGCTAACGTTAGCCAGCGCTGTCTTGCACCGCAAGGGTCCGGGATGCGCGCCCTATATATAGACAAGGCTGCTCACCTCTGTACTCCAGCTCTCCGTGCCCGCTGATTCTGATTTCCAACACCATTAGAGCCGCGTGAACAGGCTTGCAGTGTCACCATCGCAACTCTGCGCAACACAATAGACGCCGATGTGCAGGCACATCACGCTGTCTTACAAGTCTCGCGGTGAATCGCCGCAGTCAGCGCAAGGCTTTGGCCCGTTCGATTGTGTCGCTGTAATATACTTGAGGTGCTGTTTGTCCAGTAACATTAGAGCAACGCATGACGCCGCTCTCGCCGACAGTGAGACGTCCGGACCCGTAGTTTTGCTTCGTTTTGAGATCGAATTTCACAGTAACGATGAATAAAGCCCTGCGATACATGCGTTCTTCTTTTTCGACATGAGATAGCGTTATATTCGTAGCGTGTCTGTGTAGTGTGTAGTGTGTGTAGTGTTATCTTTCCTTTTCTGGGACCGAAAGTCCTACGCCATCGCGTTGTATTCGTGGTTGCATTATTTATGTGCAAAGGTTTCAAATCGCCCGTGCTTGCCATGACTTGTCTTTTTTTATCTTGCCAACCGTAGGTGGAGCTCGGTCAACCAAGTGACCATGGCACTGCCCTGAGGGCCGACGCAGCAACTGTCGCCGCAGCATCGCTTCGGAATCTAAACTCCGAGGTGGGAGTGTTTAGCTTGCGAGGGCGAAGCAGCCATTAACTTTCTCATCAAAACTGATTGACAACATTGGAAAATTATGTGCAGTTAACTGTAGTGCTTCTTTGGGCACGAGTTTCCTTCGACGGCTGCAGCCACATCGGGCCGTCGCCGTGACGGAAGCGGTGAGGACAGAGTGGGGCGATTCTAGCTTCAGGCTGAGCTAACACTAGGCAGGTAGCTGACGCTGCGCAGGCCACAGCTGGCAGGGGTCCTCTATCTCGCTTTCGACACGGCCATCGGCCCGTTCCGAGTGCTATCACTTCCCGGCCACAATTTCGCGTCCACGCGCGCGAAAGGGCGCGAAATGTGGAATCGCGGAAGTAGGTGGCATCCGGAATTAGCGTTAGGCTAACCAGTGGCGTATTACTTCCAGTTCATCTAGCTACGCTGAAGCATGGACGTTGCCTTCGGTCCGCAGCGCGGCGCGTTGCGGCCAAAGTACGTGGCCACGTTTTTTTCTTTTCCATTTCTTGTGCCACGCTGTGTTCTTGTCACTCGATACGCGGACTACGTTTGACGAGTTCATCTCCCACGGCTCGTGCGATGACACCTGTCATGGTGAGTACCTACTTTCTGGTTATATTCCCAATTTGAAAAACCTGCCTTTTGTTTTTGTTAGTTTCAGGTACGCACCCTAGGCCTCCGCTTCCAGCGCACTCTAGCTAACATCCCTGCGCCCTGCCGTGTCCCAGACGGATGACGTTCATCGCCTACTGTTCCCTGCGGCTGACCGTCCGTACACTTCTCCTAGCCCCACAGCTACTGGTTTCCTGGCCAATGGAGAAACCTGCACGACCCGCTCTGCAGTACGTCGACTGCGCGTAGGTAAATCCGAGTTATTCTGGTCCGTGCTGTGGCGTTGTGCTCACGAATGCTTAGCACGACGCCTCCTTGTCGTTTCAGTTCCCCAGCTTTTCCCATGAGTGACGTGCGACGGATTTTTCTACGCCCTGCTGTGTCCCACATGGATGACGTTCATCGCCTACAATTCCCTGCGGCTGACCGTCCGTACACTTCTCCTCCAGCCACACAGCTACTGGTTTCCTGGCCAATGAAGAAACCTGCACGACCCGCTCTGCAGTACGTCGACTGCGCGTAGGTAAATCCGAGTTATTCTGGTCCGTGCTGTGGCGTTGTGCTCACGAATGCTTAACACGACGCCTCCTTGTCGTTTCAGTTCCCCAGTTTTTCCCATGAGTGACGTGCGACGGATTTTTCTATGCCCTGCTGTATCCCACATGGATGACGTTCATCGCCTACAATTCCCTGCGGCTGACCGTCCGTACACTTCTCCTCCAGCCACACAGCTACTGGTTTCCTGGCCAATGGAGAAACCTGCACGACCCGCTCTGCAGTACGTCGACTGCGCGTAGGTAAATCCGAGTTATTCTGGTCCGTGCTGTGGCGTTGTGCTCACGAATGCTTAACACGACGCCTCCTTGTCGTTTCAGTTCCCCAGCTTTTCCCATGAGTGACGTGCGACGGATTTTTCTACGCCCTGCTGTGTCCCACATGGATGACGTTCATCGCCTACTATTCCCTGCGGCTGACCGTCCGTACACTTCTCCTCCAGCCACACAGCTACTGGTTTCCTGGCCAATGGAGAAACCTACACGACCCGCTCTGCAGTACGTCGACTGCGCGTAGGTAAATCCGAGTTATTCTGGTCCGTGCTGTGGCGTTGTGCTCACGAATGCTTAACACGACGCCTCCTTGTCGTTTCAGTTCCCCAGCTTTTCCCATGAGTGACGTGCGACGGATTTTTCTACGCCCTGCTGTGTCCCACATGGATGACGTTCATCGCCTACTATTCCCTGCGGCTGACCGTCCGTACACTTCTCCTCCAGCCACACAGCTACTGGTTTCCTGGCCAATGGAGAAACCTGCACGACCCGCCCTGCAGTACGTCGACTGCGCGTAGGTAAATCAAAATTCTTCCGACCCGTGTTGCGACGGTGAGCTGACGGCTAATTAACATGTCTTTTTTTTTTTTTTCGTTTCAGTCTGCAACCCTTGTCTTGACATCCGCCGCCCCTCAAGATTTGTTCCACCTGCGTAGTAGGCCATGACGTCCAGCGCTCACCGTAGTGCGGCAAGCCTTGCTCACGAGACAGTTCGTCACATTGCTACGCCCGCTGACCTACAGGAAAAGTCCCTCGCTGCCTGCTCCGTGCTGCCTCGATGACTCTGCGCAACTACGGAGTCGAGACGCGAACCCTGATCACAACATCCCTGTGCGAGTTCTTTCCGCCCGGTAGCTGTGTCATAGCAGTTCGTTAAAGACTCGTATTGAGGGTCCCTTACTGTTTGACGAGCGGACCAAAAAAATTCCGGGTAACATGCTGGCTAATCTGTGGTACATTGCTCCCTCAATCTGGAGGTTGGTGCACGTTAATTCACACCCTGTGCTTTCGTAATAGTACGCTGGTGCTGGTTCGCATTGTGAAGTGGCGCGCGCGTATGTGTTCGTATGAGCATGCGTGTGTGTGTTGCTGCATGTAAGTTGTCTATTATACGCGCGTGCGACTTCGATCACTTCATCTGGTTGTTGGCATATTTTTAGCTCTGTGCGTTCTCACTTGTTGCATGGAGTTCTTGGTGGCTGGCCTCGTCTCATCTCTGAATTCTTCAGTAAGCTCGTTGATTGTTCCGCAGTGATGGTTGCCAATCTTTTCTAAAATCCTTCCAGCTTTGGCTCTGGGCGTTCCCCTTAATTGAAGGGCGTCCAGTGGCGTATTTGCCTGTGGCCCTTGCCTCGTCAACTTTTCTAATCGAAGGGGTCTCTGTTGGTTTTCTTTGTCTATATCTTCCTTGTTTATCAAGTTATTTTTCATGGCTAATGCGAAGCATCAGCGTACCGTTACGAAGAGCATATGGTGTTAATGAAAGGCAATAAAACATTTCCGTTAGCTTGTGAACATGCTTATCCTTTGAAATGTAGTGCTGGCGTGGCACCATGCTTATTTTGAAACACCTGTCTACAGTTATTATTCATGTTGGTGGTAAATCTGCGTACCACTACAGCCAAGCAAAGCAGATCCTGAACCTCCGTTCAGCAAGATTGGACATTGATCGGATGCCACCACCGTACGTGCCTGCGATGTGACGTCTTGGTCACTGTTTCATCACCGTAACTTTCGTACTTGACTGTTCACTGCCCTGTGTAAACTTACCTGCTTAAATCCACTGTTACTTTTCTGTAACATGTGCTTGCTGTACTATGTTCACTGGAACCTAATAAAATGACGAATGTGTACTTTTCCTTTGGGTATATTTCCCCTGTGTGGAGAACATTATACAGTTGTAAACATTTTGACTTTTTTTTTGTAGTCCATATTGTCAACTCGGCGTTCACTGGAGTTATATGCGAACTGAAATAAAATTTTGAATGTAGTTCCAGAGTCGATAATGCAACTTCCGAAACTTCTTTAATTTGAAATTCCCCCAAGGATTTTCAGCTTGCTTGCAGCATGCTGGTAGCCTTCGACGCTCTGGTGTGGGACCGTATCCTATAGTCACCCACGGTCCTCTTCACCGAAGGTGAGGCCTGGTGCCGTCGACTTTACGCACCCGCTACCGGCGGACCTGAACTGAAAGGTAATCAGTTATGTCGATGGAAGCTTCTTTTATAGTTCCGTTCTGTCCTTAGCGATTTGAAATCAAGTCATAGTTACTTTGCACGGCACGCCCACAATAAGTGGCAAACCGCGAAACAGCGCTTTGCCAACATATGTACGTCACCGTTCCCGAAGACTGCCAGTCGGATTCGCTGCGTAGATTGGTGGGTCCGTACGAGCTGCTATGCCGACAAGTTTAATTCCACAGATGCACGTTTACGTCTACATCAAACGGGAAACAAGAGACTGCATTTGGTACAACAGTATAAATAACCACCTTGTTCAATTACCAGCGCGCTAGCATCTGCGTTTTCGGGAGAATTACATGGCCCATAAGTGCGCGCTTAGGCAGAGCCGTTTCCTTTTCTAATACTTTATGGCATGCGCAAACTAAGTATGACGAAGTAATACAAAAGCGGTAATCGGAATAACAGCCCGTAACGTGTCTGGATCACAGTTAACGTTGTTTAACATTT
This sequence comes from Dermacentor andersoni, assembly GCF_023375885.2. NCBI lineage: Eukaryota > Metazoa > Arthropoda > Arachnida > Ixodida > Ixodidae > Dermacentor > Dermacentor andersoni. Next base: position 22,484,223 of record NC_092816.1, on the reverse strand, counting down.
GACTAATGCTGCCTGCAAGCAACGATGCAGAAACTTTTTTTTTTTTTTTGGAGAGTTTACGTTTTGAGTACGAAGTTTCTGGCTATGTCTTAGGCCAACACCGAATGACAGGCAGCAAGCGTCATTTGTCGGTCTAGAGCAGGAACACTGAACGAGGAAATTTGACCCGCGACTCGTTGCATGTCTTTCAAGCAAATGGTCAGAGGAGACCGGCCGACGCGATAACCAGCTGTACTGGTGTCTCACATCGGGGGCGTACAGCAAATGAAGTGTACACCTTTAGTTCACATATGACGAGAGCTGTCTATAGAAATATAAAACGAAACCTCTGGTGGCTTGGGGTGAAGCCCACTTCCAGTTTCTTGCCTCGGTGTTTTCCCCGTATTGCTGAAAAACATTCTGCAAAATTTTAAATATTTTTGTTAATAATGGATATTGATGCCTTCTGCACGTTTAGGTAGAACATAAACATTTTTGTGGGTATTTAAACATCTCGTTCTTACAGGGTTGAGTGGCTCGGCCGTTCATATTGACTCGTCTCTATGTGCAACAACGTGACTCGTAAGCGCAGATATGTATATGTTTCGCTACGTTTTAACGTTATTTTATATCCGCGATGCGCCATTTCCACAATATTCGAAGCTAAAAATTAACTACCTGTGGCTGCAGATGACTAACACACCGCTTTGGTAACTCCGACGCGGAAGGCTGCGCTCTAAGTCTTCTCGTATGTGCGAAATGTCTAAAGAATGTGTAGAAGCAGCGCAAAAACTGAGGTGCGAGGACGGAAATCAGCGACAACAAACTCCAAGGCAGCCCCGTCGGCAGACTGAACTCGGCACGTCTTCAACGCCGCACTGTTGGCGCAACAGCGCGCGTAAGACTTGCTCATCCAGTATTCGCGGTGAGTGCGACGTGGCTTCCAGGTACGACATGCTGCCCCGGAGAAGTCATTAATAATGAATAGCAATCCACGAAGTGCACTGCCGACGCAAGTTGAACATGGGCATTGGTGCATAAATCAACCGGCGAAAGCCCCGGCACCCTTCCAAAACGTTTCCAGCGTGGTGCGGCAGAGGGCAGCACAGGAAAACGAAAAAAAAAAAAAAAAAAGGCGAATTGCGAGCCCTGCAGCTTTGCTGAGGCCATTCTTAATGGGAATGCTACTGGTTCATGACCATTTAAAACATCGCAGTCGGCGTTTAAGCTGGTTCGAGTGTTTCATTGTGAAATTTTTATGTAACGTATCTTCCGGTGTGTTAGAAGCACGCGCCTCCGACTTACCGTTGACCAATCTAAAATGGGTGCGTCTTATAGAGCATTTTTTTTTTTTGCGTCGGAAGTGTTATAAAAATGTGCGACTTGTACATCCGAACGTACGCCACTCGTAAATATGACAGGCCGTTCAATCCAGCTCGGTAGGCACCGCGAAACGCGATTGCGCACGTTCATCGCGAAATGTCTTGCTCGCCCATTTCTAAGGCAATTATCTTTAGTCTCTCTTTCAAAAAAAAAACATATGAAAGCTACACTAACAGTCACCAAAGTTAGTACGCGTGAGCTCCAACCACAAAGGCACCTATGTCAGGATGACCGCGATGCCTACGCGGCGAGCCTTCGGTCACGGCACACGTTGCCACGGTCGCTCCGCTGTTGAAACAAAATTCAATTTCTTTCGGAATGCTGCCATGCACGGAGTCGAGTACTCGTGAAAACGCGCGGTGGAACGAGGACGAGAAAGGACCGTCGCATTAAGTAATGATCTGGAAAGGAACTGTGCCGCCTCTTCTTTGAAGGAGCTTTGAAGCAAATTGTTGGCTGACGCCGAGACGCAGGTGACCCTCATCCAAACCAAAACAAACCCTCTAAAGCAGTGAAACGCAATACTGCAGCATTGTGCGCGGGCTGAGAGTATGTCAGGACAGTTGTGGTCGACTTTGCAGCTGCTGAGAAAATCTCACTTGTGACAAAGCTCGGGGCTAACACCAATGAGCTTGCTATCAGTTGATAGAAATGGGTCATTTTCGAAAATATTTGCGTCTGTATGTATCTGTTTTCATTCGTATTTGAAAATGTTCGACTCGATTTGCAATGTGCTTTACCACTTTTTTTTCGAAGATATTCGCTGTGCCATTTTACCAACCCTCCCTTCAGTTTTCTATTTTGAATAAACACTGCTCAATCCTTGCTATTCAAAGTGCATTAAGTGGTTTTTAATTTTTGACATGCTTACTAGAAAGTGACAGCACCGGGCGACATGGTGTCGTCCAGTCTTGACATAAAACAAAGTTATATGTCACTAAGGAAATTTTGCAAAGGCACTCACAGAAAACCTGGAAAACTCAGGGAATTTGAACATGTCGAGTGGGTAGGCACCCTGATACTGCTAAAATGGATGTTCTTCCTCTTTCCGAACGAAAAAAAAAAAAAAGAAAGAGTACTTCAAAACATGGTTCAATAAGTTCACGAGACGTTCATTTGAGGGATCGCCAGCCGTTTGTGCGCAGACGCGAGTAAGTTCGGACGCCGAAGTCGGATATTCTGCGACATATTAACGCTATCGCTTATATTATTAACACATATTAACGCTATCAACATATTAACACTATTAATGCTATCACTAACGCTATTACAGTATTAACGCTATTAACATATTAACGCTATCGCGTTAACATCTTCACTACCAACAAATATACGCCTTGTGGCGCATCGTTCCTTCTTAAAAAGCGAATAGCTGCCTAGAAGTTTCGCGGTTCGCCGTGCGGTTCGCTTCGCCAGCCCTCCACGAGGCTTACAAGTATCAAAAAGAAGTCGCGTAAGGTGCTAAAATTTGCTTCAATACGTGCTCTAAAATGCTCCCCAAACGCGTTCTCGCCCGACAAGGGTTGTGAGAGGGACGAAGTTGATCTGCTGAGCAAGAACGCCGCTGGTATTCTGCGAAACGGCCCGAAACGCGAACGTTCGCGTTCGGCTGTTCGCTCACGTTGACAATCATAGTATGTGTGCGACGGTTGCTGCGCACTTTCGAAGCGAAGCCTATTTTTCCGAACCCTCCCAGATTTTGCCGACCGCGGCTACCGCTGTCCTGCCGATTAGATCACGCGCGCGCGGGCCGGTTTCCGTTAGACCAGCGGCGCAGTAGTGAAACGAACCAATAAAAGCCAGCCTTTAGAAAAAAAGAAAAGGTTCTCGACATGTTTTTAACTGTCTCGTTACTGTGCACGGGAAAAGGACAATGTTTCAGGGGTTTAAGGATTACAAAGAAAGAAAAAGTATACCAACAGAGAATTGGTGTAGCATATACAGGGTTTTTTTCTGCAACAAATTTTTTAAAATTATAGAAAAATTAATCACGGTAACGTTATGTTCATCATTCGAGTGTACGGCTTGGCAGCCTCCAGATACACCCGCCGTGGTTGCTCAGTGGCTATGGCGTTAGGCTGCTGAGCACGAGGTCGCGGGATCGAATCCCGGCCACGGCGGCCGCATTTCGATGGGGGCGAAATGCGAAAACACCCGTGTACTTAGATTTAGGTGCACGTTAAAGAACCCCTGGCGGTCGAAATTTCCGGAGTCCTCCACTATGGCGTGCCTCATAATCAGAAAGTGGTTTTGGCACGTAAAACCCCATAATTAAAATTAAATTAGCCTCCAGATACAGAGCAATTTCCGCAATTACGTGTGGAATTAGCGAAGTTACGGCAATTAACCTTATAATTATCAAGAATAGGTGGCTACAGTAAATGAGTACTTTGGGGCCCATTCTCGACACTACCTATCCCAACGATTAAATTTTCAATAGCGGATTTCATCTGGGAGCTACGCGAACAATTAGTTACCCTTGGCAGCCTTCAAACCTAAACTGGCTGGAAAAAGAGCGTCTGCGTCGTCGATGTCACGTAATTACGGCAATTGCTCCCTATCTAGAGGCTGCCAATCCGTACACTCGAATGGTAAACATAACGTTACCGTGATTTATACTTTTCTAAATTTAAGGATTTGGTGCAGCTAAAAAATAACGCCCTGTATATGTTATATCTATATAGAAACTGCAGAAAACTAATTGATCTTCCAAAAATCAAAGGACGCAAGAAAAAAATCCTTGTCTTTGGGTGCAAAGCACAAGAAGATTAGTTTTCCAGGGGCTCATGCCATTTTTATTTTGCGTTTTGCTCTTTAGCTAGCACCGTTGCAGTTTTGCCTTTTCTGCATCCTCCAGTGTTCTGAACAACTGGCTCAAGTTGGTGCTTTTTTGAAACTGTAACTGGTTTAAAGATGGTGAAAATGCTAAGTCATGCATGTTGGACGTGCGGCAGACTTTTGGAAGTGCGCTTAGAGGAAAGAAACCGCTCGAAGCGATACCCAGACTTACAGACGGACAGCTGCCGACACTTCTTTCTATCATCTTTCGCCGCTGTCAAATCGTAAATGTGACGATGTAAAGTTAACCTCTGCCTTAATGCTGCTGCTGTGACCACAAAATAAGATCGAATACGCCATAATCACGAGCTGCACGCTTATTTTAATGCGAACGCATTTTATGCCCCATTACGCGAAAATCCGTCGGCATGACCGATCGATGGTACCAAAAATTGCCGACGGCGTAAAGATTGAAATCACGTAAAAATGCTCGCATTCACGTCAAATTTCTCACGGAGGTTCCTATAAAGTAAATTAATGGATTCGAAAAGAAAATTCGATAGATTTCGGTCTGGGTGGGAATCGAACCCGGGCCTCCGAGGTGCCAAACGAGCACGCTTCCACGACGCCATCGACCATTTTGCGCCGTCAGCCATTTTTGGTACTATCTTTCGGTTCCGCCGATTACGCCAACGCATTTTCGCGTAATGGGGCATACGATGCTTTCGCATAAAATTTTTGCGCATTGAAGGGCGATAGCAAGGTGTTGTGCTGAAGATGTCTCAGACCGCTGGCGTGATGAATAGCGTGTCAGCGACATTGCAGGTGTTGCTCCTCGATGATGCACGAGATGAGACGGAAGGAAAAGCGCCGACGTTGGTCGGCGTCCAAAAGAAAGGATGACATAAACTTAGCTTGACGTTCACCACGATGTGGCATGCACACAGCTGTCCAGCCTGAACGGCAACGCCTATGCTTAACGCCGACAATACCCATGCCAGCAGTGGAAGCCAGAACGTAGTGGATCCCTGGACTTGGGGCGCCACCCATTAAGCTCCTAATCACCTATCCCCCTTTCCCCAAGTCAATAAAGTTATTCTCTCTCGCTCTCTGTCCTGGCTCTGGCGGATGAGTGGAGCGCGACAGTGCGTCCACTCGGCTTCATCGCTTTTGGAGCCAAACGCACTTCGCGTCTCTAGAGGCCTTCTAATCCTCCAGGCGCGGGCCACGCATGCGTCGTTGCTAACACGACAGCACAAAGCCCGCATGTGTTCACGCCAGATCTAAACTGCTGTGAGAGTTGAATGCTAACGAGGTGTTTCCCCGAGCAGTACACGGCCGCGGTACATGCTTGTACACTTACCGGTGCCATATGCGCACTGGCTCGGTATGTCGAGGCGACGCAGTACGTCGTCGCCGGATTGCAACACGGACTTATCATGGAAAGCACATTTTGTACATTTATGTGTGTACACCAGAAGCGTAAACGACGTAAATATCTCTTCGTATCGCTTTTGTCCCACGTAAGCACGATGGAGGTTCTTAATGCGCCGGACGGCGGGTCAGAAAATAAAAGCACATTTTGACGACGTCCCCGCGTGCGACACATTCTTTTCGACGTGGGCGCGTACACGAACACGAACACACTTCCGCGCACAAGATGGTGTCCGTCTCTGTGGCACCGTTCAGAAGCGCCATTGAATCACGGAACAGAACGAGGAATGACGTTAGAACGCGTGGTGTGTCGATGCTGGTAGTAAAAGTTCATTCTGACGAAGCTGAGTTATGCGAGGAGAACAGTACATCACGCAGCTTCATTGTGACGCGCTCGAGCACACGCAAACAAAGGGTCCCAAGCGAAGCACTGTCGCGCACACGGCCTCGGCAGGCTTTATGCGGGCTCCGTGTGCTTTCGATGACTTGCTACAAATCGATGACGGCTTCCGGCGCGCTCGATGGCACACACTGTGCGACGATGCTGTAGTAATGCATGCAATCTTGAGAACTGCGCTTGCGATGCTTTGCGGTTGGTCCGCTGAGCTGCTTCTGCTCACGTTTCCGCGTTTTTGGATACTTTGTAAAAACTACAGGGACTTTGACGTTAGGAATTTGGTTTTGTAGTCGTCCAGAAAGGCGCATTTCTAGGAGGTGAATTCGCTCATTTGTTGGTTTTTGGTGTCGCCGAGTCCCGACTCGCTCATCTATAAGTGCTCCAACAGAAAAGACGGAAAAGCACTCTTGCTTTTCCTTAATTTTTCGCCTCCGCAGTTTTCGCTAGTGTTGGTATTTAATCTACCAGCGTGACCTCAAAGTAGACGTCGCTGCCACTCCTTTAAAGCAACGTTATGATGACAAAACTTCTCTTTCTGGTGACCCTGACTAATTTAGGGCACGCTACCTGCGATAGGTGGCAGCGGCGTTTCCGGGACAACAGGTCGATCTGCGAAATATGCTTTTCGCTTTATTTTGTTCCTTCACATGTTGCCTCAGCCGGCCGAGCGAACGTTAATTAATCAAGCTCTACCTTAGTCTTTGGTTGCTATGCTGATTCCTCGTTGATTTCACTAAAGCGTGAACCGAAGAAGAAGACACCACGCTTACCAGGCCTCCATTTAGAGCTGTAGGTGCCCTCCTGCAGAAGCTACCAAGCCTATGTGCCTCGGGAGTCCGCGTATGATGCGCGAAATAATTGAGCCTGTATTCTTTAGCAATAATTATAAACTGATGCCAGGCTTATGGCTTTAGTGCAGTATCTGAGCTACTTTGATGTTGTTCTACATCGCCTGTTGATCAAGGTAGCAGGCACAGTGGTCAAGTACCTGCTTAGCGCTGATGGTCGTGCAATAATCTGCCCTGCCGCGAATTTGGTGGCACTGATAACAGCATCCTCACGCTTACTGTAGGGTTTTCTGTGCTCCAAGGTCGTTGTGGCACGTTCTGTTACAGCTATACTATGACTATAAACGTACGTACTGAAATCGCAATGCCCAAAAATAGAAGCATCGAGCCAATTGGTCCGTGATTTTTGTGACACCACGCGCAAGGTACCGAAGCAGAGAAACGGGTGCCTTCCGTGTTTCAGCGCCGAATCCACTTGTCCGCTCTTGACAGAAGGCACTTCGCAACATGCAGTGCCTTGCTTGTAAGGGAAGGTTGGTCACTAGTTGCATTCTCACTGCTTGGCGGTGTCTTCATCGCTGCTTTTGCCATAAAGGGTTCGGTCTTCAAGAACGATCCTTGGAAGTTTGTGTACCCCTTCGCTGATCTTGGAGGCTCTGTTGTGTGTAGGGCGTTTTTGCCGTTGGATGTCGCCAGCACCCCGAATAAAATCGGTCACAGTGTAAGCCGATTTCGGCAGATGACGTTCGTCGAGAGAAGATACTGGCCGTTTCTGAAATTAGGGCAGCTAACGGAGCGTCCAGTTGCGCAGACCTACATCATCGTTTTTTTATGCAACACCTGACGAACTTCACGAAGCTCTAGTGCGAGATATTGAGTAAAATTTTTATTCGCGCCTGTGTGTCATCGAGTGTTTCAGCCTGATTTCACTGTGACGCTCACTTTCTGTCATCGTGTCCAATTTCTGCTCTATGAAACGAAAGCTCGAAGCTCCCTACACGTGGAAGGCAGACGGGGCTGCACGGGCTGCTCAACGGATAGCATGAGCTGTTCAGCTATTTGCTCGTTGCAGAGAGCGCGCAGGTTAGGACTGCCATTTTGTGCGTCCAGAGCATGGTTGAGAGCACACAAGGCGTGGTGTGGCCCTGTCGTCACAGCAGCGCCGGTGCGATGATCACTCAATGACTGGCATGTACTCCGACTCGGCCTTGCAGAAGTGCTCCAGCTGTGAGTGCAGCTCCTTGATAGGGCACCTGTCCTGCGGCTGCGTCTTCCAGCAGGTCAGCATCATCTGATAGATCTCCTCGGGGCAACCGTCGGGCTTGGTCAGCAGCTTACCGCTTGTCACCTGCTGGATCACCTGCACGCAGATTTGTGAAGTGATCTTAGAGTTTGCCATTAATTACGCGACGCCGTATAGACAATATGCTGCAGAACTTGAGATCACAAAAATACAGCGGCGCTGCCGTTGGTTTAGGCGCAAGCAAGAAATCGTATTTCGGTGTGGGCAAAAGGGGTAGTCCTTCTCATAGCATGACTTCCAAGTATATGCTTGCGGGTTTGTACATCTAGCGCGATACAAGATGAGACCTACAGGTACGACTGTTGCGAAAAGACAAGTTGAATACACAGGTCCATTTGTCAAGTGTTCTGCCTATAATATCGTACAAAGCAGCGTAGAGAAAATGTGAAGCGGATAGTCAATGTATTCATTCGCTATTTTTGCCTACACAACTGATTCACTATATCAGACTCTCTCAGGCATCCTGCATTGGTGTGCATATGTTTTTGTCTACAGACGCGCCCCTTGCCTAAGATCACTTGTGATATGCAAGTGAGGAGATAAACGATGATTCGATAGCGGAGCACGAATTACCCATAGTTCTTGTGGTCAACGCTGGATCAACGTATGTGGATTTTAATTTGAACTCCTTTAGAAAAGGTCTGGTAACTGCAAGTCTATCAGACCTAAAGCTGCTGCTGCATAAATATTAGGCAGGGATATAGTGTAGTGATGTGGCTAGGGTGTCTTAGAGTGCCGATAACTATCGTTTTCGGGTCTTCATGGTGCATTGCTTTTGCAAAGCGTGGTTTACGTAACAGATATTGAAATACATGCAAGCTGGATAACAGAATCTTACCTCGTGGTTTGACAGCTCGTACCAGGGTTGCTTGCCGAACGCGAATATTTCCCAGAGCACGACGCCGAAGCTCCAGACGTCCGACTCGACAGTGAACTTGCGGTATAAGATGCTCTCTGGAGGCATCCACCGGATGGGCAACATGGTGTGTCTTCCCACCTGCGTACATTGAGGGGGTCTTAGCGTATCGTAAAATTTGACGGGTAGGGTAGAAAAAGAGCGCAGCCGGTGACCATATTACGTGACAAAGCCCTTAACGTTGCTGCTGGAAAGAAATTTAGAAAGCGTTAAAACTGATTCGTGGTTTAGTGCGGCCGGGTTGGCGAGAATGTGTTGGCAGAGTCCGAACTCAGCAACTAGGATTCGTATCCGAAAACCAGTAACGATTATCGGCTGCGTGTTCCAAAGAAGCGGTGAGGGCTTGCCCAGCGTTCGCTGCTTGTCCTTCCGAGAAGGTAACGTTCAGTGGGCGTCGCGCGATCGAGGTGGACAGTGGAGGTGCCTTTCTCCTGGTTCTCGTGCGTGGTCGGTCGACGCGAGCCGTAGCCTTCGCTACAGTGCACGGAATTGGTCAAATGGTGTTTAGCTGGCTAGAACGTTTGCGCAATGCTACGTACCAAGTCGTGATGCGGGCTTGCGGTGCGCACATATGTTCGTATTAAGCTCACCCTGTAGTAGTCGGTGCTGTAGACGTCCCGCGACATTCCGAAGTCGCCTATTTTGATGACCAACATGTCGCCGACGAGACAGTTGCGTGTCGCGAGATCTCTGTGCACGAAGTGCTGCGACGCCAGGTACTCCATGCCGGCTGCCACCTGGACCAAGAGGCGGTGACGTCAGTAAAAGAAGCGTTCTACGATGCTCGTCACCAAGAGCGTTGTCGAAAGTGCCGATATATAAAGAGGATATAAATGGTCAAAAAATGGTGCCGAATAAATATGTAATGATCTTAGCCCGTGTGTGACACGTATTTACAACTTTTCCTTAAAAACTGGCATTTTGCCACAATATATAAAGAGTGCTAAGGTGACGGTAATATACAAAAGTGGTAATAAAAATATTCTCGTAATTATAGGCCCATCTCAAACCTTCACCTATTCTCCAAAGGACTTGAAAAAGTTATTCATCTTGGACTGTCAAAATTTATTGACAAACATTCCGTCATAACAAAACCGCAATATGGATTTAGATCAGGTTTTTCAACAGAAAGTGCTCTACTGTTTAAAAAAGAATTGATCCTAAAAAATATTCAAGCAGAAAGATTCACACTCGGCCTATTTTTAGATATGCCCAAGGGATCTGACAAAATTATCCATGCAACATTTATAGGAAAGCTGCAGTGTTCGTGGTGTTGCCTTCAATCTAATTCAAAACTACGTAGAAAACAGACATTAATGTGTATCGATAAGCAGAACTCTGTCCCCAATGAGACTTGTTAAATACGGAGTTCCCCAAGGCAGCATATTGGGACTGCTTTAGTTTATTATATTGATTAATGATATTGTAAGTGTTGACCCTTCAGCCCAATACATAATCTATGCCGATGATACAAGTCTTTTCTTTTCTGGGACAAATATACGTCATCTCGTGAATCTAGCTGACATAACATTAGAAAAAGTAGACACCTGGACACTTGGACACTCTTTACAATTTAACTGTTCCAAAACTAAAGCTGTTCTTTTTCGCTCTCAATCCCCGCTTTACGAGCCCACTCATTCTTATAATCTCATGCTAAACAATAATAAAATGGAATTTTCTTCTACGGCAAAATCTGTAGGTGTTATTTTTCATAAATATATGAAATGAGATCACCATACGGAATTTTTGCAAAACAAACTTTACAAACTCTTGGGCGTACTGATAAAATGTCAGCGTGTATTGCCAGTTCCTCGAAAACTTTTATTCAAGGCACCTTTTGAATCTCATCTGCGCTATGGTAACTTAATTTGGGGTAACGGAACAAAACAATCCACAAATAATCTTCTTATCCTAAAAAAAAAATGGCCCTAAGTTCTGTTGCAAACCTGCCATTTAATGCATACACTTCAGAACTATTCATTAAATATAATGTAATTAAATTAAATGTGCCATATGAATACAATTTATTACTTTCCTTTAGAACAGATATTGTAAAGAATCGCGGTTATATACACCGTGTAGCTAACTTGCAACTAAATCCTTCTTCACGCCTAAACCGACACTCGGAACAATGGCATGTGCCACGGCCGCGCACGAACTATGGCTTGCGAACTTTAAGTTACTGCTTGCCAAAGACATGAATTAATTTCAATCTTCCTTACGAAAATGTTCGCACACTCTCTAGCACTTCTGTTTTAAGCATGCTGTATTAAATATGTTGCTAAATAAGTTCTCTTTTTGTAAGATAATTTTCTGTGTTTATCATGTATATTCGCATTTGACACTGACGTTGAAATGTATTCTTTTACTACCATGCTGCCATAGTGAACCGGGGACATAGGGCTAGTCAAGCTGTTTCTAACGCAGCTTTTTTCCTTCGTCCCAACCACTTATGTGAGTCTCCGTGTATGTGGTAAAATAAATGAACTCAAACTAAAAAAAAGAACGTACTTGGAACGATATCTTCAGCAGGTCAGCCCTTGTCAGAGGTGCAACAGCTTTGGCGCCTGGATCAAGCACCGACCGATCCGGGCCACGGTCCCTAAGGAAATGACATTGCGCTTGACTGCGATTGTTTAGGAAGCATTGCAGGATCACTCTAAACGCAACATGTGGCTTGCCTAAAGAGTGGCATTTGTTTTCATCGACCTTTAGTCAGGTTGGACAGTCGGTAGCCTTTCTTAAATAATAAAAAAGAAATATTGGGCACAAGCTGGACGAAGAGAGATAGGGTAGCGCAACAGTTTACGCCCCAACTCCCGCAACAATGTTTAGAAGCCTTAGTGCACGTGGCCGAGGCTGTCGCTTAGCAGGCTGTGACACTTTCAGTACTTTGAAGTTCAGCTGATTAAGAGAAATTTGGAAAGCATAGACGAAACGCAGAGGGAAGGTAGCGGTAGTGCCCTACCTACATAGAACGGCACATAGTCTTAAGAAAATGGCTAGCCCGGTGGACACAAAAGTGGTATTTTCAGCACCAGAAAAGCTGGCAAAAATATGTCGATTAACGGACCCGTACCGTAAGCCAGTTGTCGGATGCTTTACGAATCACCGTAAAGCACCAGTGGGTTGCGTAAAAGCTGTTGTTTATGAGCTCCCGCTCTCCTGTGGGAAAAAATGCATCGGACAGACAGGAAGGTGTCTTAACGACCGATTACGGGAACATAGCCTAAACGTGAAAAATAAGTAACACGGTCACCTGTCAACTCACTGTCAGGAATGCGGCTGTGCGCCGGTGTATGGATCCTGCCGGGTTCTTGCGAAGCACAACGATAAAGATGTGCGAGAGATTATTGAGGCTCAGGCTATCTGTCGGAATAGTGATATACGTGTGTTAGTGCCCCTTCGGTCGACTTGTTAGATAAGGAGACGGCTGTCTTGGATGGTTAAGATTTGGATGAGGTGGCGCCACTGTGCATGGGTTAAATAGGTGTGTTTCCTGAAAATCAAGTTGTTGAAGTTAGCGCATTGTGGTGTCGTCTCCCTTCCGTCCTTGTTTGCTGGCGCTAAATATGCTTTCCAAGTCTGCTTACCAACACGCCCAAAAAATGGCAACCAGAGAAATTGTTTTCGCTATCACTGTGCTCCGAAGCTCTACACAACACAGGGCACAGCGGCATATTTTAAAACTCAGGCGTTGCCTTGGAATTTCTGAACAAAGGCTTCAGGTCACCAAGAAACAGTGTGAAGCTCGCCTACTTCGAAGACAAGCAAGGTGCGAAGTGGCTTTGACAATGAGCGCGCCATTTAAGACTAAGGACAAGTGTCAAGTAAGAGGTGACACGTCCGCTATGCCTGCGCGTATCTCCATTAGGTCAGGTATAGTCAACATTCAGGCCGCGCAAATCTAGCAGGACAAATTGAGGTAGTTGTGTCTCAGTATTGTTTGCAGGGGAGGGAGATAGAAAGATAGATATAACGGTTCTGTGGACAGGAAAGCGTTTATAAGTACGAATGACAGTGCAACAAGGTATATACGGACAAAGCCGTAAGCGCAACGAGAGGGGCAGACAGGGGAGCGCCGAACTTCTCAGACAGCCGGGACGGCTCTCACTCCCTGAAATGGATGCACTCACCTGAGAAAATTGTTGAGATCCCCGTACTCCATGTACTCGAAGAGGATCATGAGCGGGTCCCCGTCGGTGGAAACGCCGTAGAAGCGCACAATGTTTGCGTGATGCAGGTTGGTGAGCAGTTCGGCCTCGCGTTCGAAGTCCACACGTGCCTCGTCGCCCGCCGCGTCCTTGAGCGTCTTCACGGCGACCAGCGTCGTCGGCTCGTCGGGGGTCAGGTAGTCCACGGTGCCCAGGAACACGCGTCCGAACGCACCTTCGCCCAGCGACTGGATGAAGCTGATCTTCTCGCGCGCGATATGTCGCACTGCTGCACAGGGACGTGAACGATCATTAGGGAGCGTAGGGCCGCACCGGCCCAAGACCTAGAAATTCGGTAAAAGCTTTTCTCACAAAACATCACTGCGCCTGCTCTGCGAACTAAAAAAAATTACAGGGTCTCTTAAGGTCTCTCGTAAGAGGTGAACGGCGAAAGCCTACGCTTCATCCTGTTAGCATTCGCCTCTTTCTCTTTGTCTCTTCTCTTTCTCTTCTTTCTTTTAGTCATCACTGCCGACTACTAAGCATTTTTAGTCACTTGTAATCAATTGTAGTGATTACAAGCCGTCGTTAGACATGTTGGCCATATCAAAGCCATTAGTAGTCATTGCAAGTCATTTCAGTAATTATTAGTCACTAATAGTCATTACTAAGCATTTTTAGTAATTTCTAATGAATTGTAGTCGTTACAGTTCGTCGTTAGACATATTGGCCATTTCGTAGGCATCAGTAGTCATTACAATTCATTTTAGTCATTATTAGTCATTACTTCTCACTACTAAGCATTTTAGTCATTTCTAATAAAGTGTGGTCATTACAAGCCGTTGTTAGACATAGTGGTCATTTCGTAGTCATTAGTAATCTTTAGTAGTCATTTTAGTCATTACTACTCATTACGAGACATTTCTAGTCATTTCTAATCAATTGCGGTGATTACAAGCCGTCGTTAGACATATTGGTCATATCGGAGTGATTAGTTGTCATTACTACAAGTAATTAGTAGCCATTATTAGTCATTACAAGTCATTATTAACCTGTACCAATCTCTATTGTAACGTTATCATTCACTAACTGTCACTATCAATCATTTTTCATTCTTTAATCTGTCTTCATTTGGCGTGATGACGCTTTGGCGGACGCTCCGGCGGTCAGGTCTGCTGACACAAACTTCACCATGAGCCTAGAAAGGCTTTAAAAAAAAGAAAGGCCTTAAAAATTGCTCCACCGTGACGTCAACTGCCCCGAGAAATGCTGCTACCTGTTCTGCGCTGCCGAAGTTGAGCGCGCAACGAGCTCGCGTTTCCCGTCGTTCGATATTTTCTTTCGTGAGGCTTGCCGGTATTCTTTTTTCTGAGGTTTAGAGACGGAAAACTTCATATAAAAAAAAAAAATGAAAAGATGGAAATGTCATGCCAGTACTCCTTCAAATCCAGCAATTGACGTGAGATACGTACAGTGGTTGCGTAACAGAGTTTTTTACACTTAACGCTTCACAGACTTGAACAAGTTAAAAAAATAAATAAAAAATAAACATAAAGAGGTAACCGATTACAATTACTTCAATAAAAAATGTAATTAAATAGAGCCACCCATTACTTCTCCAGGAAAGCAATTGAGCAATTACTAAAATGTAATCGGTCACTTTTACGTTACTTTCCTCGCAACGTTTAATAACATTGCACATATACAGTCAGAACCATATTCACAATAGAAGACCATTCTAATCTGCCGGAAGTCACTGATCTAGATTACCAGTACATGCAATCCATCGATGTAACAGAGGATGGTATCACAGGTCTCGTAAATAACCTTGACTACTTCTTCGGGTGTCGATAATATTAACTCAAAAATTTTAAAGAATACAGTCACGCTATCTAGCAAATTTTTATGCAATATTTACCGCCAGTCGTTATCATCAGGCCAACTTCCCTTAGACTGGAAAATTGCAAAAGTAATACCAGTCCACAAAAGTGGTAGCAAGAATGCCCCAGAAAACTATCGTCCAGTATCATTGACAAGTATTTGCTGCAAAGTGCTTGAACATATCATTGCATCTCACATATATCATCATCTGGAATCAAATAATTTTTTCTTTATTAACCAACATGGGTTTAGGAAAGGTTTGTCATGTGAGACGCATTTACTAGAATTCACTACGGACTTGCATTTTAACATGGACGATAATAGATTGCTTTTTTCTCGACTTCTCCAAAGCCTTCGACCGTGTGGCTCACTGCCGTTTAATTTCCAAGTTATCCGTTCTCAAATTAGACTGCTTAACGCTCTCCTGGATTCGTAACTTCCTAACAAATCGTCAGCAATTTACAGTCGTTAATAATTTTACGTCACCCTTGCATATGTCAGTTCCGGTGTACCGCAGGGTAGCGTACTAGGACCCTTGCTTTTTCTTATTTACATCAATGATCTGCCCAATAACATCTCATCCTGCATGCGTGTTTTCGCCGATGATTGTATATTATATCCACCAATTCGCAGACTTGATGACCATCGCATTCTTCAAGAGGACCTTCATCTCGTTACCAAATGGTGAGAAGATTGACAAATGAAACGTAACTCATCTAAATGCCAACTAATGGCGCATTCACGCGAAAAACATCAATTCATACGTTTTTCTATTATATAAACTCAAATATAGTATCTCAGACATCAGCATATAAATATCTAGGCGTAAATCTTACACCGAGCCTTTCCTGGGCCTTTCACATTGCAACCATATGCGCAAACGCTTCCTAATCTCTTGGGTATATTCGTCGCAACTTGCGTAATTCCCGGTCTAACATCCGTAAATTAGCATTCGTATCATTTGTACGCCCTCAGCTTGAGTTCGCGTCCCTTATATGGTCTCCCTACCATGAATACTTAATCCGCATGTTAGAAGCCATCCAAAACCGAGCTAGTCGATTTATTTCCCGAAATTACAGCTACCAGTCAAGCATTACTCAAATAAAACTCGACCTTTCTTTTCAATCACTGAGTAGGCGACGTGACATAGCATTCCTGTCTTTGCTCCATAGATATGTTCACCAAATCAAGCCATCAAACTTGCCACTGGAACGCGCGTCCTGCACATCACGACGACTTTATAATGATTTAAGCCTCACTCGCATTTATGGCAACACTAACGCATTTAACTTCTCGGCTTCGCCACGAGCGATTCGGTTATGGAATTCGCTTCCTAATAGCACTGTCGCTCAAATGAGCAATGATAAATTCAGACAACTACCGAACCTACAGTCTTCATCATAACAAATATATTCATCTGTACATATGTCATGTCATATAATACGTGTCACATACGGGTCATGACTTTCGTTTTCTTGTTATTGCTGTTTCAATTTTGTTTGCTTTATGTGCTCGCGCTATGTACGTTATTTAGCGCGAATGTTACATCGCTTTTTATGTTACTGTAGTTTGTACTTTTCATTCATTTCCCGATAACTCTTTGTATTGATTTAGCGTTTTTATTTTTTACACTGTTTTGCAAGCATGTGATCATTACAAATATTTTTAGCTCACATTTTTTAGCGCTCATATATCTGTTTTCTCTTGCCATTTGTTCAATGACGCCCCCCTTACTCAATGCTCCCCTTGGGGCCTGTAAGGTACCTTGAAATAAATAAATAAATAAATAAATAAATAAATAAATAAATAAATAAATAAATAAATAAATAGAATGAACTGGCCTTGCTGTGCTTCCATTGCAGCTCATCACACATTGTTTTTCCTCATTACCTATTTTTTTTTTCGAAATCATCGTCGACTCGTTTTCATGGGAAAACACCAGCTGTGAAACTGAATGCTCGATGCGTGTGCTGAAGGAAAGGGAAGTGCTGTAAGTTACGAACACCTTGCGCACAAGGTTGTCGTTACCCAATGCCGTGATGCTCGCGTCTGGGCTAGGGCAAAGCGCTTCCGGCAGGGCAAGTATAAAACAACAGAAAAATTGTCCATAGCTGAATTCCTAGCATCAACGTCGCAAGTGCTCATCGCTATGGAGCTATAGCAGCGCCGCTTCAATTCGTCGCAACCTCGTAGAACTCTCGTTGGCCATTTTGACCCAAAGAAGGAACTATAACAGACGCCAGCATATGTTCACCTTCCTCGAAAAGACAGCGAAATCGGTAATGTTATTAAAAAATTGTGCACGTCCAGCCCACATGTTGAAATCTGATAAGCGAAACTCTCGTGAAGCGGTCAAAGAAATGCCAAGCAACTGAATATGTGTTGCACAGCGTTTTGCACCATCTGTCTGCCAGTGAAGACGGAAAAAATACGGACACAACAGCGAGAGATCGTCAGCACCCAGCAGCCATGGCTGGGAAAGACAGCTTCGCTTTCAAACATAACTGCATCTCATTCAGCTCCAAGGGAATGTCCGTGTGTTACAACCTTAAAATTAGGTCTATGCGTGCCACGTGTCAGACAGATAGGAACATGTACGTATAACAGCAAGAACTTCTGTCTGTATCGGAGATGTCATAGACTGGACAAGTAAAGAAGAAATGAGCAGCAGGTTTTACCGCCTCCGAAGGCCGCTAAAAGCGCTTCCAAGATATGTGTGTGAACCTGCAAGCCTGCCATGTTCAGGTGGTGATCGAGGCGTGGCTGAAGGACGCTAATGGACCTTTTCAGAAGCGCGCGCGTATCTCTGGAAAGTTCTATTGTGGTAAAGAGATATCCCGTGTACGTACAAGTTTTCAGCCCTTTGGACGATGTTACTTCCACACCACGGACCACTCTACTGTGTAGTTCCCGCCAAATTCAAGTGTTCAAAGCTTGTTTCGTCAGAAAGCAACTGCTTACATGTAATTGGTTACTGAAAAAAGTATCTAAATTACAGTGAGCGTTGCCGAGTAAAAAGTAATGTTCAAACTACGAAACTAAAAAATTTAATTGATTGCAAGTAATTAACCACATAGCATTCGTTGCGCACAAGTATGGCCCTCCTCGCGACGAATTGCCCTCGTTACAACGAAAGCATCACTCGCAAACAAAAGCGGCGCACCATTTTTGCCGCCCTTTAGCGTGTCCTGGTGGTAGACGGGGTAGTTCGGGTTCTCCACCATGCGCGCCATGTTGAGCGGGATGCGCTCGCGGCCCACGACCCTCTTGCGGTCGAAGCAGCGCCGGCCGCCCGGTCGCAGCGAGTCCCAGAGCCAAGCCGAGAAGCGGGTGCCGTCGGCTGCGTAGTCCTGACGGAACTGGCACCAGCGCAGCATCACAAGCGCGCCGCCCACCGCCACCAGCACCAGCAGCACGCTCAGCGCCACTATCATGGGAAGCTGGTGCTGCTCGCGCGGCGGAGAAGGATTGCCTGAGTGAACGACACTGTTACATAATACATATATATATATATATATATATATATATATATAATGATGTACCGCTCATTATGGTAGAGGAAAAATAAAAATGCAACGATACATAGACAATGACGAACGATGGCACAGACGCTCGCTGGTGCAATATTTCGTATTAAGGTGTATTAGGTTTGCAGAGTTCAAGCATGGGTGTAAAAAGAGGGGGTAAGCAAATGGCGAAGGTAATGCCTGTGTGGGCCTTACCGTCTGTGCTCGAATTTCGGGAGATGCGAGACAATTCGCTGTGCACCCTTCGAATTTGACGTGTTTGGCACATCGTTGGGCGTACCTCTGGCGTCAAAAGCGGCTGTCACAGACGAAAAGATCACTGCCTTTATCCGCTTTAGTGACGTCACTGTTTAGCAGAAGCACGCCGGCCGACCAACAACCACGACGTCAAGACAATATCATGAAAATTATTTGGGCTTATCCAGTCAATACAAATGGTGCGGATACATTTATAAGGCGCTGGCACACTAGTTTCTTTATCAATCGCGGTAATAGACTCAAGTTTGAGTTGAGTCTCCTAAACGTACTAATGGTGTCTGCAACGTCACAAAATCAAATACTGATTTTGTGTCTGTGTGTGTCGTTACGGTGTCGTGTTTCAAGAATGGTTTTGTTAATCTGGTAAAGTCGTCATGCTTATAATCTCATGCTAACGGTGACTGCTTTGGAACCGACTCCCTTTT